>NW_020874439.1:21241831-21870890 GCF_003935025.1 Abrus precatorius | reverse complement strand
ACTTTAAATTTATTATATATATTGTTATAATTTGTTGTACCAGGATTAAAAATAAAACCAAATAAGCAATGAGTAAATACTTATTTTAGTCCTTAAAATTATAAATGTTAATCAATTTATTCTTTAATTTTATAAAATTTCATGCTTATAATTTGAAGGATAAAAATAGATATTTAATTCAAAACTATGTGTGAGATAAAGGTAGGAGTTATTTTAAAAATATTTTTTTATTTAAAGATTTATTTACAAACCTTTCATTACACGAGAATTAAATAAAAAAAATTTATATGGACTAAAGAAATATTTCAGTTATAATTTAATTAATTTTTTTTGAAAAAAGTGATTGTATTTAAAAAAAGAACATTAAACAATAAAATGAAAACTTTGAAAGAGAGAAAAAATAGAATGAAGATACTATATTAAATGCAAAGATATTATAAATATAAACTCAATGAGAGTTTAAGGAATATAAAAGTGAATTGAAATGTTAAGTAACTTAAAAAATGAATATGAATTTAAGTTAACTAGTAAGTGGCATGTTGAAAAATGATTTTCTCACACTATTGTAAGTTTATAAATTTTTACATTTAATTTAAGTCTTTCATTTAACTTACATCTAGCGGTGAGTGAAGTAATAAATTATAACATATTAGATAATTTAAGTATTTCATTTAACTTACATCTAACAAGTTATAATTTTTTATAATATCTTTGCATTTAATATAATATCATGATTCTATTCTTTCTCTCTTTCAAAGTTTTCATTTTTATTGTTTAATGTTATGTTTTTTTAGTACAATCACTTTTTTCAAATAAATAAATTAAATTATGACTGAAATACTTCTTTAGTCTTCTTATAATTTTTTTATTTAGTTCTTGTGTAATGAAAGGATTGTAAATAAATCTTTAAATAAAAAATATTTTTAAAATAGCCCCTTACGTTATCTCACTAATTATACACGTTTTTGAAGTTAATACCTATTTTTATTCTTCAAATTATAAACATCAACCACTTTAAAAGTGAGATTTTTATAAAATTTAAAACTAAATTGATTAACACTTATAATTCAAATTGATTAAGCTTTTCAAATTAAAAAATATCTGTTAGCTTAATCCCTATGACAGAGAATGGTAGTTGTCCCAATGAGGAAGTGGATCAATCTGAGTCTCAACAATTTGATCAAATATGAGGAATGAATGGAAAGCAATGCAGTGAATTAAGACTATGCAGAAGCATAGCAAATAACTTAGCAAATCGGTCAAAGTCAAGATTCAACCCAACATAGCACTTTCCAAAAGACATTCCACGGTTCTCACACACCCTATACCTTTATTCAATTTTCAATTCTTAATTAGAAGAGCGTAGAATGAACAATGAAAAACTTTGAAGGAAACGACAATATGGATATGAATCACATTCAGCCACACAACTCACTGCATTGCACTTTCTTCCAAATGAAGGAAGAAGTTGATAGGAAATTGGGAACACATTTTGCACATGAACGTCTACTGTTATATATGGCACTGTTGCTTATATTCTATGATTAGCCATAGCCACTGCTTAATTGAATCTAAATCGATAACTATGGGCAGTTTAGTGGCAGTGACACTTTTCTCTGCCATGCTCATGATCATGCTAATGCCCACTTGCATGGCACTTTCCAATATAAATAAAGAAAAACAGGCTTTGCCTCAAACGGGTTGGTGGAATCATCACCCAAATGTCTCTGACCATTGTCATTGAGAGGGTATCACATGCAATGAATCGGAGCTCTTCTAATGTAGAGGTTCGTACACATTTGCTATGCGATGACTATGGTTTAGTTTTTATTAGTTAGCTTTGCTCTCTATTTTTTTCTTCTTCTAATTTTCCATTGTATAAAGAAAATACACTCATCGTGCATACTTTTATCTAGTGTCTTTAAAAAGTTTATCAATACACATCCTTAAACCATGGTAACAAATGTGAACTTACCAAATTAAAAAAAATTAAATAATAAAAAAGTAAAAAAATGTATAATAAAAAAGTAAAATTTTAGCTCCGTTAATTTAAATAAAATTTTTATAAATATAAATTTAAATTAATAACATGATTCTTATTTTTTATTATTTTAAATTTTTTTTAACACACTACTCTTTAGTTTAGATGAGGTTTAGTTCATATGGTCGATGCCTTCAAAGCTATTATTTTCTTTTCTTAACGGAATATTATTGGTAAACTTAGAATGTATTTAAATAAGATATCTTAATTGAGTAATTTATTTTTAAAATAATTTAATTTTGTAAGTTAAAATTTATTGTTTCAATATTTAATTTAAAATTTTTTAAAATTTTAATAATTTTAGTGAAATTTTTAATAGATTAAAAATAAAGAATTCTAAATCCTAATAAAAGAGTGATAATGTGAAATTGCTTTTTCTATTTATTATTTGTTCTATTCAAGCTTTTTATTTACTTATGATGAAGTTAATAATTTAAATATTATATTTTTAATTAATTTTGTTTATAATTATAATTATTTTTTAAGAATGTAAGTAATTTAATTACTCTATCCAAACAAAAATATTTAAAATAAAAAATTTAATTATTTTATTTAAATAAAATATTTCAAAATATTAAAGTTTAAATGATGTAATTTAAATTCTTTAAAATTTTTAATTATCCCGTTTAAATGCAACCTTGTTTATGTACAAATTTATCAAAAGAAAATAATTTCTTATAGCTTAATTTACTCAAATTTGTGTAGACAATATGATAATTTTTCTCTTAATTACAAATTTCTATCTTCAAAATCAACTCTTAGTATTCAGAATCAACCATGTTTACATAATTTTTCATTTGTATTTTGAGTTGAGACTTTATATTTTAAGTAAATGACTTATTATATTTTATGTTTATGGGCTGAATTGTAAATAATTATTTAGTCTTTTTAAAATTTTATGTTTTATTATGCTTAGTGAATTTAGTTATATTGGTTATTGAAGCCTTTTAAAATTTTTATCAAAATTATTGTTATTGGCTTGGTCATATTGTTTACTGTAGCTTTGTATGGTTTCACTTTTGATCCTAAATACTCGGTTGAAAGTTTCTTAAAGAGACAATTTTAATTTTGAATAAAAATTAATAATTATATCTTTGAAGAACTTATTACTAGAATCTTACAAATTTTTTTTTGCATTTTTGTGATGATTTTACATTGAACTTATTATTCTTTGTTTTCTGTTATGTTGAATTTGTGACACTTCATTTTTTTTTTCATCTTTTTGATCTTTTTTACATTTTTAATTTTGTTCAAATTATTTCACTATTATATCTCATGATTACGTCATCTTATTTTGGTAACATAAAATATGAAATTTTGAGAATAAGATAAGTTTTTATTATAACACAACGTTATTTCTTAACTTAGTTGAATTGATCAAAAGAAATATTTCCATCAATTTCACGTTATATTATATGAGTTAAGTTAAATGTTATATAGATAAATGAAAAAGAGAAAAATTAATAATAGATGGACTAAAAAAATAAAATAAATTTGAGAAACTTATTTAAAATAAATTAAAAATAAAAAATCAAATGAAAAAAATGGTGAATTTTAAGAAAAATCAAAACTTTATTTAAGCCAACATTTACCTTACAATTATTAACATTGTACTGTCAACACAATTCAATAAGTAGAATTCATCCTCATGTTCCCTTCCTATAAGTTACAATATGAGTAGTGAAATTGAATTAGTGTACGATTTATCATCATTAATGGAATGAAATTTATTTATTATCGTTAATTAGTGTTTAGACTTTCAATGCTATTATTTACAACTATTAGAATAAGTTTTAGACAAAGGTAAATTATGTAGTACTCTTAAAATTTTTTAAAGTATTATACATGAAAAATTCTAACCCGTAATATTTAAGTATGTGTTTAAATAATAAATTTATTTAATAATAAGTTATTATATTTGAATAAGTTTAAAAGCAGTTAAGTTTTTAAATAAGATTGGATGTAATAAAAAATAAACAAACTAAAATTTAAAAATAAAATAATATTATATTAATATATTTTTCATATTTTTAATTCTGTTATTATTAATATTTAATTATTATATTATTTTAAATTTATTTTTATTTATAATAAATAGAAATTATATTTTATTTGAAACTAAAAATATTTTTATATGTGTTTAAATAATAAATTATTATATTTGCTACATTTAAACAAACTGGAGAGCGCATAAATATTTGAACAGAAAAAGGATACAATTAAAATAAATAAATTAAAATTTTAAAATAAAAATAATAATACTATATTAATATATTTTTTAATTTTATTATTATTAATATTTAATTATTTTATTAATATATTATATTATAATTTTATATTTATAATAAATAAAAATTATTTAAATATAAATTATATTTCATTCAAAGTTAAATATTTATAAAAATAATAAAAAATAAAATAAAAATTTAATATACAATGTCAATAATAATAATAATAAGACTATGTAACAAATAATATAAATAATATAATTTTAAATAAATTATACATAATAATATTTTTAACTTATTATATATTTTATTTTTATTAGTATAAAATTTTTAGATACAATAACCATAAAAATGTTTTAGGATACCACAGCACACTTTAGATAAATTCCATTAAAACATGGCTAGGGGAAGCGACGAGGAGTTGAATTAGTGGGAGAGTTCGGCTTTGTTATATAAGGAAAAATGAAAAAAAATTTAACACTTCTGTCACTGATGATTGATGGAGTGAAATAAAATAAAAAACAGAAAATATTATACAGATTATAAACTGTTTGGTATTGTCAAGTAAATAAACCATCGATCAGTTATTTCAATTTAAATATAAACAAAATAGCAAAAGGTTTCTATCACTATAACACGTATGATTTGATATATTTGCAACTTTCAATTACAGTAGTGAAGGCCAATTAAAGAGCTTATACAAAAAGAGGAACATAGATAAATCAAAATCACAGAGTAGCATGCATTGATCTAATGTTTACTTATGAAACATTGATCATTACATCCTTAGGAAGCAAACTGTTATAACATGATGTCAAATTTAATGAAATTAGTGTAGAAGGTTAAAAATAAAAAATACACGAAAGAAATGACAAGTAATTTTGGAAAAAAAATGTTGAACTTAGTTTTTCAATTTAAGAAAGAATGAGAGCTTAAAGTCTAAAATAATAAAAAAAAACTATTTATAGTAGAACTAATCAGCCTAATTACTCAACGAAATTGATTAATTAACTAAGCTATTAATAGACTAACTTATAATAATTACAACTATTCCATTTATTTTAGTCCGGTAACACATAAAGAAGGTATATCTCGAGTCAAGATGTGGTGGATTGAAATTTCAGATAAAGGCAAACATAGTGGCAATTTGGAACCGTGGAGTTCATGAACCACTTGTTGCATAGATGGTCTAGAGTTTGGTTTAGAATTCACACATGCCAATGCTAGCATTATCACAATAACTATATCTTTAGCAATTTTTGGATTTGAAGGAAGCGGAACACGTGAATCCACAAGATCTTTCAACAATTTGCTTTGAGTGGACAAGTTTGATATTAATGTTTCTAATGCCACCACTCCAAAACTATAAACATCACATTTTTCTGTCACAGTCAATGTGTAAGCAAGTTCTGTAATAGTAAGAAAAACAAGAAAGTTAGCTTATCAAAATACATAATGAAATCAATTCAGGGAAGTTATAAATAGATTTTCTTCTTTAAAAACATCCTTAACCTGGAGCAATATATCCATACGTGCCAACTACCAAAGTATTATTTGAAGAATCAGGATCAAGGAGTCTAGCTGTGCCAAAATCTGAGACAAAAGCCTCCAATTGTGAGTTCAACAAAATATTGCTACTTGTTACATCTCGATGAACAATTGGTGGGGTACAATCATGATGCATGTAGGACAAAGCATGTGCCATTCCTCTGATGATGTTTACCCTCTTACTCCAGTTCAACTCTGCAGCTTCCACATCATTGTTCAAGGCATAAAATAAGCTACCATTTTCCATGTATTGATAGACAAGAAACATGCATCGCTTGTGAAGGCAAAACCCATGAAGCTTTACAACGTTTCTATGACGAATTTTGGTTAACATCTTGACCTCATTGCGAAAACTCTTGTCAAATGATGGATTTTAAGATTCCTTTTGGTGAAGTTTTTTCAATGCAACAATGTTGCCGCTTGGCAATTGTGCCTTGTAGACACTACCATATGTCCCAGTTCCAATGCAATATTTGATATTGAAATCCTCAGTTGCTTCAATGATGTCTTCAAATGCAATTTTACCATCGTAGTTCCATATAGAAAACAAGTCTCCATTCTTTGATGTTGTTTGTACACATTTGGCTTTAGACACACGTCTAGTGAAATATAATGTTGCAAAAAGTACAAAAAGAATGAAACAAACGATTGGAAGCGCAATTGCAACTAAAGACTTAGCTTTATTAGTTTGATGATTGGTTTGGTGGACAGAATGGCAGGATCTGAAATCTGGTTTGCTATAACTGATTAATGATTTCTCTGAGAAAGAACAATAGTCTGGTAATTGTGACTTTGAGTCAAGGTTTTGTGAAAAATCAAATGATTTGAATGAGAGGTTTATATATGCTAAAGTAGCAAGTTCCTTGTGTAGTTTACCTGTGAAATTATTATAACTGAGATCCAAGCTATATAAAATGGAACTCATTCCCAAAACTGATGGAACCTCACCACTGAGAAAATTATGGCTAAGGTTAAGGTTAGTAACACAAGCAATTTGCGAAGTGATGCTTCCATTTAACAAGTTGTTGCTTAAATCCACTGTTGCAAAAGAGGGACAGTTCAAGAGAGGAGATGGAATAGACCCTCTAAGGCAGTTATGGGAAAGATCAAGGTTCCAAATACTAACAGCTTGCACAATCTCTGATGGTATTGAACCCGAAAGAGAGTTATTTGAAAGATTTAAGACCCCTAAACGTGTTAGATTTCCTAGTTCTATTGGTATGCAACCTTCAAGTTGGTTAGAACCAAGGAAGAGATAGACCAAATTCTTCAATTGACCAAAAGTATATGGGATTGAACTAGTGAGTGAATTATGACCAAGTGACAATTGCTTTAACCCTTTTAAGTTCCCTAGTTCTTTTGGTATGAAACCTTGAATTTGGTTACTCCAATTGATCAAAAGCAGAAGGGATAACACCACCAAGAGAATTGCATGAAAGATCAAGCTTCTCAAGTTGAGTGAGATTTAAGAGTTCTTTAGGTATCCTACCATGAAGATGATTGTTAGAGAGGTCAAGATGAGTAAGCTTTGTAAGTGTACCTATTTCCACAGGGATACTTCCCGTGAGTTCCAGTGCATAGAGATCAAGACGAACTAAATTGGTGAATGCAGTTACATTCAAGTTCATAATCTGCAGCAATTCTTCTGACTGAGGAATATTGAATGCCCATGCATCAATATTCGTAACAATTCCATCATCATTGCATATGATACCATTCCAATCAGAGTGATTTGAAATATTTAGATGATCATTGCACCAACCACTCTGGAGTAAAGCCTGAAGTTCCTGATTTATGGATGAGGAATTAGAAGCTGCCATGCTGGTAGCAATAACAGGAGGAGCTACCAAAAATAAAAACTTCTTGAAGACGCTAGATAGAAGCCGGCACGATGGGTCTATTTTTTTTATACAATGGAAAATTAGAAAAAAAAAATAGAGAAAAAAGCTAACTAATAAAAACTAAACCAAAGTCATCGCATAGCAAATGTGTACGAACCTCTACAGTATAGAAGACCTCCGATTCAAAGCCAAAGCGAGTCAACAAAGCAAGCTTTCCTACGAATTTAAAGGACAACAACAATCATACATTTCCTACTTACCCTTAAAAAGAAAAATAACCATTTCCTTAGGTTTTGCCAACTAAATTTCATTCTTGACACTTGTTATAGGAAGCATGTCATATTTCTTGAGACATTAAGAGATGGATTGAAATCTCATACAAAGGCAAAGGCAGTGACAATTTGTAACAAGAGAGTTTCCTAGCCACTTGTTGCATTGATGGTCTGAACTTTGGTTTGGAACACAAACATGCTAATGCTATTGTTCCCACAAGTACAATATCTTGAGCATCTTTTTGACTGGAAGGAAGGGGAAGACGTGAATCCAAGAGGTCCTTCAACAAGAAGTTTTGATTAGATGGGTTTGATAAAGATGAGAGCAGCTCTCTTGGATGCCTTCCCATTAATGTTTCCAAAGCCACGACTCCAAAACTGTAAACATCACATTTTTCTGTCACCTTCAATGTGTATGCAAGCTCTGTAAAAGATTAAAAAAAAAAAAAAAATCAAAGTTAAGACAACTTCTCAACTAAATCACTCCATCAATTAAAGTTAGTCAAAAACAGTGGTTTTTTTTTTTTTTTAACGGAAAAGTGTACTTAACCTGGGGCAACATAGCCATAAGTGCCGACTACTAAGGTTTGATTGGAGGAATGAGGATCAAGGAGTCTAGCAGTGCCAAAGTCTGAAACAAAAGCCTCCAATTGTGAGTTCAACAAAACATTGCTAGTTGTTACATCTCGATGAATAATTGGTGGGGTACAATCATGATGCATGTAGGACAAAGCATGTGCCATTCCTTTAATGATATTCACCCTCATACTCCAATTCAACTCCTCAGCTTCCACATCGTTGTTCAAGACATAAAATAAGCTACCTCTTTCCATGTATTGATAGACAAGAAACATGCTACGATTGTGAAGGCAATACCCATGAAGCTTTACAATGTTTTTGTGGCAGATTTCTGTTAACATCTTGACCTCATTGCGAAAACTCTTGTCAAAAGTTGGATTTTGAGATTCCATTTGGTGAAGTTTCTTCAATGCAACAATGTTACCGCTAGGCAATTGTGCTCTATAGACGCTACCATATGCACCAGTTCCAATGCAGTACTTGAGGTGAAAGTCCTCTGTTGCTTCAATGATGTCTTCAAATGCAATTTTACCATCATAGTTCCATATAGAAAATAAGTCTCCATTGTTTGTTGATCTTTCTTCAGGTTTGTTCTTTAACATCAACCTTGCAAAATAAAATACTGAAAGTAATACAAAAAGAATGAAGCAGATGGTGGGGAGAAAAATTAACAGGAGGAGTTTGTTTTTGCTTGCAAGAGGATTGGTTTGGTGGAAAAAATTGCGGTGGTGAACAAAATGGCATGATGTGAAGTTTGGCATGTGGTAACTAATTATTGAGTCTTTCTTAAAAGAACAGTAATCTGGTAACCGTGAGTTGCTGTCAAGGTCTTGTGAGAAGTCAAAAGAATTGTATGACAAATTTATGTAAGATAGAGCAGCAAGTTCTTTGGGCAATTTGCCTGTGAGATTGTTATAACTAAGATCCAAACTATTTAACGCAGAGTCTATTTCTGGAAGAAATGGAATCTCACCATTCAAAAAATTATGGCTAAGCTGAAGGTGATAAACACAGTGGATTTGGGAAGAGATGGTTCCATATAGCAAGTTATAGCTTAAATCCACATTTTGGATATAGGGACACTTTAGGATTGAAGATGGGATAAACCCTATGAGGTTGTTGTGGGAAAGGTCTACATCTGAAAGACCGATGGGCATCTCCGATGGTATCAACCCAGTAAGAGAATTATGTGATAGATTTAAGATATTTAGATACGCCAAATTGCCTAGTTCTATTGGAATACGACCTTCAAATTTATTTGAACCAAGGTCAAAATAGGATAAATTCTTCAATTGACCCAACGTGGAAGGGATTGAACCGGAAAGTGAATTATGAGAGAGATCTAATTTTTTTAATTGTGTCAGATTCCCCAGTTCCATTGGAATAGGACCTTCAAATTGGTTTGAACCAAGGTAGAGATAGGTTAAATTCTTCAATTGACCCAACGTGGAAGGAATTGAACCGGAAAGTGAATTATGTGAGAGATATAATCCGGTCAATAGTGTTAGATTCCCCAGTTCCATTGGAATAGGACCTTGAAATTGGTTTGAATCAAGGTAGAGATAGATTAAATTCTTCAATTGACCCAATGTGGAAGGGATTGAACCTGCAATGTGGTGGAAAAAGAAAGGAAGAGATGTATGTATGAGATTGTGCAACCAATTGAATGTAAAAGAGATAACTCAACACCACTAAACGTTAATCCTAGAGCTTACCACTTAGGCGATTGTTGGACAGGTCAAGAAATACAAGCTTTGTAAGTCTGCTTATTTCTGTAGGGATGCTTCCTCTAAGTCCCATTCCGTATAGATGTAGAGTCACTAAATTCGTGAAGGCAGTGACGTTCAACTTCCCAATCTCCAGCATTTCTTCTGATAACGGATAGTCATTATTTAATTCCCATCCGGAAATATAAACAACACTTCCATCTTCATTGCATGTGATGCCCACCCATTCACAATGGTTTGAGATATTCGCGTAATGACTCCACCAACCCGTTTGGAGCAGAGCGTGTTTTTCTTTATTTATATTGGAAAGTGCGGTGCAAGTGGGCATTAGCATGATCATGAGCATGGCAGAGAAAAGTGTCACTGCCACTGAACTGACCATAGTTATGGATTTAGATTCAATTAAGCAGTGGCTATGGCTAATCATAGAATATAAGTAACATTGCCATATATAACAATTGTTTACGGCGAAAAATGACAATTTGTAAACAAATAATCCAAAGATCTGGGGACTGGATTTAGGTCCTCTTTGGGTTCTTTTAAGTGTGTTGTTAACGTGATGCTCAAATAAACGGCGAAAAAGAGTATTAAGCAAAAATAGGGAATAGTAATTGTACAGAATTGAATAACTAACGTAGAAGTTGGTTATAGAAGAGTATAAAATAGGAAATGAATTGCAGAAACAGGAACAAAAGCAATTTAAACAAAGCAACTTGAATTGAAATGCAGGAATGGAAATGTGCAGGAATTTAAAGGTGCGTGAATGTAAACGTACGACTCCTCACAACGGCGAACAGCGGCCACCGTAGGTCTCCTTGTAGCTGGTGTCTGGCGCGGTGCAGGGTTTCAGCGTCTCAGAATGTTTAGGTGCGGTGTCTGGGTGCAAAAAGTCGTCCTCTCTAAAATAATGCTTTGTAGTATTTATAGACATGAAGATCACCATCGTTTTCCTCCTTTTGCGGGCACTTCCTAGTAACTGCCTTCAACTGTTGATGCTCACTATCCACGATTGCTTGTGATCGTGCTGTTTGTTGGGGCTGTAACCGCTATCGCCCATGATCTCCTTTGCGTAGTGGTGAATGTTGATAACTACTGGTAACTGCTTTTGAATTTTTCAATACTCCTATCTTTCGAGTATTTCTGAGAGAAACTTAGAAAACTCTTTTAATGTTATGGCCTTGGAATAGTTTCTTTTTGGCTTCTCTTTTCGAGCCATTCTGGAGTTTTGAGAGTCTGTCTGGGTCTTGTGGACTTAGAACATTTTCTTTGCTCATTTCTGTTTTTCGAGCAATTTTGGAGGGACTCTTGAGCTCGCCCAGATTTGTGGACTTAGAATATTTTCTGACCACTTCTTGTTTTTCGAGCAATTCTGGAGGAAATCTGGAACTCAGCCAAGTTTGTGGACTTAGAATATTTTCTTACCACTTCCTGCTTTTCGAGCAGTTTTGGGTGTCAGGTACTTGGAAACTCATGAAATATTCCTCGAAAAGCCATCAATTTTTTGTGGACTTAGAATATTTTCCTGTTAGTCCTGTTTTTCGAGCAGCTTTGGGTGTCAGGACTTAAAAACTCCTCGAAAAACTATCAGTTTTGTGGACTTGGAATATTTTCTTGCCAGTTCTATTTTTGGAGTAGTTTTTGGTGTTAGTGACTTAAAAACTCCTCAAAACTTCTCGAAAAAGCCTTTAGTTTTGTGGTCTTAGGAAATGTGTTCCTTTTAATTAAAACCAAAGATCTTCCAATATTCTCTTATGTTCAGGTTTATCTTTGGCTCCTTCTTGACCCTCAAAACTTCTTGAAATGTAGTTTCCTTTTTAACTTAGAAAATTTTCCTTATCCCAAACAGATGCCCCCCAAAATATTAATATCTCAAGTAGATGAGATTTTAATATTTTTTTAATTTAATTGGAAAATTTTCATTTTCTAATTTTCCCGCCATTTCTTATGGCGTCTCTGCCACTTACCTGCTTTATGTCAAGCACGTTGTCCAAAGTCAGCGCAATAAATGCAGGTACTGCTTGGCAGTTACTGAAAATGTCCCATTATTGAGACGTGCTTTGTTCTGTTGGGGATTCAAGGCCATTTTTGATCGAAAAGACACCCCACTATCTTTTCATCTTCCCACTAAGTGCCAAAATACTCTAGACTTGGGCTCTTGTATGGGCCTTGTACGAGGTTGGGGACCAGTATAAAAAGCGAAGTTACCTTCTCATTTTTTACGCTTTCGTTTTTACTCTCTTTCTTAAGAGCTCTGTTCTCTCTCTTCTGCTTCTTTTTGTATCAAAATTTCTTCTGGTTAGTCCTTATCTTCCCTATTTCTCATCGAAATGGCCTCCAAGTCTAAGGTTCCCTCTGCTTTCTCCAATGCTGAGCTCGTTCCTTTGGGTCATTCGAGCTACCTTCCTGAGCCACCTCTCGAGGAGGAGAAACTGGCTATTTGGAAATCTCAGGTACTCATTCCCTTTTCATTAGGCTCGAAACCTCATGCATTTTTAGGTCCTTTTGTTCCCCAATCATCTGTCGAGTCTTCTTTTTCTGCTGATGGAGTCTTGGCATTCTCTTCCAAATATAACTTGGACTCTCTCGAGAATGCCCAAAAAATATTTATAACTATGCCTCCTGTAACCAAAGACTTATATTTGCCTTGGTTAGATAGAGTTGAGGGTGAAAAACAAGATAGTTGGAGGGCCATAGGAATCTATGATATCATTCAATTGTCTAGGTACAATCTGTCTTACAACTTCCCTATGATCATGAGTTCTCTCTTCTTCTGGGATCGAGCAACTAGCTCTTTCCACGTGCCTTGTGGTATGATTACCCCAACTCTTTTCGATGTGGCTGCCATTCTTGGGCTTAGGCCAACTGGTCCTTCATTTCGACCAGATTCTCACCCCAAAAATCCTGATGTAACCCCCAACTTCCAAAAGCTTTCTTACCAACTCTTCATAACCTTGAATATGAATCGAGATGGTCCCGTTACTGATGAGGAGCATGTTGCTTTTCTGATGTTTTGGCTTTCCGCATATGTTTTTTGCTCGAGATTGCTCCAAGTACCAAAGACACTGCTTACTTTGGCCCAATTACTGCATGAAGAGTCTTCAATATGCCTTGGGAAGCTTATCTTAGGGAATTTGTATGAAAATTTAAATGAGGCCGTAGCTTCATTTAAGTCTAATGACTTTCCTTCAGTCATTAGTGGCCCCTTTTGGCTGCTTCAGCTCTGGTTGAATGCTATTTTTGAAGAAAAATTACAAAGCTCTGAACCACCCAATATTTCTCGAGAGATTGAAGGTTTTCGTCTGACTTTCTTGACTACTAACATAGCCAAAAAACACTATTGTAATGCTTTTCGACAGTATTTCAATTTTTTCTTATCTCTTCAATCTTTCACTCCTCAACTTGCTCCTTTTTCTGCTCGAAAGGTAGGGCCAGTATGGTTCAAACATCCTTTTCCTTCGAGAACCCCAAGTGCCCAGTCTGAAGTTTTAATGACATGGAGACAGTTTCTTTCATGTCAACTTCTTTTTTGTAGTTTCACTCATAGGCCCTATCAAGTGGTTGCTTATCAACCAAATCTGGTAGCTCGACAATTTGGGTTGGGCCAGTTAAAACCTTCTTTTATGCTGGAGGGGTCAAATCTCGATATTCTTGAAAACGCTCGAAAGAGTATTGATGATCTGAATGAGGCTATTAGTTTCTTTCGAAAACGTAGGCCAGAAATTTCCCCTTTTGAGTTCGAGCCTATTTTCTACTGTACCAGCACTTTTCAAAGTTGGTGGTCTACTTATTATCATCACCCTGAGATATCTATCGAAGCGTGCAACCAGAAGATGACTTCTGCTTTTTCTCTATTTCAGAAGGGGGATCCAAAGGCCAAGACAAGAGGTACGCATATTCGAGAAATCCAATCTTTTGAACGATTTTTTAAAGTACTTTACTTACCACAAAGAATATCCCAAACTATTTTTGAAGCTGCTCTTTCCTTGAGAGAAAAAACAAAAGAAAGAGTAAATAGGTATAGGGATTTTCATCCTTTTGAGAAGTTTATAGAAGAAATCCTTTTTAAAAAATTTTGACCAACTTTTCCACCTTTGCCAAACTGTAACTTTGCTCTGGCTTTACCCATAATTTCACCTAAATGGGTCGATCTACCTTCGACTCTTTTGAACGAATTATCCCCTCCTCGAAGTAGAATAACAGCTTCGAGATTTTCTTTTAAAACTTATCCTTACCCTCTTCACCTTGATATTCAAGATGTGAGAATCCTTACAAAGTTTAAAGATGGTAAGGTTTACCCTACTTTTCCTCGAAATACCTTTTGTATTTTTTATTTGATTTAAACCTTTTTCGAGTACTTTTACAGCTCTTCCAACAGAACCTTTTGTTGGTCGATATGACCAAGAGGATTGGGAAGAAGATGAGCCTCCTAAGAAAAAACAGAAATCTACTCGAAAAAGTTCTTCAAAATTCCTACAAAAGGATTCATCTACACCCCAAGCTGCCTCTGGGGTGTCTAAGGTAAACATTTGATCTGGGTTTAATTTTATTTTGCTTTTCTCGAGATGCTTATTATTTGAAAATTTTTTCATCTTCCAGGCTAAGACTACCAAAGCCACAAATCCTGCCAAATCCAAAATTTCTGTCGAAATGGCTGTTCCAACTCCTGTTCGACCAACTTCTGATCAACCTTCGACTCAGTCAGCGGAGGTAAGTATTTTGTGCTTTTTAGAGTAAAATTCTATTTTTTCGAGCAATACCCTAACCTTTTCTTTGTAACAGGTTTCAATTGATGACACTCCAAGTGTTAATTCCCCTCCTAGGGTTCAACAGAAGTCAAAAAAGCGCTTGACCCCTATTCCTGAGGAATCTCAAAAAAGCTCGAAAAAGAACCGTGAAGTTGTTTCCAAAAACTTGGCGCTGGGGAATGAAGCAACTTCGTCTTCAAGTTCTGGGACTTCGAGTTCTTCTTCAGATGCTTCTTCGAGCTCATCTAGCTCGAGTTCTGAAGACCAAGCTCAAACAGAGCAAGCTTCTGAGGTAAGGCGTGATTTTGCTCGAAATTGATCTTTTTAATCTGTTTCACAATTGATCTTCATACTTGAGACTTTTCTTCTTTCTTTCTAGGTGCCCCCTCTATCTCGACAAACACCGCCTCTGGGTTCTCCTGAGGTTGATGTTGTTACATATCACTCAGAAGAGGAAGGGCCCTTGCCTGAAGGTGAGGAGAATGTAGCTGCAGAGGGAAATCAAGTTCCTGAAAACCTCCCAATTTCTGTCGAAGGTCCTCCCAGCCTTGAAGTTGTGCCACCAGCATCATCCATTAACTCAGAAATGAACTTGGATGATTTTAATGCCATGGTGGAGGAAGATCCAGAGAGGGCCATCGACAAAATCTTGGTTGGTACTTTTACCTTTTCTTCTTCGTCTCATACTCCCTCAGGGTCATATTCAGAAATCTCCAAGCCCACTGAATCAACTGAAAAAATGCTCGAAGAGCTTAGGTCCTTGGTCTTTGATGCACTGATGATGAAGAACCTTCCCACTGACAAGGACTTGGTTGCCAAGGTCAAAGGCCTACTTTCTTCGTTGAAGGCTCAACTCTCGACCTTTCCTGAAGGACTCCAACGTTTTGAGTCTCTTTTCATCGATTCTTTAGCAATTATAGACCAAACCACTGTGGTGGGTTCTAAACAAGATCAAGCTCGAGTAAAGCAAGACTCTGCTTCTAATAAATTGAAAGAGGCTCAAACTGGGTTAGTCAAGCTAAAGGAATCGGCTACCAATGCCGATATGAAGCAGAAAGAAGTTGATGCTAGAATCGTTGATTTGGAGAAACAACTCGAAAGAGCTCGAAAGGAGTCAGAGATGCTGAAGAAAGCTAGTGTGGCTTGTGAGAAGAAAAGAAAAAACTTTATAGAAAATGTGAAGACCCTGACTATTGAGAGAGCTCAAGCTATGGAGGATATTTCGAGTATGGATGCACAATGTACAGCTCTTGAAACCAGATATCAAAATTTGAGAGCTATTTATACTGAAATGCGCTCAAAGCCTCCTTTTTCATTTTTCCTTGTATTTTCCTTTGAATTCTTATAGTTAGGCCTTTTTGTAAATACTCAAATTTTACTTTGAATGAAATTTACTTATTTGTCCTCTTATTGTTTGAATTACCTGTTTATTTGCCTTAATTCAAGTTATTCTTACTTCATATGTTTCTGGTTTGTATGGTTTTAAGTACTTACCGTTAATCGACATGATTCGACTATTAGTTCCAATTTCTCGAATTGAATACGCGTTATTTGAAAACACATTTTCAATTTCGAATGGGCCTTCCCAATTGGGTGACCATTTTCCAAGTTTTCTTGATTTTTTGTCGAACGGTAAAATTACTTTCCACACTAATTCACCAGGATTAAAATGCTTGTTTCATACCTTTTTGTTATATGACCTCGAAATTCTTTCTTTTTGTCGAATCATCTTTTCTAAGGCACTTAAACGAATTTCATCCAAAGCATTTAATTCATCAAACATTAAGGCCCAATAATCTTCACTTGGTAATTCAAATTGCCGTTGTAATCTAACTAATTGTAGATTCACCTCCACAGGTAGAACGGCTTTATGGCCATAAACGAGTCGAAATGGAGTTGTCCCTGTAGCTTCTTTTGGGGAATTCCTATATGCCCACAATACTTGATTTAAGGTTTCATGCCAATTTCTTGGTTTTGATCCAATGTGTTTTTTAATCAATTTGATCAAAATTTTATTTACTGCCTCCACTTGTTCATTGGCCTGGGCATAGTATGGGGTTGAAGTTATCATTTTTATATTCAAGGACTCTGCATATTGAGTTACCTTTCGACCTACAAAAACAGTTCCTTGGTCTGTTGTTAAAGTTTCTAGTATGCCGAATCGATGAATTATGTATTCGTCGATAAAATTAACAACATCACTTTGATTAACTTCTTTCAATGGAACTGCCTCAGCCCACTTTGAAAAATAGTCGACAACTACAATGATATACTTATGGCCTTTTGTTGAAGGAGGATGAATTTGGCCAATTAAATCCAGAGCCCGACCTCGAAAAGGCCATGGCTTAATTATTGAATGTAATTTAGAGGCTGGAACGTGTTGAATATTACCATGCTTTTGACATTCTTCACAAGATTTTGCATATTCAAAGCAATCTTTAATCATCGAGGGCCAGTACAATTCTTCTCGAAGTAACATCCATTTCATTCTTTCTCCAGCTTGATGAGCTCCGCAGATCCCTTCATGGATTTCTGCCAGGGCAATATAAGCCTCATGTTCGCTGAGACAGCGAAGTAAAGTGCCATCAACACCCTTTTTATACAATTCATCAACCACAATTATATAGTTAACTGCTCGAAATTTTGTTTTTCGATAAGTTGGAACGTTGGGGTCCTTGAGATAATTGACTAAAGGTTTCCTCCAATCTTGGTCAGTTAAGTCATTTATGTTTAAGATCTCAAGGTTTGTTGACCCTAACTTCTCCCTTATCTCTGTTAATTTTGCCAGGTTTTCACTCGAAATTCTATATTTCGAAGCAATTTGGGCTAATTCATTGGCCTCTTGATTTTTGTTTCGAGGAATATGTTCCAGAATGACTTCGTCAAATTTTTGTAATAATTTATTTACTTTTACCCAATATTCGACGAGGTTTCTACTTAAACATTTATATTCTTTGGTTAGCTGCTTTATTACTAACTCAGAGTCTCCTCGAATGATTACATATCTTGCCCCGAAATTTAACAGTATTTCAAGTCCAGCTAATAATGCTTCATACTCAGCTTCATTGTTTGAACAAGCTGTTTTTATCTCGAAGAGTAATTTCGTTGGGATTTCGTCTGGTAAAATTATCAGTATTCCGATTCCAATTCCATTTCTATGACTAGATCCATCGAAGTACAATTTCCATGACTTTAGACTTATAAAATCTATTTCTTTGATTGGAATTGAGTGATCAACAACGAAATCAGCAACAACTTGGCCTTTTACAGATTTTAGTGGTTTATAAATTAGAGAATACTCTGTTAAAGCCAACGCCCATTTTCCAACTCTACCGTGAAGGATAGGTTTCGACAAGAAATATTTTATTATATCATGATGTGAATAAACATGTACATCAAAAGGTCTAATATAATATTTCAATTTCTCACAAGAAAAGTATAGACACAAACATAATTTCTCGATTGGACTATATCGAGATTCTGCACCTATCAACATTCGACTAAGATAATAAACAGCTCTTTCGACACCATTTTCGTCTTCTTGAGCTAGCATGCTCCCAATAGTATGTTCTGATGTTGAGATATATAACTTCAAGGGAAAACCTTTCTTTGGCGAAACCATTACTGGTGGTTTTGTCAGATATTGCTTTATCTCCTCGAAAACAGCTTGATGTTCTACTTCCCATCGAAACTCTTCTTCTTTCTTTAACTTCAATAGGGGTGAGAAGATTTTAACCTTGCCAGAAAGGTTGGAAATAAATCTTCGTAGAAAATTTATTTTCCCTAGCAACGATTGCAGTTGTTTTTTAGTCGAAGGGGCTTGTGTCTCAGATATTGTTTTGGCTTTATTCTTGTCGATTTCAATTCCTTTTTGGTGAACAATAAAGCCAAGGAACTGTCCTGCAATAACACCAAAAGCACACTTTAGAGGATTCATCTTCAAGCCATATTTTCGCATTCTTTCAAATGTTTGTCGAAGATGACCAACATGGTCACTTTTATACTTAGATTTCACAACAATATCATCGATATAAACTTGCAAAAATTCGCCTATTATGTCATGAAAAATAGTGTTCATTGCCCTTTGGTATGTAGCTCCAACATTTTTTAATCCGAATGGCATTACTACCCATTCATAAGTTCCTAGAGCCCCAGGGCATCGAAAAGCTGTTTTCGATATATCCTCTTCAGCGATAAAAATTTGGTTATACCCTGAATATCCATCTAACAAACTTAAAATTTCATTCCCTGCTGCCGAATCTACTAACATATCGGCTATTGGCATAGGGTATTCATCTTTTGGTGTAGCAGTATTTAGATTTCGAAAATCAATGCAAACTCTAAGAGATCCATTTTTCTTAATCACAGGTACTATGTTCGAGATCCAGTCAACATACCTGGCAGTACGAATAAACTTTGCTCTAAGAAGCCTTTCGATCTCTTCCTTGATTTTTGGCAAAATCTCTGGCGCAAATCTCCTAGGTGGTTGCTTTACTGGCCTCTTTTCTGGTCGAATTGGGAGTCGATGTTCGACTAATTCCCTCGAAAGGCCTGGCATTTGATCATAATCCCAGGCGAAGCAATCCTTAAATTCCCTTAGTAACTTGATTAATTGGTCTTTCACTTCTTCTTCGACCAATTTACTGATGAAAGTTAACCTCGGCTCCTTTTCATCTCCAAGGTTCACTTCTTCTAAGGGATCTTGTGCCTCCATTTTTGGCCCTTTTCGAGCTGAATCTTCCTCGAAGCTAATTGGTGCATCATCGTAGATGCAATCAAGCCGGACATCGTTGCCTTCGGTCTCTAGAACCGATTCTTCTTGAATCACACATGTTTCGAGTTCTGTGTGCCTTTGTTCGGCTAGATAAGCCGAATTTGTCGTAATGGCCGAATATGGTGAATCGGCCTCCAATCCTTCAGTCACTTTTAGGGCCGCTTCTCTTCTTTCGGCTAGATGAACCGAACTTTCGACCATGTTGATATCTGCATGGCCTTGGATTGGGTCTACGACTTTATGGGCCGAGATTTCTTCTATTTTTTGTGATTTTATGGCCGAACTAAATTTATCGGCCTCTGAAGTATCCCCGGCTTCTAGAGCCGTTTTTATTTTATTTTCGGCTACGTAAGCCGAAATTTGAGACAAAAGGCTCTTTTCAAGGCTCTTCATTTTCATTCTTTTCGGCCTCCACTATTTCTTAGAAGCCGTAAAAACCCACAGAAGGGTCTAGGCGAATCTCGTGTCGAATTTCGCGAGCATTTGGCAGGAGAGGATTTCGGCCAAAATGAGGGCCGCCTATATCTTCTATACGAAGTGGCGCAATGTTGGCAAAAGACTTGTCGAATGTTTTGCTATCAAGACTGCTTACATGAACTTCAGCCTTAAAATAGCTCTGATCTCCATCGACGTATTTCAACACTCCGTTGTTATTCCAAAGACAGAGTTTCTGATGCAATGACGAAAGTACTGCTCCAACCCCATGAATCCATTCTCTCCCGAGCAGTAGATTATAACTTGCCTTAGAAGCTACCACTACAAAAATGGTTACTCGAGAAACAGATCCAACTCTCAAGTTGACGATTAGGGCTCCTTTGGAACTTGAAGATTTCCCTTCATAGTCCGTTAGTACCAAGTTGTGTGGGAGTAAATCCTCTTCAGATTTCCCAATCTTTTTCAGTAAAAAACTTGGCATAATATTGATAGCTGCCCCAGAATCAACGAGGACTTTGTTCACTCGAAATTTTTCGTCAATTCGAGCCGCAATGTATAGCGGCTTCATATGACTCTTCATTTCACGTGTCGGCTTCTCAAAAACAGCCGACGATTTAGCAAGTGAACCGTCCTCTGCCAAATAACAATAACCCCATGGGTTATTATCGGGTTCGTCATCGGCATAGAAGTCTTCTTCATCTCCTTCACCGATTCCTTCGGCATATTCAGCAGGCAGCATGGATACAACCCTAAGTATGTCTTCGAGGTCATCTTCAAAGCCTGATTCGAATACATCGGTGATCAATTCATCATCCGCATCGTACTCGATTTATGGACTCTTCATCTTCAAGTCTTTCTTCATTGCTGGTGCCCTCTCTTTAGTCGTTTTGACTTCGACACTAACCGGGGTACACCGCATCTTTCTGGCGGCATTTCCCTGGGCTTGTTGGACTTGATTTTGAGCTCGAATTTGGGCTTGGATTCGAGCTTGAGCTTGTGCCTGGACTTGAGCTTGAGCTTGGGCCAAGGCTTGTGTTTCATGCTCAGCCTTCCTGATTCTTTGAGCTCTTCGCCACTGAGTTTTAGTCATAGGAGCCTTAAAATATGGCTTTTTCGACTGAAAATGGCTCCCGGATGGATTTTGGAACCCAGTTTGAGTGAAAAACTTGGGTTGTGAGAAAACTTGTTGTGGCATGACCGTCGAATGTGACGGTCCACCCTTTTCAACCATCTGCAGTTTTGGTCGAATTAATGATGGGTGCAACACATTTCGAACCCATGTGTTGCTCGGAACATTTTGAGCAGGTACGAAGGTCCTGCTTTGAACAGTCTGGGGATCACGTATGGTGATAGAAGCATTCTGAGTCTGGATCCCTTTGTTCTTGGTGATCACCTGGTTGGTGGTCACCTGATAGTGTTTCTTCATCTCTGATTGCTCGAAGGCTTTGGCCGCCGCTTTATCGAAAACGGCGCTGCACCTCGGGCACAGCATGACCTCACTGTCTGCTTCCTTCTTTCGAGTTAGAAAGTCCAGCAGCGAGTCACCAGCCTTTGGGAAGATTTCAGCTTCTTCCTTCTCGAAGGCTTCGAGGGTGTCATTCAAAGAGCCTTTTCCTTCTAACTCTTCTACAGCTCGATCGAATGACCCATGTTGTTCAGCAACATCGACCATCAGTATGTCGATAGGTTCCACGAAGTTAGCTTCTATTTGCATGGGATCAGAATTGATTTTCATCGGCATTTTGGTTTTTTGCTCGAATTTTAATCGTCCTTGTTTAATGGCGTCCTGAATAAGATCCCTGAAACGAACACAGTTATTAGTCCAATGTCCATAAACATGATGAAACTTACAATATTTTTGACCCTTTCTTTGTTCTAGAGTAGGGATTTTATGATCATCAGATAATATAATTTGCCCATCTTTCAATAAAATGTCAAAAATATGATAAGCTTTAGATACATCAAAGGCATAACTCTTATTAGGTCGAGTTTTGTCCTTAATTTCGAGTGGTTTTAAAGATTGGCAAACATAAGGGGGTCCTGGTTTTAATTCAGCTACATTTACCTCATTTACCCCTAAATTGACATCTTCTTCGTCGAGATCATTCTCGCTTCCTATTTCTCCTTCAGCGAGACCTATGTAAGCCACTTTGTCTTTTCGAAGAAATTTCTCTATTTTCTTAGGGACAAATTTTTCAGCCTTAAGTTGCTCAATTTACCTCACTCTCGTCGCTAACTGCGACATGTCTCTTAACTGCTGATTAATCAATTTCTTTTTAATCGAGTACTCTAATCCGCCTATAGCCATTTGGACTAGTTCATATTCTGGAATTTGAGTAAAACATCTCGACCTCATTTGTCGAAATCTGCTTAGATAATCGTCAATGGATTCATTATGTATTCTTTTTATATTAACCAAATCCATTAAGCTAACTTTCGCTTCACCACGAAAGAATTGTTCATGAAACCTTCTTTCTAATTGATTCCAATTATGAATTGAATTCGGGGGTAAGGTTGTGAACCAGGTAAAGGCCCCCTTAGTCAAAGAACTAGGAAAGTACTTTAACTTTAAATCTTCATTTCGAGCTAAATCTCCACATTCTATGGCGTATCTAGCTATATGTTCTACTGTAGATTCACCGGAATCTCCGGCAAATTTAGTTAATTTTGGGACTTTCCAGCCCCGAGGCAGTTCAGCCTGCAAAATTGCCTCAGAGAATGCTGAGACAAAGTAGGGTCTATTAGCATACCCTACGTCGAACCCATGTTGATTCAAGACTTGTTCGACTACATTGGCAATGTTTTGAGGATTCGGGTTGTTTGGATATTGAATTTGATGCCCCCCTACATTATTTTGCCTAACTTGCTCAAGTATTTCATCAGCATTCTGATTTCGAGCAATAATAAAGGGTTGATTTCCCTTGAAATCACCCTCATTTTGTCTCAGAAGGTTTTGGTCGAGATTTCGACCAATTTGCTCAAACGGAGCATTTGGATTTCGAGCAAAAACTAGGGGTTGGTCTACCTGAAAATTTCCCTCATTTTGTCTCGGAAGATTTGGACCAAAATTTGGTCTATTTTGCTCGAAAATTTGACCATTTCGACCAAGATTTGTAGCATCTTGATTAGGTGTTTGGGCAACATTTTGCCCTTGCCTTATAGGGACTCGAGGTGCCCCAAAAACGTCAGCAATTCGACGCATTTGTTCAGCCAAAATTTGATAGCTGGTATTAGTTGTTTCCACTATGGGATTCAACACAGTGGTCATTTGATGAGTCAGCATATTGACCATCTCGTGATTGCTTTCATCCATTTGTTGCCTCATGGAATGTAAGGCAACATTCGAAAACGAGCTAGTAGGAAGTGAATCCCCACTCGAAGCTCCAAACGCAAATTGCGTTTCAGGTACTCCACCAATCGTACCCATTCCCGGTGGAATAGTATGGAGTACACCCATTCCTGGTGGAATGGTGTGACTCTGGGGTGACACGGTTGTCACCACAGGGTTAGAGTAGGTTGGTACTCCATAGATAGGAGGCATACACACGGGAGGTAAGCCAAATGGGTGATCACCCAGCCTTGGCCTTGGGCCAGGATTTATGCTGGGATTGGTTGGCGGCATAGTAGCCATAAATTGGCTAACTACGGGAGATGACGGCGTAGGTAACGCCGTCGTTGGTGTGGGTTGTGCGGCAGGAGTAGTACTGCCGCTTACATCTAGGTTAGTATCACTATCATCACTTCTGGAATTGCCATTCCCAAAACTAGAATCACTATTTCTTCCTCTATTAGCCATAATACAACGTCCATTACGTAATATCATGCAACAAAGCAAGCAATCATTCAAAACACACAATATTGTCCCACCAGGCGTGCCAATTTGTTTACGGCGAAAAATGACAATTTGTAAACAAATAATCCAAAGATCAATCTGGGGACTGGATTTAGGTCCTCTTTGGGTTCTTTTAAGTGTGTTGTTAACGTGATGCTCAAATAAACGGCGAAAAAGAGTATTAAGCAAGAATAGGGAATAGTAATTGTACAGAATTGAATAACTAACGTAGAAGTTGGTTATAGAAGAGTATAAAATAGGAAATGAATTGCAGAAACAGGAACAAAAGCAATTTAAACAAAGCAACTTGAATTGAAATGCAGGAATGGAAATGTGCAGGAATTTAAAGGTGCGTGAATGTAAACGTACGACTCCTCACAACGGCGAACAGCGGCCACCATAGGTCTCCTTGTAGCTGGTGTCTGGCGCGGTGCAGGGTTTCAGCGTCTCAGAATGTTTAGGTGCGGTGTCTGGGTGCAAAAAGTCGTCCTCTCTAAAATAATGCTTTGTAGTATTTATAGACATGAAGATCACCACTGTTTTCCTCCTTTTGCGGACACTTCCTAGTAACTGCCTTCAACTGTTGATGCTCACTATCCACGATTGCTTGTGATCGTGCTGTTTGTTGGGGCTGTAACCGCTATCGCCCATGATCTCCTTTGCGTAGTGGTGAATGTTGATAACTACTGGTAACCGCTTTTGGATTTTTCAATACTCCTATCTTTCGAGTATTTCTGAGAGAAACTTAGAAAACTCTTTTAATGTTATGGCCTTGGAATAGTTTCTTTTTGGCTTCTCTTTTCGAGCCATTCTGGAGTTTTGAGAGTCTGTCTGGGTCTTGTGGATTTAGAACATTTTCTTTGCTCATTTCTGTTTTTCGAGTAATTTTGGAGGGACTCTTGAGCTCGCCCAGATTTGTGGACTTAGAATATTTTCTGACCACTTCTTGTTTTTCGAGCAATTCTGGAGGAAATCTGGAACTCAGCCAAGTTTGTGGACTTAGAATATTTTCTTACCACTTCCTGCTTTTCGAGCAGTTTTGGGTGTCAGGTACTTGGAAACTCATGAAATATTCCTCGAAAAGCCATCAATTTTTTGTGGACTTAGAATATTTTCCTGTTAGTCCTGTTTTTCGAGCAGCTTTGGGTGTCAGGACTTAAAAACTCCTCGAAAAACCATCAGTTTTGTGGACTTGGAATATTTTCTTGCCAGTTCTATTTTTGGAGTAGTTTTTGGTGTTAATGACTTAAAAACTCCTCAAAACTTCTTGAAAAAGCCTTTAGTTTTGTGGTCTTAGGAAATGTGTTCCTTTTAATTAAAACCAAAGATCTTCCAATATTCTCTTATGTTCAGGTTTATCTTTAGCTCCTTCTTGACCCTCAAAACTTGTTGAAATGTAATTTCCTTTTTAACTTAGAAAATTTTCCTTATCCCAAACAATAATACAAGTTAAAATGCAAAATGTGTTCCCAATTTCCTATCAACTTCTTCATTCGGAAGAAAGTGCAATACAGTGACTTGTGTGGCTGATTCCGACTCATATCCATATTGCCGTTTCCTTCAAGTTATTCATCGTTTATTCTACGCTCTTCTTAAAGTCTTAACTCATTTTCATTTCAATACGCCCGCACTTCACACTTCTCAAATTTGGGCCCAAATTCCACTCTTTCAAAGTCTTTCCGTCCCCTTTCAACCCCCAAAATTACGTTCATCACTAACCCGCCGATTAAGTTAATCAATATTTCTTAGTTTCATAACCCTAATTAATATGAAAATCATTTAATTAATTTTTATTTTTTTAAATACATTCAATTATTCACATTTTCTTTTTTATAATTTGTTTTATATAAGGACTAAAATAAAATAAATAGAATTATATAAAACATGATAATGACAAGACTATTTTATAACTAATTTTTCACCAAAGTTTTGTTTAAGATTTAGTTTTTAGGGAGAAGAAAAAGAAAAAGAAAGAAAAAGACTCATGTAATGCGTAGTTTAAAGGTTTTTAGAGTTTATAAACTCTCTTAATTTTATATATTAAAATTTTCTAATTAAAAATATTTTGTATTAATCTCTTTTCTTCTTTATTCTTTTTTTTCCTCACTTTTCAAATTTTTTTTTCTCTAAACTCTAAAACAAAGTCTTCAAAGACTTATTTATAAACTTTTTTTTAATACATGGACCAAATAAAATAAATATGTTATGAATGGAGAAAAAAATATTTAAACCATAAATTAATTAATTCATTTAAAAAAAGTTATTGCACGGAAAAATAAGAATATTAAATAATAAAAATAAATAACTCTAGTTAGTTTTTTTGGAAATGTTTAGAAAAGATAAAAAGATTATAGATAATAAAAGAAATGATTGTTCATGTTCAGTCATAGGTATTAGTTAGGTATTCTAAATTATAGTTTATATAGGATAAAAATTGCTTACATTAGGTGGTGGCATGCTGGTAGCAATATAGGTTATATGAATATGGCATAAGAGGAGCTACCAAAAATAAGTGTCAGTACCAGTAAACTGCTACCCTAATGCAAATTCTCATGGTTTCAAATACTTTTGATTTATGAACTTTAATATATTGGTATTTTCAACTTGATTTATGGCTTCAAATAAGTGTGAGGATGTCACAATGACTATACACTGCCGTTTCATGCAAGTTTTCACTTCAATTAATGTTGCTTAATGTTCTTAAGTCCTAACCAATCAATAATTGAAAGCTTCACTGCATTTAAATATAAGCTATAAAAAAATATTTTCTTTTGTAAATTTGCACATAAACAAAGTTGCATTTAAACGAGATAATTAAAAATTTTAAAGAATTTTAAATTTAAAGAAATTTAAATTACATCATTTATTTAGTTTTATTTTAAAATACTTTATTTAAATAAAATTATTAATTTTTTTTAATTTAAATATTTTTATTTGGATAGAGTAATTAAATTACTTACATTCTTAAAAAGTAATTATAATTATAGACAAAATTAATGAAAAATATAATTATTAAATAAATCATAATTAAATAAAAATTTAAATATAGTACACAATAAATGGAAATAGCAATTCCACATTATCACTCTTTTACTGGGATTTATAATTTTGAAATTTTATTCTTTTAAAAATCTCAAGTTCTTAAAATTTTAAATTCTTTAAAATTAAATGTTTAAACAACAAATTTTAACTTATAAAATTATAATTTTTAAATAAATATTCAATTAAAAAAATATCACATTTAAATACATTTTT
This sequence comes from Abrus precatorius, assembly GCF_003935025.1. Classification (NCBI taxonomy): domain Eukaryota; kingdom Viridiplantae; phylum Streptophyta; class Magnoliopsida; order Fabales; family Fabaceae; genus Abrus; species Abrus precatorius. The sequence continues at coordinate 21,843,613 of NW_020874439.1, read as the reverse complement.
AGTTTACGAATAATATCCCGTTTAAAAAAAAAAAAGTAACTATGGAGTCGTATGAACTAGGGCTCATCTAAATTAAAGAGAAGTGTGTTGACAAAAAAAAAGAGTTTAAAATACTAAAAAAATAAGAATCATGTTATTAATTTAAATTTAAATTTATAAAAAAATTTATTTAAATTAACGGTGCCAAAATTTTACTTTTTTATGTACAATTTTTTTTTTAAAACTTTTGAATTGATAAAAATAATCTTATGACAGCACAGTGATATCAATAGCTACATACAATTAGAAGATATATTATTAAAAAGATATATAAAAACAAGATTAATACTGGAAACAAAGTTATATATTGTGGATTAAAAAAGAAAGAGATAAGCACAGTGATAACTGTGATTTACATTAATTAAATGATAGAAACATAGGGGAAGGGGCAGAGCGTGGCGGTGGGAACAGTATTGCTGGAGAAGTTATTGGCGTGGCTGTGATTCATGTTTGCTTCGGTGACCAACAACAGCACCGTTATTCTACGCCACTGGGCTCACATGCTTCCACGTGTACTTCCACGTGTCCCTGTTATATTTCCACCTCTGCTTAAAAGGTTGGCTTCAGTTTCACTTTCAATGGACAACGACACCAATCCCTTCTCCTCCTACGCTCGCGCCTCTCCAAGGTCCTTCTCTGTCCTTTATTCTTTACCTTCCTCAATATTATCCATTTTCCTTTCTCTTTTCATTTTCAATCATATTCCGATAAGCATGTTTTTTTGGCTGTTCACTTACGGTGAGAGAAATTGCGAATTTCCAAGGATTTGATTGTGAATCATAGCGTTACATTTTATGGACATAGTATGTGTTGCTTGGCTGTTTACTCAATTCTATGCTACTAGATGGTTGATGTAGATACTTGCAATGAGATGAGAACCTGTGTTGTTCCTTATATTTGGAATTGCAGTAATACTATTATCCTATTGGAGATGATTATCTTTCTATTGTAGATTAGTTTATGGAGGCTGTAATCATTGAATTCCCAAACGTGATTGAGCATTTTGATGTTTTCACCACTCAAGAAGGGGAAATAGGGGCATTTTGTTGGGTTTGCATGGTTGGTGATCCAAAAATCTATTGGGAAGTGATGTAGTTATCTTGGGAGTGTTCCAGTAATATGTACAACACTTTGAGGCTCGAGATCCTCTACTACAAATTACAATGCTGTGATTACATCGATTTTGTGAGTGGTTAGAGTGATAGAATTGTGGGGCCTGCATAGTGCAACTTATGGAGTGGGTGTATCGTAACTTTTATTCCATTGGGAATTGGCATAATACAAGTCACTTCCGGAGTGCGCCTCTGTCCTAGCTTTGACCTTGAGGACAAGATCTATTTTAATGAGGGAGATAGTGTAAAGACTGTTGAGTCATGTGCTGAATCTGTCAATACGGTGAAATAAGTTTCAGTGCCATTCATTGCTATATATTTCACTTATCATTTGATAGTACAGAATCAATCAGAGTTTATGTTTTTTGATATTTTGTGGGCAGTGCTGGCAGTGGCAGAGGAAAGGCCTTTGATATGAGAAATGACAGAGAAAGAACAAGAGGGCGGGGTGGTGGGAGTGCCTCAGGAAAGGACAAAATTGACGCTCTTGGTAGGCTCCTGTAAGCACTACTTTACCCTTTAATAATTATTATTTATCATGAATGTTTCCTCTTTTATTTTCTTACTTTATAGTACCAAATGTGATTTCATTTTTTTTTATTTTTTTATTTTTTGTAAAACAAAGTTTGTAACTTTTAGCCAACAAAAAACAGATTCTTTTGAAAACGTTATGTAATTAGTTTGCCTTTGCATTTGAGCAACAGAGTGAATGAACATTGTTATATGTTTTAATTAGACTGTTTTGTGCTTGATTCTTGAACGAAACAAATTCACTCAGTCTATTTTTCTTTTTAATATCTGCAGTACAAGAATTTTACGTCATATGGCATCTGAATTGAATTTGAATATGCGGAACGATGGTTATGTGAAAGTAAATGATTTGCTAAAGCTGAATCTGAAGACATTTGCTAATATTCCACTGAGATCCCACACTATTGATGATATTAGGGAGGTCAGTTATTTTCATATTTGTTTTCTTCTCTGTTTCCACACATGCCATACTCATTCTGTTTTTTATGCAGTCATGTCATGTCAATACCATTTCATTTGTAATTAGATTCTTGTGTCGTATTACTTGAGAAGCTTTTGGGTGAAAATATAAAAATAATATAAATAGTCATATTCTTGATACTAGCCAGACTCATTTTCGTATGATGTTTATTGTCATGAAGTATAAAAGACCAATTCATTGTATTGAGTCTATTGACACTTTGAACCTTCAATGCTAGTTTACTTTTTCTCCTTGTATTGTTTTAGTAGTTTCATATCTCAGTACCTTCTCAGAATTTAGAAGAATGATACTTGTCTTTCTCTTATAAAAGCAGTCAGCATATGGTTTAAGAATTCACCTGATCCATCCTCATGGGAACTAATATCCAAGTGGGCAAGGAAAAGGATCCATTGATTGATTTGTTGCAGTTATAATTAGGAGTAAATGTGTTAAGAGAATAACCTATCCTGACTTAGCAGTTCTATGTTACCATTTTTGAATTAGTTGTGTCTTAGAAACTGTCTATTGGCTGTTATTCATGGAAATAATGAATGATAGTTATGTATTAGGACTTAAGAATATATCTCATAGTAGGGTGTGTGATTAAGCAAATGTGTTGTTATTTGCAGTTTGTGAACAGAGAATAGTCTTTGTAGAAGACTTTTGTCTCTGGGACCGCAAGTGTATTGCTGTATTGTGTGTGATTTGTGTTCTGTATTATATTTTATCAATTTATCAGTGAGCATTTTATCATATCCGTTCCACAACTATTTCTGTTACATATTATTTAGTAAATTTGACTAGGAATATTTACATGTCAGTTGCATTACTGGTTTTAACCTAGTCTTAAGTCTTAACTTGTTTCTATCAAATGTCTATGGCTTATGTTGCTTTTAAATGACGGATTATGCTTATATAACCTCCTTTATCTCTAAATTATGCTTAAAATGTTATTTGTATTTGCTTTTATTTATGTCATTGATATAAACTATTTATTGTAATTTCTATTCCATTTTCATATGAATTAACTAAAAGAAAAAGCAGTTTATTTAAATCAACTCATGGTTATCCTCAGGCTGTTGGAAAGGATAATAAGCAGCGCTTCAGCCTCATAGAAGAGAATGGGGAGCTACTGATACGGGCAAACCAAGGCCACACATTAACAGTAAAATATTCCCTTTTATCAAATGCTGACCCATACAATTGGATTTTAAAATTTTAAAGAAATAATTGAACTTAAAGTAATTAGGTCTGTATTCTATAACACCATAGTAATGCCCCTAATTGGCTGTTGAAATTTGCTTTGTTCATTGTCATTTTTAGATGCCATTAATATAAAACTTGAATAATACTTAATATCTGTCTTCATTATCTCTTTCCTTCATTCACTGCATGAGTGTTATATTTACTTTATAAGAACTGGAAATTGGACTTACAGGATATATTCATTAGTGATGTGTTACACTATTAAATCCCTGCTTTCATTATTTGTTAAAATTCAAAGCATTTTAGATATGTTAAAAAAACTTATCTTTGTCATGTAAGTAACATGATATGCTGTTCCTTTACTTTTATGCCTTTAGACTTTAGGTGGTATTTGTGATGCGAATAGAATGGAATGGAACAGTTTGTTCTATTCTGTTCTCTTTGGTTCCACCTTTTTACATCAAGCACTGAACAAAATCCTTGTGTTATATTCCATCTTGTTTTAACTTGTCCACCAAACGTTGCCTTAAGGTTGTTGGAGATACAAACTGAAGGGGTTTAAACAAAACAAACACTAGTTGGAATTGGGATTGTAACAGACAACATTCTGACTGGAAAACTGAGAAATGTTGATGATAGATATCAATGGTTTATACTGTGAATGAGGTCAACCTTTTTTGCACTTGGCTGTATATTCCCTTTGTGGAAGATATCTTAAAATTCTTCAGTCAAGTGAATGAAAATGTAATGCCTGTCTGTAATGCTGTCCACAGCCTTTCCTAATTCTGTTGTCTCCCTTTTGCCCTTACTCAGATGTGCGCCAATACTGTTCTGTTTCCAACTGCTCAACAGTAAAATAAATATGAGATTAATGTTCTCACTGATGTTATGTTGAACTTTAGATTGTGAAGTCATTCAGTTTTCTTCATCTAGTCTAACAATACTATTATTGACTTTTCATCTGTAGGCTGTTGAAACTGAAAGCTTATTGAAACCAATCCTTTCAGCTGAAGAAATTCCAGGTGCAATATTATTGGACATTTGGAGTTGTGTTACCGTAGACTTTGTTCATGGTGAACCCTATACATAGCAACATACTCACTACTGAATTTTAGGTCTGTACCTATTTATAATTTAAAATTGAATGGTGGATATGTTGCCATATTTAGGGTTCATCATTAACCTGATATTATATTCACATAACTCTAATTACTGAAGATCTTTATATTTGTCTTTGCAAGTCATATTCTGTATTTTTGTTTCTATATGCTATTTTATTTAATTCACTTGCTTGATTTTGCTGCTGTATGCAGTTTGTGTGCATGGAACCTACAGAAAGAACTTGGAATCAATTCTGGGATCTGGTCTGAAGCGCATGAAGAGATTGCATGTTCATTTCTCTTCTGGTTTGCCAACAGATGGAGAAGTAATAAGTGGTAATGCGATCTAAAATTAAAAAGAATCCTATTTACGCCCAGAAATTTAAACTTATTAGATATTGTCATTTTGTTTTGGTTAGGCAAAAGTTAATTTTCCTTCAGGAAGATTAAGGATGGTGGTTAACTTTGAAATATTGAAGGAATGACAAAAGAGATGTCTATTATAATTGATAATTTAGACAAGTGACATTTATAGTTGTGCTGTACTGTTTCCCACTACCCTTTGCTTAGTACTTCTACAAAAAGTCCAGGTAGGAATGCTAAACTTGTTTTATAGAAGATATCCAAATAATAATTTATCAACCATCCAAAGTCTCAATATGGGGTTAGTTAAATCAGTAACATCAAAGCAAAATGCCTGTACTTCAGTTCTTCATTAGTAACAAATCATTTCTCGTCTGCAATTGATTAATCATATTGCTGTTGCTTGTTACAATTGAGTGATACAATATTTCTCTCAGAAGTACCGGAGCTTGGATCTATTAGCATCTCTTTAGTCTTTACCCTTTCTCAATCTAATCTGTTGGAGGGTGTAGGCCATTGGATTGGAAGTCTCCTTTTGACAGGCTTGGGAACTATTGTGTCATATTAAATTGTTAAGAATATTAAAGTTTTGCACGGACCATTTTATTCAATTTTTTGAAATGGTCTTTCTTGAACTAACGTGTAGCATGATCTGTAGCAGTTTTCAGTTATTCCCTTAGATGCTCCTTTGTGTACCTGATCACTTATGTTTCTTTTTTGTTTTCTCAGGTATGAGGCGAGATGTCAATGTTCTGATCTTTCTAGACGTTAGAAAAGCATTAGATGGTATGACAAACAATGTTCCAAACATGTTCTTAAATCTTAATGCGAACAAGTTCATATTGAGTTGTTGAACATTTTTGGTCTTTGTTGATAGTAAGTAAAATCAACTAGTCCACTGACGCTGCTTCTATATTTTTTTTTCTCACCCTATTTCAGAAGGTATGAAGCTTTACATTTCTGACAACAAGGTGATATTGACAGAAGGTTTTGATGGTGTTGTTGCACCCAAGTATTTCGAAAAGATTGAGTCATGGCCTGGCAAACAGCCCATTCCTTTTTGAAAGTTTTCTGCACAATTTTTCTTTTATAAGTGTTAGGATCACAGAACGAGGAGGATTGGATTACCATATGATTGTGTAAACCTCTTGCAAAATTTACTATTTTGTTTTCTTTTAAATGATTCAGATTAGTTTTCTTTGGACCATGTGAGTAATTTGTAAAGAGAGTATTATGTACAATTATCATTTATATTATTGTTATTTTAATTACTTATTCTTATTTGAAAACTATGGTAACTATCTTTATGATAGGGCTTAGGGACTAAATAATAAAATTATTTTGAGTACTGTAATTTAACTATATTATTTATTGTCACATCACAATTTTTTTCGTGTTAAACAATATTATTATTAAATCGGTGAAATGTTTTTTTTTCACGTGTTTATTTTGCAAAATTTCAAATATTAGGGATAATGTATAATATTTTTCTCCCAGTTCCGCAATTACACGCTCAGCAATCACCACTTAGCCAGTTGTTTAAGTCATAGAGAGACTTTGGTGCTGCTTGGTTTAGATGCTTTATAAGTAAAATTAATTTCTACGTAATTTCATACATCATGATATCTGTTTTAATATATATATTTCAATTATATTTGACAATTGAGAATTAATTTTGTTAAAATTTAAAACAAGCGAGCATTCATCTATAAACGGAGTTAAATGATAGTCTGCCAACGATCATATTCCATAGATGATTTGCCATAATCTTGTAACTAATATTTTTAAAATCAAACATTCATTAAATCAATGAAGGCACGGAATTCACGTAAGTACAAAGAGATGAAAGATTATCATATATACAAAACCAAAACATAATTAACAAAATGGCTTCTAGACTGCTGGTAAAGTGCTAGCCCATTAACACAGCTGGTTTTGAGTCTTTTTATGCAATTTACTACATTTTACAATCACACAGAGAACCAGTCTGTAAAGAATGAGTCAGCTTCTGTGGTTCACCTTTCGGCTGGTTCAACAATTGGAGAGCTGATTTTCCAATTGGTGGTTTAAGTGGCTTGATCGTTTTGCCAATGGTCCGTTCATGGTTGAACTCAATTCCATTTTGTTTATAAAACATTGCTTGAAGCAAAAAGTGTGACAGAGTTTATCCCAAAGACAGTGCCCTTCACATTCTCAACACGATTTCTATATCCATTTTCTTCCTTCTTCACCCTAAACCCTAAATATGGAATCTTCTGCAGAATCTGCAAAGTCATGAATCAAGACTTAATCAAGTTGAACAGGTTTGAGGGAAAAAATTTTAATTGATGGAAAGACAAGATCATGTTCCTGTTGACTGCCACGAAGACTTGTATGATCTTGGTGCCAACTTACCAGTAATATCAAAACCAAAGGATAGTGATAACTGATAATGATGCAGTAAAGGAAAGACTTCAAAAAAATAGGTTGATGAACTCTAATGCAAAGGGTATATCATGAATTAAACTGTGCTTGCTTGGCTGATTAGTACCTTTCAATAGTTTCTCCAAAAGAAAATGGGATACATTTGAACCAAATAAAAATTTAGAAAAACAAGGCACAAATAAGTTTCTAATCATATGATAGGTCAAGTTCTGAATTAGGCAATTACAGTTCTGTATACGAAAGTTATTAGGCAGTTACTTCTTAGTGTGGGATTAGGCAGTCATTTTTATATTTATTTTGGGACGTGTAACAGACCTGTAGAAGTCATTAAGGTGTTAGATTTCTATTTCTGGTGTTTTGAAGGAGGAAAATATTTTCCGAATTCAGTGTTTTTTTTTCTTTTGTATTGAGTCTAACATTATCAATTATTTAATAAAAGGATCCTGGTAGAACCCGCGGTCCATCATTTTCAGATATCATAGAAATCAGCTGAGTAGCAAAATATTTTACCTTGTTTCCAAAGAGTTTAAACTCCAAAGAGAGGACATTTTTCTACTTCCAAAAGCTTGATAAAAAATTTTCTTTTCATTGAACCTGATGCTTTTGAACAGAACATATTTAACAAGTTTATCTGTAAAATTTATTTATAATTTTATTAAGTATTTCATATGCAGCTGAACACAAGATTTATTGAAGAAAAGTAATTGAAAGTATGTTTGCCGCAATTTCATGCCTTGAGCTAGTTTAGAATATCTGAAGCAAGGAGCAATGACATACCAATAAGCCTTTGGCCTAGTGATGAGTGTCTGGATAAATTCTTCTCCCATATTCACAAGTTCAATACCACCTCCCCCCAAGCAATAAGAAAGGCAGAGCAATGATCTATCCATTTCCGGTGCACATCACTCATATATCATTTTAGAATAAGCTGTAGCCAGGAAGTTTGAAGGCAATTCTCTTATCTATCATTTCCCTTAACCTTTCTGCATCCTTAAATCTCCCAACACCAACAAGAATATTGGACATAAGAACATAATCCCCACCATGTCCTCTCTCCATCTCCAATATTTTTCTAGTCACCCTCTGACCAATTTCAACATTATTATGAACACTACAAGCACCCAGAAGTGTCCTCCACATCACAGCGTTGGCAACCTCATGAGGCACCTGTAAAGCAACCTTTTCAGCTTCCTCTAACCTCCCAGCCCTTCCCAACATATCTATCACACAACTATAATGCTTGATATCTGGCACAAGTTGACAATCTTTCACCATCTTAACAAAAAACTTAAGTCCCTCCTCAATCAATCCTCCATGACTACAGGCACTCAAAACACTCAGGAATGTCACACGGTTTGGCCTCATCCCATCCTTTTCCATGCTCTCAAAACTCTCCACAGCTTCCCTCCCCATCCCATTCATCGCAAAACCAGAAATAGCCGTGGTCCATGACACCAAATTCTTCCTCTTGTCAGGTATCTCCTGGAAGAACCTACTCGCACTCGCTATGCATCCACACTTTGCATACAAATCTATCAGCGCATTCACAACACGAATATCGAAGGCATTGAACCCTCTCTTCTCTGCATAACCATGAACTGATTGACATATCTTAACACATCCAATATTTGCAATAGCAGGAAAAACAGTCAAAAGAGTAACTTCAGTAGGTTCTACACCATCACATTCAACCATTTCCCTAAACAAAGTCAAAGCTTTCATAGGCCAATTCATTCGCGTGTATCCATCAATAACAAGAGTCCACGACACTACACTCCTAGCAGGCATCTGATAAAACACAGAACAAGCAAGTTCAACCTCACCCCATCTAATCAAACCAGTAATAAAAACATTCCAAGTAACTAAACTTCTCTGTTGCATTTCATAGAAAACCTGTGCTGCTTCAACTAAAAGACCACAACTTGAGTACATTTGCAACAACCCAGTTTGCACATAGACATGAAACTGAAAACCCACCTTGAAAATGAGGGCGTGAAGCTGAATCCCGAAGTGGGTGTAGTTTGAGTGGGCACAAGAGTGGCAGAGGAAAGCAAAAGAGAAAGAGTCAAGAGAAGGGTAAGTCAAGAAAGTGTGGCAGTGTTGGGTGTATGTGAAAAAGTGAAGAGCTTGGTGGGGGAAGGGGCCAAGGGAGTAACAACGAATAACGTTGTTGAAGAGGAGTAAGCAAGTGAGTGTGTTGTGAGAAGCGTAGTGGAAGAGACCAGAGGTGATGATGTGAGAGTGAACTTGTTGAATGGCTTGGCTTTGAGATGGGTCTTTGAGAAGAAGAGAGAGTAAGTGTTGTGGGTGTTTGGGTTGGGAAGAGCAAGGAGGAACCGTGGTTATTTTGGGATGTGGGAAATGGTGGAAGGATTGGTGAGTGATGGCTGATACACAAGATGAAACATGCTGTCTCAACTTCGAGTGTGACATAGTAAGCGTAAGCACGCTATGCCAGGGTCTAGTGTATTTCATTCACGACATGATAGGCACCACACATGATGTTGTGTAAGGAGTGCAATTTGGATTGAAAAGAAAATACACATTCTTAGTGAGGGTTTATGAGTGTGGCAAGTGACAAGGAATAGATTTACTCTTGTTAATTTGATGTTGTTTTAAACAAGTGACAAACATGTAACTTTATTAAAATAAAAATGCATCGTATAATTTATTTATATGTGAAAAAAATATGTATTATCTATCTATGAGTTATAACTGTGTGTGTGTGTGAGTGAATATAATTGATGCTCATTGTTTTCTAAAAAGGGCTTAAAAGAAATTTATCAACCCTGTCAATTCCCTGCCTTTTAAACAATCCTACATATATAATGTTTTTGAATTTAGTTTCAATAAATTAATAATGTAAAAAAAATTACATTATCATTTAATTATTTATTATTATTTTAACAAGAACATTAATTTTATAAAAATTAATATAAAAATAAATTTATAATATTTTAATTTGTTTAATAATATATATAAGAATTTATAATAACTTTGCACTAAAATTAAACAAATTATTTTATATTAATTATTATTTTCATGCTTTTTAATAATATTCTGCGGGCCCAATTATACAAGCCGAGGGATGGGCTCTTCTGTAAAAGGCCCATGCCACGAGAGTGAAGTAGACGACGTCGTTTAAGAGGGCTTCGTTTCGTGTTCGCAAAGACAGATCTTAAAGTGTAGAGTGAAAGAAAGCGAAGGGAAACAAAACAAAACAAAACCTTGCTCTTTCTCACGCCCTACTCTTCCTTCTTCGTTTTCTCTGTTCTCCACTTTCATTAACCATGACAAAGCAACATGCTAACTGGTCTCCTTACGATAACAATGGAGGGTACTCTCTCTCTTTCTCTCTCTCTCTCTCTTTCTCCTGATGGAATATTTTCAACTCTTCAAGTATTTATTTATTTAATTATTTGTTGTAGATCGTGTGTTGCAATTGCTGGAGCGGATTACTGTGTGGTCGCTGCGGATACGAGGATGTCTACCGGTTACAACATCCTTACTCGCGATTACTCCAAAATCTCCCAACTGTATGGTTTTCACTTCTAATAAATTATTATATATTACCCTCTCTTTTTTCTTTTTCTTTTTTAATTTTGCTTTGTTTCAATTGGATTTGATTATTATTGCGCAGTTGAGGGATTTGGGAGGTGTTCATTTGTTTACTCATGGCATTGGACGGGGACGGGTTATATATATATTGTAGATTTTTGTTTTTGGTATTGTTTAAGGATGTGAACACTGTTTTTGTTTGGTGACAGAGCTGAGAAGTCTGTGATGGCTTCTTCTGGTTTTCAAGCTGATGTAAAAGCTTTGCAGAAGGTTTTGTCTGCTAGGCATTTGGTGAGTCAAAGAGTATCAACACTTGAAAGTTGAAACAAAATTAAATATATTGTACTGTTTTAAATTGAAAATTCTTTTAGGTTGGCTTAGGGTTTGTTTGGTTTTAGAAATGTGTATTTTTTTTTCACTTTTAATTCAAAATTGTTACCTTGCTTTTATTCTATTTCCCGTTTTCAAGCATTTGTACAGGAAACACTTAAAACAACTTTTTGCTATTTTCTTACCTTAGGAAATGAGACACAAGTATTCTCATAAGTAGTGCTGCATCTCTCCTAATCTTATTATGCATATGCTACCTGTAAACTAATTCAGGACATTACAATTTTAGTCGCAGACAACTAAACGCCAGAATCCACCAACTGCCAAATATTTAACCACTCTACTCAACATGCGTTTGCATGTATCCACCAAATATTTAATTGAGATTTTTGAAACTACAAAGCAGAACACAACTAAAAGAAAATTTCTGTAATTTGTTCTTCTGCGATCCAAAAACAATCTGTGCTGCCCTGGACTTAACTGAAATGGAACAACCACCATGAACCATTAACTGTAGAATTTAGTAATTGAAAATTCAACATTTGAATACATCTCAATTTTAGTTCATTGATATGCCTATACTGTGTGTAGTAAGATCAAAGTTTGGTAGAAACCTCTCACATTGCTGAAAAGTTTCAGATTAATTCCCAAGGTACCTAGCAGCTTGCCATTTAGATTTCAGGGGTCAGTGGTATCAACTGATACTTTAAACTTAGTTACTTATGAACCATCACAATAATCTCATAATTCATCATGTTTTTAATTCTATCCTGTCACTGGTCTTTCCTAACTGACCTAGTTCCCATTTTTATAAATTTCTGAAACTTAAGATTTAGACATTTTTATGGTAAGTACATGATATCATAAACTTGTATATCCATATTGATGTTTAAAATTGATGAGCAGTGGATATGACTTTTAGATTTGTATAAATTACCCAGTTTTAGAGTTGGAATTGTGTTCAATGAAGTGATGACTGATGAGTCTTCATGGAATGCATAAAGTAATCACAAACATTACAAGTCAGAGGGAAAGGGGAAAGCAATATGTAAACATGCTTCAGAGGGAATGCATACATTACTAGTTTCTGCCCATGTAGTAATAACATAAGAGGTGGACGTGGATATGTACCATAAAAAATGGCTGAGTCTTAAGACTCTTAACTTCACCTAGTTTTCAACTAAATATTACACATATATCAATCCCCCTTAGACTTAGTGCTTTGTGCACCAGGCTACCCATTTATGTTAGTTGTAAACCTGTGGAAACTTTAGTATTGGACTCATAAATTGTTACAAACTTTCAGTTTCTCCCTTGTTTTAAGTTTAATATGACTCAAAATTGGAAGCCTTTGATGTAACTGATATGATATCATCTTTTGACTCTGAATGCAGATTTATCAGCATCAACACAACAAGCAAATGAGCTGCCCTGCAATGGCTCAGTTGCTTTCAAACACTCTTTATTACAAACGTTTCTTTCCCTATTATGCTTTCAATGTTTTGGGTGGCCTTGACAATGAAGGTGCAGTATTTCTAGCTTTCTGTGCTTGTTCATACCTCATTTTGATTTGCTAATTGCAACTTCAATCTTAAATAGGAAAGGGATGTGTCTTCACATATGATGCTGTTGGTTCCTATGAGAGGGTTGGATATAGCTCTCAGGGTTCTGGATCCACACTCATTATGCCATTTCTTGATAACCAGCTGAAGTCTCCCAGCCCACTTCTCTTACCTGCCAAGGTCAAGTTCTGAAATTGGTCGTTTGCTTGAAATTTTTTATTCAAATTTTATTTGACTAACACCTACATTAAAAATATGATTTCTTGTAGGATGCTGTTACTCCATTGTCTGAAACAGAAGCAGTTGATCTGGTCAAAACTGTTTTTGCGTCTGCAACTGAGAGAGATATATACACTGTAAGTTCATGATACATTAATAATTTCCATTTGACAGTAGAATAAACCTGTAACATACCGTGGATCTTTTTACAGGGAGATAAGGTTGAAATTGTCATCCTAAATGCTAGTGGTATTCGTCGGGAATACATGGACCTAAGGAAAGATTGATGCTTTAGACATAAATTTGTGGTTGGAGATGCCAGACTGGGATTGTGAATGTTTGAAATGCTTCTAGTACTTTGATTGATATGGTGGGTTTTTCCCACGAGGCGAAATTTGGAATAGCATTTCCAGTGAAATTGGTTTGAACAAGTACTAGTCTGTTAACATCGTAACTAGACTATGTTTATGCAATATGAATTATTTTGGCAAGTGCTTACCGGCTTAATTATGTGGAGAAGTATGTATTTTAATTTACTTGGGGAATCAATGGCATAAAATCCCAAGTTTTAGATTTCCTTGATATTAATCCATAGCGTTATATATTATTCTGTGTGCAACAAAATGATTTGTAGCTGCGTTGACAAACATCTATGTCCAGTTTAGTGTGTGAAGTGGCTTAAGATAATGTGGTGTGTTTAGCGTGCTTTTCTATTCTGTTCTAAATTGTTCAATTGTTTTGTCTTTTGTTCATGATGCTAAATATACATGCATTTCATTGGACAAAATATGTGAAGCTATATCGGCGTAAATCCCGTTCCGAGCGTTATTTCAGTTTAGTCGCATCCATTTTTCAGCGGCGGTGAATGGGTTAAAGTTGTCCAAAATGTTTGTCTTTCCTCATACATAAAATAATTCAGCTGAATGGTTTTCGTAATCGAAGCATCAAAAAGACTACGTAGCATCATATCAGCATATAAGAAAGTAGCGTGTAGTATTATATTGTCATTTTCGTTTAAATGTTTTTTGAATGAAATGTCTTTGTTGTTAATATGGAGAAGAAAATATTTTAGACAGAATAATTTAAATAAGAGTGATAATAGACACTTAACTGCGACAATAGTCACACTTCATAAGAAATTTTTATGCCCAACTTTGAAGAAAAATTGAAGAGAGGAGTCAACTCGACTGTTATTATAAAATCTTAAATTTTATTATATTTTTAAGTAATCAACTTTTATATTGTAGATGAGAATCTGTTACTTGAGAAGTCAAACATTAGTAAAAATATTATCCTTCTAAGTACATTATAAGATTAAAATTTATTGAAAATGTGTAAATTATACTATCTAGCTTTAATGAAATTTCGTTTTACCTATATCTTTGTTAATTTAATTCTAAATTTTGAAAATTGAGGTTGTTACTTAATTTTTTTTGTTATTTTATATAAATTTTTATATTATTATAAATGTCTATTTCTTTATTTATAAAATTTATTTTTATTTAAATTTAGAATTTACTTTTAAGAGTTTTATATCAAATTTATATTTATTACTATATATTAATTGTTAACATTTTTTTACATTATAAGTTAAAAGTATTATTTTAAAATTATTTAATTTTATTAAATCTTTAAAACGTTGATACATGTTATTCATAGTTATAGAGTTAGGTTAAAATAATTTTTTTAAAATTATTATTTAAAATAATTTTATAATATATAATTATAGAAAAAAATTATTTTACCTTCCTATATATTTGATCATGTGCAATTTAAATCTTGACTCTTGAAAATATGCAATACAATGTCTTATACTTTTAAAAGTATATAATAAAAAAAATTCCATTTCTCAACCATCTAATTTCTCTCTCTCTCTCTCGCTTAATAAAAGTATCCCAAAATTTCTAAACTCCCCTCTCTATGCTGTGACAAACATTTTTTGAGTATTTTTATTTAAAAAATGAAGAAATTAGAGAGAATGAGTTTTTTTATGCTTTCAAAAGTGCATGACATTGTGTTGCACACTTTCAAAAGTAAATTTTAAATTGAATATGACCAAACATGTAAAAAAATGAAATAAAAATTCTTTAATTATTAAATTATATACATTGTATATACTAATAAACTAGTAAAGATAAAATTGTCACTTTTTTTATTTTTTGGGTTTTCTTTTTTACATTTATTTATTGGACCAACTTAACGAATTAATAAATCAAGTTAGATTAATTAAACTCACCACAAAGGTATAAAAAGGGATCGCGAAGTATGGCATTCAATGTAAATATATCTTCTACTATGTGATGCTCAACACATTTATTTTTGGCTAGGGTCTCAATCAGAGTCCAAAACCAGCCTTGTTGGTTTCATCTCCATTTAATACCATCTAAATACTGAACCACCACCTAAACCATCCCATGACAACTCAAATAAATGTCTCCATTTACAGCAAAACATTTTCACAAATAAAAATAAACTAAAACTCAAATCTTTAACCCCATACATCCGAAACAACAATTATAGTAAACAACAAAGGTGAAATCATGAAAATTGCATCTGAAACAAAACACATTAAGATTTTTGAAACATTATTGAACGATTCAGTGTAGATTGAACTTAGTGAAAGGGTAAATAAGTATACCAATGAATGAACTTCCAAGAAAATCTGGGACAGCATCTTCATTTCATTCCATCCCAAAGAGTTTAAGTATTTTTTTTCTCAATAATTTCCACAATTCCAATAATCAAAGAAAAGTTTTCTTTCAACGATTCTGTGAGATTTGTAGTCTAATACAAAATTATAAAAGGTTACAAAGTATATGCAACAATAGATGCATATAATTGAATTCAATTAGTTATAGTTGCTTAAATGCTCATGTGATTCCTGCATGAGTTTACTCATATTGTGTCTTGAGATGCCCATCCTCTCTTCTCCAATTCTTGTCTCAATGCCTGTCAGCAACCAAGATATTTTTCATCACATAAACATTCAAGGAAGGGATTCTTATGTCCCCTGGAATCAAAGTATAGTTAACTAAATTTACCATCAGTTGAAATAAGTGACTCATCTTGAATAAAAATAACCAATTTAGACTCAAATTTAGTTAATCATATAAAAACCTGACCAAAAAGTGTTTAACTTGATATGAAGCGAAAGGGAGTTTTCCCCTGGAACCATGAATTTCTTTATAGGAAACTAGAGAGAGAAAGCACACAGGTGTGATACTATCATACCTTGATTCTTTTTCTATTCACATCAAAATCAAAGTTTCCCAACCGAGATGCAGATCGATACTCCACGGTAGAACCCTTACCCGGAGGAAACCAGAACTCAACATCATCCACAAACTGTTAGGATATGACATAAAAGGGATTAGAGATGGCTATTGATATCATCTAAAATGAATAAAATAATGAATTTCACATGATGAGTTCCTTAGATGCAAGTTACTCATAGTCTCATACCCCCAAGATTGAACTTTGGTACTCTACACGAATATAGTCTTCTTTCCTTTCAACTATTCGTGGCGTAAATTTGTCTGGTGTTGTTGATTCTATCTGTAAAATTATACATAAAAGGAGCAAAAGAAGTAAATTAAAGTCGTTGTTGATATCCACTGTCAAGGTAAAGAAAATTGCAATAAAGTACTCATAATTTCAGTTATATTTATTACCACATCTATCAGTTCATCCATTGCCTCTTCTCTGGTCACAGGATTTTTCCTACCTTCAGGGTTATAGTTCCTGTACAAGAATTAAAATTTTAAAACAACGTGACACCATGATTCAATCCAATTAGGTTTGGATTTTGGTGGGACCATGATATATGCAAGGACCAAGCTAGAGATTTTATTTCTTTAAAATAAATAAAAAATGCAATAATTTCACCGACCAATGATCATGTGACCAACAGTCTAATACTTATGTCAAGTCCATGTTGTTCAATAGTCAACAGCTCAAAACCTGTTGCACTACTTTCACGTGGTTTAAAACGTGATAAATTATTCCAAGTGCACTATTGTCTATTGCAACGTGATTCTCACAAACATTGGTTCCTTTTGGACTAAAATAAAAAAGTGATTGTGTATCCAAAATAAATAAATAAATAAACAAACCCAAGCAAGTTGATTATCTTCTAAATCTGGTTTAGCAGATCCTCCTCAAAATGCAATTTTGACACCACAGGTAACTTAACTGAAAATTAAGGCCCCCAATATAAAATACATAATCAAAATCTAAACATCATACTTTAACTTAGTCTTCAATAAACAAAATTGTAATTATTTCAAATAATCCTAATAAAAGAAAGGTTAAAATTAAAAAGAGCAAAAGAAGGGAGCTTGTACCAAGGAGGAGCATAATGGGTGCGATCACTGATATTCTCAGAGGTTGATACACAGTTCTTAGTTGCTGGACACAGAGCTAATGCTGGTGGGTTTTTCTGCACTCCAAGATAATCAGGTTTTTTCCCACTGCACCACCAAAACACAAAACCCAAACCCATTTATAATGAAAATAACAAATTTTCTGCCTCAGTAATAAATAATTAATAAATAATATTTTTTATCAGAAATTATAATATTTAAATATTATTAATGTACTAAATTTTGCAACATTATGTTGTTTCAATAAAAAACTATTATACATAAATTAAAGAAAAAGCAGGAATAAAAGGTTATTACTTAACACTCATTTACAGACCCTTAATTACCCATCATTCATCAAGTGATAAAAATCAAATCTTTAACTTAAAAAATCCAAATTCACATTCAAATCAAAATGAAAAAGTAAATTTTCAAGGATAATAAAGAGAAACAGAAGATGGGTACCTGAAGTTGAAGATGGCACCAATGGTGGCTAGTTCACTGCTTCTCAAAATGAGTTCTCTTCAAGAAGAAAAATATTTCATGTGTGAGGGATTTCAGAAGATGAGCACGATTCATAAGCATCACAAAGCACAAAGAGAGAGAGAGAGAGAACCTTCGATTGATTTGGTCGGTGGGGTTGTCATGGTGCTGCTTCTGACAGAATAGAATAGAGGGAAGAGAGGAAGTAGTAGTAGTGTTGCGTTTGGTGGGAAACTTGAGGCTGCAGAAAGTGCATGAAGATGCCATTGAAGCCATTGTTGAAAGGTGAAAATGACGATACGAGAAAACTAAGGAACTTGAGAGCATTAAATACTATGTTTATGAACGTGTCCTGGCCGCACCACCAGAAAGTTATGTAAGAAATCTGAAAATAAAAATGAGATGTGAATCATGTGATGAATCAATAGGAAGTCGGTGGGATTCTTCGTTTCCGACCAAATTTTTTCGCCGATTTGGATATGGTCCACTGAATTTTTATTCAAAACTATATTTAATTGCCCGAATGTAAAATTAATTTTATTATAATAATTAATGATAAAAAAATAAGTTAAATTAGTAAATTCTGCCATTTAACTTTGATTTTGATTTGGTTTGCTTTTATTTTATTTTATTTTAACCTCTGAGTATTTAAAATAAGTTATTTTTTTTTAAAAATATATTAAATTTATTTCAAAATTTATTATTTATCTTTTTTTATATCTGAAAAAAAATATTTCTACAAATTCGTTGGTTGCTTTTTTTTTCCCTCATTTTATTCTCTTTCATATTTCAATAATTATTTCCTTTGACTCTAATAAAAATATTCTTTTTTATTTTTTTTTCCCTCTTCCCTTCATTTGTGTCTTTATAAATCATTACTTACTTTTTTTAACTTTAAAAGGTAAGTTTTGTAATTGAATATTTGATTTGTAGAAAAAAACAAGAAAAGAAGCAATAATAGTAATATCTAATAAAATGAAACTTCTGTTGCTTAGCTTTTCATTTCTTTTTAATAACTCGAGGACGTAACTAAAATATTCTTAGAAAAAGATAAAAAATTTAAAATTCAAATGGAAAAAAAGTATGAATGAAGAGTAAGAGAAAAAAAAAGATATATTTTTTTTGTTAGAGTTTGAAAGTGAAGAAAAATATATTGTAAATGTGAATAAGAGTAAAATAAAAATAAAGAAAATAAAAAAAATTGTAAAAATATATTATATATTTGCTTCGAAAAAAATGAACGTTAATTATTTTAATAAAGTTAACTCTTTTTATAAAAATAGCTTATTTAAAACGCTTCTAATGATTAAGGGTAAAGGGATATATATATATAAAAGAAACCAAACAAAAAAAATTAATGAATCAATTTACAGTCTCAACTTAAAAAATATTATAAAAATATGATTTTATTGTTAATTGCTTTTCTAAAATATATTAAATTAATAAATTTATGAACTTAATTGAATTTATTAATAAGATAAAATATTTTTATAATTATTTAGTCACATGTTATTGTATAAGTAAATGATTAATTTTTATAGTAATTAGTTTAAAAAATTATATTTATTGAATATTTTAATTGGTTGACAATATAAAAAAATTATATAAATAATACATCAAAATTATATTAAAAATTTATTCAATATTTAATTTTTAAAAGGATCATGAAATTAATAATATTATATTTGTACAAATGATAATATTATAACTGTATATATATCATGTGAGGCGAAGAAGGTACTATTATATTTAGATAAAATAGAAAATTAATAGAAATAAAATAAGTAAGGAAGTAAATTGTGAGAAAAATATAGATGAAAAATGAGATGATAAAAATATTTTGTTTGAAGGGATAGAAATAAGAGAGAGAAAAAAAATTACTGCACAAGTTTAATCCATGCATAAGTGTGTTTATAGAAAAAGAGCATGTATTAATGATAGATAATAAAAATATATAGCAACTTTTTATAAATATTACAGTATTTAAAACATTTAAAGTTATATTATAATTTTTAATATTTTTTATTTCTTAATTATTATTATTTTTTCGTGTGTTGTTAGTCCCCCCTCAGACAAACAGAAAAAAAGAAAGAGAGCGTGAACAAGTGTGACAAAAGCAAGACTTAAGAGGAGCATTAGCAAATATTTGGGCACATTACGAATGAATTGAACTCAGTGCAGTTTCCATCACAACTCTTCAGTGACTTGGTTTTTTAAATTCACCCTTTGAAGCGGCAACACAGAAGAAGACGAACGAGGCACCATAAGAGTAAAATATAAGTCTTCTTCTTCTTCTGCAAGCTTCACCCATCCATGGCTCGAAACAAGGTTCCGTTTTTTCTTGTTTTCCAATACCCTTTTGTATTTCCTTACTTCACTCCTCTGGGTTTAGGGCTTTACTTCTAATTTACTCGTTTTCCGCTGAAACCCCATTTACAATTTTATTTAAATTTCATTATTTCTGAATGCTTAAGAGTTTATTTGATTTTAATCTCCATAATTAAATTCTGAAAAATAAAGGAAGCATTGGTTTTGCTGCTTGATGTGGGCCCATCCATGCATTCCGTTCTTCCTGAAATTCAGAAAGTCTGTTCCATGCTTGTACAGAAGAAGGTATTAATCATCCCAACCGTCTTTTCTATTCAAAGTTTCAGTTTTTTGTTATCTTGGATCCGTTTGGAAGAGTTTATGAATAACTTGTGGAAATACCTTATGATTCATGTAAGCTCTTTTTAGCTTACTTACATAAGCTTGGTATATCTTATCAAACTAAGTTTTTCTTAGCTTATCTCAATAAGCTTCATGGTTGAATTTATGACATATATCACCATTTAGAAGTATGATTGGTTAGTGCTTCGAGAACATGATTTTTTTTCCCTCTTGCTACAGTTGATCCATAACAAATATGATGAAGTCGGAATTGTCTTATTTGGAACAGAAGGTACTCACTTTAATATTTACTATGCAGTGGATCATGTTGACTTGATGCTTTTTTTTTTTGTTTCATCGCTGGTTTTATTGTCATGTGATTACAAACTTTTCCTTACATTCAAAATTGTTAGCTACCCGTAATGCAGAAAGGGGTTTAAAAAATTAGAGGATCTTCCTAAGTTCCTATAGTATCTTTTTTGTTGTGTTTCAGTCTCATTCTAAATAGAATCTTTGCACTGTTGACTACACAGAGTTTTTCCATTTTGATTTCCTGTTGTTACTGTTACTATTATTCATACTCTAATGTGCCACTGGAAAAATCCTTCTTCTACTATGCCTTTGGTTTTCTTTAATTCATTCATTTTCTTATGGTGGAGTTTGATCAAAGGCATCCCTTACCTGTGTTGATATTGACTTTTATCAGACACTGATAATGAACTTACTACGGAAGTGGGTGGGTATCAACATGTTGTGGTTTTGAAAAATATTAAAGTTGTTGATGGAGATATTGTCGAGGCCTTACAACTACTGCCTCGAGGAACACATGATGGTGACTGTATCCACAAAGTTTTTGGTTTTCTGTTGTGGAAAATATTACTTGTTGATTATTATCTGTTTTTTTTAACTTATTTTGTCAAAAAATCGTATGATTTTGAGTTCTGCCCTGCATTAAAAATTTTTCATACTAGTTGCTTCTGGAAAAAGCATTCCCTTTGCAAGTTATTTACTTTTAGACTATGAAATCTTGGAGATTTGTGTTTCTGATTACACTGTATTACTTAATGCCATTTATCTTTCATTATGATTAAAATTTTCCTTTTCAAATAATTTGCTATAAATCTCTAATTCTTTACATAAGAAAAACATTTGTTTCTGACTTTCCATTATACATTTTACTTGCTTCTTCAAGATTAACATTTAACACTTTTGTTTCATTTATATTTGTCAACAATATTTTCTTGCATGATTGGTATAGTGAGTTAATATTTTCCTGATCACCATTATGTTTGTCTTGCTAAAATAAAAGGAATGGAAAACTTTATAAGGTTAATTATTTAATTTTCCAAGAGGAATTTGATCCTTTCCTCCTGTAATTTTCTGGATACCTTGACTTTGATGTTAGTCCTTGATGCTGTCATTGTTGGCATGGATATCTTAATAAAAAAATTTGGAGACACAAACAAGGGAAAAAAATGTCTCTGTCTTATTACAAATGCACAATGTCCAATAAAAGAACCTTATGAAGGAACAAAGGATGATCAAGTTACTGCCATTGCTAAACAAATGACTGTCCATGGTATGAGGATGGAAAGTATAATTCTGAGAGGAAAACTTAGTCAAGATGCAAACAAGAAAATAACGGATGAAAATGATCGCCTGTTAAATATTTTTTCAAAGGAAACGTCAACAAGATTGTTGTATGTGGAGAATCCAATTTCTTTGTTTGGTGCTCTTAGAACCCGAAATATAACTCCAGTTACAGTTTTCAGAGGGGATCTTGAATTCAGCCCACAACTGAGGATTAAGGTGAGATATTTGGTCTGATATATAAATTTAATTTCCAGCCCTTGATGATTGAATTGTTTTAGTGTCATTTATATTCATTTATCTGATAGAACCCATCATAGCTGATGAATCAGAATCATGCCATGTGTATGTTTTTCATTTCCATTGTCATATTAATTTGATATTTAATGTTGTTATGCCATCTTACAAACTTTTTTTTCTACTGTAAATGTTCATCAAATGCTAAAATTACTCCATGGACAATATGGATCTTTATCTCTAATTAAAGTTGAGTATTTTGAGGCAAGGTGACCATGGAAGGTAATAACCAATGTATTCTCTTGCATCTGCAGCTTAATATTTAACATCATATCTCTTTTATTTCATGCTTCATATTTTGGTGCCTCAATTTACTAATTTCAATTTGATGGATAGAATAGTGAATATAATTTGTTTTGGATTTATGCATATAAATTCAAGATGAGTGTGCTGAATTTACAGTTGAAGATTACTTATCTGTTCTATTTATTTTTCTTCCTTCTCAGTTTAGCAAGTAGGTGCTCCTTGCAAGTGGGTTGGTTATCCAATTGGCTTTTTAAATAAAACGTTAGTAACAAATGCGTTTTTTTTTTTTGTTTTTTTTTTTCTGTTGATATGTAAATATAGTAATTAGACCTGTTGATATATAGATACAATAATTAGGAATGTAATATCAGGATTACTTTTATTTGGTAATATTCTGTAATTAATATAGATTCCTATATACTTGTATAAATTCAGACCTTTGTGTCAAATGCAATACATACATAAAAGTTTCAAATATTACATTTCTATGTTTTCATAAAATCTTTAATGATAATCAGGTGATGGTATACAAGAAGACAGCAGAAGAGAAATTTCCTACTCTGAAGAAATATTCTGATAAGGCTCCTCCAAATGATAAATATGCCACACATGAAGTCAAAGTAGATTATGAATACAAGAGTTCTGAAGATCATGACAAAGTTGTCCCCCCAGATCAAAGAATTAAAGGTTATCGTTATGGGCCTCAAATAGTTCCCATATCCTCTGCTGAGTGGGAGGCAGTAAAGTTCAAACCAGAAAAGGGTGTGAAGCTTTTGGGATTTACTGATTCTTCTAATGTATTGAGGCAAGATTGTATATGCTTTAATAAAATATATTTGATTTAACTTTGTTAATGGAGATTTCCTGATTCCTTATATCTCTTTTCTGTCTGAATGTTTTACTAAAGACACCAATACATGAAAGATGTCTATGTGTTCCTACCTGAACCTGGAAATACAAAAGCCATGCTTGCAGTTTCTGCAGTAGCAAGGGCTATGAAGGAAATGAATAAGGTGGCAATATTACGGTGTGTCTGGAGAAAGGGACAAGCACATGTTGTCATTGGGCTCTTAACACCCAATTTATCTGATAGAGAAAATATTGTAGGTTTTTCTTTTCTCTGTTTCTTGTATTATGTGTTGGTTTATCTGTACAGCCTTCAATTCAGCCTCTTTATTTATTTTAATTATTTATTTTTTGGTTCTCTGATTATGCCATGCAGCCTGATTCATTTTACTTCAACGTCCTTCCTTTTGCTGAGGATGTGCGAGAGTATCTATTCCCTTCCTTCACTAATTTCCCAGCATCATGGCAGCCGAATGAGCAACAGCTAGAAGCTACAGCTAACTTAATAAAAACATTTGATCTTGCACCCCATGGGAAAGAGGAAGTTTTGCTACCTGACTTTACACCAAATCCAGTCCTGGAGGTACATATTCTATCCATTCATTTTGTTTCTAGCTTATTTTGTAACTTATGCCTTCATTGTTCACTTATATTTCCATGTTCTTTTTAACTTGGAAGAATTTAAAGTTTTGTTCATGACATGGATTTTCTTCTCTTATTATTGTTACTCAGAATCTGAATTTAGCATACCCTTGCTGGCTAGAGTTAAGAGTTAGTACTGAATGTTTTAAGATGTAGAGAACGTGTGCTTAATTTCAGCTATCTTGTATATTTTAACGTCTCCACTGTGTAAAAATTAGTGTTGAGATGAATTTGAAGATCAGTTAGCAGATAAAGTTTTTTCCAATCTTTTCAGCGTTTTTATCGTTTTCTTGAGCTGAAATCAAAGGATCCAGATGCCACAGTACCTCCTCTTGATGACACACTCAAGAAAATTACAGAGCCTGATGCTGACCTGCTTTTGCAAAACAAATCTGTGATAGACTCATTTTGTAGTTCCTTTGAGCTAAAGGGGAATCCCTTGGTAAGAATTGTGCTTTGCTCCTGGTCATTACAAACATCAATTATGATTTACATTGGAAACATCTTGCATTCTTGCCAGTTGCCGCAGAAAAAGTCAAGGCGTTTCTTGCGAGATAAGAGATCTATTTCAAGTGACGAAGAGGGTAAAGGAAACATAATTGCTCAGCCTGCCAATCTCATTGAAAATACATCAATTAAAGTTGAGAAAATTGGCGACCTGACTCCTGTCCAAGATTTTGAAGCCATGGTTTCACGCCGAGATAGTCCAGATTGGGTTGTAAAAGCAATTACAGATATGAAAAATAAAATATTTGACCTTGTAGAGGATTCCCATGCAGGTGATAACTATCCCAAAGCACTGGAATGTTTAGTTGTGCTTCGCAAAGGTTGCATCCTTGAGCAGGTAAGAACATTTCCACTTTAACCTTTAATTTTTCTGGTATCCCTATTTGAATTTCTGTGTTTTTATCTGCCCAGGATTCTAAACTTACTAAATCCACAAACTTTTCTGTGAAGGAACCAAAACAGTTCAACGATTTTCTTCGACATCTTTGCAATTTCTGTCAAGAGAAAAACCTTAATAGTTTCTGTGAATTTCTTTCTTCTAAGGGACTCACTTTGATCTCCAAAACAGAAGCTGTAGACAGGTTTTTTTAATCTCTCTTATGAATCAATTCATTTGGTTTTTGACCAAATCCAATCGCTTCGTGTGATCCATTTAGAACGGAATAAGGCTTTTGTTTTTGTTTATGATTCAATTCATTGAATTGTTCTTTTCTTTGATCATAATTTGTCATATGGTTTTGCTATGCAGTGAAGTTACCGATGATGAAGCCAGAAGTTTCATGGTTAAATCTCAACCAAAAGTTGATTGATTCCTTCACCATATGTGCTTAAACATCTGAGAGCTTTATTTTTATGCCTCAGTAATGAATAGATATCTTGTATAGGCAACTGTTCTGGTAAAAAATAGGAGTGCATTGTAAATTTATATGTACTCACCTGGGATTGTGACACTTGATGGCAATTGTGAGAAATCAGATTTTGGCAAACTTAAATCAAATTCATTAAGCTTAATGCATAAAACTTTCGCAATCTAGTTTTGGTTATGATATGATAAAACCAGTAGGAAGTTTGACGCAGTCGTATGATGAATGTTAAAGTTGGTTTATATTCCCAGTTTTCATGAACTGATACTATTTTAGCACTGTGTGCTAATAGACCAATGGATTTTGGTCTTCTGTTTTTGTCTGAATGTAGCTCAACCTTTATTTTGTTTGCTTGAATTTCGTATTCAAATATTCAATACTTATTAACTTAATTTAAAATTAATATTTTCTTTTTTTATTTTCAAATATTACATGTTATTGAAAATTATATATTTTTTGGCAAACCTAAAACATTTAATTTTAAATGATAAATTGAATTGATTTTTAAATATCTGTAAAAATAAAACGTCTGAATCCTATTTTTGTCTTAAAACAAGACATACAATTAATTTCAATTAATTTTTGTATTTAATATTTATTATTAAGTAGAGATTTAAGGTATAAGAGTGATAATAAAATACAAGTATTAAATAACAGTTTACTTAAAGAAATAATAATAATAATAATATAACAACACTGTCTATAATCGGCATAACTTCGAGAAGCATGCGGTGCATTAGAAGCACCCAAAACCCATGATAATTATTGGACCATTATGTTAGCCGCATCACAAGAAATCACAATGTATACACCAAAAATTCATAACCATATATGTCGTCGAATTCAAAATAAATAAAAATTAATTCAAATAATATACACTTAATCCTCTTAAGAAAGGTTTTAAATTTAAATTTGTGTAAAAAAATAAATTCTCGTGCATTGTTATATAAATGTTCCTGGTTCAAATAAGAAGAATGAGTTAGTACTTTAATAATCAACTTCATTTTAATGGATACCATATATGTAACACATTCATATAATTTTTATACAATAAAAAATCTAAAATAAAATAAATGACATAATAAAAAAAAACTGTATAAAGTATTAAATTTTGCTATAGCCTCTTATTTATCTTAATATTTGTTTATTACTTTATGAAATAAGTATTAAATAAAATAGTACATATATTTATTATATTAAATACTTTCTCTATCTAATAATTAGAAATATTTATAAGAATAAAAGATAAGAGTATTTATAATTATTCAAAAGCACTAGATAAATAAAATAACTCTACTTTTATTGCAATCAGGTCTTCTTAATGCAATGTACATCGAGTTGAAATGAAAGTTGACTAAGTTTACATTGAAAAACAGAACACTTAGCCGAATGAGAGAAGGAGCAACATGCTTTGGTGTTTAATTATGAGTGAGTATCATGTTTTGATGTTTATGGAAAATGGAGCAGAAAAGTGGCGATGGCAGTGACACGAATGCATCCAATCTTGTGTTGTATTCTTTCTGTTTTCGCTTTATGCCTCAATGTGGAATAATAAAAAGTTTAGTATATTGTTTTTAATTATTTAAAGAGCTTTTCAACTGTTAACTTATCCTTTCTGTGTTTATTTTAATCCCCTTGTTCATTTCAATTGTAAAAATGAAATTTTTATAACTTTCCATTTCTGGGTTTTTGTTTTGAAATTCTGAGAGAATGACAACCCCCACCCCAAAATTCCTCCCTTAAAAATGAAATCCATTGCAGCATCTTCTTCTCTGAATCAAGAATAGCTATGCCTAATACTGGTCTTTTTACAAGGAGAGCAATTCGGTATTCAGAGCTTTATAATGTATATGCAGTGCTTTAGGAGACAAATTCAATAACTATTCATCAATTCTTAAATTTCAGAATTCGAGAGATTGAATCCTCTGCATTATGTTCCAGTATTAGTTGATGTCCAAATAGACAACTTTTTTATATTTCATTTTTTCCGATATGCTTTCTTTGTTTAGAATGAAAAGATTAAAGAGAGATGCAAAAGATGTAGGAAAATAATAATTTCATGTGTTTGTATTTTTATTTTTTGTGAGTAATATATATATATATATATATATATATATATATTTGTGAGATTTATAGTTTATTTATTTTTTACTATGTGAGATTAATAAATTCAACTATTAATTTAAAAGTTTATATATATAAATTAATTTTATAAATTATAAATAAAAATAAAATGAATAGGTATTGTATTATTCTATTTCAATGATAAATGTTTTTAAAATATAAATAAATATTATATTTTAGATTTATCTATAAATATTTAAATCAAGTAAAATTTAATATACATAATCATAAAAATAATGAGATAATTTAATAATTAAATTGATTATCTTGTATTTTTATGAAAAATTATTAATTGGTATAATTATTTAAGTCAACAAATCCTTACACACACTCTCTCCATATATTTTTTAAATATTTTAAAAAACATAATAAAAAAAATATTATATCAAAGTTTTCATTTATAATAATTACGATTAAAATATTTTTTTATAAAATTTGCTTTTTTTACTCTCTTAGTTGTCTAAGCAATAAAAAAATATTATTTATATATTTTTTTATTTGTCAATCTAAATAACACATCTTTTTATTTTTTTTACTTACTTTTTTTATCCATTATTCATTTCATAAAAAAACTAGCCTTATGATGAAGTGACCAAGCTCAAAGAGAGTAACATATTACCAATTGCCCGTCTAGCTCAGTCGGTAGAGCGCAAGGCTCTTAACCTTGTGGTCGTGGGTTCGAGCCCCACGGTGGGCGTGTGCGAGTGCCTTTACCTTTTAAAAGATGTGGTGTGAGATTGTTTTCAAACAAATCATTTTGTTATACTTTTTGATTGAACGCTACCGATCTTTCATCGTATATATCATTTTTCGTTGACATCTCATGTTGAAGCATTTTGTCGCAGTTAATTTCAATGGCTTTATAATTCTCGTTACATCAAAATTATGCACTGGAGAGCCGTAGAAAAGAAACACTAACCATAAATTTTCATTATGCTGATGTATACATTTTCTATGCTCCTGAAACATGGAGCAGAAATCACCTAGATTGGATGTAAGCTTGGGAGTATAAAATTGTTAATGGTGTAGCTTGAAGCAGTATATCTTCTTCACCAGTTGCTAGTAATCTTTACTTCACCAAATAATTTAAATTTGGCAACTATAACCACCTACTTTTTGTCTACTCACTAAAAAATTCCTAGCCAATAAATTCAGCATGATACAAGGCTAAGAAGCAACAAAATTGTCATGTTTCAACTCATCCAATTTTTTATTTTTTTTCCTCCATGATGCTGCACAGCTTCCATCAAGTTTGGGTATACCAAAGGACGAAAGAAAAGCATCTCTCGTGCGGGTAAATTAGTAAAGGAATGTGGTTGAGCATGCTATGGTAGAAATTAGCGTGCTGAGGTAATTTAGGATGAATACAGTGATGGAGATGCCCACCATTTCTTGTCAACCCACCGCTGGCTGTGGTTAAAACTGTGATGCATTCTTTTCCTGCATAAGGCAACAAAATATTCAAGACACAAAAAATGACGTGCTGCTTCATAGAAGATGCAATCTAGGCACCATATCAAATTGCAACTCAATCTTCCACCCAACACATTCACAACAGCCAAATAAATGTAGGTCTCCCCCAAATTATACAGCAGATTCTTAGTAAAATTTCTCACTAATTATATGTAAAACTACTTTGCAGACGAAAAACTATATGTAAAATATTTGACGCATTTTTGTCAATACAGGAATACAACAGTAACTCTTATTATAGAAAGTTGCAAATAATCAAATAATGTGTGTTTCACCTTTTAAGAGTTGAGCAATCATCGCACGGCTTTAGATTTTCCCTTTTTTTTAATACTTTTATGCAGAGGGCGTTCTTGTGTTTCCATAAGCACTTCATTAAGCATTTGTAACCATAAGTTTTCAAAGTGTTTGTGAAAACTCTGCTGAAACCAATCCAAAATTTCTGAAAACAATTCCCTTGGATTCTCTTTCCACACTATTCTTAACATAGCTGAGCTATCAATCAGCCTGCTATTTAACTTGCTTAAAAGATTTCCCACCCTTTTCTGACCAAATGCTTCTCTCTTCATAATACTTTCAGGAGGGGCTGACATGCATTTTCGAACAGATTTTAAACATGGACACACCTGGCCTTCAAGCAAAGCATAGGCAAACACTTGCACCCGATGTTCATAATTGCTAATGAGCAATGAATGCTTTGGAAGCTCCCAACAGAAACGTCCAAAGGTTGGGATTACCCAACATTTTACTTGGTCAGTCTGGGCATCATAATAAGGTTTGGGATCCGTCAGGGGAGGAGAGAAGATGCATGAAGACTTTGCATGTTCAACTAGCCAAGCTGGCTCCACACTTGTTACTCCATGCATATATGCTCTCTTGGCACTTGTTATCCCTTGTTTGTTTGGTCTTTTGGTCTCTAACAGTTCATTGTAAACCAAAAACTCAGGGCTTACAATGGAAACAGATGACCAACGATGAAGGAAAACACTTTCATCAACCATGCATGATTGATACCTAACAGCACGAAAAGGTTTCTCTCCATTGGAGGCCCTAGAAGAAACTGTACTGCGTTTAGCAACCCTATCTGCCCAACCAGCACATATTGCTTGACAGATGAGCCTTTCCTCAACCAGAGAAAGAGGATATTTTTTAGAAGAAACCTGCCATGCATGTTCTACATCCTCTAAATTTCCATGAATCCAAGAGTCCTCTTCTTCAAAACCACCTCTATCACTCTGATAAAAGACCAGTTTGAGTAGCTGTTGTCGAAGCTTGGACATTTCATCCATTGTTTTGAAATGCACTGCATTTTCATCACAGAATTCTACTGACTTTCGTGAATGTTCAAAACATTGCAAAGCATAAGCTATGGTTAGGGCATCACTAGTAACAACTCGAAACTTTTCTCTTGCAACTTTAGCAGTTTCTTTTAGTTTCTTTCTCCGCAACTTCTCTTTTTTATCAATGTCTTTCCCTCTGTCACCCATGCTAAATTTCTCAGACATCTCTGAATCTCTGCTGCTATCATCTTCATATTGCATTATAAAAGGATTTGACAAGCTCAAAGCTGCAGCAACTGCAACCGCATATGCCAAAAGCAGATTTTGATTACATTTATGCTGGTGTCTTGTATTTTTAATAACGGTGAGGAGCATTCTAGAATGACGAGGACTCAAGGGATAGTGTGCCATGGCTTTGCCCAAAACAGTAAGTTCATCCTTGCTATCAAGTGCTTCAAGAGCTTTCAAACAATTCTCAGCCTCGAGCAGAGAAGCAGCTTTTAGAGAAGTAGGAAATGGGAAGTTTGCAACCTGGATGAGATGCAATAAGAATAAGCATAGAAATACCTCAAACTAAAAGACAAAGAATAAAAAGTGAAAAGAATATTCAGTTTGACCAGGCAGGAATGGAGTAAATTACATAGCCAGGCAATTGTGCTCAATAAATTTCCTGATATAGAACAAAATAGACTATGCAGGAGCGAGCTTTAAGATTATAAGTAGCACATAATGTCTTGCAATCAAACAGCAGCAATCTAAATGAATGCAATCTTGTTAATGATGTATGTAGAAGACCTTTTGGCTTAAAAAGGACTCCATTCCCTCACTCATTACATGATAATTGATAAATAGCCAAGCCATCAGAAAGGACAAGTACATGATGAACTATTTCTTCCTCTGTCTGCTAATGATAGCACCCAACATAAACAAGCAAATGGAATGAAAACACAGAGAGGATAAAGTATCATACTAAACATACCTTCTTAATATGCATGGATTTCAAGAGAAGGACCACACCATGAACAGGTACTTTCTCAACTTCAGCAGGAGAGTGCTCAGGAAATTCATTATTAAAGGCAGCAGAAGAATAGAGACGATAACAGTGCCCAGGTCCAGTTCTTCCAGCTCTGCCTGCACGTTGAGCGGCAGATGCCTTACTTATCCATTGTACTTCATATGTTTCCATGCCATTAGAGGAGTCATAATTTTTCACCTTTTCTCTTCCAGTATCAACCACATACTTTATCCCTGGGATTGTTAAAGATGTTTCAGCAACATTTGTGGCAATGACAACAAGCCGTTCTCCCTCCTTGACTTCCTCAAATACACGAAGTTGAGCTGTTGCAGGAAGCATGGCATACAGAGGCAGAACAAAGAGTGCACCAGGAGGACTGCAGTTTTCTCTAGCTCTTTTCTCCCTGAAAACTTTTGATTGGTCTAAATTACCTTCTGTATTCATAGGAAATGTCTGCTCCCCATTTGAGGAGCTTAATGGAGCTTGCCCAGACAATTTTTCGAAGGCAGCCTTCAGTGAAGCAAGACTTCCTTCCTGTCCTAAGATATCCACATTATTACTTTTGTTCTCCAAATGCTGAAGATTATCATCATCATTGAATTCCAGTTCACTCTCTGCTTCTGAATCATAAGAAAAATCTGATTCATCCTCATTTACATCTTTCTCATCTTCATCATAGCCACTAAATCTATCAGTTTGCTGAATGGACGAGCTTCCATGAACCTCAAATGCTTCATTGATCTCATTAATATTGATTCCTTCAACAGAATTTGTTTCATGGACTGCAGTACTATCACTTTCCATGGACCCTTCAACATTTTTCTTGATAAACTCCCTTGAAGCTTTGCGTAACTTCCTGCACAAGTCCTCTACTTCCCTTTGTCCTGTAACAAAGACAAGTATGCCCCCAGGTGGCAACCTCTTGTGAATTGCCAAGACCTTCTTATATGCTTCTCCAATATAATCTGTTTTCTCTGTTTTCTTTGAGAAGTATACTGTTACTGGAAATTGCCTTGTAGGAACTTCTATCACAGGTGGAGGAGTACAAAATAACCTTCCAGAAGTAAAGTCTTGTACTCGCAAGGTGGCACTCATAAGCACAAGTTTTAGTGGAAAAACCAGTTTTTCAGGACTTATACTTTCCCCTGAAAGCATCATCTTCTGCTGTTCATTATAAATCTGTCATTTAATAGTAAAATAAAAGGCCATCCTTATTAGAATGTTGGATCCACAATTATTATATAAAGAAATTTTAAAATATTTCATTTGTAAACATTTGAAAAATAAATCACTCTCTTACTCACCATTTGACGAGTTTTAATTACTCGTGAGAGCATTCCGATCAGAATGTCTGTGTTCAAGCTCCTCTCATGAGCCTCATCAAGAATTATGACAGAATAACGCCTCAGTAAAATATCATTCTGCACCAGTTATTCAATCAAACATCATCAGCACATATGATTCTGTAACTCTATTACCAATCTTGTTTAAGCATAACTAATAAGTTTTGTTGATAAGAATGATGCTTGCAACTGCTAATGATAGTTAACATGGTATGAACAAATGAAAGTGGAAAATAAATCAACTTTTACTTTCCAATTTAAAGTGATATGAAATATATATATCATCTTAAAATGTGCTCACATGCACACATATAGAATAATGTTACCAACAAACAGAAGTTCCCAAGTTGGTGATTTCCTTGGAATGATGAATTAAGATATTACATAATGAATAATAAATTCAAACATTCTATCAAGTATAAGTAACATAAAAGAATCCTTAATACAGACAAATGTTTCTTAGTTCCTATGAACTTATCAGCATTTCCACAAACTGAACAAATATTTCGACAAATTTATCATTTGTTAATCAGCAAAAAAATTGATAAAACTTGATAGGACTTCTCAAAATGAAAACCTAGACAAAATATTGGGGTAAAATATAATGACCTGAACTTCTCGTAGCAAAATTCCATCAGTCATAAACTTGATAGAGCAACTTTCTCCAATCCTCTTATCATATCTGACCTGAAAACCAACCTCCTTTCCTAGGTGAAGACCAAGCTCATATGACACACGCTTGGCAGTGGCAAGAACAGCCACCCGACGTGGTTGAGTAACACCAATAATACCCTTACTTGAACCATAGCCAGCTTCATAAAGAAACTGATAAATTTTGAAATTAAAAAGAAAATAATCAAAGGATAAGCTAATTCAAATGATAGGCACTATCATCATAATCAGGTATCAGACAAACTCACCTGAGGAACTTGGGTTGTTTTACCACACCCAGTTTCTCCACATATGATAACACTAGAATGGTCATTTATAGCTTCCATTATCTCTTGCTCCATCATAACTATCGGCAGATCCTTTCTTTTGTCTTCAATCTCAGTTGGTCTGTATACATGCACAACAGTAGGAACATTTGAAGACCTCAGGGAAGAAATATCTGGAAGGTTACTCAATTCATTGACATTGGAGTTAGGGTTCCCATCTGTCCTATCCTGTCCCATGTTAAAAAATGCCAAATAGTATTAGAGTAAAATACAGAAAGACAAAGGAGATCATTATGATGTCAATCAATAACAAACTATGACATCTTAATTCAACAGCCATTACAGATATATAAGCATAGTGTAGTGCGTAAACAAGTTAATTCCTTCTAACAAAATAGAATCTGAAATTTGGAGTAATTTTTACTTACACAAAAAGAAGGTAAATTGACAGACAAATATTAAGACTAAGGCTTACTCTTACTAATTCATACGTGTTATAAATATGGGCTATTCATCCAATGGTCCAAATGACAGATTTGAATTATATCTTGTATCTTGATCATACACAGCAATATTCCATTTGAGAAGGAACTATACCTTTGACAAGGTGCTTCTTATTTCATCAATAGAACAAGACGTGGGAGAAGAACTTCTGACTTCATCAGGTTTCTTGTCGACGGAAATATCAGCAATAGGTTTAGGAACATAGTTATAATTTACAACTTCAGTGCCATGAACTCCTGTTCTAACGGGTGGAATTTGAATGATGTCTTTTTCTTCAACTTGATGAACTGGGGACAAATGAATCTCTTCTGTCTCATGTTTCTTAGAGGGCCCATCAAGTGAAACCTCCAATCCTTCTTTCAATATATGTACAGCTCTCCTACGTTTTTCCTTCATAGTCTCATCCTACAAATATACAACTGACTTCAGTAAATAAACTGTCTCAACTCAACACATTATTTTATTCATAAAATTAACACTGCTTTTCGATGGTACAAACCCGATTGATATTACACGACGACTGCAAAAGAGGATATGCATAGTCCGGAAGTGTGTTTTCACTGAAATTAAAAACAAATGAAAAAATTGGCATTCCAAATTTTGATCAACAGCTTAGTGCTTCCTGCAGAAAACAGCATTAAAGCAGGAACTACAACTTAAGAATAATTCACACACATACTTCATTGTCTTAATGGCTTTTGCCAACAGAAGTTGCTTCTCCTTGTCATCCTGCATAAACAAAGGGAACCACACAAAATGAGACTGAAAACAAAAGAGAAGAGAATGAAAAGCATTCACTTTTTCTCCATCCAACAAACCTCTAACTTCTTGAGCTTCTTCTTCTGAGGCTTGCTCAGCTTCTGTTTCTTATTTGATTGGACTTTGCAATGTTCCTAAATCAACAGGACTTTGATCATACCAATTGTGAAAACATGTAAATTGAATGAAGACAAACATAGCCATGTTCAACTGTCCCTACCCGTTCCATCCCTTTTCTTTTCTTCATCCTCTTGCCCGGCAAAATTAGCGTGTTACTATCACCATCTCCCAAACTACAAAAAGAAAATAAAAATGTAAGTATCATTCAGAGTGTAATTTACACAAGTTTGTGTCCTTTTTTTCAGTTTCCATCAGAGAAGGCAATTTACCTTTGAGAACTGAAAGGAAGATGGCCTCCAGAACTTTCCATCTTGCAAGACCAGCACTACCCTACACGATGAAAGAGGTTTGTGAACTCCGAAGGTACATAGGTAAAGGGTGAAAAAGGTATCAAATGGAACAGAAAGAAAAAAAGAAATAAAGTAAGAATAAAATAGAAAAGATGTATCCTTAAAATATAATTTAAATAAATATGAGAGTTGGAGTGTGTACGGTGCTTGAGAGAAAATTTGAGTTCTAGGGTTTCTTTTCTTCTTTGCTTAATTTTTAATTTCATAAATCCCGGGTTTTAAAGGGTAAAGAGAGTCCCATCTTAACATAAGAACACATATTCATGCCCAGTTTTAGATAAGAGTGAGCATGCATTGGATTTATATAAAATTTAAATTTATTTTAAATTTAATTATATAGATTCAATTTTAAATTAATTTAATTTATTTATTTTAATATTTAGATTTAATTTAAAACTGATTTTAAATTTAATAAAATATACTATAAATAATTTTTATACTATTATTAGATTATTATATTAAAAAATATTTTTTATAATAATTAATATAATATTATATCTGCATATATTTTAATAAATTAATAATATAATTTTTTTATATTTATATTGTATTAAAATTAAATTTATATTTTTTACTTTACATTATTTAGCATAAAAATTAATTATATAAATTAAATTTTAAATTAATTTATTTTTATCTTTTAAACTTATTTTTAAATTTTAGATTTATTTTAAAACTGATTTAAAATATGATTTTGGTTGAAACTAATTTTAAATCTAATAATTTATGTTAAGTTAGTTTTAAATCTAGTTTTATCTTAAATTAATTTTAAATTTAACTTTAAAGCAAAATTAATTTTTAATACATTTATAAATTTAATTTTTAATGTAAAACTACTTTATTTTACTACACTGTTGAATTGAATTAGTATATTTTAAAAAGATTTTAGTAATTTTTATTAATTATATTATAAAATATATTATTTTTAAAATATATTTTTATTAAAAATAATTAATGATAAAATTTTAAATTAAAACTTATAAAAAAATACTAATAGTAAATAATGATAAAAATATTGTTATAAAATTTTTTGAAATTAAAAACATATATTTAAATATAAAAATAATATTAGTAATTAATTCAAAATATTTATTATATTTTTATATATTAAATATAATAATTATATTTTAGAAAATATTATTTTAAATATTTAGTCTTAATTATAAGAATTAAGGTTAAAAAAATATTATTTATAAAATGTAGTCATGAAAAAA
This sequence comes from Abrus precatorius, assembly GCF_003935025.1. Classification (NCBI taxonomy): domain Eukaryota; kingdom Viridiplantae; phylum Streptophyta; class Magnoliopsida; order Fabales; family Fabaceae; genus Abrus; species Abrus precatorius. The sequence continues at coordinate 21,807,108 of NW_020874439.1, read as the reverse complement.
TTTGTGAAATATTAGATGTAAATTTTTGTAAAATGTAAAAAAATATCAGCCGTAAAATATACCGCAGAGGTCTAGAGGTAGGATATAAAATAATATCTCTATGCACAATATAGATTTGGATAAAAAATAAATAAAAAATTTAGTGATAAAAAGTAAATTAAAAATATTAAATCGGTTATAAAGATATGATAATTTAAAAAAACCAGTTTAATATAAATTCAATTTTTTAAAATTAATTTAATATTTGTTATATATTAAACTTGCATAATTAGATTTTTTCGTCCAACCCTAGTTTTGAATTCAGTTTGAATAAGATGGGTTCAATTTTTACAATAAAAAATTATTCCCATTTGTTTGAAGCAGACCTTGTAATCTACTTACAAATTTTAAGAAAGCATTATATCTAATAAGATGTAATCTACTTACAAATTTGAAATTTTTTTTTTAGTATTTATGTATTTATGACCATAAATTTAGAAAAATATATAATTTTTTCTCAAGAGGTATCATAACAAACACTAAAAATACATAGTTAGTATTAGAAAATCCATAAATACTTTTTAATTTTTATAATATTAAAAAATTTATAATTGTTAATTTATAATTTTCTTTCAAATTTTTGAGTATTATAGCAAATATATTTTTATTTTATTATTTTTTATGATTTAATTTTTATTTTCATGTATAATAAATTTTAATATTTATAATTATTTTAAAAATTGTTTGAAGTTTAATAAACTAGCAATCAACCTGTACGGTATCGTAAAATTAAAATGATTTTTTAATAAAAATTAAAAAAATATTATATAGTTATTTTAAAATTTAATAAACTTTATATATTTAAAAAGTAAATACTATAATTATTTATGATAAATATTTTATTATGTTAAATAAAATTAAAAATTAAATATATAATGTAAGATAATAAATATTTAACACAATTAGAAATAATTATCTTTTAAAATTAATTTTATTTAAAGGAACTGAAATCAAGATTAAAAATATATAAAAACTTAAAACATATATAATTACATTTTATATTCTTTAATACAATAATTAATTATGTAAAATTCTCATAAATTTATCATTTATTAAATAACAATAAAATTTTATTATATAAATAATATCAAATATAATTCTATTAAAAAATTAAAAAATAATTATTGAAGAATGAGTGACAAGAAAAGAAAATAAACTTATTTGAAAATATATAAAATACATTTATTTATAAATATTAATTTTAAATAATAAAAATTAAATGACGCTTATTTTTTGATTAATTAGCACATAACAGAGATTAATTCATAATAAAAAAATTTATAAAAACTTATTACAAAATATGTTATAAGACCAATGATATATTTAAGCCTTAATTTTATTATTTAATATTTTTTATTTTTATATATTGTTATTTGATTGATTATTATTATTTTTATTTTTTTATAAAAATTATATAATACCACAATTCTAATATTATATTTTTATTTTGGAATTGAAATTGTTAAAAAATCAATTAATTTTTGTTGAATAATGTCTTTTTCTAATATATATATATATATATATATATATTATTACAAATTATCATTATAAAAAAAATATATTTAAATTTTTATTAAATATTAACATTTTATTAAAGATAAAATTTGAGTATAAAGGTGAAATACTTTAAATCATTATAGTTTTAAAGAAAATTTACCATACATATCAATAGATTATTAATCTAATTTACATTCACAGTATATTTAATTATTTAAATCTAGTTATTAATTATATATGATAAATATATATTAAACTCATATGAATATAATTAATTTGTTCTAGTTTCAAATATTTTAAAATATATATATATATATATATATATATATATATATATATTACAGTTGCAACGAATGTTATAAACTTGGATAAATTATTTGTTTAAAATAAATTTGAAAATAAATAATTATATATAATAATTCAAGACCAAAGTTATCATATGATATTAATTATTAAATATGAATTTATTTTCACTATTATTTTGATATAAATAATTAATTAAATAACATATATAATATTTATTATTTATTTCATATGAAATAAATTTTCACTACTATGAATAACATATATAATATTTATTAAATTTATGTTAGTTAATTAAGCATTTCTTTATTTTATTTCAATTATTATTAATAAAATTTTATTTAGCCTCATATTAAAAATTAAAATAACTCGAATGTGATTCTCCATTCTAAATTTAATATGCAAAATTAAATGTTAATTTAACTATACATTTTTGTTAATAATGTATCACAAGAAATAATGTAATTCAAATATCTTAAAGCCTGCACATTATAAAATTATACAAATCTTAAGAATAAAAGATAAAATAAATTTAAATTTGATTAAAAACAAAAGCTCAAATATCAGTTATTAAATTTGAATTAGAGAATTAATTCTAATGTGTTTCAGTCTTCTACGTTTAGATTCAGAAAGACAAAAATGTAAAACACAGAAGAGGAATATAAACAGGAACAAAAATGGTAACTCATGTTAAAAATTGAAATACTTAATCCAAAAATAACAAAAATAAAATGAAATAAAAATGAAGGTAATTCAAAAGGTAGTCAAAACATGGTAGAGGAAGACTACATTATTTACAGAATCACAGTACTCTTAATTAGATCTAATATGATTAATACAAATTCAACTCCTAATTAGATCTAATATGATTACAAAATGTAATTGTTTTATTTTAATATTATAAATTACAAATTTTATTTTTTGAAAAATTATCTATCAAATTGAAGCCCTTAAAAAATGCTTTTCAATAAACTAAGAATCACTTCAAAAATCGATTTACAACTTAAGATATTATCAAAATAATAAATATAAGTAAAAATTGTTAAAATTTTAAAATTAAAATATTTTAATAATTCAAATCCAATTAATATCTTCTTAATCAATATAGTCCAATAAAATTAATTAAATATTAATATCGTGGAATTTGTTACATTATAACTAAATAAATGTAATTAAAATATGATTTTCTTAAACGTGGTAGATTATAAAGAGTGTACGTTTCAATTTCTATTTACTTGACTCTTATTTATAATATAACGGAAGATATGTAAAATTTTATGATAATGCTACATTGTGAGATAAATTTAAAAATTTATAAAATTAAAAATTGAATATTTTTATTTTAAGTAAAATTCAATATTTTAATCGATAAATTTTGAATTAAAAAATATAAAATATTTATCTGTTTTATTTGAATATGACCTTAGGAACTTTTCTAGTTTTCAATTTTAAAGTACTTAGAAATACACACTATTCTACACAACAGTTGAGATCTGTTTTTCTGTAGGACAATGAGGATAGGAAAAAATGTTAAAATAAAAAGCTATTTAGGGCTTTTAGAAAAATACAAAAATAATTCATAAATTAATATTAAATAATTTATTATTTTTTAAATAAATATTACTTCTTATACTCATATATTTAATTTTTGATTATTTTTTTAAAAGTATAATCCTTAAAAAGTTGTTTGAAAAGAAAATTTTTAAAAGAGAAAAGAATGAAAGACAAAATTTATATTTTAAATAAATATATTTAAAATTTAAAATTTAAAATTTAAAAATATTCCTTCTTCTTTTTCTTTCTAAAAATTCTCTCAAGGGATATATATATATATAAAGTGGAAAGGGCGATACTCTTGTGGTAATTATTGATGTTATTGTCTCAGTGAGGAAGCAAGGTCTGAGCCTACAGTGCTGTGAGAGACGACAAGAAAATGACAGTTTGTCAAACCAAAAGCAAAATTCTTTTAAAGGATAAACAATAACATTCTGAGACTACGTAGGTGCTAACTCAGTAATATAATAATTTGGTCCGGAAACTCAACACATGCCAATTAAATTATAATTTGACCATAAACTGAAGTTCAACCATAAACTTTATTTTTTTGTTGATGTATATTTATCAACATATACTCAACATTAAAAAAAGGAGAATATAAAAATGGAAAATGTAAAAAAAATTATATACTTTATGTAGGCATCCCTTTGCCGGAAGTCGACGTCGGAAATACATATAATTTAATAGCTTAGAACAAATGCCCTTCATATATGAGAGCATGGTGTGGTGTTTACTACGAACAGACCTGAGAAACTTTGTATAAAACAAAATTGAGGGCGGGGGAGGGCGTGGCTAGTGATCATCCCTTGTCAAGGGGCATAAACTTTCTAATGTCTAACCAATAATGGACGAGTAATTGATACAAAAGGGATAGCCAACCTGCTGGTAATTATAATTAGTAGTCTTTTAGAACAGTTTATATCCCGAGTCCATCCAGTGCAACATTACTGTCGCACAATAACTTCAATTTCTGCACATTCACCACACGAGGGAAATTAAAATTAACCAAAAAGAGAAACTAAATAAATATCAGCAACTACTTTGATCATACTCTTCTTTCCAATCCCTATATATATGCCTATCATGATTTATACGGGAATAATTTTATAAGTTTTGTTAACTATAACTCTAAGAGAGCATCTAAAAGTGGTACGTTTTTATTGAGAAAAAAATACATTCATTGCATTAAAGGTATAACAGTGCAATAAATATTTTTATTTTAATAAAATCTTACTACTATTAGTTTACATCCTCCTATAGATCCTTCTACTTGTTAAATGAATGAAGAATTGAATGCATTTTATGTTTTTAAGTAATTAATTGCATTCGTATTTTCATCTGATACTTACTCGATAAAGCCTTTGGACGATTATTCGAAATACATAGAAAGAGGATATAACATTACTCTTTATGTAATATTTTTCTCTCATGGAATGCAAATAGACATCCAACTATATTCTACTTCGTGACCAAGCATCTGATTATTGATTCTTCGAATGCTATTTTCTGGGTATAAAGTTGAATTCTATGTGCTACAAAAGCTATGCAAGTGATCCACCTGATGTAGTAGCAAGCTATGCTTATTGTTATAATATTTTTTCAAATATATATTTTGATGGAAATGTCTCTGAATAAATCTGTTTTAATTTTCGTCCTCGATATTTCCATCTATATTTAACTTTATCTTATTCTTGCATTGAAAATGTTCTACATAGCTCCTTGTGATTAATTAACATGATTTTTAGTTTTCAGAAGAAAGAAAAAACCCAAAGATTAAAATACAGTCCCAATTGAAATGGGAAAGAAGCCATAGTCAAGGACGTGATAGTATATCATTTAACTATGGAATCACCATAACATTTCAAATGAAGGTACTCAATCATGTTAGGCTCGGTCTGTGTAGCTGTGTCAAAGGAGTTTACACATTTACCAAGGTAAAAAATCATGTTGGGAAGTTAATTTTCTCAGAGAAAAAATAAAATTCAATTCTTGGTAACTCAGTTTTAAAGTGTCACACAAGCAAACACTTAGTTGGACCAGAAAAGTATCCTGGCAATAAAAACTGGAATCATTAAAGATGGATTGAACTCATAAAAGAAACCTTAAACATCATAAAGCACCTATATGATGATCTACAAATACAATCAGGACGTTGATTAAATAAAAATCTGCATGATGAGGGCCCTGTACTACTCATTGTGTGAAAATTTGCAAAAATGAATAACAAGGACTAATTACCGTAAGATATTGTGGAGGATCATCCATGGAAGTAGTACCTAGGATTACTTCCCTCTTTAATTTTGTTGTCAATTTGTGACAAACTCGCAGCTGAAATAACCAAATAATAGTATAAGTCGAGATTACAATTGCAATATACCCAGATTCAGTTACAGAAGTTTTTGATCATACTCTACCTCAGATCGAGTAGCCCCTCCAATGATAAACACAAAGATTCGCCGTCCCATCTTCTTGAAATCAGTACTCATGTTCTTCAACGTGGAGTCACTATTGAAAGTGGGAGAAGTTATAAATTCAGGGATGAATTGAAACTTTGCATTTTAAATCACAATTCTAGCATGTTCGGAGTCACTTAAATTTTGAGAAATAATCTCTTATTTTTCAAAAGCTCACTCAGGAAGGTGGCAGATATATTTTTATTCAAAATAAGCTAAACCAAACACGTATATTTTTGGTAAAGAAACAAATTTTGGTTGAGGTTTTAGTTCATGTCACCTTGAATATCCATCATCTGAAGCACGAGACCGTCCCCAGTTTGCTGTGCGTCTAGATCTCATTGAATGAGGAGCAGTAGTGGGAGCTGTCTGGGTGTTTTGGCTGTTTCTAACAGAGCCCCCTTTGGCAGTAGGACTTGGTTCATTTTTACACGAATATTCATTCTTTGACAATTCACCCTTACTAAGATTTTCAATGAGCTCCTGACAAGTGCAATTCCATCTATAATTTGCATTTGATCATATACAATACTGAAACGAAGAATATTTGTGTTTAAGCAAACAAAAGATTTCTTATGTAATATACTTGGAAAGTTTTATTCAGATTCTTTCTCACACATGAAAATATGCCATGTGTAGAACTTTCATGAAGGAAATTGCCCTCGACCCTTGTCATCAGGCAAGCATTACTTAACATATTTTACGTTGGTTGAAGGAGAAGAGAAGGGCTGCAGTAAATTTCTTCTAGTGTGGGTTAGATTACAACCTTTCAGTTGGCACCCGATGTGATTTAACTTAGGCTTTGTTCCGAAGTTAGTTTTTTGGAGACAAGGAAGTGAAGGGGAAGGTTTATGTAATGATTATCCTTGTTTAGGAAATTTTAGCTGAGAGGGGTAAAGTTTGTAAACCTTCCAAAATCCTTTTATTCTTATGTTTTTTAAGTTTATCCAATTTGGAGGATTTTGTATTAACTCACCCTCCTCCTTGCCTCCCTTCCCTTGCCAAACTTCAAACAAAGTCTTAGAGAAATGAATGTACAACGTACTTTATTAGACACATGTTAACCCTCTAAGTCTACAAAACTTCCACTTACCAGCAGCTAAATTTAGAATTCATCTTCATTCTTTAGCAATAAAAATCAGAAGAATATAACTTATCCAATCAATATCACTTCAAACAATGATAACATTAATTCATTAAACTTATTTTATAAATCCTATTTTCGAGTCATATTTTCATATGTCTCCATCTATATTATATTAATGGGTACGTGCCACCATATGACTGGAAAGAACAATATAGCGGGAAACTAGCATTTTCAATGCATAAAATGTAATGTTCTCAGCACAAAATAATTAAACTATGACATTTGATGATATTAAGGTAGAGAGAAAATTGTTTTTCATATGTAACTTGTGAAATCTAATCATAACTAATAAATATGTAAAGTACTAGGAGCAGACTTGTTTCACTAAACCCGGAAATTAGGCAGATCAATCTTCTTGTGCATCTTTTACTTTTTTCTTTGATAATAAATTAAATGAGTAGTCAGATCAATATATCCCCACATAAAAAAGACATACAAAGGAAGGAATTAGGTTGTAAAAGGGTTGGATTTTGTATGCAATAAATTTGGTGAAGTGAGCATGTGTGATATTTAATCATACCTCTATCATGGGATAAAATCGAAATAATTGCCATGTTTCTTCCTCTTCGGCACGATCTTTGCGTGCTGCTTGCTTTGTCTATGCAAGGAAAACAACCTTTTTACAGATAAATTGGTGTGAAAGAGAAGTTATCACACAAGGGCATGCAAGATGAATATCACCCTCAACCTAAAATATCTAAAATCCTAGAAAAGGAATCCACAATTCAAATATATTTATTTCAGTTGCTTTTTATAAATATAAAATTCGTACTTAACATATTTCTTCTTTTGATTTCTATAAGAGTGAAATGAACTCATATGTTTACCTTTTGGTTATTGAATTTGAGCGAGAAACCACCACCAGTAGATGATGCCTTCTTGTTTGAAGATCCTGCTAGTAGTTGCATATTACTGATAACCTTCATGTCATCAGGTGATAGTTTTGCCAACTGATTAGATAAACAAAACCATATTTGTAACGACTCTGCTTAGGCTGAGCTTAAAAAGATCACATTTCTACTTCACAATTCTATAATGCTTGCTAGTGGTAAATTATTTTTTCTAGAGTTGTAAAGTTTAATATTGCATTAGTTGATAGATGCTGAGTTTCTTGTAAAATTAGATTGGATCTCAGAAATCAAATATATTGAATGTAATAAGGAGCCTTTTTCGTGCTCTGTCTTGGACACCTTATCCAGGTTTCAGTCAGAGTTAGGTAGTCACACAAGTTGGATTCAGTCAATTTACCCTAACCTTCTTTAAAAAATATAAATTGATCAGAGTATTGAATATCTTGTTTTACAAATTTTGGCGTTACAAAATGCAGGAATACTAGGCATATTTGCAGATTACATTCATAGGTGCAGGAGTTAGTAATTACCTGCATTAGCTTTGAAGCTTTATCACCCTCAAACTTTTCAGGATAGACAGAGGCATAAATCATCAACAAACGCAACTTATATTCAGGAGTCGTACTCTGCATGGGCTCAAAAATTAATGAAGTGTGCATTTTGTATTGAAAAGCAAATGATATTGACCTTTCAGATACATGTCAGTACAAAACCTGTTTTGTTCTTAAAAAGTTAATAACTTCCTTGGCTCCGGCATCCCCGAAAACAAGATCTTGTTCCAACTGTCCAAGCTCTCGAAGATCTGTTTCTCTTATAATTTTGTTGATCTTTCCAGCTATCTGCTTTGAATCAAGCAGAACGGTTAGCATAAATAACACTCTGTTTGCTGTGATCCTTATCAACATGAGTTTAAAAATATGTTGCTTGTGTCCCCTTACATTCCATTGCCATTATTATTAAGTTGCAACGTACTATTCCTATACAACTAGAAACAGTAATAAAAACAATAAAAGTAGGATTAAATCACCTCTACATGGAGTGAAATCTTTTCGACTTGCTCAGTGTATTGGGGCAAAGCTTGAACCATTTTTTGCAAATCTCGTGTAGATATTTCACTACCATCTCTGCATAGAATCAAATTTATAGGTTATAACTTCATGGCACTAAAACATTTGCCTGATCCCATTAATTTTCGGCAAATGTTAACCAATTAATACCTTAAAGGTGCTGATTAATAAATTAAAGGTAGAAAGTTTGTATTAAAAGATGTTATTAATGTGCCTTCTCTCTTGGTTTCTGATAACTATTAACATAATTTTTAGTAAAAATATTTTACTTTTGATTTATTAATCGTCTTAAAGGTATTACAAATTATAGCTTGCTTAATTGTTCTAGCAGCCATGTTAATTCTATCCCTTTCTTGGCCTTTTCTCTCCCATATCAAGTTGCCTTGATTTGAACATTTCCACTCAACACGCATGCAGCTACAGGCAATTCAAACTTTTGAGTTTTTTTTATCATTTCTCTCCCATTACTGTTTGTAACTTCGATAGGACATATCTAGAAAATAATTAAGAGGTAAAAAAAATAAAATTCGATATACATATTATATTGAATATGAATAAATTATAAATTTATAACTTTTATAAAAAATATTATACATATATATTTTTAAAATATTGAGGAAGGGTTGTTCTTTTATTAACATTTCTTTTCCTTCGTCATGGGCTAGTAACTAAGGTAAATCTGCAAGCTTTTTAGGTCTAGTGATAGAATCTCAATTGATCTAGCTGAGATCCTGATCTTAGTCACAACTGATGACCCATCCTCGTCCATAAAAGAGTTAAGAGTAGAGAGTTAGGTGATTCAGTTGATATGGGTTGGTCCTTGTGTCAAACCCAATCCTTCTTTGGCTTTCGCTTCCGCTTCATCCATCCGTCTCTCTGCCCACCATTTTACTTCTCATGAGGAGACTTTTCCCCTTGTCTTCTTAACTACAGTTAGTTTTTTTGGTTAGTTATTAGTTAATCTTCCTATAACTGATTTCTATTAATTTTTTTTACATCATCTTGTATATATACCATTGTACCCTTCAATAATAAGATAAGAAAGCCATTGTTGATCATTCATACACATTGAGTTCCTTCTCTATTTTACGTTGCTCCTTATGGAATTGCACACTTTGTTATGGTATGAGCTCTTCAAATGAAGAGCTCTGTTGCATACTCATCATTCTTTGTTTTTCTTTTCTGTATTTTTGTCATTATGAGTGAACAATCGGAACACACACCTAGGGTTCATAGTTATCTCTATCTTTATCCGATTGAAAGTCTTGCAACCGCCCCTTATCGCCATTGCTAGATTCAACTACCTATCATTCATAGAGTTGATCGATGTTAACTGCTCTTAGTGCTAAGAACAAAGTTGAATTTGTGGATGGAAGTGCACTACAGCCGTCAAAGTCTGATTTGACTTACACTGCATGGCGTCACTGCAACAATATGGTAGTTTCATGACTTGTTCATTCAGTTTCTCTCTCAATTCGTCACAGTATCCTTTGGATGGAAAAAGGCGATGGCATATGGAAGGATTTGAAATCACGTTACTCACAAGGAGATCTCCTCTGCATATCAGATTTACAATTTGAAACTTCCTCGATGAAACAAGGTGATCCCTATGTGACTGATTCTTTTTACTAAACTATGTTTTGTTTGGGATGAGCAAGAAAATTTCAGGCCCGATCCAACTTGTACTTGCACTACAAAATGTTCATGTAGTGTTCTTTCTTTTATTGCTCAACGCAAATTGGAGGATCGAACGATGCAATTCTTGCGTGGATTAAATGATCAATATAGCAATGTTTGTTCTCATGTTTTACTCATGGATCCTTTGACTCACTTTCTAAGATTTTTTCATATGCAGCACAAGAAGAATGTCAGCTTTTTGGAAACAATTTCAAACAAAATCATCATTAACACAACTAGTTCTTTGTCTACATGCACTTATTGTTGATGTGCTGGTCACAATGAAAGTGTTTATTATTGCAAACATTGGTTTCCTTCAAATAATGATGCTAAGAATAAAGGAGTGTTCAATTGCAGTGGGAAAATATGCGTTCATTGTAGGAAAAATGGGCACACAATAGATGTTTGTTATCGCAAACACGGTTTTCTGTTGGGACACAAGTTTCACACCACTAAGAATGCAATTGTGAACAATACTATGACTGGTGATAGCAGAGTCACTAAAAATGATCAACAACAGGTTCATGAGTACCAAGATCTTTGCTTCTCTCCTCAGCAGTTTCAAGTCCTGCTAGCTTTAATACAACAACCAAATAGTGGAACTTCAACATTGAACACGTCCCATGTCAATCAAATTGGTTCAATTTTGTCTTCTACTTTAGATTCATGCTAGTCTATTGCTTGTTCTGCTATTACACCGCTTATGGCTATATGGATCTTAGATTCTGGAGCTATTGATCATGTATCTTCTTCGTTAACAAATTTTTCATCATACATAACTATTGATTCCCATTGTAGTTAAAATGCCCACTAGTCAACATGTTATGGCTACCCATTCTGGAGTGGTCAAATTCACTAAGTCCTTTTATTTGGTTGATGTGCTTTACATTCCTAGTTTTACCTTCAACCTTATTTCTATTTCTAAATTAGTTTCTTCCTTCAAATGTGAACTGATTTTTTCTCCTCATTCATGCATCATACAGGACATGAACAACAGGCAGAAGATTGGTATAGTTGATGCAAATGGTGGTCTTTATCAACTTGGTCTCAATCCTATTGTTTCACATTCCGTGCATTCTAGTATTGTTCATTGTCAATGTAATAAGCTACCTATTGATTTGTGGCACTTTCATATGAGTCACATTTCTCATGAACGTATGCAGTCCATGAAACAATATTATCCTTATTTGTTCAATGATAAGACGTTTGCTTGTAACACATGTCATCATGCTAAACAAAGAAAACTTCATTTTACTTTAAGTCATTCTTATGCATCCCAACCTTTTGAACTATTACATATGGACATCTGGGGACTATGTTCGAAAACTTCTATCCATGGACACAAATATTTCTTAACTATTGTGGATGATCACACGCGTTTCACTTGAATTTTTCTCATGCTTTCATAAGCTGAAATTCATACTCACATAATCAATTTCATTACTCAAATAGAGAATCAGATTTATAAACATGTTAAGATCATTCACATTGATAATGGTACTAAATTTTTCATAGATCAATATTTTTTGTCCAAAGGCATCATACATCAAACTATTTGCATTCAAACTCCTTAATGAAACTGTATTGTTGAATGCAAACACCAGCACCTTTTGAATGTTACTCACATGTTACTTTTTCAGTCTAACTTACCCCCAAATTTTTGGTGTTTTGCTCTTTTTTACATGTTGCATATATCATAAACTGCATTCTTACTCTGTTTTTGCATAATATTTCTCCTTTTGAAAAATTGTATAACCACCCATGTGATATTTCTAATCTTCACATTTAACTGCTCATTGCAAAAATTTAGACCCTCATGCTCATCCTTCTATTTTTCTTGGTTTCAAACCACACACAAAAGGGTATCTAGGCTATAACATGCATTTTCGGACTCTTGAAGTTTCTCGTAATATCCTATTTTACAAAGATCATTTTTCTTACTTTCATGACCAATGCCCTCCGTCTTCTTCAAATTCTTCATTACCCATTCCTACATCTTTTACAATTGATTGCATTTTAGACAACTCCACCTCTCCTTATATTACAGTGCCCACGGAGTCTTCTTTTTCTGATAATCATCTCTCTCTCCACCTTGCCCCTACACTTGCTCCTACTGCCCCTCCTCTTTGTCAGTCAATCCATTTTCGTCAACTTCCAACCTATCTCATGGATTTTCACAGTACATTAACTGGCACCACTTCCTCCAAAGGTATTTGTTATTCTCTTGAACATTTTCTTTCTTATAAACATCTTTCTCCATCTTTTCACAAATATATTATGTCTATTTCGTCTACCTCTGAACCTAAGTCATATGCTAAGGCTTTTAAGATTGATTGTTGACTTAAAGCCATGCATGACGAGATCACTGCACTTAAACCAAACAATACTTGGTCTCTCACTTGATCTTCATCCTCACAAAACTGCAATTGGGTGTCGTTGGATCTACAAGGTCAAACATAATCCATATGGTATCATTAAGCGTTACAAAGCTTGCCTTGTTGCCAAGGGTTACACTCAAATGGAGGGCCTTGATTTCCTTGACACATTTTTTCCTGTGGCCAAACTCACCACTGTTTGTCTTCTTCTTGCCCTTGCTGCCATTCATAATTGGCACCTCAAACAACTTGACATGAACAATGCTTTCCTACATGGTGATATTCATGAAGTTCTTCACATGCAACTTCTTGCAGGATTGACTACTCCCAAGCCAGGATAGGTGAGTCATTTACAACATTCCATCTACGATCTCAAACAAGCCAATCGTTAATGGTATGCTTGACTTTTCTCTTTTTTATTATCTCATGGATATAAGCAGTCTTCTTCTGATCACTCTCTCTTTCTCAAGTTCTTGACAACCACAGTCACGACCCTTCTTGTTTACGTCGATGAAATTATTCTCGTTGGTAATAATATTGATAAAATTACTCATATCACTTTGCTTCTTGATCAAATTTTTAAGATCAAGGATCTTGGTGACTTGAAGTTTTTCCATGGGCTCGAAGTTGCTCATAATGCATCAGGTATTCATTTATACCAATGTAAGTATGCTCTTGACATGCTTGCTTCTCACCCTACTTTCACTCCAATGGATTATTGCATGTGTCTCCATGTTTCTTTTGGTACACCCCTCACGGATCCATCTGCTTATAAACGTTTAATAAGTCACCTCATCTATCTCACTGCTACTCGTCCAGACATCACATATGTGGTTCAACATTTCAGTCAGTTTGTTTCACACCCGACATTTGCTCATTATCAAGCAACGTTTTGTGTTCTTCGTTACTTAAAAAATGCCCCTAGTTCTGGCATCTTCTTGGCTGCTAACAGCGTTAGCCAACTTAAAGCCTTCGCAAGGATCAAAATTATGCTCAACATTAATCAACCACCAATAAGCCTTCTCTCAATCAAAATGATGGAATTATCAGGCTCAAGGTTGGAGCTTTAATACCAACCGATATAACTGGGCTAAAAACGACGAAATGATAGTTTTTAATGCAAAAACTACCACAGCGCAATACAGAATCAAGGTCAAGGATGCTACAATGAAGTTCTCTCTCTAATTTTCAAGTATATCGAGAGACTTAGTGCTCTCCCCGAATCGCTCTTCCAAGTCTAAAACCTAACTTCTATTATTTTTTTCCTCCTATTCTTTATATACACCGCAAACTATTCTAGTTAAAAAACTATAGATACAATTCTCCACTTATTCTGTTCTACCTAATTGCTGACATTTGGACCCATTATCTAACGCAATTCTAACCTTGTATTGTTGACTTATACGTTGAAGTATCAATCTCAGGAACTTTTTTGCGACATTCACATTTACCTATATTAATAACAGGACATTTATACTTTCATTAAACAGCTTGGACCAAAAAAAATATATAAAAAATAACAGCATATTCCGGATTTAGGATATTTTATTTTCTTATTATTATATAATCATAACAATCAAATCTTTTACTTAAAACTATAAGGTTTAAGGAATAAAATTTGGTTCGATGAGAATGGAGAGATGTTTTAATTTTTTAACTTATTTTAATAATTTTTTTTATAATTAAATTTATATAATACATTATTATTTCAAAAAATTATTAAATAACTGCTTAATCACCTATCCAAACGCACCCTTTATTATGAGATTTTTTTTTATGTCACATTCCTTCCATTAACATGTATGAGTATAATAATATATTAGTTATATTTTCCCTCTCTTTTCCTTAAAAAGCAAACAAGGAGAACCCCTTCGGTACCTCTAATCCCCTTCCATTCTTTTCGACGTAATTAAATTAGGAACTTTTCTCTCTTATACATTAAAATCTCTCATCTTCCTTTCTTTTCTTTCAGTTAAATGTTTCATGAGTTATTTGAAGTAGCTTGTTTTGTGTTCAAATTTAAACAAATATAGTAAAAAAATTATAAGAGAACTTTTGTAAAAGAAAAATAATTATTTCCCCGGAAGAGAGGTTGTCTAATCATATTATATTTTCAAAATGAATCATGATAATTTAATAACAGATAAGACCTAATGAGGAAGTATTTCATCAATATATAGTTTTCCATTGTGTATCAAAGAGCTGTATGTAAGGATGGAAATAAGTCAAATTGTTCATAGAGATTTATGATATAACTTTTTTGAAGTTTATTTAACTTGACCTATTTCAGTAACTAGCTTAATGCAAGCTTTTTAAAAGACTTAATTGATTAAATAGACTAACTTATTTAAAATTAAAAAATTTATAATAATATATTAAATAATTAATTAAATATGTCAAGTTTGTATATTTTATATTTTTATTTGTTGCATTTGCTAATTTTTAGTCTAAAACTTATTTAGTTGTAGTAGTTTGATTTAAAGTGTGAAACTTTACGTTACTAGATTTACTTAGAATTTATAGATTGATGTTCATTTTATTGTATTAATTGTATGTGTAGTGATTTACTTATTTAAATCAAATATGTAGTTTAAAAGTGATAAATAAGAATATATAATTTTATTACACATATTTAAGATGTTGAACTATTTTTTTTTATAACTTATTTAAATATAAGTCCTATGCCTTTTATAAAGATATACTTATTTAGATAGTTTAATAACTTATTAAATATCTCAATGTTATTAAAAAGTCTAATAAGCTAAAATATACTTTTAAAAAAGGCAGACCAATCTTAATAAAAAGTATGACACATAATAGATGCTTATGCTTTAAAATTATAAAATAAGTTAGATCTATTTATGCAAATCTTACCATAGTCTATTTTCATCAATAGCTCTAAGAAGTTAAAAATAGATTTTTTTATTAAAAATAAAAATATTTATTATTTAAAATTCATAAAAAATGTTATACTCACTCTTTATGGAATTTAAAGCATCTAATGAGGCATATTAACGCGTGTATTAAAAAAACTGTTTCATGTAATGACGACTATTTTTCATAAAGTAAGGAGAAAGGTGCCAATGCGAACCTTCCACTTTGTTGAATTTGTGCTGCTTTGTTCTTTGATACGAAATTGGTAAACTTTTCATGCAGTCTTTCACTAGCCTGGTGTTTTAGTAAGAAGAGCATTGAGGTTTCATTTTAAATATATGAAATTTGAACTGATTAGAGAGGGAATGAGACGTACATCTGCTATATGTGCATGGCGAAGTTCAAGCCAGACTGAATCATTCTCTTCTAGAATGACCTCTTTTGTCTCAGGTTGACCCCCGGTTTTGCTGGGAACCTGAAATGATTTCTAATCAGAAACAACAAAATGCTAAAAATTGCATACAAGATGAAGGGGAGGCTTGATTATCAAGAAATCATACCTCTTGCGTATATTTATTTCCATCCATATTCAACAAATCATGGCACATAGCATCATAGGTCCATTCATGAATGACAGGAGCAATCTGAGATTGATTCAAAACAGTTATCAAAAGGTGAGATATAAAAGGAAAGATTCATAGTGAAGAGATATATTTTTAACCTGATCAATGGACCTATCGACAATGAGCAGGTCACAAGTTTCATTTTGTGGAAAACTGGGAATAGTAGATTTATATTTTGATACCATGTCCCAAACAGCACAAGCAAGCTTGGTAGGAACTAGTTCACGAGTTGCTGTTGGAGTAGACTCATCACTTCCTTTTGCAGCACGATACCATACATACGGTAACTCCTAATAATATAGAAACATATTGATATACTCATTCAGAAGATGTCAAATATTATAAATTCGTACTTTATGTATTACAAAATGATACAAATTTTTAAAATAGTCTAGAAAATTATTAGAAACAATTTAGAAAAAATTATTTCTATATTATAATTTTAAGATAATTTTAGAGAGAGTTTTAGAATATTGTCAATATTAAAATATTTAACCACTCGAATACAATGGTAGAAGATGCCTATAAATAAGCATGCTATCTCATTGTAAAAATCAAGAAGTAGATAAACTATCAATTCTCTATCTCTTGAGTGTCTTACTCAAGCTTCTTTACCTATCATTTTTAACTATTCTAACTAATATATTTTAACTATTTTACTCTTCTTACCTACACAAAAAATCGTCAGTGGCATTAAAGCTACATTCTATTACCTTACTATTCTAAAATTAAAATAAACGACTTCCAAAATTTTTTCAACTCATGGCTAACACTACTCAACTATGATTTGTGTCACCATTTTTAATGGTGAAAATTATGATTTTTAGAACACAAAAATGAAGACATATTTTACCTTCTAAGATTTGTGGCATGTTGTGGAAGAAGAATTCATTACTCCAACAAACATATCATTCCTTACTGTAGCTCAAAGAAAAGAATTGAAGGAAAAAAAATAAAAGGATTTGAAGGCCTTGTTTAATCTACAACAAGCTGTGACTGATGCAATTTTTCCAAGAATAATGGGTGCTACAACAGACAAAGAAGCATGTAGTATGTTACAGGAGGAGTTTGAAGGAAGCAAAAATGTACGCATTGTAAAATTTCAAACTTTATAGTGAGAGTTTGAATGACTAAAAATGAAAGAGTCTGAGATCGTAAAGGATTACTATTCCAAAATAAAAGAAATAGTTAATCAAATGAGAGTTTACGGAAAAATATTCTTGACAAAAAAGTTGTTAAAAAATTAATCATAGTTTTCCGTAAATATGATCCAATTTTGACCACTATTGAACAAACAAAGGATCTATCTATTCTATGAGTGACAGAGTTGGTAGGGTCCCTTAAAGCTTATGAGCAAAGGTTGAAAAGGCATGATGAGAGCTCAATTGAAAATGCCTTTCAATCAAAGCTCAAATTATGGTCTTAGAATAAAGGGAATGAAGGAAGAAAGAATAATGAAGAAACTTTTAGAAACAAAAAAAATTCTAGAAATTTCTCTATAAACAATTAAGATAAATATCTTCCATGCAGCATTTGTAAGAGGACAAATTATGCTCAAGAAGAATGTTGGTATATTGAAAAACCACAATATCAACATTGCAAGAAATTTGGACATGTGAAAAAATATTATCATAACAAAAGTATCAAGCAAATTTTGTTAAAGAGTATGATCGAGAACCATATCTTTTCTATGCTACCTAAGTTTCCAGCACTAAAACGAGCAAAAATTGGTACTTAGATAGTAGTTGTAGCAATCACATGGCCAAAGATATAAACATATTCAAGAATATCGATGAATCCATTAAAGTGAAAGTTCGAATGAGAAACGGTACTATCACTGAGTCAAAAGGCAAAGGCACTGTTATGGTGGAGACAAAGAAATGTACGAAACTTATTATTAATGTCTTGCTAGTTCCCAACCTCAAGGAAAATCTCTTGAGTGTTGGTCAAATGATGGAGAAAGGTTATTCTCTTCACTTCAAAGGGGACACATGTAAGATATATGACAATAAAAAGCAAGAGATTGGTCAAGTAAAAATGAAGAAAAGGAACAAAAGTTTTTCAATAAGCTTTTAATAAGAAGATTGCCATGAAAACAAAAGTTGATACTTCATGCCATGAAAACAAAAGTTGATACTTCACGACTTTGACATCGAAGATTTGGTCACTTCTATACTTATGCCTTATAACTGTTATATCAAAAAAATATGATGAAGGATCTCCCATGTCTTGAAGAAAATAATGAAGCTTGTGAAGGATGTCTCCTTCGCAAGCAATATTGACTATTTTTCTCTACTGGGAAAGCTTGGAGAGCAAAAGACTTATTGGAGTTTGTTCATACAGATATTTGTGAATCAATGCGGACACCGTCACTTAATAATAACAAGTATTTTATCCTTTTCATTGATTATTCTTCTAGAATGAATTAGGTCTACTTCATCAAAACAAAATTAGAAGTCTTTGAAATATTCATGAAGTTTAAGGCCCTTGTCAAAAAGTAAAGTGATAAATAGATAAAAATATTAAGAAGTGATCATGCCAAAAAGTATACCTCTCATGAGTTTGTAAATTCTATGAGAATGAAGTCATTTAGCGACAACTTATCATCCCATATACTCCACAACAAAATGGACTAACTGAAAGAAAAAACTGCATAGTAATGGAGATGGCTAGATCAATGTTGAAGGAGAAAGAATTACCAAATACTTTTTGGGCTGAAGCAATTTATACTGCTGTCTATATACTTAATAGATGCCCAACTAAAGCTGTCCAAGATAAAACTCCAATTGAAGCATGGAGCGGGCAAAAGCCATCAGCAAAACACCGAAGGGTTTTTGGATCGATTTACTATATACACATTCCAAAAGAGAAGAGATATAAATTATAAGATAAAACTGTACGATTTATTTTCTTGGGGTATGACACACAATCTAAAGGATATCGAGTCTATAACTTGCAAACCAAAAAGCTCACTATTAGTTGAGATGTTGAAGTTGATGAAATTGCTACTTGGAATTAGAAAGATGAAAAGGTTAAGAAAAATGTTTACATATCAACGCAGCAACCTCCAGAAATTTAAGAAGTCTCAGGTAAGAGTTTTACAACCCCACAACAACAAAATTCCTCACTAGAGTCTACTCCAAAACGGGTTAGATCTTTGGTGGATATATACAAAACTTGTAGCTTGGTCATAATTGAATCTGAAAGCTTTGAAGCAATATCAAAACAAGAAATATGGGTCAAGGCAATAGAAGAAGAGACAAAGGTATTGAGAAAAATAACACATGAGAGCTAGTAGCTTGCCCTGCAGATAAAGATATCATTGGGGGTAAAATGTGTTTATCTTGATGGCACAATACATAAGTACAAGGCAAAGCTAGTAGCTAAAGGATACTCACAACAACTTGGAGTTGATTACAATGAGACATTTGCTCCAGTTGCTCGTCTGGATACTATAAGAACTCTAATTGCTCTTGTTACACAAAAAGGATGAAACATTTATCAACTCAATGTAAAATCTATCTTTCTCAATGACATTCCTCAAAAAGAGATTTATGTGGAGCAACCACAAGGTTTTATCAACAAAGGTAATGATGGCAAAGTACTAAGGCTTAAAAAGCCCCTATATGGATTGAAACAAGCTCCACGAGCATGGAACAGCAAAATCAATCGATACTTTATGGATCAAGGATTTAGAAGAAGCAGAAGTGAGCCAACTTTATACACCAAATTTCAAGGTCATTATGACATACTCATAGTCTCCTTATATGTAGATGATCTTATCTGCATAGGGAATAATGTGGAGATGATAGCTAAGTTCAAAGAAGATATGATAAAGACCTTTGAAATGACCAACCTTGACTTGGTGAACTACTTCCTTAGAATAGAGGTAAAGCTAAAAAAAAAGAATATTTATTTCACAAAAGAAATATGTTGTTGCGCTACTCAAGAAATTTAAATAGTTGTAAGACTATTGGCACTTCACTAGTGACAAATGAGAAAATAGAAGAAAAATGGAGCACCAAAAGCTAATGCATCATGTTATAGAAGTTTAATTGGAAGCTTATTACTATATCTCATAGCCACATGACCAAACATAATGTATATGTAAGTCTTTTTTCAAGATTCATGCAAAGTCCAAGCCAAATTCATTTTGGAATAGCAAAAAAAATCTTAAGATATCTACAAGGCACAAAGGAGTATGGTATATGGTACCAAACTATGAGCAACTTCAAAATTACTTGGCTACACCAACAGTGATTGGGCAAGATCGATCAACGACATGAAGAGCACGTCTGATTATGCCTTTTCACTAGGATCAAGAACAATCTCGTGGATTTTGAAGAAGCAAGCAATAGTTGCACAATTAACAATAGAAGCAAAATATGTGACAACTGTTGAGACTACAAGTCAAGCAATATGGTTACGAAGAATACTTGAAGAAACAGGAGAAAAACAAAACAAGCCTACTACAATCTACTGCGACAACAAATCAACTATAGTAATGACAAAATATCCCGTGCATCATAGCAGAACAAAACACATAGCAATCATCATCAGGGAAGCAGAAGGAACTAAAGAAATCAAGTTTGAGTAATGCAGAACTGAAGATCAAGCTGTAAACATTTTTACTAAAACATTACCAAGACCAAAATTTGAATAGTTACGCACGATACTTGGAGTTACAAAAATTTGCATCAAGGAGGAGTACTAGAAAATAATATAAATTTCTAGAATAGTCTAGAAAATTATTAGGAATAATCTATAAAAAATCATTTCTATATTCTAGTTTCAAGATAATTCTAGAGAGAGTTCTAGAATATTGTCAATATTAAAATATTTAAACACCCAAATACAATGGTAGATGATGCCCATAAATAGGCATGCTATCACATCGTAAAGACCAAGAAGAAGTAAGCAAATTATCAATTCTCCATATCTTGAATATCTTACTAAAACTTGTTCAACTATCATTTTTAACTATTCTAACTAATATATTTCAACTATCTTACTCATCTCATATACACAAAAAATCATCTGTATGAACTACACCGAATAGTCGACTTATTCCTTCATAAATGAATAAAAAATTGTGATCACAGCTAATTTTTTTCACAATAATTTATGCATTAAATAAAACTAATGAAATAAGAATTATATAATAATTTCTGTAAATATATCAATTTGCAGTATTAGACACTAATGTAGCGATTGGTAGATGACAGAACGGGACAAAAAAAAAGTTATATTTCATGTTTGGCACAATATAGAAAAGAACATAATAGTAAACGGGATGATAACCATTTGATTTACCAGATTTGTCTCAGACTTAGTGAAGATAAAAAATTTAAGATATTAGCTACAATAGAGAAGAAAGGGGATTATAGGAGAGTCAAGTATAGCTTGTATAAGTAGATTTTGAAAAACATTCAGTAGAGATTGACACAATGTTCATACGTCTTGATCAACTATAACATGCTTAAAAGAAGAAGAAAAGTCACGACTTAAACAATAAGTACCTATAACCATCTTATTGTCTCTCATTACAGTGAGTGACAGAAGTAGTCCGTTAAAACTTTGATCTAGGTTAATTACAATATAAAATGTGAGGTTTGAAAGTAATACCTTCATTGAAGCAAAAACTGTAGCTATTCGAATTGCCATGGTATTCAAGCAGGTATTAAATCTGCGAGTATTCTCAACATTTCCATAAAGTTCTCCCATTGCTGTTTCTTGATCAGTGGTAAACGCCTGCATTATATAGATCTCAATAAAAAAGAAAAATCAATTTCTCCCTCATTCAGAACATTTTGTAAATAGGTCAAGGTGATTCTTCGCTTAAAATTAAATAAAATAATGTTGGACACTTGAAAAGGTCAAGGTGATTTTTATTAAGTTGTTCCCAGTATTTATACATTGCGCATGTCATGTAAATCACGACTTTGAATTCATTACAATCCCAAGTTCCATAAGATCATTGCTAAATTCAGCCGTCGCAAGCTAAAAAGAAATAAAACCTTGGGATCATATGATAAAACCATGTTAACAGGACTTCCTCATATAAATCAGTAAATTTATTGGATAACTTATTTTTACACCTTAGACAGTACAGTGAACATTTATATAAGGATTTATGATACGCCAAGATCGTGTATAGCAGTTTAGGTCGGTTAATTGACTAAACTATTAATCAATAAGGCAAATAGTTCAACAATATTGTGTGTGGGTGAAACACATTGACATACACTTTCAACTTGAAATAGTTTACATCATTGCATACCTGACCATCTATTGGAAAGTATTCCAAATTCATCTACAAAATAGAACCAGCCCTAGTTTCAGTCCAAAACAGTTTGATGATGACTACTTGCTGATAAATACTAGATAAGAATGGACAACAACATCCTGACCTCTCTCAATGCACCTATACGAGGTAAGACACTAGTGTCACTCTTGATGTGGTTTACAAGTTCCTTTGGGATCGGTGAACTGAAAAATACATAGGCTCTGAAACATTGTATAGGAACAAAGGATACACAGCCCCGCCCCCAATAGAAAAAGGGAAAAAAAGAAGAAGAGACAATCAGTTTTGTCTTGGATTAAGCTTATAAAAGATGAAACGACATTAAAATTTGGGAAAAACCAGAATTCTTCACATACTTCCTGTAAAGAGGCTCCCTTCCAGACATATCAGAGAGGAACATGACCACACTGCATGCTAGCAAAAGATATGCTTAATATGGATAAAATATGCAAGTGAAAACAAAATAAATAACATAGCAGAAAAGACAGTTCAAAATAATGCATGGAAGAGAAGACAGTTGAATGAGTAAAAATGGGATTGGAAAAAGGTTTAGAGAAATAATTAACCCTGAAATAGAATTTGAGATAAACAAAACACACAAAATTGTGGACTTGTACTGCCAATAGATAGGAAAGAATAGAAATCTAGATTTTTTTTTTGTTTGGAGTAGACATCATAATTACTTTAAATTTAAGTCTCAACTCTGGTATACTATCCTCACTTTTACCGTAGTGTAGAGAAAAACACTTCCATTGCTAATTGAATGATAGGGAGCAGTTCAATATTGGATAATATAATGCACTTATACATAAAGGGATAACTGTATAATTTAAGGCAGGAAACACGGAGAAGCATGCTATTTACTGGATTTTTTTGGGTCTCTTAGTTGACATCTTGCATTATACAAGTTTCGGTACTCATGGTAATGGTTGTCCTTCAATAGAATTACTTTTTTGAGTCTCTGCAAATACATTGTACACCCCAAATCTTTGTACGTGTGTGCACATGATAATTTACTAATTCATAAATCATTTTAGAGCCAGCATTAGAACTTCAGGAAATTTTCTATGACTTGTGTAGATACACAAGAAAATTTTGAGTAATTTGCAACCAGAAAATCTTTCTGTGTCAATGGTTCACTAAACTTAGGTTAAGGCTCCTACTAAGAAGAATCAGCTATTAGGTTACCTAGTTATTTCTTTTGAATTTTCTTTAATTGCTCTCTCTTTTATTCTTTCCCGGCCCACCCATTACAGATATCTATCATTGAATTAAGAAATACCTATAGCGTACCCTCAATCAATAATATCATGCAGCATCCAAACACAATTCATACAAAATAATTTCCTGATAACAAATAATCGAAAGTAAATCCTGAGAATTTTCCATCACGATACAGCTTGAAGCATTTTCTTCCATGATAATTAAACATGTTGTATCGAAAAAGCATATACATCTGATATATTGTGATTGAAATTGGCGATAAGAAAGAAGCAAACAAATAGAATATCTATACATACTCGTGTGGCTGCTGTGAAGCAAATATTAGCAAAATTTTAGTCTGTGTTTTAAATAACACTAAGGAAGTTAAAAAATGGTGCCATAACTTATGGAAATCCCAGTAAATGTTGTGTTATAATAGGAGACTTTTCCTTGAATAAGAAAACGATTATTTAGTTTTTACATAATTTTTTTTATCTATTGGCAAACAAAATGGAAATTTCTAATTAAGAAACAAAGTTACTTCTCTTTAGAAGGCTGGATGTAATAAACAACATCCATAGATGGTAATGGTTGCCTTCTCCGGAAAAGGTCTTCCACCACTGTAATGAGAAATCAACATGTTATATCAATGTTTCAACAGGGCAACCACATAACAGATGTTGCAGTAAAGTTAGTTGAATAATACAAGGAGAGAACATGCGACACTGAACAGAAAACGTCTAATTTAAAGCACAATATTCAGCTCAAAATGAGCTTGACAAATACTCATTTGGGACATGATAATATGGCTTAATGAATGAGACATTGTTGCAAATGATTTTATTTTTCAGACAAAATTTAGATAAAATTCCTTATCATCAAGTTCTCCTATCATTTAACGATAAGTTACATGTGGGCTTTGGTACTAATAAACTATTAAATGTGTTAATGTGTCATAATTTAATTAGAGAACTTAATACTAAGAATATAAGGAATTTGCAAAGTTCTATCTTTATTTTTCTCCAGTCATTTAAAATAGCATGCATACTGAGAAGCACTCCAAATCTTATCGTTTGATTTCTCAAAATTCTTGGAAGCAGAGAGTGTCATTGGCATCAATAATCACTTCGTGAGTATTTGACCATTTTATGATAACGAGAAGTGTTCCTTCTATCATAGCAGGAACTTGTGTTAACGTGATTTTAAGTATGTTCAAACACGATTCTAAATATGCTATAAATGGGTTCTTGAATAAGAAATGCAGAATAAGCGATAAACTCCGGAAAGCCATATCCTTTTGTAGGGTTCTTACAGGAAACTTCTTGGTCTGTAATATCTGCCATTTTGCACGAATGTGACATAACTTTCACAGTGACTTTATCCATTATGAGTACCTATTAGAGTAACAAAAAAATGACCAACATCAACTGTCAACTTTAATTAACAAAAGATGACATGCGAAGATATAAACACGTAGAAGTATAAAATCTTCATATCAAAATCTATAGACACACCTTCCATGCTTTCGAATCAGGTGACCTTGCCGATTTAAGCATTTCATATAATAAGCCTGTCAGCATCCAACCATTAAAATGATTACGAAACAAGTCACGAGTGGAGCCAATACATGTGCAGTGCTTAATTAAAATTTGTTTTACTAAAAAAATAAGTTATGAAAATTCATATTTCTTTTCACACAATTCCATCAGAGAAACCCATAAATTCATTCATTTTCTAGTAGATTGGACGCACCAAAGTTTTAAAAAAAATCACAAACATGACATATTTGTTTAGCTTAAAAATTTCTAAACCAAATGAAAATGCAGATGTAGAACTTGGAACGGATGTTTTGGCATTGAGCTCTATTTAACAGAGAGAAAATTAAGTTTCAAAGGCAGGGTTCTGAACCAAAATTTCTCGAGAAACAAACGGAAAAGGAGGGAAAAGAGAAATGCGAAGGTGAAGGAAATAGATCTCACGATCACGACTGATTTGGCGGAAGGGCTTGTACTCGGACGAACCGCCATGGGATGTTTCAGAATCCGATAACGACATTGTTGCTTGCAGCAACTGGTCGTGATTGGAGTTCTAAACGCAGATTTGAAAATCGAGAATGGTGGAGAGAGAGAGAGAGAGAGAGGGAGAGAGAGAGAGGGAAAGAGAGAGAAAGTCGTTGGGAAGGGAAGAATGAGCCTGTGAGAAAGTTCGTTATATGTGTGGGGGAACGTAGGACGTGTGATTTGGAACTCAAGTTTCGGTTACGCTTTGTGCTCTCAAATCTCCATCGATGTCAAGCCAAATGCGTCTTCATGCCGGCTTCAAACGCTGTCGTTTTGTTCTAGATTTTGCGACTCGTCCCTTGTAACAATTTAAGATCACCCTGACACGAGTCTTACAGGATGTGAATTGCGCCACCACATTCATTAACATCATATCAATTGAAATTTGGTGAAAATTATAAAAATATGAATGAGATCGTTAAATTTTGTTTTACTAAATTTTTGTTAAGAATAAAAAGTACCTTCGAGAAAGTGCATTCAAGAATACATTATTAGCGAAAAATAATAGATTACCAAACACAAATTAACATGTATTTATTATATAGAGAGATAATTTAAAATATAAATAATTTATATGACTCTTATTAAAAACTAAGTTATATTTTTAATTTATTACAACAAATTTTACGGTAAGCTATTATAAATAACTGAACTTTCTTATTACACCAAGCAATCATATAATAAATATACAATCTCTATTTTATATGCTTGAAGTACCATCTGGTAATTATTTTAAAAACCAGATGGACTTATACCTTTTTATTTTTTTATTCTCTATATTTTAGTAATACTATATTATTTATTTTACTAAAAATATTCGGTTAATACTGAGTTTTATTTTAATTTTTATACTGTTTAATTTATTTTAATGAAATATTTAATCTTTAAAAATAATAAGAGTTCATAATTTACCAGAAACACCTAGAAGTATGATTACTTTAAAAAAATATTTTTCTGTAAGATAAAAGATGTATAAACACATATTTTTATATCAGTTCAAATTTATTAATTAATTTAATAATTAATTTTATTCAATAATTTTAATTTAATAAAATTTAAACATAGATAAGTTTTAAAATACAGCTGGAATATCATGATATGAGCTCAACAGCACTTATACAGTTTGTAAAGAAATCTATATCCAGTATTTAAAAGTTCTTCTAATAGTTTGTTACGAGATAATTTTTATATTAAATTTAATTTTAATTTTAATTATTTACTTTTATTAAATAGTTTATTTTAACCAAATATATATATATATATATATATATATATATATATTCAATAACAAAACAATAGACAAATACATTGATATTATATTCATTTAGTATTTTTATTTAAATATAATATTATCCTTACGACTCTTAAAAGAAATAATGAGAGTAAATGTGTTTAATTTAATGAAAATATTTAATTAAATTATTATTTTTTGGTATTTTTCATTAATAATTCTTTTTTAGTTTTTTAATACCTAACATTTTAACTAAATATGTTATTTAATATATATTAAATAATTTTTCATTTAACTTTTCGATAGAAGATGAATTATTTTATCAAAAAGAATTATAAAAAATTAAGAAAGTAACTGAAACTTATGTAGTAAAATTTGAATATTAGAAAGTAGTTAATCCAATAGTTACATCGAAACAAACTTGAAATTACTTAGTCATCAAAGTTTAAGGTGTCATTGCTAATATAATAGCTTTAACGATATAAATTAATCAAATAAATTAGAAATTAATAAGCATCTATATATAATTTATAAGTATTAATTATTGGATAATTTTTGTAAGGCCGATAACCCACAAGTAGAGTTGGTGATGAAAGTTCTTCAAGAATTCTCTGAGGTTTTTGAGCTAAATGTTAATACTACAAAGTCTTGAGCAATGTGTTATAAAGGAGTGTCTAGAGTCAAGAGAGATGTGTTCTATGAAATATCATCTATTCGATTTGCTTCGAACTTGGGTGTGTACTTGGGCTTTCCCTTGGTTTAAGGTCGTTTGAAAAAAGAGACATTTAACCTCCTGTTGGACAAAGTCAGAAAGCGGTTGGCCACTTGGAAGACAAGACTGTTGAAAAAGGCAAGGCGTTTATGCTTGACAAAATCAGTGATCACATCCTTACCAGAATACCCCATGCAGATTTGGCATCTCGCTAGTGGAATCTGTAATGGGTTGAATAAGAAAGACTACACAGAGATTTCTTTGGTCATCCAGAGGTCAAGCTTCAAAAGGGTTGCATTTAGTTAAGTGGAATATAGTTACTAAACCCAAATCTTGTGGGGGGTTTAGGGGTGCGGGTGGCAAGGAATATAAATATTTTGCAGCTTGGGAAATTAGTTTGGGACATAATTACTCACCCAGAAAAATTATGGGTTCAAGTGTTGACAAAGAAGTACTTAAGGGGAATATCTTTCTGGGATGCAAAAGCCAATAGTAATTGCTCCTCAATTTGGAGAAGTATACTGAAGGCTAACCGCACTCTAAGGGATGAGTTTTGATTTGTGCTTAGAAGTGACAATTTTTCTGTTTGGTTTCAAGATTGGATGAAAGTTGGAGCACTGCCCAATAAGGTGGATTTTGTCCATATTTCAAATAGTATGATGACAATGAAAGATTTGTGGGATAAAGTCAATTGGGACTTCATAAGAATGGCTATACCAATACCCGATTAAGTGCACCTCACCACATCAAATTTGTCAGGGCCTATAGGAAGTGAGAATAGTGATACGTGGACTTGGGCAAGTAACACGAACAAATCTTATATTGCTAACGGGGCTATACGTGGTGAAGACGACATCAGGGTATCGAACTTAATAGCAACAAATGGAAAACTCTTTAGAAGTTGCCAATTAAGAAGAAAAAGGTGAAGTACTTCCTGTGGTTGCTTCATTGGAAAGTTCTTCCAACTAATTATCTATGTTGGATTAGAGGTCTTGGTATAGAGGCTGGCTTATTGTATAGATGGTACTTTATTTGACCTATTGTATAGACGATCTTATCTTTTCCCCCCTTAACTAACACCTTAGAATAATGCTGGCTATTATGCAATGTATAATAATAATAATTAGTAATTTAAATAGGCAAAATTAGAATTTTTATCAAAGTTAAATTCAATTATGTCTTTTAACTTTATTTTGATTTATTTTAATTTTTAACATTTTAAAATATTTTAAATAAATCATTTTTTGTTAAAAATATTAACTTCATTAATATTTTTTAAGAACAAATGAACTTTTAATCCCTATACAATAACAAGGCATGCACCTTTTTATATTTAGCATCTATAGGTATTAGTCCCTATACAAAAATTTTCAATTTTATTCATGATGTTATGGAATATATAACCATGTTAGTCCTCTTTTCTAATTAGTAAACAGTTATCTATTGTTTAAATTGTCTTTTAGTTTATATACAAAAACATCATTTTTATTATTGAATCTCTCTCTCTATATATACCAGTCCCTGTACAAAAAATTAATTTCTATTTTGTCCCTATCAGTATTTTGACATTTTCATGTTAGTGTTAAATGATATTTTTTCATAATCATTAGAGGAGTTTCTAAATTCTTTAAAGAAGTTTTATATTCTACTTCATACATTTTTAATTCATAGCATCCAACTTTATGCAAGTTAACGCCTCACAAGAATATGACTAAGATTTGATATATTGGGATAATAAAAATATGAGAAGGATGAGAATACGATAAAGCAAGCAAGTGATGGTATTGGAGATGAAAATGTTGAAGATGATACTCATGTAAAAATAAATCAAGACATGAAATTAGATGTAAAAAAACCTAAGGCTTATTTGAATCATTTAGAATACTTATCTTCATATGATAGAAAAATGTCACTTGACATTTATATGAAAATGTCACTGTAACAACTGAGACAAAATTGAATAGAATTTCAAATAGGGACTAATCACTACGCTAAAATGGAGATGTGAACTTGTTCTAAAATCTTGTGTTATCTAATGTGTTATACTTAAAAAAGCAGTTAAATAACCACTCATAAATATTGATATTAGAGAGTGATTTTATGTGGAACTGCTTTCACAAAGTGAATGTCATTTAAAGAGCGGTTCATATAATGGCTCCCTAAAGTATACTGCGAATCTAAAATTTAAAATTTCTTTTTTCGTGAGTTTTCTATTTCATATGTACTATTATATATTGTTCATCATCTTCTTCATGTATGCAATCATTGTTCATAAAGTTCCACCTTTAGCTTATGAAATAATTGGTCACTTCTTTCAAATTTGTCTACTTATCTTCACATTCCTTTTGCAAAAGGTGGTTCTCCCTTTCCCTTCCTAGAAGGATTTCTTGCAAAATATTAATCTCTACTTCTTCATCAGCCATTCTTTTGTCTATTACTCTCTCGTATTGCCTCATCTACATTTTCATTAATTCCTTATCCTCCTCTAAACGCAATAACATCGGCAACTTTCTCTTCTCCAAGTGCATTTTCTAACATCTTTGCTAGTTTGGACATCATGAGTGCCTATGTACAGCAAAATACAACAAGTTAAAAGTCCAAGGTACATCTTTAACAACGACAACAAACTTAAAATAAAATGTCCTCTGATACTCGTTAAACACATAATTAAGTCTATTATGTACAAAACTATCTATTAGTCTAATTCTTTCATGATCAGTCATCCTTGTTTCTTGAAAATATTAGTTAGGATGAGGTTCTATTTTATTATTTAAACATAATAATATTTTAAAGACCAACATCACATCACAATCATAGTCATGGAACACAAGGAATCATAATAACAAAAATCTCAAAGCAATATATATTACATATACATATATTCCATCACAAATCATTATATTTCTCTCTTTTGTATACGTACTCTCAGTGCATTGTGATCACAATTATACGATGCCTCCAGCAGTTCTTCAGGTCTTACTCAATTAGGTAAATAGTTGCTAGCTAGCCCATTTATACAGATACGTATACAATAACGGCCCCTTAGCAAAGGTATAGTCAGGAGTCTAGTCAAAAAATGAGTGTGAGGTCATGTGGCGCATTCGCTCTGAGAAAGAATTTGTACACATGCGCAAATGTCGCTTACCACCCTACGTTTTCTCCAGATTTTCCATCGTCTCCGAACTCTATACCTAGTGTATCTCTGTAACTATTCACACTAAGTCCATTCAGCTTCTTTACACTTATCCCATACTCCCTTTCGTACTAAACCCATTACTCAAGTAAAAGATCGTGCTTATTAAAGCACTTCTGGACTAAGTTCCAAACAAATATACTACTCGAACATATTATTAAGTACAATATTGAATATTGGACTGCTTTCTTAGCAAAGGCCTAAATAACAGGCTGAATTACAATTTTTCTAAACAAAATTCTCTTTCTTACTCCCATAAAAAAATTCGTTTGGAACAGTTACTTGAAATTTGTGGAAAAAAAAAGAATAATTATATTTTCTAGAATACCCGTTATAATACTAACTCTTTGTTGCATAAAATTTATGATATTGTATTTTACCTCTTTTGTGACAAGGCTAATCATAAGATTGGTGCTGCTATTAGAAACGTCGCCAGAGTCTTGTTAGATGATAACTACCTGTTAAAATGCAGGTCAAACTTATGTGGATAAATTTGTTTCACATTATTTTGGATTGGCTAGTTGTGGAGGGCTCATTTGAGATAGTTGGGGAAGCTTTGTTGCTAGTTTCCATAGTATCTTTGACCCCTGCCCCCTTTAGTTGTTGAACTTTATAGAATCTATTAAGAGCTTAAGTTTGTTATTTATTTTGAATGATATTCATTAATTTGGGTCGAATGTGATTCTAAGGAGGCTATCTCTTTAATTGTGAAATTTTTCAGCTACAATTATTCTTTGTTTTCTGTAATTAAGAAGAATAGGAATTTATTAAAAGGTATTACGTTCATTAGCTTTAGCCATGTTTTTAGAGAAGTTAATCAACGTGCAGATTGGTTGGCTAAAATAGACACTGAGAGTGAGGTAGCTTTTTCCTATTTTGACAAGGCTCACCCTTCCTTGCTATCTTTTTTAAGAATGAATGCGGCATCCTAGGATTGTAATACACGATTTGTTTGTTTTTTTCTTTTTCTTTTTTGCTCTTAAGCCCTTTTTATTAACAGACAAAAAAAATATCTAAACCCATTATTATCTCTTTATTTATTTTGGTAAAAATTCATATTATTTTTTTCTAAAATAAATAATTATACTAAATCAACTAAAGACTTTGTTATGAATTTTTAGCTTTCTACTTGCCTTGGGGTTATAACTATTTCAAGTTGTTTACGAGCTACGTATCTTGTGCATTCTAACTAGCTCGAAATATTAGGTAGTTCATAGCACGTGTACTTCGTTGTTTTTAATCCTCGTCCGTCAATTTGTCTATATTGTTGGGTATAAGTTCAGAATCACTTATCCAGTGTGTACAAATTTATATGACTGAAATTTATGCAAGTCATTCAATTCCCAAGACCCATCCTTTTTCACATTAACGGGTGTTTATTCCTAAGATCCTCTTTTCTATTCACATTTGTTTGTTTTCTTTTATTTTTCCCTTATTTAATAATTATTTTTCTTAATGCATAATTTAAAAATATTTTTTTATATATTAAACGAGGGAACCACTTGAGCAATACAAATAAAAAATTCTAATAAAAAGATCTAAGACACTTAAACCCAACGCATTTGGTCTACTAAAGATAACAGAGTACAACAAGGATCTTGGTTTAAAAAAATGTAATCCACTTGGTCATGATGAGCTAGTTGAGCTAATTAATTAGCTAACATACTAATTAGTCATTATTGAATAAAATATTATTTTACTAAAGCCAAATTATTCATATTACTATAAACTACACCGTCACAACTCCTTCATATTTCAATTTTTCACATCAAATTCTACACAAGTTCAATAATATTTCATGTAAATTTTTAGGTAAACATATTTTAACACCAAATCATTTGAATGCCATGTACCACAATCTCATAAAAATATCTTAATACAAAAAAATAAAATTTCATCATTTTTAGTATCACAATCAAAAGCTTGCGATGGAATTGTCAATCTGCGTTTGATCAAATTTCTTTACACTGAAATTACCTTAATCAATAGATGTCACACGAATACTAATACTTTTTTCAGTAAAGTGTGTAAGACTTACACTAGACACAACTACCCAACTACCTGCAGTGAAAAAATTATAGAAATAGTGATAAACGGATTGGACATTGTAGTCTCTTTGTCACATTAACGGGTCTTTATTCCTAAGATCCTCTTTTCTATTCACATTTGTTTGTTTTCTTTTATTTTTCCCTTATTTAATAATTATTTTTCTTAATGTATAATTTAAAAATATTTTTTTATATATTAAACGAGGGAACCACTTGAGCAATAAAAATAAAAAATTCTAATAAAAAATTTCAGAATCACTTACCCAGTGTGTACAAATTTATATGACTGAAATTTAAGCAATGTCCAATAATGAATAGACATTTAAGTTTTATATCATTTAGTCCAACGATTTTGAATAAGAAAAAACACAAAAAATACATACAACAAATATGATAATAATGAATAGACATTTAAGCCTACAGTTCAGAAAAAAAAATATAGAACAAATAAAAAAATTCATTCACCACTATTTATATATATCACTAAAGATTTTTTTCCTAAAATTGTCAAATAATATTTTTTTTATGTTTTATTATTTAATTATTAAAAAATTAAATAAATTATAAAATAAAAATTTTGTGTCAATTCTTATCTATTAATCATTTCTCTGTCCCTGGCCCAGTCCCCTTCCTCCCCCAAAAAAATCCACTAATGTGAAAAAGGATTGGCCTTAGGAATTTAAGTCTCATTAATCATATCTAAAATTTCATGAGTCATATAAATTTGTACCCACTGCATAAGTGGTTCCGCAAACTAATTATTTTCTTAAAATTCGAATACGTACTCACTTTATTGCTTTGAGTTCATGTCATTACATTTCATAGGGCATGAATGGATTTAATTTGCATAAGATTTGGATTTAATTTCCTTTTATTTTGGGAGTAAATATAAGGGTTTTGTTAAGTAGTATTAAGTAGTTATAAGATGTGAATTTAATTTCTTTTATTTTGGGAGTCAAACTAATACCTAAATTAGTTAAAATTATATTTTTTAAAATATTATTAAGTAGTATACAATTTATTTTCTAAACAAGGTATCAACGATTTATAACTTTTTAATTTTTGAAATACACTTCAAAAGAAATAACTTTCTAATATATTTATAAGACATGTAAGCTTCTGTTAGTAACACATCATTTCTTTTCAAAATATCATTTGCCATGTGATTTAAGAAATGCATTGGTTAAAAAATATTAAAATATATAATAAACGTGCTTACTATGATATTTCTAAGCTTGAGGAGCATTGTATACAATTTTTAGAATGAAGGTTCTGACTTCTGTAATATCTTAGGAATTCAATGGTATTTACATCTACAATTGATAAAAGAATTTATTTTATGTCTTTTTTTAATGCTTTGACAAATTTTTTATTTTTATTGTTGTTTTATAAAATCAAAAAATAATTTTTTTATAATTTTATCTTTAGTAATTAATATTTGTTTGACAGAAGATAAGATGAATATGGTAATGGAAAGCTAAATAAATTTCTTTTGATCTTATTTATAAAAAATAACTATTAATATATATATATTTTCTAATTATAAGAAATAGATACTAATTTTCACATGCATTAATTTTTTATTTTTTTATATCTTTATTTATTGTAAGATTTTGCATCAATAAGATACACACCCATCCTTTATCTTAAGCGAATGTATTGATACATTTAGTATATAAAATACTAATTTGACCATTTTTAAAATAAAGTATAAATGTATAATATATAATTAATTTTTATAAATAGGATAAGAGGTAGTATATTTTTTTAATAAATTTTAAATTACCAATGATTTTTTTTAATTCTAGTACAAAATCTTAAATGTTAAAGATAAAAAAAATATAGAAAATACTTTTAATTCTGTAACCATTATCCTAAGCACTATTTAGTATTTTTCATAAGTTATTTTAATTTTAAATTTTTATGTCATGTAATAAACAAAAACATAAAATACATACATGTAATAATGAATAGCTAGACATTTAAGTCTATAGTTTAGAAATTAAATAAAGAGCATAAGAAAAAATTATTCACCACTATTTATATATATTATTAAAGAATTTTCCCATAAATTATCATAACATTTTTTATGTTTTATTATTTAATTTATTAAAGGAATAAATAAAATATAAAATAGAAAGCGTTTAAAATTTTCTTCAGCGTTATATTTTGAAATATGCGATAGCAAAATAATTATTATATAAGAGAAAAATGAATAAAAAATAAGATTTGCTTCAATAAAAATATAAAATAATGTATTTTGTTAATTCTTATCTATTGAATCAATTCTACGTCCCTCTTCCTACCAAAAAAATCCAGTAATGTGAAAAAGGATTGGTCTTAGGAATTTAAGACTCATTCAGAGCAAAAATAATAAAATGATATATTGTGACACGTAAGCACAAAATATTAATTTGAGTAATAATAAAGATTGCTACAAGTGATAAACAACTCAATATCGCTTAAGAAACATTTCATGTTTGAGTATTTGTATATACAAAAAATTTTGAATGATAAATTCACCTATCACATCTAAGTACATGATCTGAGCTAGATCTAAATTAAACCGGATACAAAACAACAAAAAGACAAAAAAAAAAATTAATTTGAGATATTTTGAATAATAAAAAATTTAACTTTTGTACTTAAATAGTTTTTAAAAAAAAATTTACATAATTTATTCACCTATGAATATGTTTGATCTAATTTTAGTTTATAGATAGAAATATATAATAACACTATTCAAAATAAAAATATTTGGCCATTCTAAAAATAAAACATTAGGATTTGATAAATTTTTTTTATCAAAAATATAAAAAATTTAACAATTTTTATAGCTTATTATAGGAATAAATATACTTATGTGTTAATTTTATCAAATAATATTTATATTTTATGAAAATTTCTATTTTCTATAGTATAAATATTTATATTTTTATATATGTATTATTTAATTAAATTAATATAAATATTTATATTAAATTTTTCAATCTCTTATTTTACATAGAAGATAATTTTGTAAATAAATAATTATAAGTTAAAATATATAATAACATTGTTCAAATTAAAAAAATTTGTCAATTCAAAAAAATAAAATTAGAGCTTGATGAGTATATGTAATAAATTTTATCTTAAAATTTAAATTTATTTAATTAATAATATTAAAAATTAATATAAAATTAGAAAAAAATATAAATAATTTTAATATTCAAAGCTAATTAAATGTTCGTACTACATCGATTTAGATAAAATTGTGACAGATTTTAAAAACTATATTTCATACATTCAAAATGTTACATAAATCGGATATTATGTAAGTCGTAAGTTGAAAAATTTTACAAAAATGTTCCCTTATAAAAGTTGATTATAATTAATTTTATTCTTGCTACTGTACATAATATAAAAATAAATTATAATCAACTTTTATTTAATTTTCAAAACACATTTGCGCAAAAATTGTTTGTAATCAACTTTCTTTCAATTTTAAAAAAATTCTTACAAAAAAGTCGACTAATTCTCACTACTTTTAATAATTCCTTTAAATTTTTGGCCCTGGTTGCCTGACCGTGATTTCCTAACTAAGCAAAAAAACTCTTGGGTGACCTATAAATCTTAAACTGAAAAATATAAGCTCTTTTAATATATATATATATATATATATATATATATATATATATATATATATATATCATTGATTGGAATTAAATACTTTTTGGCAATTTTAAAAGAAGTTATTGAATAGGATTAGGGTATCTCTTGTAAATTAGCCTTTATATTGTTTCTATCCTTAGCTCATAAATCGGCTGAATACCAAAATATCTTGAACCATGAAAAAGTTTTCTTGTTTTATCATTATAAATCCAATTGTTTATAGTTGAGTGATAGAAACAATAGCTTCTTTCGTAAAACTGTTTTGATATGTGAACAAAATAATTTAATTGAGGCTCTTAGAGACGACACAAATAACTGGAAGTATGACCCCATTAAACTTGGAAATCAGGTTATAAACTATTTCAAGAATCTTTATTCTTAACCTTGTTCTAGTGGCTCTAACATTCTCTTGAATCTTCCTTCTCACCTCATATGGAATCTACGATAGCTGTCTTAAACTCTGACTTAACTATAGAAGAAGTTAAAACCTTCTTGTTCAGCGTAGGTATAATGCTAATGTAATTAGTACTGCTCTAAGTAAATTCTATTTAGCCTTAGGTCTTTCAATAAATAAGGAAAAGTCCTCTATCTTTTTTTCTAAATATTGTGATCCTTTTCTATCTTAAGAGATTATCTTAGTTTAGGAATTAATTATACTTTTCATTTTGGATAATACTTGGGTAGCCCTATTAGCCATCTCAATCCTTCTAGACAAGAGTTTTCCTTTATAATTGATAAAGTTAATAAAAATTATCTTTATGAAAAATGAAAGCTTTATCTATGACAGGAAGAGTAACTCTAGCTGAGGCTTGTATTATAAGCATGCCTACTTACTTTATCCAATCTATGATCATACCTAAATCTGTGTGTAAAGAGATGATAGTATCTGCAAAAAATTTATTTGTGGTCCCTGGGTAGCAAAAAATGCCATTTAATTAGTTGAGATAAAATTTTTAAACCTAAAGGTTGAGGGTTGAACTTTAGGGACATTCGTCTTGTGAATCGGGCTTATATTATGAAACTTTGGTAGAGACTCATAACTTCTCCCAATTATCTAAGCTTTTATGCTGCAAATATAAGTTTTCCCTTAGAAGGAACCCTAACTTTAGAAACACTCGAAATCATTCTCAATTATAGAAAATAATGTTGTCTATTTGGAGTTCTTTTTCTAAAGGGTTAGGATGTATTATAGAGGATGAGCTGACCATAAAATTTTAGGAGGATAATTGAGTTCAGAGTCATGAGAATCTTTCTAGTTATGCCTTGTACTATATTCTTAAGGTTAAGTTGAATGAGCTTATAGCCATGTTCTCTTCTAAGCGGGTTGGAATTGGCCTAGAATTAGATTTATTTTTTCTGCCTCTTCATGTGATTCTATTGCTCAAATCCCTCCTTTTGTTTGGTCACGATGTTAGGATCTCTTTTTTTAAAAATTCTCTAATAATGGTATTTTTTTTTCATAAAAAATGCATATAACCTAATTACTAAGGAAAAAGGAAAGAAATTATAATAATATCTTCAAACTTGTGTGAGATTGGGAGAGTCCTCCTAAAATTACTATCTTTTTGTGGAAAGTAGGCCATGATAGGCTCTCAACAAAGGCTGAAAGGTGCCTTTGAGGCATGTCTAGCTCTCCTATCTATTTTAGGTGTAGGGAAAAAGCTGAAACTGTTATTCTTATCCTTAGGGACCACTGGTTTGTTAGACAAATGTAGAATAAACTTATTCTTCTTGAATATTGGACTTCTTTCTTTAGCAAAGGCCTAAATAACAGGCTGGATTACAATCTGCCTAAACAAAATTCTCTTTCTTTCCCCCACGAAAAAATCCGTTTGGAATAGTTACTTAAATTTTGTGAAAAAATAGGAATAATTATATCTTCTAGAATTTCCCTCATAATAATAACTCTTTGTTGCATAAAATTAAGTATGATATTGAATTTTACCTCTTTTGTGACAAGGCTAATCGTAAGATTGGTGCTGCTATTATAAATGTCGCCAAAGTCTTGTTAGGTGATAACTTCCTGTTAAAATGCAGCTCAAACTTATGTGGATAGATACGAGCTGTGTATCTTGTGCATTCTAACTAGCTCGAAATATTAGGTAGTTCATAGCACGTGTATTTCGTTGTTTTTAATCCTCCTCCGTCAATTTGTCTAGATTGTTGGGATATAAGTTCAGAATCAATTATCCAGTGTGTACAAATTTATATGACTGAAATTTTCGGTATGATATTTAAGCAAGTCATTCAATTCCCAATACCCATCCTTTTTCACATTAACGGGTGTTTATTCCTAAGATCCTCTTTTTTATTCACATTTGTTTGTTTTCTTTTATTTTCCCCTTATTTAATAATTATTTTCTTAATGCATAATTTAAAAATATTTTTTTAAACCACTTGAGCAATAAAAATAAAAATTCTAATAACAGGATCTAAGACATTAAGCAATTGACGCAACACAAATACTACTACTTTCTTGATTATAGTAACTTTCCAAATTTTTCGTAAAGCTTACGTTAGACACAACTACCTAACTACTTGCACTGAACAAATTATAAAAGTAGTGATAAATGAATTGAACATTTATAATATTTATTATCATTATATTTCTACATGAACATGTCATTCAAATTTTTTATCGAACTTCTATCCTCTTGTAGTCTCTTTGTTATTGTAAATAATCCTTCCATGAAAACAATTTTCCTTTTCCAAGGACTTTTTTATGCATCACTATTTATATATATATTACTAAAGAGTTTTTTTCCTAAAATTATCAAATAACATTTTTTATGTTTTAGTAATTAATTATTAAAATTAAATAAATTATAAAATAAAAATTTAATGTGAATCCTAATCTATTTAATCATTGGTATGTCTCATTTCCTCCGCAAAAGAATCCAGTAATGTGAAAAAGGATTGGTCGTAGGAGTTAGGAAATTAAGACTCACTCATTATTCATATCTAAAAGTTAACGAGTGATATAAATTTGTACCCACTGCATAAGTGGTTCCGCAAACTAATTATTTGATTAAAACTCCAATATGTACTCACTCATTAATTTTGCCGCGTTCGAATATAATTGAAGCCTACTCAGCTTGTTCTCATTTATGATTTGTATATAAAATTATCAGAATCATCTCAGTTAAGAGGCGGACGTAATACCAATTTTCAAATTACACATAAAATTTATATATATGCAAGCACAGATAAATAAAATCAATAAATATATAAAATATTATATTTAAATAAAAAAGATATATCACATTCATAAACTTGCCAAATTTTTTCAGTTTTGATTATAGTTTTTCTCCTTTCTAATAATTTTTAAAACCTTCAACAGTTTTCTTGTAAATATTTTTATGATTTGTATATAA
This sequence comes from Abrus precatorius, assembly GCF_003935025.1. NCBI lineage: Eukaryota > Viridiplantae > Streptophyta > Magnoliopsida > Fabales > Fabaceae > Abrus > Abrus precatorius. The sequence goes on along the minus strand of NW_020874439.1, from coordinate 21,766,869 downwards.
TATTCATGACTCCTTTTCCATTGGATTGTATTAGTCAACTTTGGCAAGGAGGCTTTGAGCTCTACTATATAAGGGAAGGAGTGGAGTGTGGTTTCATCACACCAAACATACAAAATAGCAACAACTGTTTTGTTCATATCCGAAACTCCTATTTCTATACTTGCCATAATGGGGTTCAATGTGTTTCGTGAATACGCCAATGATGACTCATTCTCATACCCTAAAAAGATCCCTAGATGTGCGAATGAATTCCAACTGGTTCTGGCCTATGCTAGAGACTACGATGGGATAAACTCAACCAAGGGAAAGTTCATTCCTTACTGGGACACCGAAAAAGTCACTCCGGCGAAGATTAAGCAGTTCAAAGACAGTGCCCGCAGGACAACAGTTAAAGTGCTAGTTAGTATTGGAAACAACGGTGAACAATTCCCCTTCGACTGTGGCACTGATACACGTGCATGGATTACCAATGCCACTGAATCGCTGAAAAGGATCATCGCAGACTACAATTTGGATGGAATTGATGTTCGCTATGACAAAATTGTGCCTGCAATCACAGCAGATGACTTTGTCACTTGCATTGGCCAACTCATAGACAACCTAAAGGGAGATAAAGTCATCACTAGGGCTTCCATTGCTCCAAACTTTGCTAACGGTGATAAGTTCTACGTCCCCTTGTTCAAAAAGTACAACAGTATTATTAATGTTGTTGATTATCAATGCTACCCTGGGTTTACGCCTGATCCTAAAAATCCGGTGGAAGACTTGGAGGAAAAGGTTGGAAATATAGCCAAACAATATACGACGGTAGATAACTTCTTGGTTGGCTACAGCGCCAAACAGAGTGATTGGGCTACCATTTCACCACCCCTCTTCTTTGTTGCCTACTATGCACTTCAAAATCAGGGAACAGTTAATGGTTCATCCATTAATATTGTTACTGACTCTGCATCTTCCATCTCCTATCCATCAGAGTGGATCCTTGGACTGCTATCTATGGCCTTGGCCTGAACAATTCAAGCTTCCAGCTATAATAATCGTAATAGGCTAGCTAGCTAGCTAGCTGTATGTATTACTATACATAGAATAAGACCTATGATTGAATTAAATAAATGGGCTTGGTACGTGGTCTATTTGCCTATGTGAAGCACTTGCCATGCAAGCCAAATTACTATACTACATATTATGTTTTGAATTTCAAAAAGTAATGCAAATGGTGTGTTAAATCTCTATACATGCTCTTTCATGTTTCATGAATAATTTATCAATTCCGTTTGCGAGCATGATTTCACATATTTCCAGAACATAAAATGTCACAAAAATGAACTAAGACTTACACTAACTGTGATAATATTTAAATATTCTTCACGCATGGTCTACTGATTCGTTAGTTTGCAGAACAGTATTTATTTTTTTTAAAAGAAGTTCTACGCGTGAATCTAATTTATAAAGTATATATTTTTTTCACTATCTTGGTAGTGTATAAGACAAGTGTATGCATTTTGATTAGGGTCATATTTTATAATTATGATTCTACTATGGATGTATTTTTTATTCTATTGAAAATCTATTTTACAGCATAGACGCTTATAACTTTTCCTCTATGTCCAATAATAATGTTTCCTCTGACATTATGGTCTTTATAACAACGATGTGGTTTATAAATTGAATGATTTCGTGAATTAGATTTTACTTGACTGTTTACGACTACATTGCATATGCTTGAGGTAGAAATTTTGTATAAATATATAGTCATGCTATTAAATATTTTGATTTATTTATTTTTCTTTCTAAGAGATGGAATAAAAGAAATAAAAACAACCCAATAAAAATTGTCCACACATAATATAATGATTTATTTTCTTTGCATAACAGTACTTTGGCAAGAAGTTCTACGTGTGAATCTAATTTTTCTTCACTTTCGTTAATGTCTCAATTTAGCTAATAAATAAACGTACTAAGTTGTTCCCCTAAAAATATAATAAATTCTAATCAATTTTAACTAGTCAACCAGTACACAGATGATACTAACAAAAAAAAGAAAAGAAAAAGAGAAGCCTTGTTATAGTCAAATAAAATGAGTTGAACAATCTCTTTATGCAGGTCAAGCTCTAAGAGTTGCAATTAGAGGTATGTTATGTAAACCATTTTTCATTGTTTAATTAACTTTCTATTCAAAATAGTTAGTCACGGTTTGAATTTGTTGCTTACCGGACACATTGATTCGTTGTACCATACTTTGTGGGTGCTTAGGTTTGGGTAAATATTTAAACCCAGGATACTAGGGTTTCACATAAGCTCCAAGATTCATTCTTTCATTTCAAAACAAAGGAGGCTAAGGAGGCGTTGCTAGGATTCATTGCCCTAGCCTGCGTGCTAAGGAAGGCTAAAAACACTTTGAAGGTGAGATTGAGAGGCCTCCTTCACTGCTCTAGTGGATTCAAAGATTATGGAGTACCATGAACTTAGAAACAATCCACAGAGGAGATGGATTTGGTGGATCAAAACACTAAAACGGTAAAAATAGGTGATGGAATTCCTATGGCAGCGCATGTCTTGGACATGCAAGAGGGTGAGCGGTCTGATGAACCAAAAGCGAACCAAGTGTCATCTAAACCTAGCTCTTTTAAATCTTTTATCTATAAATATAAAGTTTTAGAGTCAAATGAGATAGATCCAATTTTAAATGATGAAGAAATAGTTAAAATTGTGTTGGATTATTTGAATATTGTCCGAGACTGAAGATAATGATGAAACTGCTGATAAACCCTAAAACTTGTGTCCAGATCTAAAAATTCCTCTAGATGATTATGAGTAATGGTGCTCCCTTTGGAAATATACCCTTCTGCTGAAACTCCTAGGTAAATCAATTAGCTTTAGTTTTTAAAATAACAAAATCAGGTAATATTTTGGGGAAAAATGATTCTTTAAAATTTGATAGCATGGAGGATTATAAACACATCCTTTTTGAAGGATTATATACCCCTATGCATGGACCTAGATTAAATAAAAGATATAGATCCTGATAACTCTAAAATCCCCTTCTCTGTGGATGGTAATTTAGGCAAATACCAGCACGATATAGATGCTACAAATTATAATCTTTAGCTTTATAAATTATCTTTTTTGAAATTGAAGGGGTGCTGGGAATAAAACTTTCTATAAATTGATAAATGACCTAATTACAATTTATAAATTGCACTTCATTGCCCTTTTTGTAATGCCTTGAGTTTTGTAATTATTTTCTAACAATTATATATATATATATATATATGTGTATATATATATGAGATAGGATCTATTGACATCAGGTGTAAGGTTTTTAGACTTACACAAAATCTTAGTCGTGCAAATCAAATAATCTAACAGTTGAAAAGTTACCTTATTTAACCAAACTAATAAAGTACAAGCGTGTAGAAAGAGGTAACTTGTCAACTATATATATATATATATATATATATATATATATATATATGTCGTGATTTAGATGTGCTTTGTGATTTATGTTGGTGATGTCGATATGTGTGTATGTGTATGTGGTGATTTAATGTGTGGCTGTTGACTTATGGTTGGATTGAAAATGCCTGAGAGTATAGGCTAATGTGTGCTGTAGGGTCATTCTCGCTATTGCGAGAAGTCTTGGACAAGTTGGCTTGTCTCTATTGCTTTCTCGCTATAGCAAGAAGGTCATAGGAGATGTGAGTGTCTCTGTTGCGTTCTCGCTATAGCATGAGGGCAACAAAGAAGAGGTGTTTTATGGATTCAGCTTTGCTATAGCAAGAGGGTCTCGCTTTAACAAGATTATGCAGAAAATAAGGTGCAGTTTTATCTGATATTTTCGCTGTAGCGAGAATGAGCCTCACTGTAGCGAGAGATGTCTCGCTGTAGCGAAATATTATGACTCCTAAGGTATTTGAGGTGTTTTGGGTTCGGAAAACTCATTTCCTACTCTTTCCCTTCATCTCTCCTTCGATTGTCTTGACCCTTAACCCGTTTTCACCAATTAAATTGCCTCCAATACCGTTTGTATCCTAGCTTGAAGATTATTATCATGTTTTGGTTGTTTGGAGGTAAGTTTTATGAGTTAAGGTTTTGTTTTCACCCTCTATTCGTTGTCCTTAGTTTCTCATGGAGTTTTCCATGTATTTAGGACAAAAATCCGTGTGGGGAGCCATTCTACCATCGATTTTGTAATGGGTCTTCATTTCGAGGTAAGGAGGGACTCTACCATATCTCTTGTGTTTAAAATTTGTTTATGATGCTATGCAATGGCTTGTGATTGAGATAGAGCGTAGGAAAATGTGTGTATTGATGAAAATTTCATGTTATTCATAATGTGATTGATATTGGATAATGTCTGTGATGAAAATGGTGTGATTCGCAATAAGTTGTGATGAAAATTTTGTGTTTGAGTATAACGTGGTTAAACATATGTAAACATGCCATTGATTGAGAATGTGGATGAATGTGTGCAAATGACATGGTGAACGTGATTGTGTTTGAAATGGTTGAAAAGTGTGAATTGTAACGTCCTTATTTCAAATTCAGTACATATAAATAATTTTTCATTTCAATTCTATTTCAATATGAAATTTGGATACCATAAAATTTTCTCAGAAGTAATTACTACAATTTAATCAAATATTTCTATTTAAATCCATAGAATATTGCAATAGCATAAAACTTCCAAAATTACCATAATCAAAAGTAAAGAAAAAGGCTATACATAAACTTTACAATACAGTATATTAATTTACAAACTGTATGTTTGAGTTTTTAAAGATCAAAATAATAATTACAACACCAAATACTACAAAAAGGATCCCAGAGCAGCCTCAGTTATACTCATCTCCAGCCTTTCAACTCTTCTTCTCGACTAGGTCCTCGGAGTCTAAATCGTCATTAGATCCCAGATACCCATTGCCAGAGTCAGCTCTGACCTCTGTTCCCGTGATGTGCTCAAAGGTCCAACGGGTAGGTCTTCCTAGAGAGTCGTGGTCATGGTAGGTGTATAAGTAAGTAAGGGCTGCTGGGATTCTAACTGTACCCTTATACATATATACACATAAGGTTTGGTCTATCCTACTCCTAGGAAAGTCGAATGGAATACTACAAGCAAAATTCATCTCTATCATGACATAAACCCTAGGGTCATTCTCTACCAATACAACAAATTTAAAATGATTTACACGTTGATATTCATTAAATACGTAATTTAATCTAAAGTCTACAAAACTATCTACCAGCCTAACTCTTCCCTGCAGATTTGTCATCCTGGTTTCCTAAAATTATCAGTAAGGATGAGCACTTATCTTATCATTTAAAACATAATATTACTTTAAAGACTAACATAACAACACAATCAATGTCATGGAATACAAGGAATCATAATAACATAAATCTCAAAGCAATATATTAGACATACACATATTCATAATTATTATGTTGCTCTCTTTCGGATACGCACATTCAGTGCATTGTGATCACAATTATACGATACCTCCAGCAGTTCTTGAGGTCTTACACAACTAGGTAAATAGTCGTCGGTTAGTCCATGCATATGGATACAACGTATACAATAACGGGCCTCTTAGCAAAGGTATAGTCAAGAAATGAGTGTGAGGCCATATGGCGCATTCGCTCTTAGAAAGAATGTGTACACATGCGCAAATGTCGCTCACCACCCTACATTTTTCCCAGATTTCCTATCGTCTCCAGGCTCTATACCTCTAGTGTATCTTTGTAACTATTAACACTAGAACCATTCAGCTTCTTACACTTATCTCATACTCCCTTTCGTATTAAACTCATTATTCAAGTAAGAGATCGTGCTTAGTAAAGCACTTCCAAACTAAATTCCAAACAAACGGACTACTCGAACATATCTTTAACACCCAAAATCAGCCAAACATATTTTTCATAATAATTCAATATCAATCAATCATAAGAATCATACTAAAACACAGACGTAAAGTATTCTCATGGTTACAAAATAATTATTATGCTTAAAATAACAAAATAGAGCCCTTCTTACCTTGAGATGAAGTTTTGAAAGAGATTTTGTGAAGGATTTTAGGTGAAAGAACCAAGATCTTCCTAGATATCACAAAAAAGAACATTTTGAGAAAGGAGAAACTTAGAAAACACCCAAAAAGAGAAAACAAAGCTCCAAGAACTTATTTGGAGTTGATTGATGAAGTTTCCAAGCTTGGATTTGAAAGAAAGTTGAGGTTTTAGAGAGATTTTCTGAGAAGAGAGGGTCAGGGGTCGAGAGAACAAGGGAGAGCTCGAAACTTGGATTGTAATCCAAGTTTTCTAACTTGGAAACTCTTAAATACTCCTAGACTCGTGACATTCTTGCTACAACAAGCCATTTCTCGCTACAGCGAAAAAATAAGACAAAATTATACTTTATTGTCTGTCATTCTAGCTATAGCGAGAGCATCCTCGCTATAGCGAGAGAATTCTAGCTACAGTGAGAGAGCATCAGAATGCTTCTCGCCACAACGAGAGATATCTCGCTACAACTAGATATCCTGCAACCTATATCATTTAAACTCTCTAAAATTGAAATAACTTCACAAATATAACCAACATTCAATACTATAATAATAAATATAAAAACGAGGATGTTACATGAATGGTTATAGCGATACACTAGAGGTGTGGAAGATAGGGGCGGTAGAAATACCTTAGGAAAAAGAGGGTGGTGGTGACACCAACAGTGAGTGTGGGTGCACCACAGGCTATACACTCTTCTCCAGACTCAACCTCTAACCAACACTTTTGCTAAGGGCCCGTGACCGCACACGTTATATTCGTGAGGTAGGGGCTAACCGATTACTATCCATGCTATGAAACTGAGTAAGACCTTTAGGTTGGGGGTGTCCGGAAACTGTGATCACAGAGCTATAGTGAGCGTGACTAACATGCAGTGATCGCACATGTGTGTAGATTGATTGAAGGTGTAGTGAGCGCACTTGTGTATGGATCGATGTGGAATGATGTTGTGTATGGTTGACTTGCTATAGTATTGTGAATATGACATGTGCAATGTTATAAAGAATTAATTCATGTTTATGTAATGTATGATTTTAATTAAGTTAGGAAACGTGTGGAGTATGCAAGGTGAGTCTTTATGTTTGTGTATGTGATAGTGTAGAGGACTCACCCTTATATTTATTTTTTAGGTGACTAAAACAACCAGCACCAAGCTCAGTGAATGAGATGCGTGAAACTGCTATAGGATTTAGGAAATTATTTTGAAATTTGTGATGTACAAAATAGGTCATGTAGCATTATTTTGATTCAAATTTATAATCCATCTCATATGTTGAAATACTTTATTAGAACACTGTATTCGAAGTCAGTTGAAATGAAATTTTTATTATCTCCTTCCAATTGCAAAAAATATTATATTTTGAAATATTTTGAAATGAATAAGGTGTTACACTTTTTGAATATAGAATTATTCCGATAAGGCTAATAGGGTGATTAGAAAAATAAACCTAGATGGCTCAGTTAAAGTGGATGCCATTAGATTTTCTGGGAGAATATGGTGCTGTTAGAATACTAGTAAAGTTAAAGTCAATATTATAGGAATAAAATAAATACATTATCCACCTAAATATTAGTATGGGGTAAAGGGATTGGATCTTGTCTTCTATACACGTTCTCCTCCAGGAAGGGCTAAAAGCTGATTGCTTGAAGCTTTTGACTAAGTTCTGCTCTACTGTTATAAATCCTGATGTGTAGCTGGAGACTTTAATTCAATCCTTTATGAAAAGGAAAAATTTGGGGGTAGATCACCTAATTTGAGTCTCACTCAACAATTTGCTGAATGTCTGGATGGTTGTGGCTTAAAAGACTTAGGATTTTAAGAAAATCCATTCACTTGGCACAAAGGTAACTTTAAGGAAAGAATTGACAGAGTTATCATAAATGACTCTTGGAGGATGTTGTTTCAGAATAGCTCTCTTATTCAGTTGCCTTTCCTTAAATCTGATAATGTTGGTCTTTGACTCAAAATTAAAGATAAAAATAGCTTTGTTCCTTATTATAATTCCTTTAAGTTCTTGGCCCCTTGGTTGTCTCACCGTTATTTTCCTAACCAAGTAAAAAACCATTGGGTGTCCTCTAAATCTTAGACTGAAAATATAAGCTCTTTTAATATATATATATCACTGGTTGGAATTTAATACTTTTAGCAATATTTTTTTTAAAAAAAAAGAGGTTATTGAATAAGATTAGGGGTATCTCCTGCAAATTAGCCTTAGGTAATAATCCTTTGCTTAGTCAGCTCTTAAAGTCTCTATAGGTTGAATATCAAAATATCCTAAACCATGAAGAAGTTTTCTGGTTTCATCATTACAAATTTAGTTGGTTAAAGTTGAGGGATAAAAGCAATAGCTTCTTTCATAAAGCTGTTTTGATCCGTAGACAAAATAATTTAAATGAGGTTCTTAGAGTTGACACAAATAATTGGGAATATCACCCTCTTAAACTTAGGAATCAGGCTGTAAACTATTTCAAGAATTTTTATTCTTAACCTTGCTCTAGTGATTCCAACCTTCTCACTGAAGCTTCCTTCCCCCTTTTTTTATAGAATCTAAGATAGCTATCTTAAACTTTGACCTAACTACAAAAGAAGTTAAAATCTCTGTGTTCAGCATAGGTAATTTTAAAGGTCTTAGTCCATATAGAATTGATGCTTTATTCTATAAAAATTATTGAAATTCTTAGCTCCTTTTATCATTAACTTTGTCTCTGATATTTTTAAAAACCCTTCTAATATTGCTGCTATGAATGAGATTTCTATTACCCTCATTCCTAAAATTCAAAGCGAATAGGTATAAGTTGATGTAATTATAAACAAATAAATCCAAGAGCAATATGGGGAATGAATTTTAGGTTATCTTGGCTTCTTTTGAGTGTGTTGTAATTAAAATGATTAAATGGATGTCGTGAAGCATATTATTATGTAGGAATAGTGAACAGTAATAACGTAGAACTGAATTAAACATAGAAATTTTACATAAGCGTATCAAACAAGAACTAAATTGTTGGAACAGAAACAAGTAAAACAAAATTGAAGATAAAGAACAGAAATGTAAATGTGCAGGAATGTAAACGTACGACTCTTCACAGTGAAAAACAATGATTGTGAGTCTCTTGGTAATTGGTGTCTAGCGCGGTGCAATGTTTCAGCATGCAGAGAGTTTGGGTGTAGTGTTTGGGTTCCAAAAAGTCATCCCATTGGAAAAGGAAGCTTTGTAGTATTTATAGTCAAGTGGACCACCACCGTTTTCCTCTTTTCGCGGTCATTTCTTAGTAACTGGCTTCTACACGTGCCACGACTGCTTCTGATCGTGCTAACGGTTGTGACTTTTCTCATAACTACTTTCTCCCACGATCATTCTTTGTGTCTTAAACCTTCAACTGATAGTAACCGCTTCTGTGTGTCAGGGACTTGAAAATGCTACAAAGACTTTCAATCTTGTGGACTTGGAATAATTTTCTTGTCATTCTTATTTTTCGATCGGTTTTAGTTATTTTCAGTCCAAGGACTAGAAAATCTTCAAAACTCCTCGAATGTGGACTTAGAATAATTTTACAAGTTTTAGTTATTTCCAGTCTAGGAGCTAGAAGATAAACTCCTCGAAAAAGCTTTCAGTCTTATGGAAAGTAGGCCATGATGGTCTCTTAACAAAGGCTGAAAGATGCTTTGAGGCATGTCTAGCGCTCTTGTCTATTCCAGGTGTGGGAAAAAAGCTGAAACTCTTATTCTTATCCTTAGGGACCACTGGTTTGTTAGACAAGTGTAGAATCACTTATTCTTCTTGGACATTGGACTCCTTTCTTTAGCCAAGGCCTAAATATTTGGCTGGATTACAATCTGTCTAAAGAAAATTCTCTTTCTTACCCCCATGAAAAAATTCGTTTGGAATAATTAGTTGAAATTTGTGGAAAAATAGGAATAATTATATCTTCTAGAATTTCCCTCATAATAATAACTCTTTGTTGCATAAAATTAAGTATGATATTAAATTTTACCTCTTTTGTGACAAGGCTAATCATAAGAATGGTGCTGCTATTATAAATGTCGCCAAAGTCTTGTTAGGTGATAACTTCCTGTTAAAATGCAGCTCAAACTTATGTGGATAGATACGAGCTGTGTATCTTGTGCATTCTAACTAGCTCGAAATATTAGGTAGTTCATAGCACGTGTATTTCGTTGTTTTTAATCCTCCTCCGTCAATTTGTCTAGATTGTTGGGATATAAGTTCAGAATCAATTATCCAGTGTGTACAAATTTATATGACTGAAATTTTCGGTATGATATTTAAGCAAGTCATTCAATTCCCAATACCCATCCTTTTTCACATTAACGGGTGTTTATTCCTAAGATCCTCTTTTTTATTCACATTTGTTTGTTTTCTTTTATTTTTCCCTTATTTAATAATTATTTTCTTAATGCATAATTTAAAAATATTTTTTTATATATCAAACGAAGGAACCACTTGAGCAATAAAAATAAAAATTCTAATAGCAAGATCTAAGACACTTAAACCCAATGCATTTGGTCTAGCAAAGATAACAGAGTAAAACAAGGATCTTGGTCTAAAAAAATATAATCCACTTGGTCATGATGAGCTAGTTGAGCTAATAAATTAGCAAGCATACTAATTAGTCATTATTGAATAACATATTATTTTACTAAAGACAAATTATTCATATTATCGTAAACCACACCGTTACAACTTCTTTTTATTTCATTTTTTCACATCAAATTCTATACAAGTTCAATAATGTATTATGTAAATTTTTAGGTAAGCATATTCTAATACAAAATCCTTCAAACGCCATGTACTACAATCTCATAGAAATACTTTAATACAGAAAAATAAAATTTCATCATTTTTAGTATCACACAACTTAAAAGCTTGTAATGGAATCGTCAATTTGCGTTTGGTCAAATTCCTTTACACTGGAATTACCTTAATCAATAGACGCCACATGAATACTACTACTTTTCTCAGTACAGTGACCTTTCAAATTTTGCGTCAGGCTTACGCTAGACACAACTATATAGCTACATGAAGTGAAGAAATTATAAAAATAGTGATAAACAGATTGAACATCGTAGTATTTATTATCATTGTATTTCTACATCAATATGTCATTCAAATTTTTCATTAAACTCTTACCCTCTATAGTCTGTTTGTTACTGTAAATCATCCTCCCATGAAAATTGAAAATAATGTCCCTTCTACAGGGACTTTCTATTTATATATATGACTAAAGGTTTTTTTTGCCTAAAATTCTTTGATTTCAAAACAAATGAGGCTAAGGAGGCGTTGCTATGGTTCATTTCCCTAGCCGCTCCGAGGCATCTGCGTGCTAAGGAAGGCTAGAAACACTTCAAAGGTGAGATTGAGAGGCCTCATTCAAAGGTTACGGAGCACCATGAACTTAGAAACGATCCACAGAGGAGATGGACTTGATGAATCAAAACACTAAAATTGTAAAAATGGGTGATGGGATTCCTATGGTAATGTGTACCATCTTAAATTTTTAAATTTTGAAAGTTGTTTATTCCATTTATATAAGTTCAGCATAATGTATAAAATTTTTGTATATGGCAAATATTGTAAGTATAAATAGATAAAATATCTATTTGTGAATAAGGTTATTTACAAAGTCTGCCAATCCAAAAAATATTAAGTAAATAGCAGTAAACATAAGTTATAATTATCTGAAATAAATATTTACAAACATTGGTACAAGGCCTGTATTTATACATATTTTATACAGTAATTTACAAAATATTTGTCAAACACATGAGATTTAAAATAATATTTACATGGCCAAAATAACTATATCACAAAAAAAAAATAACAATTCAAGTTCTAGACAGCCCAAAATATATTCCAACACTAAGAATCAAGTACTAGTTGATCTCATGCCAGCTTTCTATTTCTGTCAGGTCTTTAGAATCAAGATCATCGTCTCATCCAAGATAAAGATCACCTGAATGCGCATTAGGTTAAATGATTATTTAATTTAATTCATAACTCTATTCAATTAGGTTATTTGATTGAATTAATAATTGAATTGGGTGATTGTTCAAACATGGATTTAAATCTTTAGATACTGTGATAGTCAGAGTTACACGCAATTGGTATTTTATGGATTGATATTTTTTAATTCATCTCTTACTCACTTTAATTTTATTCGTAATTTAATTTGATTAATTGCAATTTTTAAAACTCCAAAAACCTTATTTGTATTTTTTAAAAGAAAACCTAAAATTAAATTTGACTGAGAATATGTCTTCATGAATCGACCTAGGTTTGACTCTATACTACATTTATCCTTTATTTTCTGTAATTAGGAGGATTAGGAATTTGTTAAAAGGTATTAGGCTCATTAGCTTTAGCAATGTTCTTAAAGAAGTCAATCAACATGCAGATTGGTTGGCTAAAATAGGCGCTGAGAGTGAGGTAGCTTTTTTCTATTTTGACAAGGCTCACCCTTCTTTACTATCTTTTTTAAGAATGAATGCGGCATCCTAGGATTGTAATACAGGGTTTGTTTGTTTTTTCTCTTAAGCCCTTTTTATTAGCAGACAAAAAAAATATCTAAACCCATTATTATCTCTTTATTTATTTTGGTAAAAATTCATATTATTTTTTTCTAAAATAAATAATTATACTAAATCAACTAAAGACTTTGTTATGAATTTTTAGCTTTCTACTTGCCTTGGGGTTATAACTATTTCAAGTTGTTTACGAGCTGTGTATCTTGTGCATTCTAACTAGCTCGAAATATTAGGTAGTTCAAAGCACGTGTACTTCGTTGTTTTTAATCCTCGTCCGTCAATTTGTCTATATTGTTGGGTATAAGTTCAGAATCACTTATCCAGTGTGTACAAATTTATATGACTGAAATTTAAGCAAGTCATTCAATTCCCAAGACCCATCCTTTTTCACATTAACGGGTGTTTATTCTTAAGATCCTCTTTTTTATTCACATTTGTTTGTTTTCTTTTATTTTTCCCTTATTTAATAATTATTTTCTTAATGCATAATTTAAAAATATTTTTTTATATATCAAACGAGGGAACCACTTGAGCAATAAAAATAAAAATTCTAATAGCAAGATCTAAGACACTTAAACCCAATGCATTTGGTCTAGCAAAGATAACAGAGTACAACAAGGATCTTGGTCTAAAAAAATATAATCCACTTGGTCATGATGAGCTAGTTGAGCTAATAAATTAGCTAGCATACTAATTAGTCATTATTGAATAACATATTATTTTACTAAAGACAAATTATTCATATTATCGTAAACCACACCGTTACAACTTCTTTTTATTTCATTTTTTCACATCAAATTCTATACAAGTTCAATAATGTATTATGTAAATTTTTAGGTAAGCATATTCTAATACAAAATCCTTCAAACGCCATGTACTACAATCTCATAGAAATACTTTAATACAGAAAAATAAAATTTCATCATTTTTAGTATCACACAACTTAAAAGCTTGTAATGGAATCGTCAATCTGCGTTTGGTCAAATTCCTTTACACTGGAATTACCTTAATCAATAGACGCCACATGAATACTACTACTTTTCTCAGTACAGTGACCTTTCAAATTTTGCGTCAGGCTTACGCTAGACACAACTATATAGCTACATGAAGTGAAGAAATTATAAAAATAGTGATAAACAGATTGAACATCGTAGTATTTATTATCATTGTATTTCTACATCAATATGTCATTCAAATTTTTCATTAAACTCTTACCCTCTATAGTCTGTTTGTTACTGTAAATCATCCTCCCATGAAAATTGAAAATAATGTCCCTTCTACAGGGACTTTCTATTTATATATATGACTAAAGGTTTTTTTTGCCTAAAATTCTTTGATTTCAAAACAAATGAGGCTAAGGAGGCGTTGCTATGGTTCATTTCCCTAGCCGCTCCGAGGCATCTGCGTGCTAAGGAAGGCTAGAAACACTTCGAAGGTGAGATTGAGAGGCCTCATTCAAAGGTTACGGAGCACCATGAACTTAGAAACGATCCACAGAGGAGATGGACTTGATGAATCAAAACACTAAAATTGTAAAAATGGGTGATGGGATTCCTATGGTAATGTGTACCATCTTAAATTTTTAAATTTTGAAAGTTGTTTATTCCATTTATATAAGTTCAGCATAATGTATAAAATTTTTGTATATGGCAAATATTGTAAGTATAAATAGATAAAATATCTATTTGTGAATAAGGTTATTTACAAAGTCTGCCAATCCAAAAAATATTAAGTAAATAGCAGTAAACATAAGTTATAATTATCTGAAATAAATATTTACAAACATTGGTACAAGGCCTGTATTTATACATATTTTATACAGTAATTTACAAAATATTTGTCAAACACATGAGATTTAAAATAATATTTACATGGCCAAAATAACTATATCACAAAAAAAAAATAACAATTCAAGTTCTAGACAGCCCAAAATATATTCCAACACTAAGAATCAAGTACTAGTTGATCTCATGCCAGCTTTCTATTTCTGTCAGGTCTTTAGAATCAAGATCATCGTCTCATCCAAGATAAAGATCACCTGAATGCGCATTAGGTTAAATGATTATTTAATTTAATTCATAACTCTATTCAATTAGGTTATTTGATTGAATTAATAATTGAATTGGGTGATTGTTCAAACATGGATTTAAATCTTTAGATACTGTGATAGTCAGAGTTACACGCAATTGGTATTTTATGGATTGATATTTTTTAATTCATCTCTTACTCACTTTAATTTTATTCGTAATTTAATTTGATTAATTGCAATTTTTAAAACTCCAAAAACCTTATTTGTATTTTTTAAAAGAAAACCTAAAATTAAATTTGACTGAGAATATGTCTTCATGAATCGACCTAGGTTTGACTCTATACTACATTTATCCTTTATTTTCTGTAATTAGGAGGATTAGGAATTTGTTAAAAGGTATTAGGCTCATTAGCTTTAGCAATGTTCTTAAAGAAGTCAATCAACATGCAGATTGGTTGGCTAAAATAGGCGCTGAGAGTGAGGTAGCTTTTTTCTATTTTGACAAGGCTCACCCTTCTTTACTATCTTTTTTAAGAATGAATGCGGCATCCTAGGATTGTAATACAGGGTTTGTTTGTTTTTTCTCTTAAGCCCTTTTTATTAGCAGACAAAAAAAATATCTAAACCCATTATTATCTCTTTATTTATTTTGGTAAAAATTCATATTATTTTTTTCTAAAATAAATAATTATACTAAATCAACTAAAGACTTTGTTATGAATTTTTAGCTTTCTACTTGCCTTGGGGTTATAACTATTTCAAGTTGTTTACGAGCTGTGTATCTTGTGCATTCTAACTAGCTCGAAATATTAGGTAGTTCAAAGCACGTGTACTTCGTTGTTTTTAATCCTCGTCCGTCAATTTGTCTATATTGTTGGGTATAAGTTCAGAATCACTTATCCAGTGTGTACAAATTTATATGACTGAAATTTAAGCAAGTCATTCAATTCCCAAGACCCATCCTTTTTCACATTAACGGGTGTTTATTCTTAAGATCCTCTTTTTTATTCACATTTGTTTGTTTTCTTTTATTTTTCCCTTATTTAATAATTATTTTCTTAATGCATAATTTAAAAATATTTTTTTATATATCAAACGAGGGAACCACTTGAGCAATAAAAATAAAAATTCTAATAGCAAGATCTAAGACACTTAAACCCAATGCATTTGGTCTAGCAAAGATAACAGAGTACAACAAGGATCTTGGTCTAAAAAAATATAATCCACTTGGTCATGATGAGCTAGTTGAGCTAATAAATTAGCTAGCATACTAATTAGTCATTATTGAATAACATATTATTTTACTAAAGACAAATTATTCATATTATCGTAAACCACACCGTTACAACTTCTTTTTATTTCATTTTTTCACATCAAATTCTATACAAGTTCAATAATGTATTATGTAAATTTTTAGGTAAGCATATTCTAATACAAAATCCTTCAAACGCCATGTACTACAATCTCATAGAAATACTTTAATACAGAAAAATAAAATTTCATCATTTTTAGTATCACACAACTTAAAAGCTTGTAATGGAATCGTCAATCTGCGTTTGGTCAAATTCCTTTACACTGGAATTACCTTAATCAATAGACGCCACATGAATACTACTACTTTTCTCAGTACAGTGACCTTTCAAATTTTGCGTCAGGCTTACGCTAGACACAACTATATAGCTACATGAAGTGAAGAAATTATAAAAATAGTGATAAACAGATTGAACATCGTAGTATTTATTATCATTGTATTTCTACATCAATATGTCATTCAAATTTTTCATTAAACTCTTACCCTCTATAGTCTGTTTGTTACTGTAAATCATCCTCCCATGAAAATTGAAAATAATGTCCCTTCTACAGGGACTTTCTATTTATATATATGACTAAAGGTTTTTTTTGCCTAAAATTCTTTGATTTCAAAACAAATGAGGCTAAGGAGGCGTTGCTATGGTTCATTTCCCTAGCCGCTCCGAGGCATCTGCGTGCTAAGGAAGGCTAGAAACACTTCGAAGGTGAGATTGAGAGGCCTCATTCAAAGGTTACGGAGCACCATGAACTTAGAAACGATCCACAGAGGAGATGGACTTGATGAATCAAAACACTAAAATTGTAAAAATGGGTGATGGGATTCCTATGGTAATGTGTACCATCTTAAATTTTTAAATTTTGAAAGTTGTTTATTCCATTTATATAAGTTCAGCATAATGTATAAAATTTTTGTATATGGCAAATATTGTAAGTATAAATAGATAAAATATCTATTTGTGAATAAGGTTATTTACAAAGTCTGCCAATCCAAAAAATATTAAGTAAATAGCAGTAAACATAAGTTATAATTATCTGAAATAAATATTTACAAACATTGGTACAAGGCCTGTATTTATACATATTTTATACAGTAATTTACAAAATATTTGTCAAACACATGAGATTTAAAATAATATTTACATGGCCAAAATAACTATATCACAAAAAAAAAATAACAATTCAAGTTCTAGACAGCCCAAAATATATTCCAACACTAAGAATCAAGTACTAGTTGATCTCATGCCAGCTTTCTATTTCTGTCAGGTCTTTAGAATCAAGATCATCGTCTCATCCAAGATAAAGATCACCTGAATGCGCATTAGGTTAAATGATTATTTAATTTAATTCATAACTCTATTCAATTAGGTTATTTGATTGAATTAATAATTGAATTGGGTGATTGTTCAAACATGGATTTAAATCTTTAGATACTGTGATAGTCAGAGTTACACGCAATTGGTATTTTATGGATTGATATTTTTTAATTCATCTCTTACTCACTTTAATTTTATTCGTAATTTAATTTGATTAATTGCAATTTTTAAAACTCCAAAAACCTTATTTGTATTTTTTAAAAGAAAACCTAAAATTAAATTTGACTGAGAATATGTCTTCATGAATCGACCTAGGTTTGACTCTATACTACATTTATCCTTTATTTTCTGTAATTAGGAGGATTAGGAATTTGTTAAAAGGTATTAGGCTCATTAGCTTTAGCAATGTTCTTAAAGAAGTCAATCAACATGCAGATTGGTTGGCTAAAATAGGCGCTGAGAGTGAGGTAGCTTTTTTCTATTTTGACAAGGCTCACCCTTCTTTACTATCTTTTTTAAGAATGAATGCGGCATCCTAGGATTGTAATACAGGGTTTGTTTGTTTTTTCTCTTAAGCCCTTTTTATTAGCAGACAAAAAAAATATCTAAACCCATTATTATCTCTTTATTTATTTTGGTAAAAATTCATATTATTTTTTTCTAAAATAAATAATTATACTAAATCAACTAAAGACTTTGTTATGAATTTTTAGCTTTCTACTTGCCTTGGGGTTATAACTATTTCAAGTTGTTTACGAGCTGTGTATCTTGTGCATTCTAACTAGCTCGAAATATTAGGTAGTTCAAAGCACGTGTACTTCGTTGTTTTTAATCCTCGTCCGTCAATTTGTCTATATTGTTGGGTATAAGTTCAGAATCACTTATCCAGTGTGTACAAATTTATATGACTGAAATTTAAGCAAGTCATTCAATTCCCAAGACCCATCCTTTTTCACATTAACGGGTGTTTATTCTTAAGATCCTCTTTTTTATTCACATTTGTTTGTTTTCTTTTATTTTTCCCTTATTTAATAATTATTTTCTTAATGCATAATTTAAAAATATTTTTTTATATATCAAACGAGGGAACCACTTGAGCAATAAAAATAAAAATTCTAATAGCAAGATCTAAGACACTTAAACCCAATGCATTTGGTCTAGCAAAGATAACAGAGTACAACAAGGATCTTGGTCTAAAAAAATATAATCCACTTGGTCATGATGAGCTAGTTGAGCTAATAAATTAGCTAGCATACTAATTAGTCATTATTGAATAACATATTATTTTACTAAAGACAAATTATTCATATTATCGTAAACCACACCGTTACAACTTCTTTTTATTTCATTTTTTCACATCAAATTCTATACAAGTTCAATAATGTATTATGTAAATTTTTAGGTAAGCATATTCTAATACAAAATCCTTCAAACGCCATGTACTACAATCTCATAGAAATACTTTAATACAGAAAAATAAAATTTCATCATTTTTAGTATCACACAACTTAAAAGCTTGTAATGGAATCGTCAATCTGCGTTTGGTCAAATTCCTTTACACTGGAATTACCTTAATCAATAGACGCCACATGAATACTACTACTTTTCTCAGTACAGTGACCTTTCAAATTTTGCGTCAGGCTTACGCTAGACACAACTATATAGCTACATGAAGTGAAGAAATTATAAAAATAGTGATAAACAGATTGAACATCGTAGTATTTATTATCATTGTATTTCTACATCAATATGTCATTCAAATTTTTCATTAAACTCTTACCCTCTATAGTCTGTTTGTTACTGTAAATCATCCTCCCATGAAAATTGAAAATAATGTCCCTTCTACAGGGACTTTCTATTTATATATATGACTAAAGGTTTTTTTTGCCTAAAATTCTTTGATTTCAAAACAAATGAGGCTAAGGAGGCGTTGCTATGGTTCATTTCCCTAGCCGCTCCGAGGCATCTGCGTGCTAAGGAAGGCTAGAAACACTTCGAAGGTGAGATTGAGAGGCCTCATTCAAAGGTTACGGAGCACCATGAACTTAGAAACGATCCACAGAGGAGATGGACTTGATGAATCAAAACACTAAAATTGTAAAAATGGGTGATGGGATTCCTATGGTAATGTGTACCATCTTAAATTTTTAAATTTTGAAAGTTGTTTATTCCATTTATATAAGTTCAGCATAATGTATAAAATTTTTGTATATGGCAAATATTGTAAGTATAAATAGATAAAATATCTATTTGTGAATAAGGTTATTTACAAAGTCTGCCAATCCAAAAAATATTAAGTAAATAGCAGTAAACATAAGTTATAATTATCTGAAATAAATATTTACAAACATTGGTACAAGGCCTGTATTTATACATATTTTATACAGTAATTTACAAAATATTTGTCAAACACATGAGATTTAAAATAATATTTACATGGCCAAAATAACTATATCACAAAAAAAAAATAACAATTCAAGTTCTAGACAGCCCAAAATATATTCCAACACTAAGAATCAAGTACTAGTTGATCTCATGCCAGCTTTCTATTTCTGTCAGGTCTTTAGAATCAAGATCATCGTCTCATCCAAGATAAAGATCACCTGAATGCGCATTAGGTTAAATGATTATTTAATTTAATTCATAACTCTATTCAATTAGGTTATTTGATTGAATTAATAATTGAATTGGGTGATTGTTCAAACATGGATTTAAATCTTTAGATACTGTGATAGTCAGAGTTACACGCAATTGGTATTTTATGGATTGATATTTTTTAATTCATCTCTTACTCACTTTAATTTTATTCGTAATTTAATTTGATTAATTGCAATTTTTAAAACTCCAAAAACCTTATTTGTATTTTTTAAAAGAAAACCTAAAATTAAATTTGACTGAGAATATGTCTTCATGAATCGACCTAGGTTTGACTCTATACTACATTTATCCTTTATTTTCTGTAATTAGGAGGATTAGGAATTTGTTAAAAGGTATTAGGCTCATTAGCTTTAGCAATGTTCTTAAAGAAGTCAATCAACATGCAGATTGGTTGGCTAAAATAGGCGCTGAGAGTGAGGTAGCTTTTTTCTATTTTGACAAGGCTCACCCTTCTTTACTATCTTTTTTAAGAATGAATGCGGCATCCTAGGATTGTAATACAGGGTTTGTTTGTTTTTTCTCTTAAGCCCTTTTTATTAGCAGACAAAAAAAATATCTAAACCCATTATTATCTCTTTATTTATTTTGGTAAAAATTCATATTATTTTTTTCTAAAATAAATAATTATACTAAATCAACTAAAGACTTTGTTATGAATTTTTAGCTTTCTACTTGCCTTGGGGTTATAACTATTTCAAGTTGTTTACGAGCTGTGTATCTTGTGCATTCTAACTAGCTCGAAATATTAGGTAGTTCAAAGCACGTGTACTTCGTTGTTTTTAATCCTCGTCCGTCAATTTGTCTATATTGTTGGGTATAAGTTCAGAATCACTTATCCAGTGTGTACAAATTTATATGACTGAAATTTAAGCAAGTCATTCAATTCCCAAGACCCATCCTTTTTCACATTAACGGGTGTTTATTCTTAAGATCCTCTTTTTTATTCACATTTGTTTGTTTTCTTTTATTTTTCCCTTATTTAATAATTATTTTCTTAATGCATAATTTAAAAATATTTTTTTATATATCAAACGAGGGAACCACTTGAGCAATAAAAATAAAAATTCTAATAGCAAGATCTAAGACACTTAAACCCAATGCATTTGGTCTAGCAAAGATAACAGAGTACAACAAGGATCTTGGTCTAAAAAAATATAATCCACTTGGTCATGATGAGCTAGTTGAGCTAATAAATTAGCTAGCATACTAATTAGTCATTATTGAATAACATATTATTTTACTAAAGACAAATTATTCATATTATCGTAAACCACACCGTTACAACTTCTTTTTATTTCATTTTTTCACATCAAATTCTATACAAGTTCAATAATGTATTATGTAAATTTTTAGGTAAGCATATTCTAATACAAAATCCTTCAAACGCCATGTACTACAATCTCATAGAAATACTTTAATACAGAAAAATAAAATTTCATCATTTTTAGTATCACACAACTTAAAAGCTTGTAATGGAATCGTCAATCTGCGTTTGGTCAAATTCCTTTACACTGGAATTACCTTAATCAATAGACGCCACATGAATACTACTACTTTTCTCAGTACAGTGACCTTTCAAATTTTGCGTCAGGCTTACGCTAGACACAACTATATAGCTACATGAAGTGAAGAAATTATAAAAATAGTGATAAACAGATTGAACATCGTAGTATTTATTATCATTGTATTTCTACATCAATATGTCATTCAAATTTTTCATTAAACTCTTACCCTCTATAGTCTGTTTGTTACTGTAAATCATCCTCCCATGAAAATTGAAAATAATGTCCCTTCTACAGGGACTTTCTATTTATATATATGACTAAAGGTTTTTTTTGCCTAAAATTCTTTGATTTCAAAACAAATGAGGCTAAGGAGGCGTTGCTATGGTTCATTTCCCTAGCCGCTCCGAGGCATCTGCGTGCTAAGGAAGGCTAGAAACACTTCGAAGGTGAGATTGAGAGGCCTCATTCAAAGGTTACGGAGCACCATGAACTTAGAAACGATCCACAGAGGAGATGGACTTGATGAATCAAAACACTAAAATTGTAAAAATGGGTGATGGGATTCCTATGGTAATGTGTACCATCTTAAATTTTTAAATTTTGAAAGTTGTTTATTCCATTTATATAAGTTCAGCATAATGTATAAAATTTTTGTATATGGCAAATATTGTAAGTATAAATAGATAAAATATCTATTTGTGAATAAGGTTATTTACAAAGTCTGCCAATCCAAAAAATATTAAGTAAATAGCAGTAAACATAAGTTATAATTATCTGAAATAAATATTTACAAACATTGGTACAAGGCCTGTATTTATACATATTTTATACAGTAATTTACAAAATATTTGTCAAACACATGAGATTTAAAATAATATTTACATGGCCAAAATAACTATATCACAAAAAAAAAATAACAATTCAAGTTCTAGACAGCCCAAAATATATTCCAACACTAAGAATCAAGTACTAGTTGATCTCATGCCAGCTTTCTATTTCTGTCAGGTCTTTAGAATCAAGATCATCGTCTCATCCAAGATAAAGATCACCTGAATGCGCATTAGGTTAAATGATTATTTAATTTAATTCATAACTCTATTCAATTAGGTTATTTGATTGAATTAATAATTGAATTGGGTGATTGTTCAAACATGGATTTAAATCTTTAGATACTGTGATAGTCAGAGTTACACGCAATTGGTATTTTATGGATTGATATTTTTTAATTCATCTCTTACTCACTTTAATTTTATTCGTAATTTAATTTGATTAATTGCAATTTTTAAAACTCCAAAAACCTTATTTGTATTTTTTAAAAGAAAACCTAAAATTAAATTTGACTGAGAATATGTCTTCATGAATCGACCTAGGTTTGACTCTATACTACATTTATCCTTTATTTTCTGTAATTAGGAGGATTAGGAATTTGTTAAAAGGTATTAGGCTCATTAGCTTTAGCAATGTTCTTAAAGAAGTCAATCAACATGCAGATTGGTTGGCTAAAATAGGCGCTGAGAGTGAGGTAGCTTTTTTCTATTTTGACAAGGCTCACCCTTCTTTACTATCTTTTTTAAGAATGAATGCGGCATCCTAGGATTGTAATACAGGGTTTGTTTGTTTTTTCTCTTAAGCCCTTTTTATTAGCAGACAAAAAAAATATCTAAACCCATTATTATCTCTTTATTTATTTTGGTAAAAATTCATATTATTTTTTTCTAAAATAAATAATTATACTAAATCAACTAAAGACTTTGTTATGAATTTTTAGCTTTCTACTTGCCTTGGGGTTATAACTATTTCAAGTTGTTTACGAGCTGTGTATCTTGTGCATTCTAACTAGCTCGAAATATTAGGTAGTTCAAAGCACGTGTACTTCGTTGTTTTTAATCCTCGTCCGTCAATTTGTCTATATTGTTGGGTATAAGTTCAGAATCACTTATCCAGTGTGTACAAATTTATATGACTGAAATTTAAGCAAGTCATTCAATTCCCAAGACCCATCCTTTTTCACATTAACGGGTGTTTATTCTTAAGATCCTCTTTTTTATTCACATTTGTTTGTTTTCTTTTATTTTTCCCTTATTTAATAATTATTTTCTTAATGCATAATTTAAAAATATTTTTTTATATATCAAACGAGGGAACCACTTGAGCAATAAAAATAAAAATTCTAATAGCAAGATCTAAGACACTTAAACCCAATGCATTTGGTCTAGCAAAGATAACAGAGTACAACAAGGATCTTGGTCTAAAAAAATATAATCCACTTGGTCATGATGAGCTAGTTGAGCTAATAAATTAGCTAGCATACTAATTAGTCATTATTGAATAACATATTATTTTACTAAAGACAAATTATTCATATTATCGTAAACCACACCGTTACAACTTCTTTTTATTTCATTTTTTCACATCAAATTCTATACAAGTTCAATAATGTATTATGTAAATTTTTAGGTAAGCATATTCTAATACAAAATCCTTCAAACGCCATGTACTACAATCTCATAGAAATACTTTAATACAGAAAAATAAAATTTCATCATTTTTAGTATCACACAACTTAAAAGCTTGTAATGGAATCGTCAATCTGCGTTTGGTCAAATTCCTTTACACTGGAATTACCTTAATCAATAGACGCCACATGAATACTACTACTTTTCTCAGTACAGTGACCTTTCAAATTTTGCGTCAGGCTTACGCTAGACACAACTATATAGCTACATGAAGTGAAGAAATTATAAAAATAGTGATAAACAGATTGAACATCGTAGTATTTATTATCACTGTATTTCTACATCAATATGTCATTCAAATTTTTCATTAAACTCTTACCCTCTATAGTCTGTTTGTTACTGTAAATCATCCTCCCATGAAAATTGAAAATAATGTCCCTTCTACGGGGACTTTCTACGGGGACTTTCTATTTATATATATGACTAAAGGTTTTTTTTGCCTAAAATTATCAAATAACATTTTTTATGTTTTATTATTTAATTATTAAAAATTAAATAAATTATAAAATAAAAATTTAATGTGAATCGTAATCTATTTAATCATTGGTATGTCCCTGCCCAGTCATTTCTCCAGTAATGTGAAAAAGGATTGGTCGTAGGAAATTAAGACTCACTCATTATTCATATCTAAAAGTTAACGAGTGATATAAATTTGTACCCACTGCATAAGTGGTTCCGCAAACTAATTATTTGATTAAAACTCCAATATGTACTCACTCATTAATTTTGCAGCGTTCGAATATAATTGAAGCTTACTCAGCTTGTTCTCTTTCCCCTCTAAGACAAAAAAATATTCAAAGTCTCCTCCTCTTCTCAAAAAATCCCACTAATGTGAAAAAAGTTTGTTCTCTTTCACATATTTACATACTCAGCTTTATGTCCCGTGACAGTTCTTTGTATAAAATTCTTCCAAATTTCCCACATTCACATTCTCTTTCCCTTCCTGTACGTACGTTAACACATGTTAATTTGTTAGCCATGTATATTTAACCATAAATATAATAATTTCATTCTTATCAATTTCACTACTTTCATCAATTTTTTTTATTTAATGTGAAAACACGAGTTCTTATGCAATGTGCAAATTTATAGAATGTGTAATATTTCTTTCTATGCTATTAAATATTTATAACATATCAATAGAATGATATTAAAATTTTATTTGTATTCAGTATGTAGTTGATAAAATTCACTTAAAATTAATTTCGTTATTAATAAATTTACAATATCAAATTAGGTGCTTAATTGACACAAAAATAATCATCCTTATGTTAAAAACAGAAAAAGGTACTATTTTTGTACCTTTTACTATCGGATGAATTTAGTATCACAAATATTTTGGGAAATTAAATCGGTTCCTAACTAAACATTTTCTTTTCATACGTTATATGGCAATCACTGTTTGAGTGTGAGATATTAGAAACGTAAACTACGTTTATTTACATTTGTAAAAGAATTGATTAATAATAAATGTTATAATTAAGTTTATACTGATGTTCAGAAAAGTGTTACAAAGCTGATATATCTTTTTTCTAATAATATTATTTTCACACAAAAAATACAATTAATATTGAAATCATAAGTTCAAAAATAAAATTATCAGAATCATGTCAGTTAAGAGGCGGACGTAATACCAATTTTCAAATTATACATAAAATTTATATATATGCAAGCACAGATAAATAAAAACAATAAATATAGAAAAGATATATCACGTCCATAAACTTGCCAAATTTTTTCAGTTTTGATTATAGTTTTTCTCCTTTTTCAAAATTTTTAAAACCTTCAACAGTTTTCTTGTAAATATTTTTATGATTTGTATATAATATTCATGACGCCTTTTCCATGGGATTGTATTAGTCAACTTTGGCAAGGAGGCTTTGAGCTCTACTATATAAGGGAAGGAGTGGAGCGTGGTTTCATCACACCAAACATACAAAATAGCAACAACTGTTTTGTTCATATCCGAAACTCCTATTTCTATACTTGCCATAATGGGGTTCAATGTGTTTCGTCAATACGCCAATGATGACTCATTCTCAGACCCTAAAACGATCCCTACATGTGCGAATGAATTCCAACTGGTTCTGGCCTATGCTAGAGACTACGATGGGATAAACTCAACCAAGGGAAAGTTCATTCCTTACTGGGACACCGAAAAAGTCACTCCGGCGAAGATTAAGCAGTTCAAACACAGTGCCGGCAGGACAACAGTTAAAGTGCTAGTTAGCATTGGAAACAACGGTGAACAATTCCCCTTCGACTGTGGCACTGATACACGTGCATGGATTACCAATGCCACTGAATCGCTGAAAAGGATCATCGCAGACTACAATTTGGATGGAATTGATGTTCGCTATGACAAAATTGTGCCTTCAATCACAGCAGATGACTTTGTCACTTGCATTGGCCAACTCATAGACAACCTAAAGGGAGATAAAGTCATCACTAGGGCTTCCATTGCTCCAAACTTTGCTAACAGTGATAAGTTCTACGTCCCCTTGTTCAGAAAGTACAACAGTATCATTAATGTTGTTGATTATCAATGCTACCCTGGGTTTACACCTGATCCTAAAACTCCAGTGAAAGACTTGGAGGAAAAGGTTGGAAATATAGCCAAACAATATACCACGGTAGATAGCTTCTTGGTTGGCTACAGCGCCAAACAGAGTGATTGGGCTACCATTTCACCACCCCTCTTCTTTGTTGCCTACTATGCACTTCAAAATCAGGGAACAGTTAATGGTTCATCCATTAATATTGTTACTGACTCTGCATCTGCCATCTCCTTTCCATCAGAGTGGATCCTTGAACTGCTATCTATGGCCTTGGCCTGAACAATTCAAGCTTCCAGCTAAAAGTACATGGGTCATAATAATCATAATAGGCTAGCTAGCTAGCTATATGTATTACTATACATAGAATAAGACCTATGGTTGTATTAAATAAATGGGTTTGGTGCGTGGTCAATATGCCTATGTGAAGCACTTGCCATGCAAGCCAAATTACTACACTACATCTTATGTTTTGAATTTGAGAAAGTAATGCAAATGGTGTGTTAAATCTCTATACATGCTCTTTTATGTTTCATGAATAATTTATCAATGCCGTTTGCGAGCACGATTTCACATATTTCCAGAACATAAAATGTCGCAAAAATGAATTAAAACTTACACTATTTAAATATTCTTCACGCATCGTCTACTGATTTGTTAGTTTGCAGAACAGTACTTATTTTTTAAAAGAAGTTCTACGCGTGAATCTAATTTATAAAGTATATATTTTTTCACTATCTTGGTAGTGGATATGACAAGTGTATGCATTTTGATTAGGGTCATATTTTATAACTATGATTCTACTATGTTTGTATTTTTTATTCTATTGAAAATCTATTTTACAGTATAGACGCTTATAACTTTCCCTGTATGTCCAATAATAATGTTTCCTGCAACATTATGGTCTTTATAACTAGGAGTGTTCATGGATTAGATTTTCAAAAAACCAATCTAAATCTATTTAAAATCCAATTATATAGATTGGATTATAAACCAATCCATTTTAATTTTTTTAAAACCGGTTTAAATTTAGTTTTAAAATTTGAATTTGGTTTAAAACCAGTTTTAAACCGTTTTTACATATGGTAAAAATATACCATAATTACTTTTTAATTATTATTAAATTATTATATTAAAATATTTAAATAAATAATATAACATTATATATATATATATATATATATATATATATATATATATATATTTGTTAAGCATCAACATTTATCAAAGATAAAATATGAATATAAATAATACTCTAACCCATTACATTAACAATACATGTTAAGAGAGTATTTGCATATATTTTAATTTCTTAATAGTATTTTTTAATTTTATATTTTATTAAAATAATAAATATTTAGATATATTGTACTTTATATCCTCTATCCATCACACAAATTAATTATATGAGTTGAATTTTAAACTATTTTATTTTATTTTTTTAATCTGTTCAAAAATAGTTTTAAAATTTAAATTTAGTTTAAAATTGGTTTTAAATTTAGTTTTTGTTGAAACTAGTTTTAAATTTGGTTTTATGTTGAATTAGTTTTAAATCTAATTTTAAATTTATTTTTTAACACAAAATTAATTTTTAATATATTTGTGAATTATATTTTTAAGGTAAACTAATTTATTGTACAAATGTTACATTAAAATAGTTCATTTCAAAAAGATTTTAACAATATTTATTAATATATTAGATTTTATAGAAGTATATAAAATATTTATTATTATTTTTAACTTATTTTTAATAAATGGAGTTTATAATAAAAATTTAAATTAAAACCTATAAAAATAAAAATTAATAATATAAATAATAATAAAATTTTTATGTTATAATATTTTAAAAATTAAAAAATAAACATAAATATAAAAATAACAGTAGTAACTAATTTAAAAATATTTGTTATATTTTAATATTTTTAAATATTTTAATTATAAGAATTAAGTTTAATAAAAAAATAGTAATAGTAAAATATAGTTACAATAAAATTTTGTAAATTAATATAACGCCAAAATTTAGTAAATAAAAATATAAGGTTGCTTTATATATATGGATTTGGATAACTAAAAATAAATCCGATTTTAAAAAATGGATTTAGACACTAAACTGGTTATACAAATATAGTTAATAAAAAAATTGGTTTAATATGGATTTAGATTTTTAAAACCAATTTGACATTGGTTATGGATTGGATTTATGAAATTGGATTTTTTGACCACCCCTATTTATAACAACGATGTGGTTCATAAATTAAATGATTTCATGAATTAGATTTTACTTGACTGTTTATGACCTTATTTCATATGCTTGAAGTAGAAATTTTGTATAAATATGTTGTCATGCTATTAAATATTTTGATTTAATATTTTTCTTTCTAAGAGGGGGAATAAAAGAAATAAGAACAGCCCAATAAAAATTGTCCACACATAATATAATGATTTGTTTTCTTTGCATAACAGTACTTTGGCAAGAAGTTCTACGTGTGAATCTCATTTTTTCTTCAATTCCGTCAATCTCCCATTTTAGCTAATTAATTAACGTACCAAGTTGTTTCCCTAACAATATAATAAATTCTAATCAATTTTAACTAGTCAACCAGTACACAGATGATACTAACAAAAAAAAAAAAAAAAAGACAAGTCTTGTTATAGTCAAATAAAATGAGATGAACAATCTCTATATGTAGGTCAAGTTTAATTAGAGGTATGTTATATAAACCATTTTTCATTGTTTAATTAACTTTCTATTCAAAATAGTTAATCACTGTTTGAATTTGTTGCTTACAGGACACAATGATTCGTTGTACCATACTTTTTCGGTGCTTAAGTTTGGATAAATATCTAAACCCAGAATACTAGGGTTTCACCTAAGCTCCAAGATTCATTCTTTGATTTCAAAACAAATGAGGCTAAGGAGGCGTTGCTATGGTTCATTTCCCTAGCCGCTCCGAGGCATCTGCGTGCTAAGGAAGGCTAGAAACACTTCGAAGGTGAGATTGAGAGGCCTCATTCAAAGGTTACGGAGCACCATGAACTTAGAAACGATCCACAGAGGAGATGGACTTGATGAATCAAAACACTAAAATTGTAAAAATGGGTGATGGGATTCCTATGGTAATGTGTACCATCTTAAATTTTTAAATTTTGAAAGTTGTTTATTCCATTTATATAAGTTCAGCATAATGTATAAAATTTTTGTATATGGCAAATATTGTAAGTATAAATAGATAAAATATCTATTTGTGAATAAGGTTATTTACAAAGTCTGCCAATCCAAAAAATATTAAGTAAATAGCAGTAAACATAAGTTATAATTATCTGAAATAAATATTTACAAACATTGGTACAAGGCCTGTATTTATACATATTTTATACAGTAATTTACAAAATATTTGTCAAACACATGAGATTTAAAATAATATTTACATGGCCAAAATAACTATATCACAAAAAAAAAATAACAATTCAAGTTCTAGACAGCCCAAAATATATTCCAACACTAAGAATCAAGTACTAGTTGATCTCATGCCAGCTTTCTATTTCTGTCAGGTCTTTAGAATCAAGATCATCGTCTCATCCAAGATAAAGATCACCTGAATGCGCATTAGGTTAAATGATTATTTAATTTAATTCATAACTCTATTCAATTAGGTTATTTGATTGAATTAATAATTGAATTGGGTGATTGTTCAAACATGGATTTAAATCTTTAGATACTGTGATAGTCAGAGTTACACGCAATTGGTATTTTATGGATTGATATTTTTTAATTCATCTCTTACTCACTTTAATTTTATTCGTAATTTAATTTGATTAATTGCAATTTTTAAAACTCCAAAAACCTTATTTGTATTTTTTAAAAGAAAACCTAAAATTAAATTTGACTGAGAATATGTCTTCATGAATCGACCTAGGTTTGACTCTATACTACATTTATCCTTTATTTTCTGTAATTAGGAGGATTAGGAATTTGTTAAAAGGTATTAGGCTCATTAGCTTTAGCAATGTTCTTAAAGAAGTCAATCAACATGCAGATTGGTTGGCTAAAATAGGCGCTGAGAGTGAGGTAGCTTTTTTCTATTTTGACAAGGCTCACCCTTCTTTACTATCTTTTTTAAGAATGAATGCGGCATCCTAGGATTGTAATACAGGGTTTGTTTGTTTTTTCTCTTAAGCCCTTTTTATTAGCAGACAAAAAAAATATCTAAACCCATTATTATCTCTTTATTTATTTTGGTAAAAATTCATATTATTTTTTTCTAAAATAAATAATTATACTAAATCAACTAAAGACTTTGTTATGAATTTTTAGCTTTCTACTTGCCTTGGGGTTATAACTATTTCAAGTTGTTTACGAGCTGTGTATCTTGTGCATTCTAACTAGCTCGAAATATTAGGTAGTTCAAAGCACGTGTACTTCGTTGTTTTTAATCCTCGTCCGTCAATTTGTCTATATTGTTGGGTATAAGTTCAGAATCACTTATCCAGTGTGTACAAATTTATATGACTGAAATTTAAGCAAGTCATTCAATTCCCAAGACCCATCCTTTTTCACATTAACGGGTGTTTATTCTTAAGATCCTCTTTTTTATTCACATTTGTTTGTTTTCTTTTATTTTTCCCTTATTTAATAATTATTTTCTTAATGCATAATTTAAAAATATTTTTTTATATATCAAACGAGGGAACCACTTGAGCAATAAAAATAAAAATTCTAATAGCAAGATCTAAGACACTTAAACCCAATGCATTTGGTCTAGCAAAGATAACAGAGTACAACAAGGATCTTGGTCTAAAAAAATATAATCCACTTGGTCATGATGAGCTAGTTGAGCTAATAAATTAGCTAGCATACTAATTAGTCATTATTGAATAACATATTATTTTACTAAAGACAAATTATTCATATTATCGTAAACCACACCGTTACAACTTCTTTTTATTTCATTTTTTCACATCAAATTCTATACAAGTTCAATAATGTATTATGTAAATTTTTAGGTAAGCATATTCTAATACAAAATCCTTCAAACGCCATGTACTACAATCTCATAGAAATACTTTAATACAGAAAAATAAAATTTCATCATTTTTAGTATCACACAACTTAAAAGCTTGTAATGGAATCGTCAATCTGCGTTTGGTCAAATTCCTTTACACTGGAATTACCTTAATCAATAGACGCCACATGAATACTACTACTTTTCTCAGTACAGTGACCTTTCAAATTTTGCGTCAGGCTTACGCTAGACACAACTATATAGCTACATGAAGTGAAGAAATTATAAAAATAGTGATAAACAGATTGAACATCGTAGTATTTATTATCACTGTATTTCTACATCAATATGTCATTCAAATTTTTCATTAAACTCTTACCCTCTATAGTCTGTTTGTTACTGTAAATCATCCTCCCATGAAAATTGAAAATAATGTCCCTTCTACGGGGACTTTCTATTTATATATATGACTAAAGGTTTTTTTTGCCTAAAATTATCAAATAACATTTTTTATGTTTTATTATTTAATTATTAAAAATTAAATAAATTATAAAATAAAAATTTAATGTGAATCGTAATCTATTTAATCATTGGTATGTCCCTGCCCAGTCATTTCTCCAGTAATGTGAAAAAGGATTGGTCGTAGGAAATTAAGACTCACTCATTATTCATATCTAAAAGTTAACGAGTGATATAAATTTGTACCCACTGCATAAGTGGTTCCGCAAACTAATTATTTGATTAAAACTCCAATATGTACTCACTCATTAATTTTGCAGCGTTCGAATATAATTGAAGCTTACTCAGCTTGTTCTCTTTCCCCTCTAAGACAAAAAAATATTCAAAGTCTCCTCCTCTTCTCAAAAAATCCCACTAATGTGAAAAAAGTTTGTTCTCTTTCACATATTTACATACTCAGCTTTATGTCCCGTGACAGTTCTTTGTATAAAATTCTTCCAAATTTCCCACATTCACATTCTCTTTCCCTTCCTGTACGTACGTTAACACATGTTAATTTGTTAGCCATGTATATTTAACCATAAATATAATAATTTCATTCTTATCAATTTCACTACTTTCATCAATTTTTTTTATTTAATGTGAAAACACGAGTTCTTATGCAATGTGCAAATTTATAGAATGTGTAATATTTCTTTCTATGCTATTAAATATTTATAACATATCAATAGAATGATATTAAAATTTTATTTGTATTCAGTATGTAGTTGATAAAATTCACTTAAAATTAATTTCGTTATTAATAAATTTACAATATCAAATTAGGTGCTTAATTGACACAAAAATAATCATCCTTATGTTAAAAACAGAAAAAGGTACTATTTTTGTACCTTTTACTATCGGATGAATTTAGTATCACAAATATTTTGGGAAATTAAATCGGTTCCTAACTAAACATTTTCTTTTCATACGTTATATGGCAATCACTGTTTGAGTGTGAGATATTAGAAACGTAAACTACGTTTATTTACATTTGTAAAAGAATTGATTAATAATAAATGTTATAATTAAGTTTATACTGATGTTCAGAAAAGTGTTACAAAGCTGATATATCTTTTTTCTAATAATATTATTTTCACACAAAAAATACAATTAATATTGAAATCATAAGTTCAAAAATAAAATTATCAGAATCATGTCAGTTAAGAGGCGGACGTAATACCAATTTTCAAATTATACATAAAATTTATATATATGCAAGCACAGATAAATAAAAACAATAAATATAGAAAAGATATATCACGTCCATAAACTTGCCAAATTTTTTCAGTTTTGATTATAGTTTTTCTCCTTTTTCAAAATTTTTAAAACCTTCAACAGTTTTCTTGTAAATATTTTTATGATTTGTATATAATATTCATGACGCCTTTTCCATGGGATTGTATTAGTCAACTTTGGCAAGGAGGCTTTGAGCTCTACTATATAAGGGAAGGAGTGGAGCGTGGTTTCATCACACCAAACATACAAAATAGCAACAACTGTTTTGTTCATATCCGAAACTCCTATTTCTATACTTGCCATAATGGGGTTCAATGTGTTTCGTCAATACGCCAATGATGACTCATTCTCAGACCCTAAAACGATCCCTACATGTGCGAATGAATTCCAACTGGTTCTGGCCTATGCTAGAGACTACGATGGGATAAACTCAACCAAGGGAAAGTTCATTCCTTACTGGGACACCGAAAAAGTCACTCCGGCGAAGATTAAGCAGTTCAAACACAGTGCCGGCAGGACAACAGTTAAAGTGCTAGTTAGCATTGGAAACAACGGTGAACAATTCCCCTTCGACTGTGGCACTGATACACGTGCATGGATTACCAATGCCACTGAATCGCTGAAAAGGATCATCGCAGACTACAATTTGGATGGAATTGATGTTCGCTATGACAAAATTGTGCCTTCAATCACAGCAGATGACTTTGTCACTTGCATTGGCCAACTCATAGACAACCTAAAGGGAGATAAAGTCATCACTAGGGCTTCCATTGCTCCAAACTTTGCTAACAGTGATAAGTTCTACGTCCCCTTGTTCAGAAAGTACAACAGTATCATTAATGTTGTTGATTATCAATGCTACCCTGGGTTTACACCTGATCCTAAAACTCCAGTGAAAGACTTGGAGGAAAAGGTTGGAAATATAGCCAAACAATATACCACGGTAGATAGCTTCTTGGTTGGCTACAGCGCCAAACAGAGTGATTGGGCTACCATTTCACCACCCCTCTTCTTTGTTGCCTACTATGCACTTCAAAATCAGGGAACAGTTAATGGTTCATCCATTAATATTGTTACTGACTCTGCATCTGCCATCTCCTTTCCATCAGAGTGGATCCTTGAACTGCTATCTATGGCCTTGGCCTGAACAATTCAAGCTTCCAGCTAAAAGTACATGGGTCATAATAATCATAATAGGCTAGCTAGCTAGCTATATGTATTACTATACATAGAATAAGACCTATGGTTGTATTAAATAAATGGGTTTGGTGCGTGGTCAATATGCCTATGTGAAGCACTTGCCATGCAAGCCAAATTACTACACTACATCTTATGTTTTGAATTTGAGAAAGTAATGCAAATGGTGTGTTAAATCTCTATACATGCTCTTTTATGTTTCATGAATAATTTATCAATGCCGTTTGCGAGCACGATTTCACATATTTCCAGAACATAAAATGTCGCAAAAATGAATTAAAACTTACACTATTTAAATATTCTTCACGCATCGTCTACTGATTTGTTAGTTTGCAGAACAGTACTTATTTTTTAAAAGAAGTTCTACGCGTGAATCTAATTTATAAAGTATATATTTTTTCACTATCTTGGTAGTGGATATGACAAGTGTATGCATTTTGATTAGGGTCATATTTTATAACTATGATTCTACTATGTTTGTATTTTTTATTCTATTGAAAATCTATTTTACAGTATAGACGCTTATAACTTTCCCTCTATGTCCAATAATAATGTTTCCTCTGACATTATGGTCTTTAACAACAACGATGTGGTTCATAAATTAAATAATTTCGTGAATTAGATTTTATTTGACTGTTTATGACCTTATTTCATATGCTTGAGGTAGAAATTTTGTATAAATATGTCGTCATGCTATTCAATATTTTGATTTAATTTTTTTCTTTCTAAGAGGGGGAATAAAAGAAATAAGAACAGCCCAATAAAAATTGTCCACACATAATATAATGATTTGTTTTCTTTGCATAACAGTACTTTGGCAAGAAGTTCTACGTGTGAATCTCATTTTTCTTCAATTCCGTTAATCTCCCATTTTAGCTAATTAATTAACGTACCAAGTTGTTTCCCTAACAATATAACAAATTCTAATCAATTTTAACTAGTCAACCAGTACACAGATGATACTAACCAAAAAAAAAAAAAGAAGTCTTGTTATAGTCAAATAAAATGAGATGAACAATCTCTATATGTAGGTCAAGCTCAATTAGAGGTCTGTTATATAAACCATTTTTCATTGTTTAATTAACTTTCTATTCAAAATAGTTAATCACGGTTTGAATTTGTTGCTTACAGGACACAATGATTCGTTGTACCATACTTTTTGGGTGCTTAAGTTTGGATAAATATCTAAACCCAGGATACTAGGGTTTCGCATAAGCTCCAAGATTCATTCTTTCATTTCAAAACAAAGGAGGCTAAGGAGGCGTTGCTAGGATTCATTGCCCTAGCCTGCGAGCTAAGGAAGGCTAGAAACACTTTGAAGGTGAGATTGAGAGGCCTCTTCACTGCTCTAGTGGATTCAAAGATTATGGAATACCATGAACTTAGAAACGATCCACAGAGGAGATGGACTTGGTGGATCAAAACACTAAAACGGTAAAAATAGGTGATGGGATTCCTATGGCAGTGCATGTCTTGGACATGCAAGAGGGTGAACGGTCTGATGAACCAAAAGCGAACCAAGTGTCATCTAAACCTAGCTCTTCTAAATCTTTTTTCTATAAATATAAAATTTGAGTCAAATGAGATAGATCCAATTTTAAATGATGAAGAAATATTTAAAATTGTGTTAGATTATTTGAATATTGTCTGAGATCGATGATAATGATGAAACTGCTAATAAACCCTAAAACTTGTGTCCAGATCTAAAAATTCCTCTAGATGATTATGAGTAATGGTGCTCCCTTTGGAAATTTACCCTTACGCTGAAACTCTTAGGTAAATCAATTAGCTTTAGTTTTTAAAACAAAAAAATTAGGTAATATTTTGGGGGAAAATGATTCTTTAAAATTTGATAGCATGGAGGATTATAAACACACCTTTTTTGAAGGATTATATACCCCTATCCATGGACCTAGATTAAATAAAAGATATAGATCCTAATAACTCTAAAATCCCCTTCTCTGTAATTTAGGCAAATAGTATAGATGCTACAAATTATAATCTTTAGCTTTATAAATTATCTTTTTTGAAATTGTAGGGGTGCTGGGAATAAAATTTTTCATAGATTGATAAATGACCTAATTACAATTTATAAATTGGACTTCATTTCCCTTTTTGTAATGCCTTGAGTTTTGTAATTCTTTTATGACAATTATATATATATATATATATATATATATATATATATATATGTTGTGATTTAGATGTGCTTTATGAGTTCTGTTAGTGATGTGGATATGTGTGTATATGAATGAATATGAATATATATATATATATATATATATATATATATATAAGTGTATGTGTATGTGGTGATTTAAAGTGTGGTTGTTGACTTGTGGTTGGATTGAAAATGCTTGAGAGTATAGGCTAATGTGTGATGTAGGGACATTCTCGCTATAGCGAGAAGTCTTGGGCAAGTTGGCATGTCTCTATTGCTTTCTCGTTATAGCAAGAAGGTCGCAGGAGATGTGAGTGTCTATGTTACGTTCTCGCTGTAGCAAGAGGGCAACAAAGAAGAGGTGTTTTCTGGATTCAGCCTCGCTGTAGCAAGAGGGTCTCGCTGTAGCGAGATTTTGCAGAAAATAAAGTGCAGTTTTGTTTGATATTTTTGTTGTAGCGAGAAGGAGCCTCATTGTAGCGAGAGATGTCTCGTTGTAGCAAAAATATTATGACTCATGGGATATTTGAGGGGTTTAGGGTTCAGAAAACTCATTTCCTACTCTTTCCCTTCATCTCTCCTTCGATTGTTTTGACCTTACACTATTTAAATATTCTTCAAGCATGGTCTGCTGATTTGTTAGTTTGCAGAACAGTACTTATTTTTTTAAAAGAAGTTCTACGCGTGAATCTAATTTATAAAGTATATATTTTTTCATTATCTTGGTAGTGGATATGACAAGTGTATGTATTTTGATTAGGGTCATATTTTATAACTATGATTCTACTATGTATGTATTTTTTATTCTATTGAAAATTTATTTTACAATACAGTTATACGCATTCTTATGCATTTATACACACAAACATCATCATCACACTCTCAAGTGCAAATTCTAATATCCATTCACATTTACATACACACATATATACATACATACATACATACATATATATATATATATATATATATATATACACACACACACAAGTTACCTAAACAATTCCAGGTGTAACTCTCTCATTCTACTCTTCGTTTCCCATGTGGCATCTCCCTCATCGTTTGAGCTTCATATAACCTTCACCAATGAAATCTTTTTACCCTTCAGTTGTTTGATGCGGTGGTCTGCTATCCTTACCGGATACACGTCATACGACAAGTCTTCTTTCACTTGAACCGGCTCAAGATCAATCACATGGGAAGGATCTGGCATATACTGCCTGAGTTGTGACACATGAAACACTGGATGTAAATTTGAGAGATTCGGAGGCAACGCTATTCGGTACATTACAGGACCAATTCTGCTCAACACTTCGAATGGCCTAACAAATTTAGGAGATAGCTTCTGAGATTTCAGAGCTCTCCCAACTCCGGTCACAAGTGAGACCTTCAGAAACAAATGGTCACCCACCTGGAACTCTAAAGGCTTCCTCATCTTATCATAGTAACTTTTTTGCCTATCTTGTGCAGCTTTCATTTTCTCTTTGATCAACTTAATTTGTTCATTCTATTTCTGGATCATGTTTGATGCACACAGAGTAGCCTCTCTGTTCTCATACCAGCATAAAGGAGTTCTACATCTCCACCCATACAGAGCCTCAAATGGCACTATTCCAATGCTGACATGGTAGCTGTTGTTATAAGTGAACTCCACCAATGGCAAACATCCCTCTGAAGTCCCTTGTTGCTCAAGCACACAAGTCCTCCAGGGACTAGATGGTCCTCTCGGTTTGACTGTCGATTTGCGGATGATATGCCAAACTAAACCTCAACTTAGTGCCCAACGCCCTGTGTAGGCTCTCCCAGTAACTTAGTGCCCAACGCCCTATGTACGCTCTTACAGAATCTCGAGGTAAACCTCGGGTCCCTATTAAACACCACACTGGTCGACACTCCATGCAGTCTGATTATTTCCCTCACATACAAGTCCGCCAATCTCTCCAACTTATACTTCATGTTAATTGGGAGAAAGTGTGCAGCTTTAGTCAATCGATCCACTATCACCCAAATGACATCATGGTTGTTCCTGGTCCTCGGTAATCCAGAAACAAAGTCCATGGAGATATTGTCCTATTTCCACTCAGGGATCTTCAACGGTTGTAACAACCCAGGTGAACGTTGGTGTTCTACCTTCGCCTTCTGGTAGGTTAGGCATCTAGCCACATATTCAGCCACATCCCTCTTCATTCCATTCCACCAAAAACTCTTCCGAAGATTCTGATAAATTTTGGTCGCATCAGGGTGAAAACTCATCCTGCTCTTATGTGCCTCCTCAAGTACCATCTATCTTAACTTATCTATTTGGGGAATACACACTCGGTTTTGAAACTTAATTATCCCATTTTCATCACAGTGGAACTCCAAATTCTTTTCCTCATTCTTCTGCCTCAACATATCTTGCAGAAAAGCATCCCACTACTGCGTATCTTAGACATACACCAAGAAGTTATTATGAATCATTGTCGCTCCAAGATACAAACTCCCTGCCCTAACTTCCATAGCCAAATTCATGTCTCTGAACTCCTCAATCAACTCCATTTCTTTTACCATCATCGCTGCCATGTGCAATGACTTTCGGCTCAGAGCGTCGGCCATCACATTTGCCTTGCCAGGGTGGTAAGACAATGTGAAGTCATAGTCCTTGAGAAACTCCATCCACCTCCTCTGCCGCATGTTCAGCTCCTTCTGATCGAACAGATACTTCAAACTCTTATGGTCACTGAACACCTCAAACCTCGCTCCATATAGGTATTGCCTTCATACCTTAAGAGCAAAAACCATTGCGGCTAACTCCAGATCATGAGTTGGATAGTCGACTTCATGCGAGCGTAACTGTCTTGAGACATAGGCAACCACTCGTCTATCTTGCATTAAAACACAACCAAATCCATGCCTGGACGCATCACAATACAAGTCAAACTTTCACTCCAGGTTAGGTAGAGCTAACATTGGCGTTGAAGTCAACCTTATCTTCAACTCCAAGAAACTAGCTTCACACCCTTTGGTCTACCTAAATTCTTTTCCCTTACGGGTCAGCTTTGTTAAAGGCAAAGCTATCTTAGAAAATTCTTCAATGAACTTCCTATAATAGCCCGCTAGTCCCAAAAAACTGCGGACCTCAGTCACATTTGTCGGTCTTGGCCACCCAACTACTACTTCCACCTTTACAGGATCTACCATGATCCCTTCCTTTGATACTATATGTCCTAAAAACTGAATCTCTGACAGCCAGAACTCACACGTAGAGAATTTCACATACAATTGCCTCTCCTTCAGAATTTGGAAAACAATCTCCAAGTGCTCGACGTGTTCCTCCCGAGTCTTTGAATAAATTAGGATGTCGTCAATAAATAAAACCACAAACTTATCTAAAAACTCATGGAAGATCCTATTCATGTAGTCCATGAACACTGCAGGCACATTGGTCACTCCAAACGGCATTACCAGATACACATAGTGACCATACCGCGTCCTGAACGTTGTCTTAAGAACATCTGCATCCTTTACTTTGATCTGATGGTACCCCGACCTCAGGTCAATCTTAGAAAACACCGCAGCTCCTCTCAACTAGTCTATCAAATCATCAATCCTTGAAAGCGGATACTTGTTCTTGACCGTCTCCTTGTTCAGCTGCTGATAATTGATCAATTGGATTTTTATAACCTTATTTCCTCTCATTCCTAGCTCATTAATCCTCTTTTGTGTCTAATTGGTTTGAATTGGATCATTTTATGATGTTTGAATTTTATTTGGGCTTTATTTAATTTTTCCAGTATTCGGCAAATTCTGATACTGTTTTGGTTTTTGGACCATATCTTGAGTTGTAGAACTTATTTCATTGTGATTCTTGATTTGTAGGAAAGCTAAGAGAAAGGTGCACAATTCCTATGAGAGGTCAGAAACCAATTTTGATGATAAGAAGTTGAAACTGGGCCTGGAAAAAGTTGAAATGCTGCAATCGCAGATCATGAGCAAGGTGCAGTATTTGGGCCATATCTCAATCCACAGACATCCGATTAAGCCCATTCTAGTGGCATTTTGAAGCTAACATCCAAGGCTACAATTGTCCTTCAGGCCAAAAACCAAAAAGAGGCCGTTTTCATAGCTGAAAAAAAGGAACAAAGTGATGAACGGAATTTTTAAATTTTGAATTTTGATTCTTGAAGGAGTGTGAATTAGATTTTCAGGTTTGAGATCTAAGATTAATGGCATTGGTGAATTAAATTAACACAAATCGATTAGGTTCTAGAGGTTTCTGAACTTTGAGCGAATTGTGTGTTAATCGAATGCATGAGAGTTCTCGTGTGAATGCTTAATTTGAATTGAGGTTTCATTCGAATTTAATGTTAATCACTAATTTGTTGGTTGATGCATCTTCTTGGAATCCGGTGATAGAGTGGTCGTAGTTCTTCTAAATTCTTGTATTAGAGTTTTTAATTATTTTTAACTTTTGATTCTAATTAGTTATTCTATAAATCAAACCCCCTTTAAAAATTTTATAATCATATAACGTTATCATCGTTGGGAGACGACTCAGATTGCACCACTTACTGCATAATTTTTATGCAATTCAATTTTTATTAATTTGTCTGAGAGCGACACTCGCAATCAAATTTTGTGGAGAATGATAGGTTATTGATAATAAATAAATAAATAAATATTTTTTATTATTTAGCATTGTTTTTGTTTTGTTTTGTTTTCCTTTGTTGAATTAGAAGTTGTTGAGTTAAGGCATTAGTCATTAAGGAGGATAAAGTTCCTACATGATTTCATCTTTACTTCTTCCTCTTGATATATGTGAATTGGGTGATTGATTTTGATTTGTATGATTGAGTATGTTAGACTTTACCTTTGTAAGCTTTTGAGCCTTATTTTTGGATGGTTGAAATTCATGCCATTCTTTGCTTTCTTGTGTGTTTTCCCTGTTAGATTTTGTCATTCTAGAACTTGTTTTGATTCTTCTTTGAGGCTACAATTTTCATATGCAATTAAGAACATGATAGAGGCAATTTTTTTCAAATTTGTACCCATTTGGCCATATAGCTTATCTTGCATTTTACCCTTTGTTTAGCCCCTTTGAGCCTTATGGACCATTCTTTGGCTTCTAGCATATTATAAGCTTTAAGTGGAAAACTATATTATACCTAACCTTAGGGAATAGGGAGTGCATTGGTTTCATTAATGTTATTGCATTTCAAGTGTGGGGGTTTGGAAAGAATGCAAGAAGAGAAAAATCCACACACATCCTTATACTCTCATCCTTTTTCTTTACTAGGAGCACTGGTGCTCCCCACGGTGACACACTCGATCTCACAAACCGTTTCTGCAATATATCCTCTACTTGCTTCTTGACCTCTGCCAACTCCACCAGTGACATCCTATAAGGGGCCACAAAAATTGGGTTTGCCCCCGGAATGAGGTCATAGCAAACTGATGAATCCATATTTTTACTAATATTTTAGCATAATTCTAACACAATTAATAAGAAAAATATATGAAGAAAGTAGAAAAACTCAGAAAAAAGAGAAGGAATTGAAGTTTGTTTACATATGTAGTTATTTTAGCAATTGTAGAAATTTTGTTTAGAAATTAAGCTTTTAATCTTGTTTTTAAAGGAATAAATTGAGTAAGGATCATGGAAATGGAGGCTTGAAGACAAGGAAGAAGAAAGAAGCAAGTATGGACTCCAAAAAATAGTCACTTTTATCAGCAAGAGTGATAGTTCCAGAGAGCCTTCAATATCAGGAAAGTTAAGCGTGGTCACTTTTTCTCATAAAAGTGTTAACGCGCAACCATAAACCTTCTGTGTAGCTACTATTTCTCATAAAAGTGATAACGCGCAAATCTGGGAAATTCTATAAATAACAGAAACGTGCAGATGTTTTGGTGTGGAGTTTTATTTTTCTGTTTTTCTGTTAGATCTCGTTGAGAGAGATTAAGAGAGAAAATTGGGGTCAAGTCTTGAAGCTTCCACAAAGAGGAATTGGATTGGAGCTTCTGACTATGCCTTCTTGGAGTTTTTCTTCTTCTTCTTCTTCTTCTTTCTCTTTCTCTTCTCCCATGTCTGAGTAGTTTTCTTGTAGTTAGGGGTTTATGAAACTCGAATTGATGTATTGATTTGATTCTTGCTTCTGAATTTTGAGTTCTTGGATTAATTGAATTGTGAATTCTGCTTTTCTTGCAATCTATGAATGGAAATTCGTATGGTTCATCAAAGAGGAATATTTACCAATGGAAGTTGGATTTGAATCTCTGATCTGAGTTTGCAATCGGAATTTAGGGATTTATTAGGGATAAGGAGACCTAATTTTGCAATCTTAAGGTTCTAAGTCTTAATGCAACTTGAAATTAAACTTCACCTAAGGGATTAGGGTGGTTTAGTTGCTTGTTAGGGTCAATGAGTTAAGGAATTAACCTTTGGCTATTGATATGCGAAACTGATTGTCAATTAATCAAGTTCTTGAATTTTCAGAAGCATAATTGAATTAATATTGACATTCTTGTGAAGTAAATTCCTAACTATCTTTCAATCCATTTCTAATCTCACATTGCATTCATTGATCTGTTTTTCTGCACATTCTTCTTTACTCTTAATTGCTTTGGTTTATTGCTTTTGTATGTTACAACTTTTCTCCCAAATTTGTATGGCTCAAATGGTTACAATTTTATGAATTGATACTTGAAATCTAAATTCCCTGTGGAGACGATATCCTGTTCTTAAAAATTACTCATTACTTGCTGCAATCCTAGTGCACTTGCTAGTGTTTAGATTACCAACAACAAGTTTTTAGCGCCGTTGCCGGGAAATTTTGTATTTCAATATCATTAGTAGTAGAAAAGTAACTAGATTGAGCATTTATTTTCTTGCTTTGCTTTCAAATTGCTTTCTACATAATTTTACTACACCTTGTGTAGTATTCTGCATAATATTGTTGTCTGCTGCATAGAGTTTTTACATCCTTTTTATTTGCATAATTTCAGTTTTCATTATTCTTCATATTTGTAATTGCCATTCTGCATATTTTTACATGATTTTACAATTCTACAACTGCTAGATTTAAGTTTCTATATGCTTTTACTAATAGATTTTGCATGATTTCTATTGTGCATTTCTGAATATTAATTGTAGTCTAATTTTGTTTTAATCTGATTTGTATATGCGTGGTAAAAACAAGAATAAATCAATTCTGGTCTTTGATCATGACATAGAAATAACTTTGAGAAGATTGAGAAAAGAGTGTAGAGCAGAAAAAGTCATAGGGAGTGATAATGAATTAGAAGCTGTCCATTCTCCAGAATTTTAGAGTAATCCTAGAGTGAAAAGAACACCTACACCTTTGAGACAACTAAATCCAGCAATAGAAATGGCAGAGCAAAACAAAATTAGAACATTAGGGGACTATGTTATTCCTAACATGCAAGGTTTTAACTCTTCTATAATTAGGCCAACTATTCAAGCCAACCATTTTGAGATTAAACCTGCCCTACTACATTTAGTCCAACAGGATCAGTTTTCTGGAGGAAATTCTGATGATCCTAACTTATATATTTCAAATTTTCTGCGGCTATGTGACACCATAAGAATGAATGGAGTTAGTGAAGAAGCTATCAGATTGAGACTATTTCCTTTTTCCTTGAAAGATAGAGCAAAATACTGGTTACAAGCTCAACCACAAGGAAGCATCACAACCTGGATAGAACTTGTGAATAAGTTTCTAACTAAGTACTTCCCTCCATCCAAAGCTGCTAAATTGAGAGGAGAAATTAGATCATTTGTGCAGCAAGAAGGAGAATCATTGTATAAAGCTTGGGAAAGATACAAAGAATTACTTAGAAGGTGTCCACATCATTGTATCCTAGATTGGATGCAATTAGAAACTTTTTATAATGGGATGAATGCAGCAACAAGAACAATGGTTGATGCTGCTGCTGGAGGTTCATTAAATATAAAGTCCTTGG
Organism: Abrus precatorius; assembly: GCF_003935025.1. Classification (NCBI taxonomy): domain Eukaryota; kingdom Viridiplantae; phylum Streptophyta; class Magnoliopsida; order Fabales; family Fabaceae; genus Abrus; species Abrus precatorius. Next base: position 21,722,324 of record NW_020874439.1, on the reverse strand, counting down.
AAGAAGCTCAGAGAATTATTGATGGCATCTTCAATGTATCAGAATTCAAACTCAAGAAATCAAGGAAGAAACTCTGGTCATGAAGCTAAGGTTCTGGAAAGTTTTCTTGCACAGAATCAGCTACAAAATCAAATGTTTTCAGAACAATTAGCTGCCTTAACACAACAAATCAGCAATCTGCAAACAGGGAGTATGCCTACCAGTCAGCTAAGTTGTGATTTTTGTGGAGGAAACCATGTAAATAGTGCATGCGAGGCATCTACAAGTGAACCACAAGAGCAAGTGAATTATATGAATAATTTTCAAAGACAACAGCCATCATATCCCCCTGGATTTCAATTTTTGAATAATAGAACTTAGCAGTATTCTAATTGGAATAATCAATATTCTGCTGCAAAGAATTCTAACTCAAATTTGCCTTTTTCTAATGCAGGACCAGCAACACAACAGCCTTATTTTCAGAGGAATTCATCCACTCAACCTCAAGGAAATCAAAAATTTTCCAAGCCTATGAATGAGAGGTTGACTGAGATGGAAGAAACTATGTTGCAATTCATGAAGGTGACTCAAACAAGCTTCAAGAACCAAGAAGCTTCCATGAAGAAACTAGAAACACAAATCGGACAATTAGCTGAACAACTATCCAGCAAGGATGAAGGAAGATTTCCAAGCAATACAGTAATCAATCCTAAAGAGCAATGTCAAGCTATAACTACAAGGAGTGGCAAGTCCTAAACCAGCAGAAAAGAAAGTAAATGATGCAGCAGAGAGAAAAATTGAACAAGATCTGCAACAAGGAAATTTTAAGCTATTGAAGAAAGACCATTCAGAAGAAAAAGTAGATGTTCCTATGAATTCTGAGAGGAAAACTAAAAAGCAACTTTTTGAGGAAGCTTGTAAGCAAATAGATCCAGAAAAATACAAGAAGCTGCCCTATCCTCAAAGAGACCAAAATCCTAAACAAGAGGAACAATTTGAAAGGTTTATGAATGTCTTTAAGAAATTACAAATTAACATTCCTTTTGCAGAAGCTTTAGAGCAAATGCCTTCATATGCAAAGTTTATGAAAGAACTACTTTCCCAAAAAAGGAAGCTAGAGCATGATAAAACAGTACCTTTGACAGAGGAATGCAGTGCCATTCTCAAGAGAAAGCTTCCTCAAAAGCTGAAAGATCCTGGATCATTTAGCATTCCTTGTGAAATAGGAAACTGCACTGTGGGAAGAGCATTGTGTGACTTGGGAGCAAGCATAAATCTGATGCCATTGGCTGTTATGCAGAAACTTGGCATAGAGGAAGTGAAGCCCACCAACATTACACTGCAGCTAGCTGATAGATCATACACTTATCCATATGGAGTTGTTGAAGATTTATTAGTTAAAGTTGATAAGTTTATTTTTCCTGCAGATTTTGTAATTCTGGACATGGAAGTGGATTCTAACATTCCTTTGATCCTAGGGAGGCCATTTCTTGCAACTGGGAGAGCCTTAATAGATGTGCAGAAAGGTGAACTTATGTTTCGAGTTCAAGATGAGAAGGTAGTGTTTAATGTATTTGAATCTTTAAAATATCCAATTGAAGATAGTACATGTATGAAGGTAGATATATTGGATGCTTTTATTACACAAAACCATATTAATGAAATTGATGAACTTGCTGTGTTAGAAGAAATAATACTGCAGGGAATAACAAATCTGAACTTCTGCATGAAGAATACATCATGAAAGTGCAGCAGCAATTGGAAGCTTTGCCAATTCAAAAATCTGCAGAAAATTTAGTAAAGGAAGAGCTGAAGAAGGGTGATAAAAAACAAGAAAAGCAAAAGCTAGAGCTGAAACAGCTTCCTTTCCACCTGCGGTATGCATTTCTGGATGAGAAACATGAAAATCCAGTCATCATCAATAATGAACTTAAGGAAGAACAAGAGGAAAAACTGCTAAGAATTTTGAGAGAACACAAATTTGCAATTGGATGGAGTATTACAAATCTAAAAGGTATAAATCCCTCATTTTGTAAGCACAGAATTTTATTTGAAGAGAACTTTAAGCCTGTTGTGCAGCCACAAAGGAGGTTAAACCCAACCATGAAAGAGGTAGTTAAAAAGGAGGTCATGAAGCTGTTAGATGCAAGAATAATATACCCTATTTCTGACAGCAATTGGGTGAGTCCAGTCCAAGTTGTTCCAAAGAAAGGTGGCATGACAGTTGTACCTAATGAGAAGAATGAACTTATCCCTACTAGGACTGTGACTGGATGGAGAATGTGCATAGACTATAGGAAGTTAAATGATGCAACCAGAAAAAACCATTTCCCACTACCATTTGCAGATCAAATGCTAGAAAGACTTGCTGGACATTCATTTTATTGTTTTCTTGATGGGTATTCAGGATACAACCAAATAGTTGTGGATCCTTTGGATCAAGAGAAAACTGCATTTACATGTCCATTTGGAGTCTTTGCAGATAGGAGAATGCCATTTGGTTTGTGTCATGCCCCTGCCACTTTCCAAAGGTGCATGCTTTCTATTTTTTCTGATTTGGTAGAAAACATCATAAAGGTATTCATGGATGATTTCTCTGTTTTTAGTGATTCTTTTGATGATTATTTAGCTAATCTGTCCACTGTTTTACAGAGATGTCAAGACACTAACCTTTTGTTGAATTGGGAGAAGTGTCATTTTATGGTACAAGAAGGCATTGTCCTTTGTCACAAAATTTCAGAGAAAGGAATGGAGGTGGACCAAGCTAAGATAGAAGTCATTAGTAAATTGCCTCCACCTATTAATGTTAAGGGAGTTAGAAGTTTTTTAGGACATGCTGGTTTTTATAGAAGATTCATAAAAGATTTTTCCAAGATTGCTAAACCCTTGAGTAATTTACTTATAAAGGATGCAGATTTCATATTTGATGATAATTGTTTGCATGCATTTTCTATTTTAAAAGAGAAACTAATTTCTGCACCTATTCTTGCAAAACCAGATTGGAAATTACCTTTTGAACTCATGTGTGATGCAAGTGATAGTGCAGTGGTGCTGTGTTAGGATAGAGAAAAGATAGGAAATTACATGCTATCTATTATTCAAGCAAAGTGTTAAATCCTGCACAAGTGAATTACACAACAACAGAAAAAGAACTTTTAGTTGTTGTATATGCTTTTGATAAGTTCAGATCATATTTAATGGGTTCGAAAGTGATTGTATACACTGATCATGTTGCTCTTAAATATCTTTTGACAAAACAGGATGCAAAGCCCAAATTATTAAGATGGATTCTACTCCTCCAAGAATTTGAGCTAGAGATCAAAGACAAGAAAGGGAAAGAAAATAGTGTTGCTGACCACCTATCCAGATTACCTTTGGAGAGTTTAACCACTGAATCATTGGAAATAAATGAAGAATTTCCAGATAAAAAGCTGTTTGCAGTGGAAAACATGCTTGGTTTGCTGACATTGCAAATTTTAAAGCCACTCAATTCATTCCAAAGAGGTTTACTTGGCAGCAAAAGAAGTTCTTACATGACAGCAAATTCTATGTGTGGGAAGACCCATACCTGTTCAAAATTGGAGTAGATGGGTTACTTAGAAAGTGCACTCCACAAAGTGAGCAAGCTGAGATATTATGGCATTGTCACAATTCAAAATATGGAGGCCACCATGCAAGTTCAAGGACTGCTGCAAAAGTTTTTCAAGCAGGTTTCTTTTGGCCTACACTCTTCAAAGATGCCAAGAGGTATGTGGAAAACTGTGACAAATGTCAAAGAACTGGAAATATCTCAAGAAGACATAAGCTGCCATTAACCAACATCCTAGAAGTAGAACTATTTGATGTATGGGGGATTGATTTCATGGGACCATTTCCCCCATCATTTTCACACGAATACATTCTAGTAGCAGTGGATTATGTGTCTAAATGGGTAGAAGCAATTCCCACCAAATCAAATGATGCAAAGGTAGTAATTTCTTTTATAAGAAAGAACATTTTTTCAAGATTTGGTGTGCCTAGAGTGCTGATAAGTGATGGAGGTACTCACTTCTGCAACAAGTATCTTGAAGCTGTATTAATGAAATATGGTGTGAAGCATAAAGTTGCTACTCCATACCATCCACAAACAAGTGGACAAGTGGAGGTTTCAAATAGAGAAATCAAGCAAATTCTAGAGAAAGTAGTGAATAGCTCAAGGAAGGATTGGTCAAAGAGGCTGGATGATTCATTATGGGCATATAGAACTGCTTTTAAAACTCCAATTGGTATGTCTCCATATCAGTTAGTATTTGGAAAGGCCTGTCACCTACCTCTAGAGCTGGAACATAGAGCATATTGGACTACAAAATGGCTTAACTTCAATCTGTCAAGTGCTGGAAGGAAGAGAGTTCTACAACTGCATGAATTGGAGGAATTCAGACAGCAAGCTTATGAGAATGCAAAGTTGTACAAAGAAAGAACTAAAAGAATCCATGACAAGTTCATTCTGCAAAAAGATTTCAGACCTGGCCAGTAAGTGCTGCTATTCAATTCAAGATTAAAATTGTTTCCAGGGAAACTGCAATCTAGATGGTCTAGACAAATTTTAATTAGGGAGACTTCTCTCTTTGGAGCAATTCTTATAGAAGATCAGAAAACAGGGAGGGAATTCAAGGTCAATGGCCAAACATTAAAGATCTATCATGGAGAAGAGTTTGCAAGAAACATATCATGCTTGAAATTGGTTCCTCTTGAGTGAGGAACAACTAATGTCAAGCTAGTGACATTAAAGAAGCGCTTCGTGAGAGGTAACTCACATTTCTAACCCAGTTTAAGCTTTCTATAGTATTTTTAGAATTCTGCATATTAATGTTCTGTAAATTTCTGATATTCTACAAAAATTCTGCAAAAATACTGCTAAATCAGAATTTTTGAGGTGCATTTGGATATTTAAATTGAGAATTGATGAGGTGAATGTGAATCAAATAGTTAAAATTCTGCATATTCAGATTTTCCAATTTTCTGTTGCTATGTAATTCTGCTGCATATCTTTGTTGAGGTGAAATTGATATGTGAATTGAGATCCAATATGTCTAATGTGAATCTGCAGAATTAGAAATATGTATAATCATGTTTTACAATGTTATCCAAGTTCTGCATATATGTTGCTATAGTTGTCTTTATGAATTAAATCTGATAAATAGTCAGAGGTTTGAAATTGAGATTCAATGTAGAAAGTGTGTATTTGATGGATTCAAGAGTGAAAATTGAATTAATTGAGGTTTTAGAGGTATTTGATTAATGAGATGAGTCACTATTTTTGCAGACAAGAAGCTACACAGAGAGTTCAGTTTGGAGGATCCATGCTGGAACAATCACTTTTTCTGATAAAAGCGATCACGCAGAGACAGATGGGAAAACTAGCACTCTGGATCATTCCCTTTTATTGGCAAAAGTGACTACGCACAGGTAAGTGAACTTCCAATATTTCTGCATTAGTACTTTTATTGAAAAAAGTTATCACTTTGCTGCGCGTTATCACTTTGCTTAGCAATAGTGATAACGCGCGCATCACTCTGAAAAATCCACTCTCTGCAACATTCACTCTTACGAATAATAGTGATTACGTTGGGAACAATTAATTTTACAACGTTCATTTTTGTTTAAAAAAATTGTCACGTGCCCAGCGTAACCATATATAATCACTAACCTGAGCACGCACACACACTTTTCATGCTTAAAACTTCATCTCTTTCTAAGTTTTCTCTGCAAATCTCACTCTCTGTGTGCGTCAACCTAGAATCAACCAGCATTTCTCATTCAATACTACATCTTCCTGCAAGGTACACTTACTCTCATCCCTCTGTAACTGTAGTTAGGGTTTTCTGCGTTTGAAGTTTTTGGAAAAATGTGGAATGGGGTACTGAGGCACTGTAGGAACAATTCACTGAAGAAGTCTTCCCTGTCATTTATTAAGCATTTAAAACTGCATTGTACATATTTGAATAAAATTTCTGCAGAAATTGGGATGACCTAAAAAGACTTCAGTAAAAATGTTTGAACTAAAACTGTTGAATGAGATTAACTGCAACCATACACTACATGTAATACAATTGAATGTTTGGAAAATACTAGGTCAATCAATTCTGCATTACTTTGATAGAATAACTTTTTGCTGAGAATGATTGGGTTGCAAAATATGTTTGAAAATTAGTTGAAACTTAAAAATATTGCTCTGCACTACCCTAATTCTTTATGACAGTGAACACATCCTGAATTTCCAAATTAGGAGTATCCAAATTTCTCTGAATGTGATGGATTAATGTTGTCCATCTATATGGTGCATCTGTATAATACATGTTCTGACAGTAGACTTGAATTCACACTCTGAGGCTATTTGGTTCAAAATAGAATGGATAATACTTTAAATAGCTGTTCTCTGCCATGTATGTTAGTTTGATGGGATAGTTGAAATCACATTGCACTATATCAACCAAATCTCTACAGAATCTGAACTGATAGCAACAGAATTTTTTGAAACTGTGAAATTGGAAATTAGAATGCATAATTGTGCTGAAATTGAGTTAGACATTAAATTGGGAATTTTTTGAATTGCATACTTGATTGCAAAATAAATACAACCTGTGAATTTTTGCTGACAGTACAGAATTGTTTTGAAAATCTGGTCAAGGCATGTAATAATCTTTCTGCGTTACTCTGATATTTTATAAGAGTGTGCACTCTGAAATTCTACTGTTAAATTTTGCATGTTTTGACTAAGTTGTGCAATTGGGTGTTGGTATTTGAATGTGAATAATATTATTAGCAGCTTTCCAAAGGACATGTCAAGGTACTGAGGTCAAATTAGACCCAGATATAGCAATCTACACAAAATTAGACCCACTAAAATCCCTCGTTAATAGGTTTAACATAAGACAACACATTAGCATCACATTGTTACATAAGACACAAATATATATACCAAGTCTTGCTCTAACTGAGCATATCCCTTAGCTGAACTCCTGTATCTGTACGAAATTCCTTTCGCCCTTTGTGCATTAGCCTCACTTTCTTTCTGAAATTAGGCATTCAGAAACGTACCAACTCAATACAAATTGTGATGGTAACAGTAATTTGAAGTAATAATGTGTGACATGGTACCTTGAAAGTCTCTGTGCAGCTTTGGTTGACAAAGTCCATCCAGTGATTAGTGACTGTGATGAATCTCTGATACTTCTCCGGAGAATGGGAGACACAATTTCCATCTTTGTCACAAATATGTTTTCTCAAACGTGTCTGGAATACACAAAGGTCCCGTCCAGCTAAAGACAGAACAAAATCTTTGTGAACAGGAGCCACCTCAAAAGTTTGCTACATTGGAAACAAAAAACAATATCAGATATGCCTTTTTCGGTAAACCAATATGCAATAACTGAAACGATTCATCTTGTGTACCTCAACTTGCTCCCAAATGTGGGCTTTAACATTTGTAGGGACATTTGTCCAATCAGCATAACTGATTGGCACTGTACTCCTAGTAACAAAGCCAATAAAATGTGCAAACGTTGATCTATTAGGGTCTATCGGTTGACCCTTTCCATTCCAGCCAACCTATATGCAAATATAAACCATAAAGTCAAATTAGTGTTTGATGATATTAGCATAAAAGATTCCTACAATATCATTACAAAATTCATTGATGGTGACAATTTACCTGTAGCTTTTGTCCTAACTTTCTTGATTTGCTAATGGACTTAAGTTTGGTAATCCCTCTATCCTTTTTCTTATTTGCCCCAGCGGAGTGATGAGGGAGACTCTCGTCCATGTTATCTGAAGAAGTCATCTCTATAACAAAAAAGGTAAACGTTAGATATAAATTATTACATTCAGGGATAAAGTAAAATAATAAAAACAAAATATAATCAATTCAAATAAAATAATAGATGCACCTTTTTCTTTTTTTAGGAGCCTTACTAAGCTTCATATGACTTTTATTGAATGAAATAACGGATTTAACCAAATGCCCTCTTCATGATCATGTCTTGCATAAATATCCTCGTCATCTGTTAATGTATCTACAATTGACATGTGTTCAACACTCCTGAAAGGATCATCCTCGACATTAACTTCTTCTTCTGTTAATTCTCCATCAGTGAAAGCATTTATTTTATTAGACGTTAGGACAATTGACCATGACTTGTCTACAGGATCTACGATGTAGAACACCAGTCGAGCCTGTGATGCAAGAATAAACAAATCATCTTGGTAACCGACCTTTTTAAAATTCACCCTTATAAAGCCTATATCGTCAATGCAAACACCATTGTTGTTGTCTACCCACTTGCATCCAAAGATTGCTACACGAAAGTTAGTGTAATCCAACTCCTATATATGTTCAATGAATCCAAAGTATGACATATTTGCATATATTGGATTTTTATCCTTTGCACTGGAGATATGCAATGATTCAGCAACCAGAGTGACCCCACTATTCTGCATTGTGCTTTGGTCGTCATGCTATTTTTGTGTAAAATGTGAACCCATTTACTAAGTACGAAGTGTATGAGAAGGCATCAATACAAGGACCTTTTGACAACCATAGAATCAATTCTGAAACCGATGTGTTCCTCTGTTTCAACTGTTCACCAATATGTTCTTGTAGTCATCCAATGAATCGCACATTATGTTCTTTTGTTATCTAATTCTCACCTCTGGTAGGATTTCTACGCTTTAGTGTCTCTTTGTGCAAGCTTATGTATGGTTCAATTTCAGGGGTGTTTTGTAATATATACAAGTGTGCTTGTTCCCATTACAGTCTAAGGACCTCTATTTGTTGACAACCACTGCTACCTTCCCCTAAAGTCCTTCCATGGTGACGTGATTTTGGAATGCCACATGATTCAACATTTGACAGATATTCAGAACAAAATTTAACTGCTTCTTCCACTAAATATCGTTCAGCAATACAACTCTCTGGCTTGCTTCTATTCTTAACATACCCTTTTAAAATCTTCATATATCTTTCAACGGGATACATCCATCGCATATATGCAGGGCCACACAATTTTGTCTCTTCAACCAAGTGAATAGTCAAATGAACCATGATATCAAAGAATGTGGTAAAAATACATTTCCAGCTCATATAAAGTTTCAGCTATTTGGTTTTGCAAACTTGGTAATCTCCCAGGATCAATCACTTTGCTACATATTGCCTTGAAAAAGAAACACAACTTTGTGATTGCCAGGCGAACCTTTTTAGGTAGAATAGACCGTATAGCAACAGGAATTAAATTCTCTATTAATATATGGCAATCATGAGACTTCAATCCTTTTAACTTTAGGTCCTTAAGTGATACAAAACTTTTAATGTTTGATGAATATCCCTCTGGAACCTTGACTGAATAAAGAGTCTCACATAAAGCACGTTTCTCATTTCTAGACAGGGTACATGTTGTTGGAGGTAAAAAGGTCCGTTTTCCCTTCTTCACTGGAGCCAAATCGGATCGTATTCCCAACTTCACCAAGTCAAGTCTTACATTGATGCCATCTTTCTTCTTTCCCACAATGTTTAATAACGTACTAATCACACTTTCACAAACATTTTTTTCAACATGCATAACATCAACAAAGTGTCTTACGTATAAAGATTCCCAGTATTGTAACTGAAAGAAAATTTACATCTTCTTCCCACCTGCGGTTGGAATTTGTTTGGCAAAAGGTTTTCCAATTGTTGTTCTTATGTCTTTAACCTCATCAAATATTTTTGATCCACTCTTCAAATAAGGACATCGTCGTACTTCGCAACTTCCATTAAAAGTTTTTTTCATTTTTCTAAAAGGATAATTTTTTTACAACCACCTACAATGCCCCATGAAAACATTTTTGTGACAATAGTCTAGTCTTATATAATCTGTTTTTTCCTGACATATTGGACATGCACATTGACCTTTGATGCTGTAACTAGAAAGATTTCCATATGCAGGAAAGTCATTAATTGTTCCGTACAACATTGCCTTCACAGTGAAATTTTCATCTCTAAATCCGTCATATACTTCTATGCCATTATCCCACAACAACTTCAAATCTTCAATGAAAAGAGACAAGTACACATCAATGTCATTTTCAGGTTGTTTAAGACCAGAGATTAACAACGAAAGCATCATATATTTTCGCTTCATGCAAAGCTATGAAGGTAAGTTATACATTATTAAAATCACGAGCCATGTACTATGGGTGCTACTTTGCATGCCATGTGGATTCATTCCATCGGTTGCTAATGCAAAACGTAAATTCCTTGTTTCAGTTGCAAACTCTTCATGGTCATCGTCAAATTTTTTCCACTGCGGAGAATCTGTTGGATGCCTAAGCTTTCCATCTCTAATTCGGCCTTCAGCATGCCAAGTCATCTGCTTTGCATTATCAGCACTGCGAAAAAGACGTCTTAACCTCGATATTAGTGGAAAATACCACACAACCTTCGCAGGTGTTGTGCCTTTCTTTAGGTATCGTGATACATTACACTTTCGACATCTCCTTAGTGATGCATACTCATTTCGGAACAAAATGCAGTCATTAGGACAAGCATGTATCTTTTCATGGGTCAATCCAACGGAAGCAAGTACTTGTTTAGCCTCATGTGTTCTCTTCGGTAGCACATTATCCTCCGGCAGCATCTCATGTAATAAACTTACCAACTTTGTGAAGCTCTTATCAGTCCATCCATTCGACGCTTTTAAGTTATAAAGCTTAAAAATAGAACTTAATCTTGTGAACTTTGTACATCCATTATACAGTGGTGTTTCTGCATCATCTTTCAGCCTCTCAAACATCTTTGGACAATCTCTATGATCTTCTTCAACAACATTTGGAATTTGTTCAGCATGATCACTCTCATTTGTTCTAAATGTCTCTGAGTAATTGACACTTGATTCCATGTTAGTTGATGTACTTCCACCTTGTATCTCACCATGCTTTGTCCAACAAGCATATTTTTCATCTATCCAATTGCACATTAGATGTTCTTCCAATTCTTCCGCATTTACTTGTAACATATTCAAACAACACCAACAAGGATAGGGAATAAGGTTCACATTAGTTGCATTCTTAATCGCAAATCTAATAAACTCTTTGACTCCGTCTTCGTATTCTTCACTTAAACGATCAACTACCATCCAACTTCGATCCATATTTGCTCCAACTACGGTTACGATCATTATAAATATGAATGTCTTATTAACTCTCACATGGTAGGGCCCTATCCCATTTGAGAACAAACTTTTTCTAACCTTAATTAACAAATGCTACTTAAATGTTGTATATTTTACTTGACAAAATTTGGGCAGCATTTCGCATTAGTCTCCTAGTACACAACTTGAAATATATGAGATGATTTACCTCAATCAAGCATGCACCAAGAGACAATGAGAAATGTTTCAAACTCAAATTTTGTTAAGTATTAAATACAACATTATAAGAAGCAAATGCTAACAAATTAATGAAAAAGTTTGTTCACAAACTGTCCAACTTGGACAATTTGAGATTCAAAATAATGATTTATTAAAACATTATTTTCAATCTCAAACTAGAAACTATGGTTTCACTCAATTTTACAACGGTAAATCATAACCTACAAAGTTTCATCACTAACAAGAATCATGCATTCATCACATTCTACAATACAACATCAAATTCATTCATACACAGAGGAAATATACATTTTGGGGGCAAAACAAACAAGAATATCAAAAGTTTTAAATGCCTAATATCATAGGTTAACAAACACAACAGCATGCTCTTCCATTATAACTAACCAGTTGTGTCCTATTATCATGTTCAACAAATCCTAAAAAACCATTCCAACAACATTTCAGAGGTTAACAAACTAAGATTCAACCTGCCCATATCAACTTTTACAAAACAAAAAGTCATTTCATGCTCATTTGTTCACGCGGCAGCAATGGTCAATATGTAAACAATATTTAGTTCATACAAATTCTAAGCACAACGGCATGCACTAACCTGGAATTAAGAAACGAGTGCAAATTTCTCGCAGTTCAGCAGGAGACCACAAATGGAGGAGACATTGTCACTGTTCAACGTCAAAAACAGAGATTCGTATCAGTGAACAGAGAGAATGAGAGACTGCGAATGTCCAAAAATGGCCAGAAAACAAAGAAAAGATTATGAATATACCTTCAATGTGTGATTGTGAAGTCAGGTGTGCTTCTTCCTCTGGAAAAAATTTCTCAAAGAACACTGAAACACAGAGAATTTTGAAGTACAGGCTTGGTGGGGCGACAGGGATAACCAGTTAGGGTTTTAAAAATACAACTTCTGAGAGCGGTTATGAAATAACCGCTCTCTAATATGGATATCTGAGAGCGATTCATATGGAACCGCTCTCTAAAATAGACTTCTTAGAGCGCTTATTTTACAACTGCTCTAAGAAGTCTATTTTAGAGAGCGGTTCCATATGAACCACTCTGAAATGTCAATATTAGAGAGCGGTTCCAGTTGAACCGCTCTCACAAGTTTATGTTAGAGAGCGGTTTTGTTTGAACCGCTCTCATAAGTACATATTACAGAGTGGTTCTATCGGAACCACTCTCATAAGTACATATTAGAGAGCGGTTCTGTCGGAACTGCTTTCTTAGATTTATATACAAAGCGGTTATTACTAACCGCTATCTAATTTGGCGCTCGAAAAGCCAATTTCTAGCGTAGTGAATTTCAACCTCCATTGAAAACATCACCATAAAGGCCTTGGCATTTACCATGTTCTCCCACTCACCCTGACTCATAAGTCTTAGAGCCTCTATCGTTATCGTACTGAAGATCAACGTCTTTTCTCTGCATTCCAGCAGCACATGGTTGGCAGCAAGCCAATCCATTCCCAGAATTACATCTAAATAGAAAAAAGGCAAACAGATCAAGTCCACCTCAAACTCCCTACCATGTACCATTATCGAACACCCCAGACACACCCATGATGTCACAACCGGCTTACCCGTAGGGGTAGTCACCACAACATTGCACAACAATTCAGTCACGTACAGATTCAAACTCTTCACACAGTCCACAAATACAAAAGAGTGCGTAGCACCCAAGTCAAATAACACGTTAAGCAACCTGCCTTTAATTACACATTTAGCTCGGATCAGCTCCTCAGATTGCAAAGCCTCTGCTCCACTCATAGCAAAGACCCTAACAGGAATAATGGGCTTTGACCCTATACTCGGCCCTGTGCTCCCTCTCGATTCAGGCCTCTAAGCTATACTAGTACTGCCGCTCCTCTTGGCGGACTAGCACACATTGGCAGTGTGCCTCGACTTCCCACAGTTGCCACAACTTGCCCGTGGCTGTGGACTGTCCCTCACAAGGTGTGGCCCTCCACACCTGAAGCACTTGATCGGCCCTCTGAAAGAGTCTGATCCTAAACCACTCCCACTGCTCTTCTCTTGAGATGAACTCCCTCGGGACTGTGAATTACTTGAGCCCGAATATGGCCCTTTGGAGAATCTAGGGAGTCTCTTATCTTGCCTCACTGGACTGGCTTCCCTAATGTCCACAGTCTTGCCCCTCGAGTTGCCTTTAAAGATTCTACTCTTGCTCACTGATGACTCATATTTTGTGCTCACATTTATAGTCTTATTGCATCTTCCAAAATATCTTTCCTTCTTTATTTATTTCATTTAGCATGTTTTTGCATTTCTTGCATTAAATTGGAGTTTTCATAAATACTTGTTATTTTTACCTTATATTTCATAGTTTTGCTATTCTGACCTTTGTCCACTATTTCGACCATAACGTTTTTTGTAGATCTCCTTTTTGGCTGATTCTTTTTATAATGGATTCCTCATTTCCTGAGCTTCAATTTGGACATATGGATCATGTTGTTTGGAGCTCAGACCTATTTTTTATTCATTTTTGAAAATCAGACCTAAAACATACCTTTTATACGTAGGGCTTTTTATTTTTTATTTTTTGTAGAGGCCTTGACCCATTTATTTTCGTTTTCATTTAAGACCAGTATATATAGGGGTCAAAAGGTTGATTTTGGAACCCTTCATCTTATCCTTTTAATAATTTCATTTTTCTATAAAGACACTTTCCTGTTTTTTAGAGTAAATTTGTTTCGTTCCATTCGCTTGTGCCTCTTCAGATCCTACTGTGTTCTTAATTATTTGGTGTCGCGAATCATCTCATCTCAAGCGTGGATTACTAGATTGATTGAGCGCTCCGAGTTTGTCTTATTACCTTCTCGCAGTTCCTGATTAAGATTTATGATGCACAATTTGATTGAATTTAGTTTTTGTTCTTGAATGTAATATCAATCGATTATTTTCTATTTCATTTGAGTTTTGAAAAAATTCGATATAGTAATCCTAGTTTGTGGCTGTATTTTAGGGGCTTAATTTGTTTTAGTTTTAATTGTTCTTGTTTCAATTTTCATTTTTAATTTTTGTTTTTAATTTTTGTTTTCAATTTTCTTTTTCAATTTTTGTTCTCAATTATTTTTTTTATATTTCTTTTCAAATTTTAAATTCAAATTTAAATTCAAAATCGTTTTTAGATTTATTTTTAAATTTTAAAATCAAATTCGGTTCCAGATTTGTTTTCAAATTTTAAATTCAAATTCGTTTTTCAAATTTATTTTTAGATTCATTTTCATTGTCTTGATCCGCTTTCATTCAAATTACTTTTGTTTTTAATACATCGTTAAATCATAAACCCCCAAATTAATCACCGTTGCATGTTTAAAATTGGAAATAGAATAAATTTGTGTCCTTGTGAGATGACCTAGGTTTACTCCCTTTATTGCATGCTTGTTTGAGGAATCTAGTTTTGTTTGAAACCATTACGACGTGGTTATCACTCACCAGAGTAGGCAAGTCTGTTAGCTAGAATACACTGACTGCAGCTCGAATGTCTGGCCTCAATCCGTGCTTAAACTGAGCACATAAGTCTTCCTCTCCATCCCCATGCTGGTAGTGAGGCCAGTATTTCATCAACTCTTGGAACTTTGTTGTATACTCTCCCACTGTCATGTTACCTTGCTTCAGCTCAAGGAACTCTCTGGCCTTCTGCTTCCTCAGATCCTGGGAAAAGTAATTCCCTAGGGAAATCGTCTTAAAAGTCTCTCACTGAATGTAGCCACCCTCTTGTGGCAATGTCTGACCGGCAAACCTCTACCAGTCTTATGCCTCTCCACATAGCAAGTAGGTGGCGTAGTTCACCTTCTGCTCCTCGCGGCACCCCATCGCATTGAAGACCTTCTCCATATCCGCCAACCACCTTTGGGCTCCCTCAAGGTTGAATCCACCCTCAAACTTTGGAGGTCGTGCCTAGTGAAGGCAGACAATCCTCGGTACTCAACTGGCTCTCTGCCTTGGTTATGCACCATGGCCTCCAGAATTTGAGTGATGTGTTTCATGAGGTCATTGGAGCTTCAAGCTCTTCTACCTCTACCTCTACCAGCCATGTTTAACCTAAGCTAACCACAATTCAGCAAACCATGTTCCAGCACATTAGATCAATTAACACATTAATAGTTCAGGCAAACAAAACAATCAACACTCAGCTAGGATGCTTCAGCCTGATACCTAGTCCGATTTGGATGAATTGCTTTGATACCAAAATTGTAACACCTTAATTTAATTTCCAAATAATAAATTTCAAAAAATAGGAATAATAAAATTTTTCATTTAAATAAAATTCTCATCACATGGTTTCATAAAATATTTTGAAATAAAGGAAAGAGTTACAAGTTTATATTGAATGACTGCTACAGGACCATTTCAAATACAACAGTTTCAAAATAATATCCTAAGCCCTATAGCAGTTCCATCTACCCCTTCACTAAGTTCAGTGCTGATCGCCTTGATTACCTGAAAAATGAATGTAAGAGTGAGTACTCTATACTACTCAACGCACAAACAAGCATAGAGTCTCACCTTGCACATACTTCACATTATTTCTAATACATTTTTACACAAGCATAATCACAAGCAATCATTTTCAAGCATTTCACTTTCATTCAACACCAATGCATTCACGGCACCAAAAGAGCTTACACACCCGTGCGCTCACAGCACGCCGCCACGCTTACTATGGCACTGTGATCACAGTTTCATACAATGAATGGTCGCCAGTTACCCCCGCACCACGGATACCGCGTGGGCAGTTACGAGTCACTCGGCAAAGGTAGTGGTCAGAGGTCTAGTCATGAGGAGAGTGTGTGGCCCGTGGGGCACCCATGCACGCTCATTGTTGGTGTCACCACCACTCTCTCTTCCCCAAAGTATTTCTATTGTCTTCATCTTCCACACCTCTAGTGTATCGCTGAATCATTCATAGCATCATTACAACGGCGTTTAACACGCCTCATTCATACACATTCCAGTATTCATTCACAGCACACGGCATAATGCCTACATTCATTCATATTACACGGCACTTAGGCCCGTATTCATTCACAACACATGGCACAAGTGCCCATATTCATTCACAATATTAAATTCCTCATTAATCAACAGCATATTACAACACACAATCACCCCCACTGGGTTCAACTATCTCATCACACATGACATTGGATTCAAACACATAATAACTGTCATTAACACACATATTCGATCCTTTATCTCAGCCACATTGTAATATTTATCAAATACACAAAAATTAAAACACAATAAGATAGGGTAGAGTCCTCTCTTACCTTGGATTGAAGTCTCACACCCAAATCAACGATGAAGGAGGCTCTCCCACACGAATTTTGTCCTAAGATATACTAGGGAACCCCATGAGAACCAAGGAAAACCGAGAAACAGTAAACAGGGGTGAGAAATGAAAATCTAACCATTAAACTCACCTCCTAGTTTCTGCAGAATCTCGCTACAGCGAGACCCTCTCGCTACAGCGAGACCCTCTCGCTACAGCGAGACTGCACCTAGAAATGCATCTCTCACTGTTGCTCTCTCGCTACAACGAGACATCTCTCGCTACAGCAAAAAGGCGGCAGTTTCACCCTTTCCTCTCATGGCCCTCTCGCTACAGCGAGAACACCCCAGTATTATACCTTTAACCTATTTTTCAGCCAAATCAATCCAATCTAATTATTTATAAATACAGTTATATGCATTCTTATGTATTTATACACAAACATCATTGTCACACACTCAAGTGCAAATTCTAACATCCATTCACATTTATACACACACACACACACACACACACACACACACACACACACATATATATATATATATATATATATATATATATATCAATGGTCAATATTACAAAATTCGGGGCATTACATGTAACATTGATAAGTATAGTGTTGAGAAGAATATCCAAGAAAGACACAAGGCATGCGCCGATTGCATAGTTTATTTTGAAAGTATAGGCAAAGCCAAGGGTAACACAAGCATTCGAAAAATCGCATATTGAGATAATTAGGATAGGAACCAAAAAAAAGTTTCATGAGAACACTTGTTATTGAGTTGAGTAATTGGCATGTGGTTGATTAAATGGATTGTCCTTTGAAATTCAAAACACTTGAATTTTTGTGGAACCTAAGAGTGATAGGAGAGTAAAAGCAATATCCACTAAATGGCAATGTGTGTGTTCAGCAATGCTAATATGTTCAAGAGTGTAGGGTGGACTGACATAGTGAGATATCATGCTAGAATTGAAATAATGTTGAAACTTTATTTATTCAATGCCACCATCAATGTAGAGGGATTTAACTCTGTAGGACAACATTGTTTCAATATTTTTATGAAACTGTAGAAATATAATTATAACCTCAATTTTGCTTTTTAATGGATAAATCCACAAATAACGAGTAAAGTAAACCATAAATACAAGATAATATTTATATTCATTTACAAAAGCAATAGGAGAGGGTTCCCAAACATTAAAAAAAAAGAGTTCAAGAGAAGTTGAAGTTTAATAGAGGATACAAAGAAAAAGAGTTTGTGACTTTAATTAATATGACAAGAATTACAACGAAATTTTGTATTGTCTAAAGTCCTAAACTTGTCATAGCTAGACAATATTTTAAAGAGTACTTTTGGTGAAGGATGGCTGAAATGAGCATTACAAAAAGGAAGGGAAGAGCAAGTAAAAGACAAGGCAATTGGTGAAGGTAAAAGAGTTGGGCAATGAGTGTAGAGATCACCATTACTTGGACTACACATCAACATTGTCCATGTGACTTAATTCTTAACACATGAAAAAAATTAGGGTGAAATTTAAGATATGTTTATATGGCTTTGCAGAATTTGGAAACAAAGATTAAATTGTATTTAACATGTAGGACACAAAGTACATCATGAAGTTTGAAAATAGCAGAAGGGGTGGAGAAGGTAGTAGAGCAAACAGGTGAAATTTTTAAACATGTACCATCACCTATTTGTACTTCTTTTGAACCATCATATTTTGAGTGAATATGCATGTTTTTGAGGTTGGTGATCACCTTATGGCTAGCACTAGTGTCAAACACCCAACTAGGTGCCACAGGTTGAGGAGCAGAAGCATAGTTTGCTATTGGTGAGTTGCTACATTGCAGAAGTTGAAGGCAATATTTGGTAATATGGTTAGGCAATAAGCAAGCTCGTCTTCTAGGCAGAGAATGATCATTAATACTAGACTAGAGGATCGTTTATTGTTACAACATTAGAGCATTCATGTATTTGAGCTTATTTGGGATGGTTGAGATCACCTTATTTTGAACGTTAAGAAAGCTCAATTTGTTCTAGCTAGTTTGGAAGGTGTTCCAATTGAGAACTTCTCCATTTAGAGCTTACTAGATTTGATAGAATAGGACAGTTGTCTCAATTCCCACAACATCTCTCATTTATCACTACACTAGTAGAGAGATAAAGGTTAGAGACCCATACATTCTACCTGCCTTCTAGAGAGTGTACACTCACTCTATGGGACATTTCCATTCTTTTAGGGTTGCAGATTGATGGAAGAGCAGTAATATTCCCTATTGGAGGTGACTATGCACATCTGGTTGAGGATAACCTTAGGATTCAACCAAAGCATGAGGCCTATGCAGGAAGCTTCTTGAAGATGAATTAGTTAGATCAACATTTTACCCACATCGCAATGCATGATCAGAGTCCTTTTCAGATCACTAATTTTGCTGGAGCTTACATGTTATGGTTGATAAGAGGGCTTATATTGAGCGATCACTCCTATAGCAAGATTTGAGTGAGGTACTTGTCTCTATTACAAGATTTTGCTATTACTGGTGAATATAGTTGGAATCAACAGTTCTAAAGATTTTCCTTGTTGCATTGGTTGTCATGTGGGCATGGGATAGGTTTCCCTAGTTAGCTCTTAGTAATACAATAAGATCTTTCGTATTATGCGAGATATTGTATGCAATTCTCTCTACATTGGTTGGATAATATACTTTATCCACTCATTTTGTTATATAAGACTTATTTTGGTAACATTTTTCGCAGGCGGTTGACAAACAAGAGTTATAGGAAGGAAAAGAAGGACCTTCATTATTATAGAAATAATTTGATCACTTGACTCGTGAAGAGGTATTTATTTTAGGTCTTTGCATACTTGTGCATGTTTTTATTATTAATGTTTGTTACCTAATTTCAATATAGATAAAGATTAATATTTGTTGATAGAATGCAGATTGTATGGTAACTATATACAATGTAGTTGATTAATTTGTTGCTTGCAATATATCATGAGGGTATAGAATTATGGAAGCTTTAGTGTCACTTAGATGTTTCTAGGTGTGTGAGTGGCACCAACCTGATCAAGTCATGCATCAATTTGGTATGGCTCAACACATACCCCGTGATGCTCATCAGTCAGATGCTTACATGACCTCACTTTTCAAGGGAAGATAATAGAAAACTAGCAAGACAAGTTGAGGGATGTATTACACATCTGAGAGAGTAGGAGTGATTGGTCATGACTAATGACTCGTATATCGAAGAACTTAGTTTTAACTCTGATTACATACGATGGTACTGATGTAACATATTTTATGTTTACATTTAATATTTTATTTCAATTAATAAACACTTTTCATATGTATTATTTTTATAGTTTTTACCATTTTATACTTATTTGAATAAATTGGGTCTATT
Organism: Abrus precatorius; assembly: GCF_003935025.1. Classification (NCBI taxonomy): domain Eukaryota; kingdom Viridiplantae; phylum Streptophyta; class Magnoliopsida; order Fabales; family Fabaceae; genus Abrus; species Abrus precatorius. Next base: position 21,702,234 of record NW_020874439.1, on the reverse strand, counting down.
ACAAATAAATGCCTTAATTTTGAATTTTCTGTTATTCTGACATCTGACTACTCTTTTGACCATAACTTTTTCTACAGATATCATTTTTGGCTGATTATAGTTGCATTGGATTCTACATATCCAAGGCTTCAAAATGCATATATGAATCACTGGATTTGGAGTTTTTTTCTATTTTTTATGATTTTTTGAAGTAGAGAAAGATTTGCTGAATATTGTTGCGAGATTGCATTAGGACCCTTGTTATTTAATAATTGTATTTGGGCTTTTAGATATTATTGAGGCCCGCATTTTGGCCACTTAATTTACCCTAATCAGAACCTATAAATAGATTAATAAGGTTCTGAATTAGGAGGAGAGGTGATTAGACACTTTGAGATTTTGAGACTTGGTCGAAATAAGAATCTTTGTTTTTACTTTCTCTCAAACTCTCTTATTCTTTTCTCATTCTTGCGTGGGGTAAGCGTTTCAATGGAAGGCTAAACCTCTCATTCAATCCATGGAATCTAAATGTCGCAATTCCAACTTGAGTTCTGCACTAAATTGTATCGAGTTTGTTCTCTTTTATCTCTAATCTCAGAATTGTGTATTATGATCGTAATTGACTTTTCTGTTATTAGAATTCAAATTAGGACCCGATTGATGCTCTAATTTGATAATTAATGTGATTAGGTTAAATGATTATTTGATTTAATTTATAACTCTATTCAATTAATTTATTTGACTGAATTAATAATTGAATTAGGTGATTGTTCAAACATGGATTTAAATATTTAGATACTGTAATAATCAGAGTTACACACAATTGGTATTCTGTAGATTGATATTTCTTAATTCATCTTTTACTCACTTTAATTTTGTTCATAATTTAATTTGATTAATTGCAATTTTCAAAACTCCAAAAACCTTATTTGTATTTTTTAAAAGAAAACCTAAAATTGAATTTGACTGAGAATATGTCTTCGTGAATCGACCTAGGGTTGACTCTGTACTACAAAATCTTTAGAAACTTAGTTGTTTTGATAGCGACTCGGCAATCGTCTATCAGGTATAGAGCTCATACCAAACGTTGGATGACTATGGATGCAATTGTTGCATCATTACTGGTAAGTATTAGACATAGAAAATTATTCTACATGTTTTTTTAATAAACCTAATATTCTTATTGTTATATTATTTTAGGGTGATGGCCTTGAGATGACCTACTATTTGATGAATGATGGGAGGGTTAGGAGGAGATGAGAGATTTGTAGTAGTCTATGCTTGTAGTAGAAAAGACTTGGATTGTATTGTGAAACTTGTTTCTTCATTTGAGCTTCCAGTGCAAAATGGGAGCATTATGGATCCAGTTGTTTAGATAGGTCAGCCTATTGTGCTTAAGAAAATGAAGGAATTATAGTGTTGGCGCAATAAGGCGCATGCGATAGAATGGTCTCTTCCTTTATTGCTTGAGTGTTCAGATGGGGTTTTTTTATGCACCCTCACAATTTCCCTTCCATTCATCACAGCCTAAAGGACCTACCTATTTTCACTTATCCTAAGTCACCCAACACCCCTCACACCCCCTAGGTCACCCTTTATATGCACAGAGGAACTCACGCCTAACTTCTTTTATAACCCCACCTTTGTATGATGCTCCATTAGTTACATCGAACACACTTGGACCAAAATTGTTAGGTCTAAGTGCATATGATACGACATTCATGCTTGGAATTAATTTGAATGTTAACCTTAGTGATGTTACATATGTTACACTTTCGAAGGTGCGTTGAAACCCCTATCATGGAGCAAGAGATTCACCTAGGGAATGCATTTTGATGCAACATAAGAAGCATCAGGAAGACTATCACCGACATTGAGGATGTTTTATATTTCCTTTGTATGTCTTATATTTTATGGAATTTGTTGAATTTTGTAACTACATTATATTATATTTTTAGGTGGTTGTCATGTGTAGTTAATTGAGATTTTTTATTCAATTCATTTTTATTTATCATTTTCAACGTCATATATTCAAACAACAATGAATCATGTTAGTCATAACAACTTAATGCATTAAAAGAATTAAATTAAACATAAACCAAGTGTATCTCTAATATCAACGATTATAACTTAATGAGTTAATACATATTAATGATTTTGATTTTGTCAAAGACATTGACGTACATTATGACTAATTTATTAGCAGGCAATTTTGACATCTTTGTCTAGATTGTGACTCAACACAATCTATTTTATTCTTAATATGAGTTGATTTTGGTCTTTCCTTAACTATTGTTCTTTCCTAATCAGGAACTAACTTCCACTCATGTGTTGTGAGAATGTTACTTTCATTTCCCAAGAGATACCACTGCAATGTATATGCATTGACCACATATTAGACTAAATAAACTAGGTCAACATATTGCCAAAAATTAATGGTTACCACAACATAAGCAGCTATAACATATGAGCATATAAATTGAAAGGCCTGAAATTTACCACATTCATAAAATTTTCTAGATAATATGACAGTCCATTTGTTACTATCCATTTATGTCACTGATTAAATGATTCTTCAACCTCAAATTTTGTTCTTTGTATGTCATAATAATGAATTTGATATGAAAAAGTTTCCTCTTGATTTCTTTTATATTTTTACCGTCAATTTATGACAAAACCTATTTCCATGGTTCAGCTAAGCCAATGCTTCCTCTTTACAATTGACAAAATATTCAATCATACATCCATATATACATTTGACCAAAGTTGTTATTAATTAGTAGGTTTCTAGCCCCTTTCAAAATTTTGTTTATAGCTTTTGACAAATTTGTCTTTATGTGTCTATAACGACAACCGTACTCATCGTAACTTGATGCCCATTTCTCCCTTGATATGTTATTGATCCATCTTTATATGGTTGTTGACTCGTGAAATCTCTTGAGTTTATCCTCAAAAACAACCTTAGAGGGTGTATATGCTTTGTTTAAAAAAAAATAGCAGTAATACATTATTACTATTCAAAAGAATATCATGCTTTTTTAATATAAGGTTGAGGATAAATTACCTAATTTCATTAGCTCTTTCTTCAAGTTTATACTTTTGAACTTGTGGTTGAAATTTCTTGTAATATGACAAATGTAGTAAACATGATAGCCATTTGGAGCTTTCCATCCAGTGTGTGGATTTAACACAACACTTTGATACTTTAAAGGTGATCATATATTAACCATATACTTGTCTTTTTCGTAACAAACTTATGAATCATTGCCAAAAATCATTTCTATGCTGATAGAGTTTCTCCTTCAACAATAGCAAAAGTTAGTGGAATAACACAATTATTTCAATCTTATGTTGTTGAAATCAGCAATGTGTAACTATACTTACCATACAAAAATATACCATTTACTTGAATTACTAGTTTACAAAAGTTAAAAGCTTTCTTACATTAACTGAATGAGCAAAACAAACATTCATGAACTCTGAATTTGTTGTCGACTTGATGACCAACAATATACTCTTTTGTTTCGATCTTATAAACAGATCTAAGAGCATGTAATTGCATATAGTTACAATCGCCTTCTAAGCATGTAATTGCATATAGTTACAACCACACAACCATCTTGAAAATGTAGCATATGATTCATCCTAATCACCAAACACACTTAGAATCGCCTTCTAAGCTTTTTTTACAAAATTTTATATCCAAATTGAGCACTCATCGTCTCTTGAATTAAACTTACGAGAAATTATGGTTCTTCATTCATCATGCCTACACCAAATACAACCATTCAAGTATAAGAATGCGTCAAGCCAAAATTTAATACAATACATATTGTATAATTATTTGTACTTACTAATGATGCATAAGCAAATCAAATTTGAATTGAGCTTTTGATGGTCTTGGGATATTGTAAGATTCACACATGTATGTGCACCACCCAACCTAGTTATATTCCACGTATTAGAACTTTTAAGCAAAGAAGCTCTCATTTTTCATGGACGATCATTATTATGGTTCAAACACTTCACATACAAATTTTGTTAGTTTTGATGCAACTACCAAATAACTATGATGTATTCTCATAGCATAATGTTTTAATGCAATTCTAAATAACAAACTAACATATAATATATCTCCTTGAACTAATGATTTTGACTCAACTAAATCTTTTGTTTCCATTTCTTGATCAGGGTATTTCTAATTAATATACTTGTAGCGTAGACTTACATTCTAAAAAAGATTTCACCATCACCTGCATTAAAACCTTATTAATATTCATCATTCATACTTACCTAACTTTATACCTAATAACTAAACCAATCATTAACAATACTCTAATAGATTGTTGTGGTAAGTTTAAATTTTAATCAAAAACACCATCCAAGTTAGCATTAGATGAATTATCTACTAGAATTTCTCCTTCATCAACATCCTCATTATAATCATCCTGATCTTCATATTCATTTTCATCTCCACTTCCTTAAAATTGCATTAATTTAGTTAACATATGTTCTCATAACAAATAATTTTAAAATAAAATAAATTAAGACAAGTTTTTTTTACCTCTTTTAACTGGTATATTCATCGTGTTCATAATATTGGTCGATGACATTGATAAATTTAAGTCCAAAAAACTCTCACAAATTACAACATTGGTGTATTACTTTGTTGTCGATATGCAGTAATCATAAAATCAATATTTTTATCATCATATATATCCAAGTTAGTGCATTGTTTAGCACTTGAAGCAATTTAAAAATGAGAAATCAATCTACACATAACGTGATTATGAGAAAGATTCAATTTCTCATACATTTTTCTTTTCAACAAATCAAAATTTATCCCTTCTCTTATATTAATCATTTTTTTCCTTCAAATATCACACTTTCATTTTCTTAAAATATTCTTCCATTTTAATATACAAACAATAATAATTTCATTCATCCTGCATTTGTAAAAAAAAGGAATTCAAACATAATATTATTCTATATGTCTAATTTTAAAAATAATATAATAAATATTTCATAAATAACTTAATCTATTCTTTTGTACTAAGTACCACTAAATAATATTTTAGTTGTATTCAATTTATTCATAAAATTATTAATCTAACAATATTTTTTAAGTAATAATATAAAAATAAAGTTGAATTTAATTGTGATATTATAACCAATAAATTTATTCATATATTCATGACTAATAAATATTAATAACAAAAATTACTTACCTGATATTCTTAGAAATCACCTCTAACAATTTTTCAGATATCACAAACCATTCATGCAAATGTTTTTGCATGAGTGTTTGTATACAATTTTTTTCTAGACAAAATATTGAACCTACATCTTATTATCCAGGGGATTAAATAGCATGATAAATTCCTACTAATTCATTTGTAAAAAAGATGAAACTTATCTGATGATAACTCATGGTTCAATCTCAACAAAATTTATCTATGCAGCAAACAAAATTTAACAAAGGTAAACATGTGGCCTAATTACATTAGTTTCCTTTCTAACAAAGACAAAACTTACTTTCTTCCATGTGAAATACGAAATTAACGTGACTGTGTCATGTGTCCAGAAAGTAAGTCCCTCAGCTGTTCAAATTTGAATTTTAAAAAAAAAAAAGTTTGTCATTGCTACAAACGAAATTTATAGCTATTTTGACATATGTTAAATTTTATCTGCATTAGAAATAAAATTTATATAAAATAAAATAAATTTTATCTATTAGTGGAATGAAACAAGTGGTGATATAACAAAGAGACTAAAAAAACATTTTAAAAAAATCTTATTTTAAGAATTTATTTTTTTAAAAAATATTATAAAAATAAAAAAACTAACGAAGAGAGGGCACAACGAGAGAAAGACCTAATAAACATTTGTTTTTTATTCTATAAAATAAGGTAATTTTTTGTTGTTGTCCAAAATTAAATGTGTTTTGAAAACAATATTCAATTATAATACAAGATTTTTCTTAACAACTTTTAGTGTCCTGCATACTTTTATAATTTATTATTGGTTAGAACACATATTTGATCCTTATAATATTTATTTATATATTATTTTTTATAATTAAAATTTATATTTTATTTTTTATACAAATTATTTTACGTTTTGGTTCCTCCACCTAATATCGTTAATGCATATTAAAGACAATGATTAATTCAAAAATTTTACTTAAAAACTAAATTGTTATTTGTTTTATATAAAGGACTAAATTGAAAAATTGTATTAAATATAGTAACTAAATTTACAATTTAGCCTGAATAATTCTAATACTATTATCTCATATTTGTAATTTGTATATTATTAAAGAATATATTAAGTTAATTTTAATTTACATAAATAAAATATTAAATTAATTTAGAATTTATAAATATGATTTATATGAAAAAATTTAATCTTATGATTAATTTTAAAATAAAATTATATAATAAAACAGCATTAAATAAAAATAATTAGTATACTCAAATTTTTATATATACAATTATAAATTATATTAAAAGAAATACAGAAAAGTGTAAGTTCTTTCGATGAAAGAGAATTCACCCATCCATCGTTTTCCACCCTTCTTTGAAGATTTCAGTCTGATAATTTGAATCTGTCAAGTCCTCTATACATCTCACATCTAGATATTTGACCAAAATAATGCAGCTGTTGGATATTCCATCGCCTATTTATAATAATAATAATAATAATAGCCAACAACTAACTAATCAACCAATAATTTTATTTGATAAAATAATGATAGTAGTAGTTAGAAAGAGAGAATTTCACATCACAGTAATTTATTAAAAAAAACCTTCAAGTGTAATTACTAGTACTTCTGGCTAATCACCAGTTTATCACTTGTGACATAACCTTGGCTCACTTTCTTGTAATAAATTTTCTAAAAGAAATATATATTAGAATTTAGAAGAAAAGAAAACTAAAAAAAAAAAAAAACACACAGCATTTTCATCCCTCTCAAGGTGCTGTGTTCACTTGCAGCACCCGAAAATCAAAATCGCCACCCTTTTTCCACCCAATTTTCTCCATAAACCCTAGATTTACCTAACCCACCGACCGAATAAGAAATCCACGACGCGAGCAACAGATTTGTTTTTGCTCCGAGGCTGTTCGTGTCGGAGCATCGCCATGTTTTTTGTTCGAGGAAATTGATGATTTTTCTGGGCACTGGGTCGTGTTTCGTTTGTGGGGTCACCGCGAAAAGCGATAAGTAACGAGCTTTGGGGTTGAATCGTGGTGGGTTTCTCGAGTATGCATAGATCTGGAGCTACGATGGCTTGGAACGTGTTCAAGTTCTGCACGGCTCTGCGAGGATTGGGCTCGATCATGATATTGTTGGTTCTTGGGGTCGTTGGTGTCACTTATTATGCTGTTGTTTTGACGAATTATGGCCCTGCTTTATATGCTGGAGGGTTTGATTTTCTAATTGCCTTGGCTGTGTTGATCTTGTTTCATTGCTTGGTAAGCTTCCAGGACTGTGGTTTTTTGTTTTTTATTTATTAATTTTTTAGATTCTTTGGTTTTTTAATGGGAAATTCAGGTTAAGAATATAAGTTATTTGTTAATTTGTTGGAATTTATTACTTATTAAAATTAGCTGCAAACAGATAATCATGATCCTTTATAGGGTTTATATAATGAGCTAGAGTATGTTGTTTATTAATTTTTTAGATTCTTTGGTTTTTTAATGGGAAATTCAGGTTAAGAATATAAGTTATTTGTTAATTTGTTGGAATTTATTACTTATTAAAATTAGCTGCAAACAGATAAGCATGGTCCTTTATAGGGTTTATATAATGAGCTAGAGTGTGTTGTTCAAATGATGATTCTGAAATGATTGAGTATTTTGAGAAGCAGTTGAAGTTTGAATATACTGTTTGAAATGTGGAATAGAGATTTCAGCTTCTCATAAAATTATGTAATGTAGTAGTTCAATGCATTAATGGGATGTCGTTTCTTTGGTATGTGAATGAAGTGATATCATAATTTGGAATTTTTGTCATGATTATGCAGTTGGTTATGCTATTATGGAGTTACTTCTCTGTCGTTTTTACTGATCCGGGTAGTGTCCCTCCAAACTGGAGGCCTATGATTGATGCGGAAAGAGGAGAGGCTGATCCATTAGTTGGGTCAGAATTCAGTAACGTGCCTTCTGATCCCAATCAACGGGTTCGGTACTGTCGAAAGTGCAATCAACTCAAGCCGCCTCGATGCCATCATTGTTCAGTTTGTGAGTTTTAACATGTGTTTCCATTTTTGTGTTGCCACGTTGGGAACAAATCAGACTTTGACGGTTTTTGGCTTTACACCAGGTGGGCGTTGCGTGTTGAAGATGGACCACCATTGTGTGTGGGTAGTTAACTGTGTTGGGGCTCTAAATTACAAGTACTTCCTTCTTTTCTTGGTATGGACACCTTAGCTGGAGTTATTATTTTATTATCTAGTTATTACTCATGTGAAGTATATTATTTCTCACTTGCAATGATTGTATTTGATATCTCTGATTTGCTGCAGATCTGTGCTAATAATCTTGTGCTACTCACTGGGTTCAATAAGTTAGAAAGTATAAACATACACATACTAAATTACTTCTATCATGGTTTAAAATTTCCTTTTCAGTCAAGAACTTAAATATCACCAACTAGCCATGTTATTGAATTATGGAATGTGTATCAAACTTCTCTGTTTTTGAGTTGGATAGGGGCCCTTATTCTGGACAGTCCTAGTGATATTCATGTTATCATTTGCAGAGGTGTTATGCCAATCATGGTAGTCAAAATCGCGTTTTGGATCGTAGAATCGATTCTACGATCTCCAGCCACGCCTCCGTGCTGAGTCGGTGTTGGGAACACGAAATGGTGGGATCGTTCTTGCTGGGACATAAAAACGTTGAAAACGCACAATTCCGATATGCAGAGAAGAAGATATTTTGGGCCAACGACCCGCGACCCGACCCGACTTCATTAAAGGAGTTGGAACCCTAAAATCCCAAAAACTCCGCGACTTCTTCCTTTCTTCTTCATTCTGTTCAGCGAGACTTTACGTCTCTGTTGTGCAACTTCTCTGCGTTTTTCCGGCGACTGTGATTTGGCTCCCCGACTGGATTTTTTATGTGATTTGGTCTAGGATTTTCTGCTTTCTGTGCTCTGTTTTGGTTTGCGATCCCTGTAGCTTTCGCTCCGATGACTGTATCTGCTCCGGCGAACTTGTCTATGCCGGCACTGTGCTTTGCACCGGCGACCTTGTCAAAGTGGAGCATTTTGCTGTGGTGGTCATCCTAGTTGTATTTGCAACCATCGGAGCCTCATTCACAGTGCAACAGTGCCGCTGGAGTATAAGTAGTCAACTTTTCCTTTCTATCCCAAGAATGAAGCAAATTTTAGGGTTTTTTAAGGGTAAAAAAGACTTCTTAATTTTTAAAAATAATCTGACTTTCCCTTTTAGCCCTTAAAATGACTTTATTTTAAATCTTTTTTAGGAGTAAAATAGTCTTTCTAACGGAATACCTTACCTTATCCATCTTTTCCTTCTTCTCTGTCTCTGTTTTTAGCATTTTCTTGTCTCTGGTTTGAACTCTTCCCTCATTTGTCTTTGTTTTACTTCCCCATCTTTATATTTATACTATTTTACATGCATTTATACAATTTTGTAGGATCTTACGATCCGTGTTACAATCCTACAAGTTACGATCTTTCATCCCCTCTCCGATCCTACGTAAAATCTCGATTTTGACTACCATGATGCCAATGAGAAATGTTTCTTTGTTAATGGACCACCTTTAGGGTTTAGGTGCCCTTTTGTTTTTTGTGTGCAGTTTTGGGATGCATGTATATAGGGAAAAAAAAGTAAGTGAGATAGAAATAATTGTATAGGGTGTCAATTTTTAATGGTTCAAATTACACTAGTACAAAAAAGGCCTTTTATATCGGTTAAAAACGACTTTTAATGTTGATTGGTGAACCTATGTAGATAAAAGGGATGTAGTAAGTGGGGAAATTTTACATCAGTTAACCAATCGATGTAGAAAACGTAAACATTTTACTTCAATTCTTTAACTAAGAAATGTTATTTCCGTTGTTCATCAATGGTGTTAGTGTTCTTCATACAGTTTAGAAATGTTTGTTAATGTCAATAGCGTTGATGTTCATTCCTTACATGTCAATATTTATTCGGTATTTAATGTTCATTGAGTCTGTTAATGAAAAATATGCGGTATTCATTGTCAATGTTCATCAATATGTAGTGTTCATCTTCAATCTTATTCGATATATAATGTTTATTATCAATCTTTGTTGAATCTGTAAATAAAAAATTTACAATGTTTGAAAATATATGATCTTCATCAATGAAGAAGAAAACACAGAATGAAGCAAAATAAAATCATTAATATACCTAATAAGAATTTGTTTTCATTAATGGCGTAACAAAACATATGATGAAGTAAAAATCCTAATAGAAGCTTGAGAATGTAAGTAAAAATATGTGTTCACCAACTCCAATTTATGTTATTTCACTAGCATGCACCTTTGAAATATTTCATTTTAAATTAATTCTACATCAGTTCTAGAAATAATTGATGTAGAAAATATTTTTTACATCAGTTATTTTTGGAATTAATGTAAAAAGTACTTTCTACATCAGTTGTTCTTGAAACAGACGTAGAAAGCACTAGCGCGCAAAAATGAAATATTTCCATTTTAAATTGATTCTATATCGGTTCCAAAAACAACTTATGTAAAAAGTATTTTCTACGTTAGTTTCAAAAATAACTAATATTAAAAGTTCTACAATTTTAATCGTAAACTTTAAATAGACATAACTTTTAGCACATTACTCTAATTTATGCATATTATATATCTATTTCATATTACTTTTTGAGATCTATCTAATCCAAAAACCCTTTACACAAACTTCTTTTTTTTTCAAAATTCTAACATTTTCTTTATTTTTTTGTTTTTTTTACTTTCTACATTGGTTATTTTTACAACTGATGTTAAAAAGTTTCTGTTATTTCAAAAATGTCACCGCTTTTTTTTATTAAATCGGTTATTTATTAACCAATGTAAAAGCCTGTTGTAAAATGTCTTTTTTGTACTAGTGTGATGGAACTCTAGACTAATAGTGGTGGACTGAAAGTAGAACTTATTTATGACAATGAAGAGTGGGTAGTCTTAAAAGTAGACTTGTCATGTTTCATGGTTTAGAGGCTAAGCTATGCTGTCAGAAACTTTTGTAGTCAATACCCCTAGTCAGAAACTTTCTTTGGGAAGCTAATGTTATCCAAATTGTGATATTGGTTTTTTTGCTAATTATTCACCTTGGGAGCCATAGTTGATGGGGAGGTGAAGGGAAAATGGCTTTTTCTGTCTAAAGTAGCGAATAACAGAAGCTATTTTTTTGTTGCTTTTAATTTCAATTCCAGTGGGCAGATTAATGTGAATTTCATTCTAGGTCTTAACATTATGTTCATGATGCTTTCCAAGTGGCCCATATTGAGGCTGTGATTATTTTGCAAATTAACACGTGATTGGTATGAAGTGTATGATTTGACATATACGTAGTAAGTCTTCATATTTTTCCGGTTACAATAACATTGATAGATGTTAATTTGTTTAATTATTGCTGCCAGCTCAAAATACTTACCTTGGTTAATATGATTTGATTAAATCTTATTGCAGTTCTACACTTTTCTTGAGACGACTCTTGTGACTGCATCCTTACTGCCGCATTTCATCGCGTTCTTTAGTGATGGAGAAATTCCTGGAACACCTGGCTCTCTTGCTACAACTTTTCTTGCTTTTGGTAGGGTCGCAGAACATGGTTCTAGCTGTTGGTTCGATCTATGAATTTCTTTAACAGTGTTGGATTACCTGCAGTTTTGAACTTGGCCTTTGCACTGAGCGTCTTAGGATTTCTCATCATGCACATTTCTTTGGTGGCTGCTAATACGACCACTATTGAGGTAAACTTTTGCATAAAAATAAGCTAGAGAAAATTGTGTTCTTGTTTTTCTCTTTTGATTTGGGAAAGTAGATCCCTAATACATTTTTTTCATGAGTTCAACATGAGGAAACTGTTCTGCTCATAGTAGCATTTGAATTGAATATTATATGACACAAACTGTACCCGATGGTGCAGAGGTAAATGCTTTTGTGCGAGTGTGTTGTGAAAATGTTACTGTATTCTTCTATATAATTCTTTTGTGTGCTTTTTCTTATTGTATTAAGAATTATTTATCACCGACCAAATTTTGTTCCTCATTGTGAGCAGGCATATGAGAAGAAAACTACTCCAAAATGGCGTTATGACCTTGGTCGTCGAAAAAATTTTGAACAGGTCTGTGTATGTTGTCTTATACTCACTGACTTGCACTGTTTTACATCACTCTCTTTTTACGTTTTGTTTTGGTTAATCTTCCTGCTGACTGCATAAAAATTCTCTGATAAATGCTGTTAAAACTTGAATAAAATCCATTTACGATAACATGATCTTGCTGTTTTGAATATTGAAAAGACAATGGCATCTCTATCTAGCTAGCATGAACTAATTTTCACACAGTTCTTTTGCCACCCTTTTTCCTCGTGTGTTGGTTACAATCTAGCCAGTTGAAACTAATGGTGTAAACAAAATTTCATTCATATTCTTAGGTCTACCTCTTTCAAAGTAAGAATGCTTGAAGCAATAGCATAATGTGATATGTGTAGGTTTTTCAAATATTCACTTATGCATGTTTATGTTTGTAAAAGAACTAGATATTCAGATGAAAGAACAACTCTTTTACTATGTTTCTGTGAAAATAAATAGAAAATAATTTTACTCCACTGTTGTTGCCAATAAAAGTATAGACACTGCAAAATGTTCGTTGGATCCTGTAATTTTTTATCTCTTTAAACTTTTGTACTATTTTAGGGTGGTCATATTGTCTCTACAAGGAATCATGGTAACTTCTGAAAATTAAAGGGCAAATTGACAATCTTCAAAATTGGTTTGCAATTGTTTAAGATAAACTAGTCGTATAATTCTGTTTTTTTTTTTTTTTTAACTAGTGTTTATTTATTCTTAGTTTGGTTTAAAATTTTCTTTAACCAGTTTTAAAATCATTTACAGATTTAAATATATAGAATGAAGCAACATAGATAAGGAAAGATTTTATTTAATATTTAAAAGAATGTCAAGAAATAATGTAAAAAAGAAAACAAACCATTCATAACAATGGAATACAATAAAACCAAGTTTACATTGTTTTTGTTTTTAACCAGTTTTTGAAGTTTATAATGCTCATGAAAAACTTAAATTTAAAAACCGGCTCCATGGTACCTAATTATCTAGTTTTTTAAGTTTGGCAAAGCCCACCTTAATGTCTGTTTTAATTTTCTTTTTAGGATTTTTGCTAGGGTATGACTTAGCGAGAAAAAAAAAATTAAAAAAAAAAAAAAAATATATATATATATATATATATTTTATTTTATTTTATTTTTTCCTTAAAAAAACTAGTGTAGTCTATTATAACCCATTACAGTGGGTCCTTCATGGGCACGATAAAAACTGTATACCACTTTCCAGAAGGAACATATTGTGTTATTTAATAATTGGAGAGGATTCAAATCCGATATTGAGATAGTTGGGTCATGACAAATAAATACATGTGCTAGTAGACCATGTGAGTTGTGATGTTTTTCTTTTTGAATCTCCTATTCTGGTATTATTATTGAATTATGTAGATTTAAATATGCTTTTGATTTGTATATTTTGTGAGATTTTTATTTTAGTCGGATAGCGTTCTTGGTTTTATTCCTTAACTTTTTAAATTCAGTACCTTCTGTCTTTGATAATGATGTGGCTAATTAAGTTGTCAAGTGTTAGATTTCTTATGAGGTTTGTGTCATGATTAGGGTCTAAAAATTATGAATTTAAGAATAAAATAAATAAAGAGTAAAGTCAAACTTTGATATAAATAGTTAAGTGAATTATGGAAGATCATTAGGTCACATTATATAATTGATGTTGGTTTGATATATCAGGTTTTTGGGATGGACAAGAAATACTGGTTGATACCTGCTTATTCTGAAGAAGATATTCGAAGGATGCCAGCTCTCCAAGGTCTTGACTATCCATCAAAACCCGACTTTGATTCCCAATAGTTCTAAAGCATTCCAATATATATATATATATATATAAAGAATATATTCACATGATGTAACAAAAATACATGCAGACCCGAGAATCCTCTACTTTCACTCTCTAACAGAATCTAGCGTGTAATTAAATCTGGGACCCTGCCAATTAGATCACAGACACCTTCTATGATGTTTGATTATTTTTTTAAGTGTTTTTTTAAGGTGCTTCTGTCAACTTGAAATGAAGGGGTAGCAATTGGGGGCAGGGTGGTGTCATGTTATGGTTTGACGGGCTAATGTGTCTCTGTTACCATATTGTTAGGAACTGTTCGTCATGCAATGCAATTCTCTTACCTCCTATTTTGTTTTTACAATTCTCTTACCCTTAGTGCTGAATTTATTCAATGCTTGCATCTGAGTAAAGTTTAATTAATGTCAACGAGTCAGTTCTTAAATGCTTTAAGTAAATTTTTGGTCAAGTTTTTTACTTGGAATTGGTTGTTAAAACAATATTGTTAGGATTTAGTAGTGAAAAAGATTAGTTTCTGTCATTACCGACGATGGTTAATTTTTTTTGGTTTCTTAATTTGTTAAGAACTAGATTTTAACAAATATTTAGAAACTAATTTTAATTGTAGCACCTTTTATAAGAATAAAAAATTTATTTAAATCTTTATTTTTAAATATTTTTATATGTCATATGTTGTTAGAATAAAGGTTAATCACATGTTTGATAGCAAATTAAAGTTTTAGTAATTAATTCAATATTTAATTGATAAAGGTTAATAATAAAGATTAATTTTTAACTTGCTTAAATTTGATTTCAAATTTTAACAATTTCTTTGAATAAATATTTATTTTAGTCCTTTAAATTATTTAGTGTAGATCATTTTACTCTTCAATTTTATAAAAAAATTCTATAATTTAAATTTTTTAAAAAGTATTTATTTTAGTCATTTTTATTTTATTTTTTATTGTCAATTTGTCTATAAAAAATAAAATAAATATTTAATAAAGTTATAGAATTTTTGTAAAAATAGTGACTAAAGTAACCAGAATTAAAATGAATATTTATTTTTAAATATAATAATTTTTATTAAAAAATTATTTAAGCCTTTCTAAAAGTGTAAAAATACAATTGACTCATCATGGTTTCTAAAATGAACCAGTGGAGTGGAGTTGTTTGGCTTTTGGTTGTGTTGCGAATTGCGATAGATTAATCTCTTAGTTATAATGTGAGAACAATAATTTAAAATAATTTTTATGCTTCCTCGTATATTATGACAGTATTTTATGACATTTTACATGTAAAACAACTATCACATTTAATTTTGTTAGCAAAGTTAATAATTTATTTTTAAAAAAAATATAAATATATTTTAATATCTAAAATATTGGAAGAATTATAATTATTAATTTAAAGAGGATGTACAGTATCATCTCAAGTTTTTAGGTACAATAACAAACACCTAATTTAAAACATCCCGTCAAATTAAAAAAAAAAAAATGAAAGAAATGTCCACCATAATATAGTTAAGATTGAGTTATAAAATTAATGGTCGTAGAGAATTATCCTAATGCTAGATAAATGTTAATGAGAATAAATAATTATATTATTAAATTTTTTAATATCATAGTAATGAAAACGTATATATGTGTATCACATTATATTATTTAGTCTTTTATATTTTTATGATATAAATATGTTCTCACATATGAAAATATTTTTTTAAATTTTTTTGAATGGCCTATTTACTATTATAACTATTTAATAATTAATATGATAATAATGCTAAATCTAATTTAACATATAAACCTATATGTAGTTAAATCCTAACAGAACGTCACTAAAGAAAATTCGCGAAATCAAAGTAGAATCGAGAAATTAAAATAACAAACATTATAAGTTGTATTTCAGATGCTGACTTACATATAAATTATCCTAAATACGATTTACGTCATAAAAAAAATTAGATAATCATTATTTACAGGTGTGAGTCACAAATTAATATTGAGAACTCTAAAATTTTTAAAAAGAATCTTAAAATATAAATACAGCTCATTCACTTATTTTATTTATGCTTTGAACGTATAATTTTTTATTTTAATATAAAAAATTAATTATATATATTTGAAATAAAAAATAATTTTAAAATTTTATAAAGACTAAGTTTAAGTATTCATAAACAAAATAATTTTGTAAAAAGATTACATTTTTATTATATTGAAATTATAAATATATAAATATTTCTCTTCTCAATAAAAAATTATTATTATTAATTAGTTGTTAATTTTGTTAACATTTTTCATAATATTTCTATGATCATATTTCATGTGTTTTGCCAAATCCCAAACGTTACTTTAACCTCTTCTCCCATTGCCAATATTCCAAAACCTTCTTATGATAAAGAACTGCGAGCACAAACAGACTATATAAGAGAAGATGAAGAAAGGAAATCATTAGTATAGTATGGGCTGAAATTTCATATACAAATTAATTTCTAAATTTAGATAATAAAATGTGTCACGGCAGGGGTTTAATAAAAAAATTAAATAATTTATAACTAGGCTTAAGAATTTATATTTTTCAAAATTAATATTTTATGAGTCACTAGGACTTAAAAGTCTACACTTTCTTTCCATCTTAGTTTACACACACTCAAAATCTTAGTATACATGAAAAAGAAAAAGAAAAAATTCATGATTGTGATTTATTTTTCTGTTTCATATCATTCTTAATGAAGAAGAAACAATTGGATGTTGAATTCTCATTTTATTTATGTAATTCAATGTAATACTTCCCAAAATCTTAATAAATTGACCTAGTGGCAAGGAATTTGGATAAATGCATTTATTATTGTTTTAATTGATGAAAAAATGTCAATACAGTAATACAAGACAACAATAAATAACAATAAAATATTTTTTCAAATTGCAAGAAAAATTTAAAAAAATAAAAAACACAAATTATTCATATTAAAGAAATAATTCAATATAATCGATAAGAAGGTTCTAATAAAGTTAAAGCCAACAAAACATTATAACTCTTATTATTTATGTAAGTTAAGTAAGAGTATCAAATAATATTATTAATTTTTAAAAAAATTTATATCTATAATTAATGAAGTAATTTTTTTATATAATTTTCTTTTTTTTCACACACATATACATGAACACATTCCTCATTCTATAAATGTTTAATAATATTTTTTTATTTTAAAATTTAATATATTTTTCTAATTTTTAAAAAATCATAAAAGTAATTAATAGTATAATTTTTTTATCAATTATCATAAAAAATAAATGAATATTTTAAAAATATTAATATTATTAAAAAATGTTTAAATCAAACTGAGATACCTTTTTAAAAAATATTATATAACATTTTTAAAAATATTTTAAACATACTAAATATATTTATAATATTCTCAAAAAAATAAATTAAATAAATATATGATTCATAACTCTAAAAGACTAATAAATAAATTTACGCACTAAAAACCTTGAATAACTCAACAAAGTATGTATATTTGTCAAACAATATAAAAAGTTTAACTTAATTTTGTTTTATCCCAATTTATTTTAACTAAATTGAGAAAAGTTAAATAGTCCAATATATATTTTTTATAATATACTTAAGAATAATTTTACAACAATCATTTATTTTAGACAAAAATAACACAATTTTTTAAATATATAATCAATGACATATATAAAGATCAAAGAAATGAGAGTTATAAATAAACTAATTTTATATACGCTTTTCAAAGTATATACAATAATTTTATATATATATATATATAACTGTTGATTATTAAATACATAAATCAATTAATATAAAAAATCGTTAATTTTTCATTGCTAACAAATTAATTAATTTTATGAAAACAAATTAAATTTTTACATTTCGATAATTAAATTATCTAAAATGTCATATTTTAATATATAATTTTTTAAATACTATATTAAAAAATTACGTTTTCTTCTAATCTATAATATTATTGTGTGTATCTTTGTTTTTAAAATTTTCAAATCAGTTAAGATATTTTAGATTTGTGTGACAGATTTTCTGTTTTTTAAAACTGAAGCTTACTGTATAAAATTATAAATAGGCACCTATCTACGCCAACAAAATACTGAAGCCATAATTTCTGATCTAAAGTATTGGAAAACCTTTTCTCTTCTCTTTTTTCCTTTGATCTTCCAACAATTTGTGAGGCTTTTAGCTGCGTTCTCCTCACTCAGGTTTGCTTCTTATTCGTACCCAGAAATAATCTTCGTGTTAGAGTTCTCTTTTTGTCTCTTACGATGGATGATCTGCGAGAGTATAGGATTTCTCCCACTTCAATAATCTCGTTGAAGCTCTGCGTGCTTCCTGGGTGCAAATATAGGGTCTCGATTTTAGGGTTCCTTTTAGTTTATTTATTAAGGTTTTATGAAGGATCGGCGATACCTAATTCTGGGGGTTAGGATAATCGCGATCAACGTGGTTGAACAAGGTTAAATTATCGGTCTTTAGTCCAATTCTACTATGGGTTGTGACCTTGATGGACTAAATCTTCCTCGATCGACTTGTTCTGCTGTAGTTTTTGGTGTCTGTGTTCATTGTTTGCTTTACAATTATGTTATTGAGTGTTGTAATGGAAAATTTGGGACATCGGCTTGTGGTTTATGGAAGATTTATTGATTGGATACGTGTCTGATTAGAGATGCAATTGGAATGTTTGTGTTTTTAGAGTATTATGGATATAAAGGTCGCGAAAAGGACGGAACGATTTGGTGGAACGACGTGTGTGTATTGGCGAGCTGGTAAATGCAACAGAAATCCATGCAGATTTTTGCATGGAAACTCACCACTGCCATCTACTGCTTATCACGATGCCAAAAGGCCCAATACTGCTTATCCTTATTCAAGGAGGCCCCATTTGTCTGAGAAGACCTCCAAGTGTAACTCAAAGACAGTATTGATTAGAAAGAGTACAGATAAAGAAGATGGGACAAGTGTTGCCAAGACTTCTCAGAAGCCATCACCAATTATATGTAAATACTGGACAAATGGCAATTGTGTACATGGTGAACGGTGCCGGAATTTACATTCATGGTTTTATTGTGATGGGTTTTCCACATTGGCAAAGCTTCAAGGCCACAAGAAGGTACCTGACTCTAATACCCCTTTTAGTATTAAACACAACAGAGTTTTTTATAAAATTCTTCTGCAACAATTCTTTATTATTATAATTTAATCTAATTTGATCTATGACTCAATTTTTTATTTGTTGTTATAGTAGTTACTAGTTACTGATTAGAATCGTACAGCATTATAGTGTAACTATATGCTCCTATTTGCATGCCTCTCTTTTATTTTAATATCTTTGGAGTAATTAAATTTAAGCTTTTGACAACAGGTCATCACTGGGATTGCCCTTCCAGTTGGGTCTGACAAACTTTATTCCGGCAGCACTGATGGGACAGTTCGTATATGGGACTGCCACACTGGTCAATCTGCAAATGTGATAAATCTTGGGGCTGAAGTTACCTCTTTGATCAGCGAGGGGCCATGGATTTTTGTTGGTGTGCGAAATGCTGTCAAGGTATGCTCTCTTTTTTCATTGTGTGATTATGTCTTTTATATAGGAGTAATGCTTTTAAGCTGATTACATGGATGTGGTTATTGTGAAGGCTTGGAATATTCAGACTGCTTCAGAATTTACTCTTGATGGACCTAAAGGACAAGTACTTGCCATGGTTGTTGGCGATGATACGCTTTTTGCTGCAGCCGAGGTAACTAACCGTACCATGGTTTATGGTTATTTAATTGTAATTCTCTCTTCTTAAACATTTCTTTTCTGTCATCAAACGATTTATGTATCATCTGATTATTTAAATTGCAGAATGGTGGAATTTCTGCATGGAGAGGCAGCTCTAGCTCTGAAGCCACGACCCCTTTTGAACTGGTTGCTTCACTAACTGCCCACAGTAAAGCTGTTGTTTGCCTGGCTGTTGGTGGCAAAATGCTGTTCTCAGGGTCCAAGGACCAAAGTATAAAGGTATGTATATTGCTCCGTGTGGAGTTTCTTAAAAGATATGAACTTTTTTTGAACTGGAGATTGTTCAATATATAGTTTTTGATGAACAGCTCTTGATATTTTGTTTTCTTCAGGTTTGGGACCTTGATACATTACAGTGTAAAATGACACTCAATGTGCATACTGACGTGGTCACATCCCTTGTTTGTTGGGACCATTATTTGTTATCAAGTTCATTTGACTGCACAATTAAAATCTGGGTTGCCACTGAAGAGGGAACTTTGAAGGTGACATATACGCACCGAGAAGAAAATGTAAGTTACTTAACAACTAAAACTTCTGTGAATATGATCTTATTGTCATTGTAGACATCCAGCTGATATTTCTTGTAAAATGTTGATGGTATTGTAGGGTGTTGTTTCACTTTTTGGGATGACTAATGCAGAAGAGAAGCCAATATTATTTGTCTCGGGCAGAGACAATTCAGTTCGCATGTATGAATTGCCATCATTTGCAGAGAGGGGTCGTCTATTTGCAAAGCAAGAGGTTCGATCAATTGTATTAGGTCCTGGTGGTCTTTTCTTCACTGGGGACGGGACTGGTTTGCTGAAGGTTTGGAAATGGTTGGAGGAACCCAAGATAGTTTCCTCTTAACTATAGAAATTTGAATGATACTGGGGACTGAACTGTGAACAATATCCATTGTAAATACGATATATATATCAAATTGAATTTTCCAATTCCATTTCCTTCACTTTGTTCCGTTTTTACTTTTTGTATTGCACATTGCTTATCCATTGTAAATACAATATATATATATATATATATATATATATATATATATATCAAAATGATTTTTCCAATTCCATTTCCTTCACTTTGTTCCATTTTTACTGTTTGTATTGCACGTTGCTTTTATATCAAACGTGAAAAATAACAATTAGAGGAATTTTCAGAATGCACGTAACAATCTGATAATTACAAATGTATAATTTCTTAATATTGTGGATTTCTTTTATTTTTCAATAATTATATATATTCTTTTTTTCATTAAAAGAAGGTATCGCTCCCCACCGTTTGAGAAAGTATTTTTCATGAAAACATCGTTTTTTTTTTTAAAAAAATTACTTTTCAGTTATTTAATTGTTTGGTTAAAATAAAAAAAAGTATAAGCTAAAATAATATAAATTTATTTTTAAAATTTTTTAATAATTTCTAAAAAAGCTGAAATTATAATTTTTACTAAAATAAAAAAATATTTTTATAATTTTAACTAAAGAAATACATTTTATTTACTATAAAATATCTAAAAGGAAATTACTGTAAATATTTTGAAACTCAGGTTTTTTTTTAATAATGTAATCCTGATAAAAATTTACAAGTAAAGTTGCTTGTTTGCTCTAACAACATCCTTACTAAGAGAATCAATACAAGTTAAATATTTAATAAAGATGTTTTTATTTGGCAAATTTACTTGTCAATTTTTGGTAGGATTACATGATAGTGATAATTTCATTGAAAAAAATAATAGAAAGAGCCCCTATATTTCAATAACCAAATACATTGACAATAGATGCACTCTAAATAGTAAACAAAGGCCTATCTTCAACGCGGAAACTAGCAAGTATTACAAAATTAATTAGAGGATGATTTCGTTTAATTTTTTAATATACTTTTCTTAAAGAATGACATGTTATTTTTCTCATTCTTAAATTTAATATTCATATTTAATTGATTATTTATAATTACATCTACATTATTATTTTAAAAAATTTATTTTCTCAAAGTATAATGTTTGGATTTTATTTATTTAATTATGTATATATTTTATAAATTTAAATATGTTTGTTCTAAATGTACTTAATTTCTTCTCTTAAATTTGATTAATGTTTATCAACTTATTGAAATTGTCACTATCACAATATATGCAACTGAAATGTAACTGACCTTGCTTTGATTTTTTTTTAAAATAAAATTAATTTATAAATACTTAATAATATTTATTTTTATCACATAATATCATTTATTAAATTTATTCTTTTTTATATTCTTATATTTTTAAAAATGTAGACATTCCAACAAATTTTTCCTTTTCAAAGAAGTTATCTAGCCTCGAAATCTTTTTGAGGTTATCATAGCCTTTTCTCGATTAAAAAAAAAACAAGAAGAAGGCAACTTCATAGTCAAATATATTTTATTAATTGGAGGAGTAACTTATTCTTTAATACATATTTTTAACATTTTTAATTATTAATAAATTTTACTAAAATGTATAAAAATATAAAAAAATAAATATTCAATTAAAATAAAAATAAAAATAAAAATAAAAATTTAAATAATTTACAATATTCACTAATATGTTTACAATATTAACTAAATAATTAATGAATAATAATTTTTTTAAAAATATTATTTATTAATTCAGTAAGCATTATAATATTTTAATGAAAATTGAGTCCGGTGTAGAAAGAGAGCGCCAGAAGGTTCTAGCTTACGTAAAACAAAGGAAAATAAAATCCACGCGTCCTTCTCTCAGTGTCGTGTCTCTACCCTATAAATAGGTCCCTTCATTACAACAAATCCTTTTAATAACTTAGGATGTTCTGTTCTTCTTTCCCTTAATTCAATTCTCATCCAATTCCTGAGGTAACCTCATCATGTTCCCCATCTATGTAATATTTTATTCTTTTCTGCATTCAAATAATTTTCATTCCAAATTCTTCTACTTTGTACTTCAACTTCAAGGTTTTGAGACCCCTTTTTCTCTTTTGTTTATTAGGCCAATGCTTAAGTTTATAACGTGACAATAATTTCATGGAGATAAATTATGAATTTTGTTAATTTGTTTGACTATTTTTCTGAATGCATTTTTTTACAATGAGGTTGTTTAGTATGTATGTTTAATTAATGTTATAGTCTCAATTATTGTACTTTTTGATTGCTTATTTTTTGTGAAAATGTGTTTTTTTAATATTGGAATTTTGTTCTGTGAAGATTAGATAAAGAAGATGCAGAAGGGTAGAGAAGTGCGAGATAATATTCATGAACCAAGAGGATTTGGAGATTTTGGTGGCTTTGGGTTTCATTCACGTATGATGCCAAGTCTTTTTGGTGGTAGGGATCCATTTGATGATCCTTTTTTCACCGACCCATTGGATAGATTATTTAGTCCAAGTTCTGGATCAAGAGCAATGCAGAAGACAAACAAAGATAAAGGAATAGTGATAGAAGAATTAGACCCTGATGATGAGGGGATTGGTAGTAATTGCCCTGAACCTGGAGAGGATTTTGATCTGAAATATTCTAAACCAACCAAGGAACCATCCGTTGAGCATCCAGATGATTATGATGATAATGGTAATGTTTTCTTTCTGTTCTTGTTTTGTTGTTATCTTTTTATAAGTTATTTTGTTTAACTTTTTTTTTATTTGCTTTACCAATTTATGTACTGCTTCATGTGATGGCTAGCAGAGAGGAGGAACAGTGATGCAACTTACAAGAATGACCATTACATGGCAGAACCCCCAAAGGCTCGTAATTTTACTTTTAAGACTAGCAGAGTATCATATGGTGGTATAGATGGTGCATACTATACTTCTTCCAGAACCAGAAGGACAGGGTCTGATGGGGTATGGAACTTACTCTTATTGTCAATTGTTGTGAGAATTATTATTATTATTATTATTAGGTTCTTGTTAGCTAGTGCCTTTAAATTGGTTGATGAACCAAAAGTGAAAAGTTTTTATTGGAAATTACGGTGGACTCAATTAGAAATCACAAGAGAAAGTGCATTGATAACATGAGAAATGCTAGCAGCAAACTATCTAACACACTTTTTATTATTGTTTTAAAATTTATTGAAAACTACAAAGTCTTACTTTTAATTTAATTATTCTGATATTCTCATTCTAGTCATACTTTGTAGCTTTTAATAAATTTCAGCCAATAAGTGAAACTGTGTTAAGAGAGTGCATTCTTATTCTTCTTCTACAAACATATTCCTCTAGAACGTTTTCTTGTAAAACTTTTCACTTTTGATTCAAGGACACTAGTTAGCGTTTTCTTTATTATGATTTGCTCTAAATCTATCTTTGTGAATCAGGTGGTAATGGAGGAAAGCAAAGAAGCTGACTCAACAACAGGCCAGGCATCACATAGGATCAGCAGGGGAATCCATGACAAGGTGTGTATATCTGATTGGTCTTAGAATGCAATTCTCTTGTCAATTTTAACTAATTTCAATGTTAAAAGATAGATGAAAAATAAAAGAGTCACCAGACATATCATACATACAGTAAACTTTACGAAGACTCATAATTTGCTATGATATTGGATGTCTGGTTCAATTAGGAATAAAACAAAACCTCATACTAAATAAAGAAATTTATTAAGACGTGTTTGGTACTCAGGTACTTGTCCTGATGTTATTTTAAATATAGAAATTAAGCTTGTCTCTAATGTATGTAGGGTCATTCAGTTTTGAGGAAGCTTGACTCAGATGGTAAGGTTGATACCACGCAGACACTGCACAATCTTAATGAAGGTTTGTTCCTGCTGTTTTCTTTCATTATTTATTTGACAATATCAAGAGTGAAGAGACTTTTTCTCTCTTCAATATTGATGTATTTATTTGTTTTATAATATTTCAGATGAGCTTATAGGCTTTGAAGAGGCATGGAAAGGAAATAATAATATAGGACAGTTGCCCGGATTTAATGTGCATGGGAACAAGGGTAAGAATTCTTTGTTCCCTCTGAGTAAGAAAGCTCCCTTTGTTTCTCTTAGCCTTCTGTTGTTGGAAATCCTATTTCAACTTCACAAATTTTCTGCAAATAGCTTGTTTGCAAACTTGATAAAATTATGCTTTCTGTAATGTTATATGATTATATGTGGTTATGATTTAATCTTTGGCTGAAATCATGATGCAAAATAATTTGATCCTAATTCAGATTACAACTTGTCACTCAATGCTGGGAGATATTGGTTTGCTTGTAGAATTACATAGACCTTATGGTACAAGGGAGATTTGTAACATGGCATTTTAAAATGATTATTCTCTACGTGAATTTTGTATTCCATATTCCCAATTGCATATGATGTTCAATTTCAATTTTCCAAATTGAATAATTGTATTTATGCTATGGCTCCCCCGTGAGAAAATGATAGTATTGATGCTCAAGGATAATGCAGATAATCATGTCAAATATATCATGCCCTCTGCATGAAGGGAGATATTCTAACAAGACATTTTAAAACAGTACCTTAGATGCAGGATAGTTGTTATCAAGTATAATCTATGATGTTTTGGCACAGTAAATTTTTCCATCTGTGTTTTATTGTTTTTATTATGTGATCTACAATTCACAACTAGTAAAAGCCCACAATCAAACGTGATGTTTCCTAGATTTGAACTTGTGACCTTTAAATCGCATGGCAACGACATTACTTTTTCATCGCTTCAAGCAGACATTTAGTGTTTGTTTTATATCATAAATTTAAACATTTTACTATTTCAACGTTCCCATTCTAAGCTAAAAATATATACAATTGTCTTTGTAACTGCTCTATTCATCTTCTCAATAGTTCTTATACATGCATTGCACTACTAGTGTACTGAATAAAACTGTTGAACTTACATTTTAAATGCTTTCGGCATCCAACTACATGGATTGAGATTCAAGTGGCAGGGATTGACATTGCAATCTAAGTAGATGAAGTTGACAATGGTATAACATGTTTTATAACTAGGTTACTACGCTTGAGCAACCAAAGTCATGGTGCATACTTTTCTTAACAAAGTTCCATACTTTTTGTTCTCCAGTAGATGGGGCTTGCTTCTGTGTGTTGTTTACTAACTCTTTCTGTGGTTGTTAATTTGTCTGTCAATGTTCCAACATATGTAAAATCATTGTTTCATAACAACTGATTTTTAACATTAATTGTTTAAATAAAATATTGTCTAAATCTTTAGTGTGATGATGTTGTAGATTCTAGCTGTGGCAAGCAGAACAGAAACCAGGTTTGGCCACTTCAATCATTGGAGAAGGCTAGAAGAGCCAGAGGATTTGCATCAAATAATGAGACAGGAACCAATTCAGGGGGAAGAACAAAGAAAGTGGTTCGAATCAATATTGATTGAGTAATAGGATTTGGTAGTTGATTGCTACCCATTTTGTTTGTAATTGCGGAATGAGGTGTGCTCCGGTGTCTAAGTTAGCATTAGAAAAGCATGAGCCTGTGCAAGCTCATGGTGCACAATTGAGAGGGTTATGATTTGTTTGGTGATAAAGCTTCTCATGTACAATAATTAATTGGAACCATTTTAAATCTTGAAATTTCATACTTCTGTTTGAATGTATGCTAAAGCAGCTATTTTCGTGTCATCGTGCAATCTGTGACATGTAAATGAAGTGTTAACATCAAGTGTGTTTTGTGTCATAATTTAACCTTAACATCAGCTTTTAAGGTTGAATTAAGCTGTAGTTTATTTAAATCTCCCGTCTATTGTAAATATGACTTGTGACTAAGTAACACAAAGGTTAAATCCAAATTTAAGATTAAAATGTCTAATTTATGGGACCTTGAAGCTACATAAGATTCCATGCAAGTTGAGCCTTGATTCTTTATTGTTTCAAATCCCTTTCAGAAACGTAATTAGATGATAAACAAGCGCAAGCTGATCTTAAGACGTGCGGATATCTTATTTACAATAACATTCTTCTGAATTGTCACGTGTATTCTGTTGATGGTATCACTTCTGGGTTTAATTTCTCATCCTCTTTCCGCGTATTATGACTCAACTGTAAAATCATTATTCTTTCAAATTTAAATTTTAAAACAAAGTCTTTTTGGTGCCTTGAATGATAATCGATTACTTTCTAATCTTATCTCTCAAACCCAAATGGGTTACTCTATGATTACTATATAAACGTCATTTTTACTAGTAGACAATTATGAATTTGTACTTTAATTGTGTCGAAGGCCTAAGTCATTCTTAAGTCCTTATTTTCACCAGCTGGATTTGAAACATATGTGCATGCTTGTGGAGTTTGGCAAGAGTGGAATACCACTAAACTTTATGTTGTGGATATATTAGAGAATAAATTTAGACCCAAAAAAATGAGAAAGGTACACTTCAGGTGTAAGGCGTCAATTACCTTTGCTTTCGAAATATCTCTTCAATATATTTTATTTTATTATTATGAAACAAATAAATTTAAAACAAATTTTTTCTTTTATATGAATCTTTTTTTTGACTTTGTGTAATGTTATGCATGAGTAGGGATGGAAACAGGTCAGGCCGCCTGACAAGAGTATGTGGCCTAGTCTAGTTTATGCTTGACCTTTTTAATAAACAAATCAGGCTCAGGCTTTTTTTAAGGCCTTTTTAAGTAAACAAGTTAAGCCTGAACTGTTTATAAAGCCTGTTAAATCTGACAGGCCAGCCTGTATATATATATATTATAATTTAAAAATAGAGCTATCAAAATATATTTAAATAATAAAGTTATTTAATAATATATTTTTATATTCTTAATTCTGTTATTATTAAATTAATATATTATGTTATAATTTTATTTATTTATAATTATAATAAACAAAAATTATATTATATTAAAAATTAAAAATATTTATACATGATTACACTTTTTTAATAATAAATTTATTTAATAATAAATTATTATATTTAAACAATTTAAAAAATAGTTAAGTCTTTGACCAGGAATAAGACGTAATCAAAATTAAACAAAATAAAATTTAAAAATAAAATAATAAAATTATATTAACATATTTTTTATACTCTTAATGTTATTATTATTAATTTAATTATTTAATTATTATATTAATATATTATGTTATAATTCTTTTTATTTATAATAAATAGAGATTGCTTAAATTTGAATTATATTTTATTTGAAAGTAAAAATTTATTAAAAAAATGATAACAAAATAAAATAAAAAACTTATTATAATATATATTTATATATATATATATATATATATATAATCAGACTATGTAGCAAATAATATAAATAATATAATTATAAATAAATTATATAATAATATATATTTTTATAACTTGCACATGTTTTAATTAAATTATTACTCAATTTATCAATTTATATGTAATTTATAAGTATATGTTTTAATTTATTGTATCACTAATATTTTCTATATTACATTAATATTATAATGTAGTTAATTTTATATTTATTTGTTAATTTAAAATAACAAATCAATGAGATAAATAAAATTAAATATTTTGTAATTATTTTTTAATTTAATAGTTATTATTGTTTTCATTTTATATATATATAGTACATTAAGTTTAAATTTTTATATTAATTTTTATCACATATTTTTTAATTAAGATAAAAATTTAGAAATATAAGTTATTTTAATTTAAATATAAATTTTAATAATTCTTCCTATACTCATATGTTATTTTTCTGCATTTATAAATTTTATAATATAAGTATTTATCATCTACAATTTTTATAATGACGATATTTATTTACTTTTTAAAATATAATAATTTTTTTAGCTGATTCAATAAATTTTATAAGTGTTATTTTTTGTAATTATTTTTTTAATTTAATAGTTATTATTATTGTCATTATATATATATATATATATATATATATATATATATATATTGCAGTAAGTTAAAATTTAATTTTTTTAAAACATATAATTTTTTTTAATTGATTCAACAAACTGTGTGAATGTTATTTTTTTTTATCAATTTTATGTATTTACTATAACTTTATTTGTTGAATATAAGATGTCTTTAAATAAAAAAAATATGTTTTTAAAATAAAACTAAAATATTTACTATTTATATAATTTTAAAAAATAAATAAAAAATATAAATATAAATTTTATTAATATAAAATATTTATAATTAATACTTAAATAATATTTTAAAAATTATTTATAAAATTATATAAATATTATTATAATTATTTATTAATTATTAAGAATATAGATAGAAATTAGAAAAATGTATAAACTAATTTAATAATAAAATATTTATATTTTTATTAATATTATTTTTTTTTAACAGGCTTTATTAACAAGCTTCAGGCCAGGTCAGGCCACTTAAACAGGACAGATCAGGCCTAAAATAAAGTCTTTAACAGGTAAATTCTTGCCGATAATATAATAAATGTCTTATATGATTGGTCATATAATCGTGGTTATATAGATGCTTTTTATGAAATATCTTTAATTGGAAGTGTAAGAAAATTAAGTAAAATAAATTATTTTATGGATAGACAAGTAATTGATGGAATTCCAAATGGAATTGGTGTTACAAGTTTTTTTATGGGAGAAACTATTAAATATATAGGGGGTGGACGACTTTCTTCATATATCTTATTTTTTATATTCTTTATATTAATCGTTTTAGTAATTTGGTATTATTTATTTATTAATAGTAATCAAGATCTTATTAACTAATCTATTGTTAACTAATCTTATTAATAGTAATCAAGATCTTATTAACAGGCCAGACTCAAGCCTAATAATTATGTTACAGGCTAGTCCTGTTTAGAGTAAAGTCTGACCTGACCTGACCTGACCTGTTTCTATCCCTATGCATGAGACAAAATGTTCTCCTTTAGTTCTTGATGAATACCGGTTTTCTTTTACATGTCCCATGTTTTACTTCTTTTTTTTTCTTTTTTTCTTTACTACTGCTTTATGGTTGTTTTTACAATAAAACCAAGGATAAATAATTTTGTTGTATCCATTCTTACAAAATTTGGCAAATCAAACAAACTCTAAAGCGTTCATATAGTCAAACTACTGAATACTAAAGCATTTGCATTTTGTGATTACGTGTTGATTTACCTGCTTATTATTGAAAGGATCGACCTTAATGTATGATCTAAAAACATGAATTTTTTTTTTTCACTTAAGAAATTAAGCACTCGCACAATGTGTGGGTGATTCAATTTTCTTATACAACTATTGAGAAATAAAGAAGACTTACAGCAGTTGAGAATGAAAAAAGTAAAGATAATATAAGTGAAGAGCTGTAAGGGCATTTGTCCTAAGTATTTTGAATAAAAGTATAAATTTTAAGGTAAATTTTACGATGCTATGAAAATTGAGAGAATATTATATACTCTTTTATATATGGAACAATCATAATGGTTAATTTTGATAGTAGAGTTAGTAGTTTATTTAGAAAAAATATAAATATCTTTTAATATTTTAATATAATGTAAGAAGCGCATTCAATATTTCTTTAAGATTAAGAATACCGAAACAAGTACTTAACTTCAATTACAAAATATTTCATGTGGTATTTACAATATTAAAATATTTCTTTATTTACAGAGAAATGCTACACTTTTTTATTGGCTAGATGTTTTAAAATAAAATTGTATTGCATTTGCTTATTCTTATAGAAAAGTGTATTATACTCTATGTTCTTCTAATTTGAGTTATCTGTGGAGAGAGAGATTTGACCAAAAATAGCAACATGGAAGACAGCTTTTCTACGGCATCACAAAATAATAAATTAATGGAGAAAATGGTCGGTGAAAACTTTTGAGAGGGTTTGAAAAAGCCACGTGAAAAGTCAATCACCAATCGAAACACAAGATAAAATCAACATAATATCTTTTCTAAAACACTTCTAATTTTGTGTATTAATTAAAAATCGTAGATTGGTTTCTTCATAATGTAAAAATAACTAAAATAAACTTTACCATTTTGAAGAAAAAATTATCTACATAACTGAAAATTAAACTTAATTAATATACTTAAGAGACACGTTTATTTATTCATATGTCAAATTTTGTAGACAATAAGACTTTTTACTTTCTTAGATGTCTTGCTATATTTTACTTCTAACATAACAATCCCTTTTCTGGGTAAAAGAAAAGAACAAATTTGTTTTGGGACCAATATTGTTAGTAGTATAAAACTAGCGATAACATTTTATGAAAATTCTTATTCTAAATAGCCAGAAGATCGAATAATTGTAAATTGAATTGCAAGCACCCTTGCGTTACCGAAAACTAAAAGCATCCCCAAATTATGGATAGTGATTGCTACTACACCTCTAATGTTTAATATATGATAGGAAATGCAATATGAAATTGTTTATATTTTCTTTCTCAATATTAAGTACACGTTCGTCTATCACAATTTGTTTTAAAGGAATTATTATGAAGGAGTGATCACTTGAATAGAAACATGAATAGGTAGCATGGAGCTAGGATTTAGTCTTGGATATTATAATAACAACCAATTCTTAAATCCATTTGTTATGTATATCTTTATTTTTTTAGTATAATTTGGAACAAACAAGTTCCAAGTCCTAAATTTGTGATTACAAAATATATATATATATATATATATATATATATATATATGAAATGCAATAATTAAAACTAAAGGAAGATATTAAGGATGAATAAGTTTATAATTAATGCAAACAACAATGATGATAATTAAACCTTCTTTTACTTAACGGGATTAATTACATGGATCAAACAAAACCATGATATCTATAGACAAATCGTTGACCTTTCATTTGATTTGATTTTTTTTTTTTTAATGACTTTCTTTATAATTTTTCCAGCGTCCACCTCTAGCGACGGGATACCCTTCATTTGATGTACCCTTTTACTGAAATTTCTATAGATTTTCTCTACACATTAACTAAAGCGATCTTAAAGTTTTTTCTCATTTTATTGTGAATATTTTTATAATATAATAATGAAAAATGGGTAATTAAAGGTTAATTTTTAACAAATACAAAAATGGATGTTTAATTGGCTATAACAGGTGAGAATCATAGTTCAACAACTTCAGTATTAGTTATATTATGGCTAGATAGAATATAGACGACATTATTGAGGGGCAATAGCATCAATCAATTGGTGCATATATATTTGATGAAAAGTGAATCTAACAGGAGTATATAGTTTTAGTTTTTTATATTGTTTAAAATTAACCAATTAAAATAAAGAGAATGAAGCATGAACAACGCTAATAAAGACAAAATGAAGCATGTTACCAATATCTTGGATAGACCAAAGCTCCAAAAGAAATGTTTAATCAATTCGTTAATTGCATACAATTAGGAAGGGTAGGCTGCAAGAGTCAAGTAATGTATATTGGAAGGCAACGTGGTATCCCTTGCATTATCCGTTGTGGTTCAACCTAAAAAACAGCATGAACCTAATTTCTAATTTTGAGGTTATAATAACAGTAAATTTATAACCTTAATTAAAATTTCGTTCGCTATATTATTGATTATTTTGGTTTTTTTTAAATATAATAATACCTATTCATTGAACAAACTTCAGAATAAAATTAATCTTCCTAAAGCAGTTAGAGGCACAACACCAACATTACAATGATTAGAAATTAGTTTATGAAGATTTTCATTTGGTTAACTGAGTCTAAATAAAGGCATAAATATTTTATATATCAATGAAAATAAATGATTATATATATATATATATATATATATATATGGACAGAATTTTCTTATAATGGTATAAGTTTAAAAATTCTTACACTTAATTTGAGTATTTCATTTAACTTAAATCTAACATATTATAATTTATTACTTTATTGACCGTTAGATTTAAGTTAAATGAAAGGTTCAGATTGGGTGGAAGAGTTTTTAAACTTACACTGGTGTAAGAAGATCCTTATCCATATATACAGGGGGCAGGATCTTCTTACACTGGTATAAGTCTAAAAAATCCTACACCAAATCTGAACCTTTTTATTTAATTTATATCTAACGAGTTATAATTTATTATTTCACTAACTATTAGATATAAGTTAAATAAAAGGTTCAGATTGAGTGTAAAATTTTTTAAACTTACATTAATGTAAGAAAATCATTCTTTTACACACACATATATATATATATATATATATAATGATTAAACGACAAGTGCTTTTACTTCCAGCACTGAGGATGTCCAGGTACTTTATATATATGTTCAAATCAAATCAAGTAAAAAAATATTCTTAGATTTCGGGACTGAATTTGATTATATATAGTTTAAATGTACATACATTATTTGTAGCTTGGCAAGATTTGGACGGTGATGAAAGTATGATTACATAATATCGAGTGTGTGAGCTTTCCGGGGGATACTAATTTCCTGACATAGAAGACTGCAAAACTATTGCAACTATAATTAATTAAGATTTCGAGGTAAATATATATATAGAGAGAGAAATCCACTGCGTATTATGGATTTTTTTTCACTGTTT
Organism: Abrus precatorius; assembly: GCF_003935025.1. Taxonomy (NCBI): domain Eukaryota; kingdom Viridiplantae; phylum Streptophyta; class Magnoliopsida; order Fabales; family Fabaceae; genus Abrus; species Abrus precatorius. The sequence goes on along the minus strand of NW_020874439.1, from coordinate 21,668,841 downwards.
TTCTCACCATTGCTGCTATTGTGAGTGGTGAACCTTGATTTTATATTGGAAGAATATATCACTAAGCCCCTAAAATAACGATTTTATTTGTTTATTAAAAAAGATTGTTGAATGAATCTCGAAAAACATCTCACCATTAAAAAGTTGATCAGCTGAGAATCTTTAATTTTGGATATATTTGAAAATTTTCATTATAAATACTCATGTTAACCACTACGGAACTCAAGAAAGGAAGGTGGAATCTGAAATTCTACGAATAATGGTCTTTGTTTTCTATGGGAAATTTTAGTAGCCAATTTCCACCTTCATCGAAACATGGTTCTCAAAGGAAAAGGAAATCCCCTCCCATAACGTGTTCCTTGCCCTGCTTTTGTACACATATTGGAGAAGATGCGCCAAACACATTCGTTTAAGACCATTTTTTATAAATAGGTATAATTTACGCAAGATTCATTAGACGAGGAGTAGGATAGTTATCATCTTAATGAAATTTATATGAATTTTACCCAACAATAAACATACATTGAGAATTAAAAACACGTTAAATAATGTGTTGCTAGTAATTTTTAAGAAGAAGAGAATTTAATGTGCTAAATATATATTACTTTGGCTCTTATTTTTCTGTTTATAAAGAGAAAAAATTGTACAAACTATAAAATTTAATTTTGTTAAAATTAATTGCAAAGCTTGTTAATTTAATTTTTTTAATGGGTTTCATTTTACTATTACATTACTTAAATTATATAAATGCTTTATATGGATAGAAGAGTATTAATGAATGACAGTTAATTTTATCTTAAACTTTTACGTAATAGGTAAATAGACATAAATTTATTTTGAATCATTGATATGATATACAAGAAGATAGGTAATATATATATATATACACACACACACAACGAGACTTTCAACATAAATGGTGCCCGTTTGGACGGCAGAATTCAGAGAATCTACAATAACAGCCTCCCTCGGTTGCTTCCAAACTCTAAAAGTCTAAAACAATTAATGGCATGAGGCAAGACAAGCTATGGTTTTCTCATATATATATATATATATAGATATATATATATATAATAGTGATGGCTCCTCAACACCTTGAAGAAACGGTTTTCTCATATCAAAGATACCTTCAAATTAAACCCAAAGAATCTGCAATTTGAGGACAACAAACATGTCTGGTTGGTCACCTGAAAACGCCAAGAGAGCATATCTTCAAGCACTAAATATGGTATGCAACAAGAGCAGCACATCTTATACTTTGTCACACACTGCAAATTCCACTGTTCAATTAATATAACGTGTTTGGATTCACATTTACATGCATATAGATTCACATTTTCTTTCACATTATTAGTTATAATTTTTGCGTTAAATCTGCGTTTACATGCTTCCTGATGTGTCTAAACACATATAATAAGATTCACGTTTACATATTTTTGTTTCACTTTGCAGGCCAAAAGAGGTAAAGAACCTGATGTAGCTGAGTTTATATCTGCTCTAGCAGCAGGCAATAATGCACAACTCATGGTGGTCGCCGGCGCCAGCGTGGCCGGTTCAGCCGCGCTAGCTCTGGCTGCAGCTGCTCACCAAACTGGTGGCCGTGTGGTTTGCATTTCATTTGGACAAATTGAATCACAAGCATCACGAAAAGCACTAGGAGTTTATGGAGATTGTGTTGAGTTTGTTGTAGGAGATGTGAAAAGCCTTGTACTTGGTGATTACAAAGGAGCTGATTTTGTGCTTGTAGATTGTGACATGACCAATGCAAGGGAAATTTTCTTAGCAGCATTTAAAGGGGCAAAAGATGGGGCACTTGTGGTTGGATATAATGTCAAGCATAGGGTCTCACGGTGGAGACAATTGAGGGCATCGTTTTTACCCATTGGAGAAGGGTTGTTGGTGACTAAAATTGACCCAAATTTGAAGGCATTAAATGACAGGGTTGTCCATAGAAGGAAGAATCGTTGGATTGTTCATGTAGATAACCACACCGGAGAGGAACATATTTTTAGGGTCACATCTCCTTATAAGAAACTGCAGATGGGAATTTAAGGCAACAAATTGATAGGTTCTTTTTCTTTTTAATAATGAAATGATTCAAGTATAATATATATTGGTTGAAAAATATTAACAGCGCAATCTTTTGAATATATTTTTCAACACACTTCTAATGAGTGGTCAGAGATCCACTCATTAAAAATGTGTTGAATAGTGTCTTCACAAGAATGTGTTGTCATCCTTGCTCCACATAGGTTTCATGGTGTGAAGGACTTCTAGTTTTTACCTTCTATTGTCTCAGGATGTAAAATAGAATAGGAGCTGAGCTATTAGCTATTCAGTTGTGTATTGACAAGTGTTATGGTGTACATGTATGAAACATTTTGGCCTGTTAATTTTTTTCACAGGCCAAAGAAGCCATATGAATGTAAAATAAAAGGAAAAAAGAGAAAACTATCTAATTTAATATAAAAATCATCAAATGTTGTGATGTATATTTTATGGGCATGGAAATTATTAGTCCTACGAAACTCCATCAAATATTTTTCATTTGTATCCTCTTATTCAATTGTCATGAATGGTGTGCAAGATTAAATTTTAAGAGCAACTTTCACTTCTTAAAAAGCTTTTGTTAAGTCTTATCAGTTGAATCTTATTACATATACAACGAAGAATTTCAACATTCCTTCTAACCTTATAAAATACAAATTTGTTAGCTTAATTTAATTTTTTATAGGCTTATTCACTATAATAATATTAATTCAAAACATTTACCAAAATAATGTTTTTAAAAACTATTTCTTTGTCAGGACTTTTTTTGCCATGTCATTTTAATGTTGTTTTAGTAAATAAGCCTTTTTTAATACTTAAAAATCTATTATTTTTCATTTGAACTTTTATTTTAATTTTTTAAAACATATCCTTCATACTATATTATTCTTTAGCAATAGTACTTTTGTTATTTGTATTTCTGATTTAATCCCTTTTAATAATATGAATTAAGCATATAACAAGATTGAATGGCGTTACTAATTAATTACAAAAGAACATGTTGTCATTGACCTTTGCCGATAAATTCGTAAATATCCTTACTACTAATAATATTTTTTTAAAAAAATCAATATAACAATTATTCTCTTCATAAATGATATTTGGAGAAAAAAGTTATAAATTTTTTTAATAAGGATGTGAAAAAAAAAGTTCAACAAGTAACTCCCTGGAATGCGTTGGAGCTATCTCCTAGTGAAACATTAGGCTTGAGTTTTTTTTTTTTTTTTCATTTTTCTTAATTAATAAATATAAGAAAACTCACATTAACATAACTTTATTAATTTCAAATCTATGAAGAGATTAATAAACTAAAAAAGTGTGTTTTCCCTATTTATATAATTCTTAAAAAATACAATAAAAATAAAATTGTTATTTTAATAAAACATATTAATTGACAATAAAAATAAGCTCCAAAGCGACCTTCATCGAGGAGGCCCACTATCTTTGGTTCAAACGTAATAAAAGTTAAACTTCTAATAACATTACTTTTATTTAACACGAAATAAAAATGAAGTATATCTAATTTTTCATGTGGCCATTAGATTCACTGATCTAGAATGTGGGAGTTTCACAGTGTTTCTTTTTTAAATTAGTGTAGACCACTCAGAAAGCAATGAATCCTTCTAAGTTCTATCTCTTATAACAATGTAGATAAGACCTGTCGAATCTACATGCAAGATTAAGTGAATTTAAAAATAATATTTAGCAAAGTAATTAAATAATTTGTCAAAATTATTATTGATATATTTGAAATATATATTGTAAGTATTTGAAATGTAAAAGTATTCATTGAATCATTGTAGTCAATTTCATTTTTCTCGATTCATATTTAAAGTTAATTTATTTTGTTAGTATATTATTAAATTTAAATATTATTTCATTCCAAGTCTTAAGAACCTTATTTATACTGAAAAAACATAAATTGATAACATAATTTTGTAAGTGAAATAAGTAATTAACACACTATAAAAGCTATCACTTACTATATAATTTAATAAGATTGGATTAACTTTTGTTCATATAGATATTTTTCTAAAGAAAATTGAATCGTTATTATTGACCTCTTGAGTTTATACTAATAAATAACTTTATTAGCATTTGACATTAATATATACTATCAATATATAATCTCTAAAGTTATTATTAATAATTTAATATTTGTTAGACAAATATTATATTAAAAATATTATTTTAATTCTTAATAATTTTTATAATAATAATAAATATTTTTTGTAATATTAGTATGCCTGTGGCTTTATTTAAAACTTCAATGTTTGTAATATTAAACAATAAAATGTGTGTAATTTAAGGAGTTCCAATTTTTAAACCACTAGTTCTAAAATGATATTACACAGGATATTATATATTATTATTTTTATCTTTTGTACATATATCTTAAAAATGCGCCAAAGTATAAAATGACACCTAAAGATGTACCAGTAACGATAAATCAACATTTTTCTTTTCGAATTAAGACTGATAAAATAATAAAAATCTACAAAAAAATTTAATAAAGTAGTTACTCCTTAAGGGAAAAAGAGAAAAAGAAACAAATATATCAAAATAAGATGACAATTTTGTTTTTTAAAAAGAAAATATTAATATTAATATTACTTATATGCTAATTAATATTTTTTTTATGTTAAATAATAAATATTAATAATTAAACATTATTTTTTAAGTCTTTTTATCTATAAATTTTTTGAATCTCAAATAAAAACTTTAATTGCTCTATGTTTAAGCCCCTATATAAATATAGAGTTGCTCTAGAAGTGAAAATAATTCAAGTTACATATTGATGCTTACCATATGTTTTTGTATTAGGTATTTTATTTTACACATATGTCGTTTCTAATCATCATTGTTATTATATAAATATAATTAATACTTGATTACAAAAGACTTTGTAAATAGACCATTACACTTTAAAATAAGTCTATCTTAAAAAAAAATAAGTAGGTTAAACTAAGAATGTGTGTTTGAAAAACATACTATAGACAAAGGGTCCTAATGGTTTTCTCTTTTTACTTGTTATCCATTGTAACATCCTCGTTTTTTCTAAACAGTTAATTTGTTAATATAGTTATAATTTAGATTATAATTCTTCAATTTTTGGAAAATAAAAAAAATGCTCGTTTATACCGGTTAAAATTGCTCTATGAGGATAAAAATAGCATTTTTAATCTAGAAGAATTATTTTAAATAATAAAAAATTATATTTTAATTAGAAATAATATTTGGAGTGTAAAAATAATTATTTTGGCAATTATTTCTTATTTTTAAATTTTTGGTTAATACTATTTTATGTGTTCACAGGAATTGTGTGATTATTTTTTTTTTCTTTTTTTCTTTTCTTTTTCTTTTTAAGTGATAACTAAAGAGATATTGATGTCAAAAATTATGTTATAATTATTTTAATTGTTTGGCATAAATTATTTTTATTTTTGAGTTTTATTCATAATTATTTTATTTAATTACATTAAAATAGTAAAATAATTGATTATTATATTATTATTTCTTTATCTATTTGACTAAATTGACCATTTTCTTACGTAAATCTTCTTCTTCTCCAAGTCCATAACCCCTTCTTCTTCCTTTCACCATTTTCATTTTCTTCCACTCATTTAAGCTTGTTTTAAAGTATGTTTTTAATATATATCCTTAATTAAGCTTAATTAGTTGTTAATTATCATTTCATCCGATTAAAATTTTAAATTTTTTCTATTTTTGGCTGTCATGAACAGTAAAAATAGGTCTTACTTTACTTCAAAATTATTGGTTTTTAAACTTACTTTCTTTTGTACTATATGTAGACTATGCATGGCTTATATTGTTTACATAATTAGTTTTTCAAAAATGTGATTAAAAAGCACTAAACCCTCACAAGGGTTGGCTGCCATGTAGTTTTAGAGAAGGTGAAGTGAGTGTTTTTCAATTCCATTTTATTCTTTTATATTAGTTAGATCATAGAAACTAATTTTGTGTTAATCGGACTTTTATAGCAAAAGTTAGAAAATTTCAATTTTTACATATACATATAAGAGTATAAAATTAGCATCTCCTTAGTATTAATTATGTTTAGGCATGATTAATTGATTAGGTTGATCGTTTCGAAGATTGGATTGTTCGAGTTTTCTAAAGAATCAAAAAAAAAAATTCATCCATATCTTCATCAAAGAATATCCGTAAGGTAAGGGGTGGGATAATTTTATTTCAATATGTGGCATTAAGAACCATAAGGGAATGATTCTCTATTGTTCTAATCAAATAAAATGAATTTGGGTTGTTTTAGAGCTATCCCATAATTTTTAGAAGATTTTGTTATAGCACTTGACATGTGTGAAAAGTTGCCTTAGACCAGGAAATTGATTGAACAAGGACTCTCCCTTATATGTAAGGTCTTTTGTGTATTTAAATTAATGTATTGGAATGATTTATGGTTGAAGTGCTGTATTGAAATATTTCTTTATAATTGGTTGAATTCTCATTATGTGCTTGTGTAGATATTCTTGTTGGTAGGAATGCCATATAATAGTAAAGATTGGAAGTAATATAGTTTCATGTGGTGTGAGCATATAGATTGATATAATCTAAATGTCCATTAAGACTTGTTGGAAAGAAGAAAATATGTTTTTAAGGTATATATATATATATAATTATGTATTTTATATATAGTACAAGTATCTTTTGACTTCTTTTGAAAATAGATTTAATAAAAATAAATAAATAAATTATATTACTGAGAAAGTAGTATTGGATATTTGGAAGGCTTGAATCATTTTTAAAATGATTAAGTTTTAAATTTTTAAGCATAAAAACATATTTAAAGAAAGAGGGGAAGATACGATTTCCATGGATTTTGAGATAATGGAGGTGGAATTTAATTAATTAGAAGTATTCTGAATTTTTCTGGTTGTTTTACAGGAAGAAGAAAATTTTGGAATATCTGATTTACAGAGGAGACTCTGTCGAATTTTATTGAGAAAAGAAAAAGTTAAGGATTGTACTTAACAGAAAAGAAAAATTAAAGTTTTTCTCTAATTACATTAATTAGGAGTGAAGACATGCATCATGAACATGTGATAGTGTGATGAGTGGACAGGGAAGTATAAGAAATCTAGGGGCGGCTCCAGGGTAGTCTTGGGGATAGTGACGTGTGATTGAATCTGACAGTGGCCAAGGCTCGCCATCTTGTGCTGTAGACTCTCACTGCAAAACTTTACTATCCTGACTGGTCTCGAAAGATTCTTGTATTAGTAGAGCTGTTACTGTATTATGAGATGAACAAAGTTGGCAGATAAGTAACAGTGAAACTCCTGATCCTTCCCTGAGTAAAAGAAACATATTGATGGTTTTGGGCCCACATGCATGTGTCAAAATGTACTAAGTTATAATAATGGACTTGCATCACTTCTCATTCATGGCATATGCATTTGCTTGGTAGATTATGGGTGTTGATAATTAATTGTGTGATTGAAACCCTTATATGTCTTTTGCTGCTGGAGATTGAATTAAATTGTCTCACCCTTTTATTGCTATGTGTGTTGTGTGTGAATATGTTTATTAGGTGAGAACATTGATGGCTCGACCACCGTACCAATTCAGCGTCTCGATCAGATATGATCCTGAGGGAACATGGGTGCACGACTGGGAGCAACAACGATTCACCCACACTGGCTCTATTACCTTTTTGTTAGATAGAAATGGCCCAGGCCCACGAGCTTACCCTATCCCCATCCGAGTACCCATGAGACTTACTTTTCCATTTCCTCCAGATGTACAATTTGTGAGACCCCTACCCCACCTCCTGTTCCTGTATTATCACCCCCCGGTATTACCCCCAGGTTTTCTTAGACCTTTACGTCCTTCTATACCATATTTACCACCTGTTGAACGAACTAGTTTAGTTGACACACTTTTAGCAAGACCTATCTCTATTTCATTCACTTCCTCTTCGTCTTCCTCTAGTTCTTCAGACTCTCCTGATTCTTCTCACTGTTCAAACACCTCTACTGCTATCGGAAGGAAGAGGACTGCTTCTCAAGCAGGACTCCTTCCTAATTTTACCTCCTCTGAGTAGGAATCTAGTGGAAAGGAGAGTAGGATAGAGTCGAGTAAGGAATAATCTATACATATACGTAGGTGTAAGTACTTTTGACTGAAAAGAAAAATGGGTATATAGGAAGCCTAACCTTACCGTTGTTGAATTTTGGGAGGAAATGGGCACTTTGGTGATCATGGATCCAGGGGAAAGCTCGTGAGGTCTTCGTTTTGGGTTGTCGTCTCTGATATCGTGACCCCACTTTAGTTTGTATGTAATTCAGTTATGTATATATTTAGATAACTGGATGATTGTATAAATTAACAGATGATGTGTATATATGAAATGAATACTTCTAGTAATGGTAGTGTATTTAATTTCACTATATCTGAATAGATATAGACCCATGCATGTGATGTTCTTACTGCTTGGTTATTTTATGATTATATTTATATTTATTGTTTAGTAAGTAGTAAGGATGTCACATCCATCCTTTGTAAGTTTTGAAATTTTATTTCGCCTCATTGTTAATTATTTTATTCTACCTTTCTCTACTTAAAAACACACCATAAATACACTAAATTTCAAGTAACAAAGTCACAACACAAGTTTTTCTATTAAAAAGGAAAATATATAACTATAATAAACAGTGCTCATCTCACAATCTCATTCTTATAACTAAATACTATATATAAAATAAATAGGATGATAGTTTACAAGTAGGAAATTAATCATTAGTTTAAAAGAAATTTACAAAATTACAACACCGGCAAACAAGTTTACAAAATGAAATAGCTAAAATTAATTTTAATAAATTATTTGTTGAAAGTTCATAACAAAATTAGGGTCTGTTTGATAAATTATTAAAATCGATTTTAACTGCTAACAATTTTTCATTGCACACTTTTGAAATCACGCACATAGACATTTCCAACGTTTTTAATTTTAGTTATTATTTGCATATGGTATACAAATGAGTTTCAAATAAACTCACGATTTATCAATTCATGAAAACCTTAAAAACGAAGTAACGACTTAATTGAAGAAAAACTTAATATAAAGAACAAAATAACTATATTATTTATGATTAATTGAAATTGTGATATGTGAACTAATAATCTTTAGCTAGTCGTGAAAACGTACCAAAAAGTACAGAAAAAAAAAAATCAAAAGAGGAAGAGATAAAAAAATTTAAAAAAAAGTTGTCTGATTCACTTGGATGGACTAAGATATTGACGTCAGCAAAAGTTTATTGTTCTGACTTCCAAATACATCTAATTTCCTACCCGATCTGAGATTATTTTACATATAGTTGTAATTACTTATAAATTGTTATTTTAGACAAAGAAAATGTGAAAGTGCTTTTCCTTTTTGTAAATATTCAAACACTAAGACTTGGTCAAAAAAAGCCACAACTTCAGCTTAATGCAAGTCCACGAGTGTGACCCTGTGGTGGATATTCCCTCAACCATAGCTAGCCGTCGCTACCCCCTTAATTAAGCAATTGGCAAATAAATCAAATTGCTAATAATAATAATAATTTGTAGACACCCACAGAGAGATAAAAAGAGAAACCATAGATATAATAAGCGATGTGATACGATAGAAGGAGAAAATTAATAAAAAAAATGTAATAGTGTCTTGAAGTATCATAAACGAGGACTAAAATGGAAGTAAGAAAAAAGCTAAAACACAAGCTTCTGCCAAACTACAAAATAATTTTGAAAAACAAAACTGTGCATGCACATTAAACTAAGCATAAGTACAAAACTTGTAATTTACATCATTTTATTATAACAGTACCCACCGTATCTGCAGCTCTTCACATCTTCCTTAGCCATCCCAGATATAATAAACAAGCTGAAATTGTAATGCCCACAACTTTCTAACAAAGCAATTTGGCAGCTTGATTTTCTATATCCTCAGAGTCACAAACCCAAGACATGATCTCTACTTAATAATAGATTCAAGTCATTCAACTGAACCCAATGGACTAAATTTTAAGATAATACGTTTAATTAAGCAGCCCAAATAATTTATTTGATTAACTTAAAACTTAGAAGACCCTTAATTATAAACAAAATCACTCTCGGAAAAAATGCTCTTCTCCTGATATTTGATCTATGTGCTTGATCCAACGGCTGGGAGTACCCTTTGGAACAGCTGAAGCATTACCACCACTTCTACTCCCTATGTAAGCAATATCCAAACCCTTCCCAACAGGCAAGAACACCGATCGAACCACACGTGTGCCCCTCTCCAACACCACGTGCCATCTGAACCCACCAGAAACGTTTCTTTGCCATGCATTTTTGCATGCCAAAACTGCCCCTCTCGTGCTAACCTTGGCCACCCTAAGAACCCTAGCAAAGTCCCTCCTCTTGCAATCAACCACCAGAAAGTCCAACCCCACGAGCCCCGCCACCGCCGCCTCCGCTTCGCCGGCCACCACCTCTGGCGGCGGCGACACCCCCATCTCGGCCAAGGCCTTTGTGTACTGCACCCTTGACCGTTCATCTTGGACTATGCACACGTGTCTTGCACCCGTGTTGCGAGCTGCAACTGCCAGGCCTACACTTGCGGCTATTGGGCCTCCAAGGGACCATGACTCCACTATTAACTTCGCGTTCCAACCTGCTGCCATGGCTGAGAGTAATTCAGCTACCCCTGATTCCTTGAATTTCTCACACTACAGCAAAATTATGAAGCATAGCAAAAATTAAAAGAAAAATATATTGAAATTTAACCAATTTCAAGGCAAAACTCAAAAGGGATATATAGTCATATAGAAAATAATATCATCAATAATGTTATTTACACCCCTGAAGGTTAGATATTTCTTTTATAGTATGTACTTTTGTATGTATGATAAAAATAAATAAATATAGATAAATTAGTATAGAATTAACATTAATCAAATAATAGAACTGTAAAATCATAAATATCAAGAAAGTGATAAAGAAAGAAGGAAAGAAAATAATGTGATTGATGGTTCTTGAAGGTGCTTACTGATTTAACGGTGTCTACGTAAGCTTTTAAGGCTGTTTCTGGACACCAAACGAGCTTCATGGTGTGTGTCTACTTTCTTTCTCTTTCTCTGTGTGTTTCTCTCTCTTGGTATAATTCACTTTCTGTGTTTCGACTTTGGATATTGTGTCAGGGTGATCGAAGGAGCAATGGTGGTACACGTTGACGTACGGGGAAGTGTTAGGTATATATGAGTTGATAAATGGTGTGTTGTGATAAGATATATACGAAAGAAGAAAGGGGGATCGAGACTCAGAGGGCGTTGACTTTTGGCTTACGCAATTTGAACGTGTAAATTAAACCCAAAGAAAACAATGAAATTAGCTGTAGATGAAGATGATTAAGCTAGTAGCTATCTTCTAATATTAAATTTTTTTTCTTACCCATTTCTTTATTCGGATTAATACATATGCATTGTGCGAACATTTCGACTGGTTTAATTTATTACTATATTTCTTAAATAATTGTGGATAATTTTACATTTTTAATTTTTTTTAATTATGATCTTTATTTTTTTATTTTTCAATTATATTTTATATAAATTTAAAAATAATCATACAATATAAATTTAATTTATTTTCCTTCTTTCAATAATAGTGAATGAATTTAAAACATTTTTAAGAATATAATAAAACAATTCAGTTTAAAAATTTTACGTCAAATAATAAGCACGTTTATATTATTATATATACTCAGTCATATATAGTGTATTACTCACTTTGTTTCTTTAAATTTGTTTTTCTTTTCAAGTTGTGTAATAATGGAGAAAGTCATTAAATGATATTGATTTTGAACAAAATTTGATTGGATTATCGTTCACTAGAGTACTCAAATATATTAGGCTAAATAAAGTTCAAAAACCTCCTTAATTAGATATGTGTTAAAGTTTGCTCTTAGGTGATTTAAGCATGTGTTGAGAAAATCTATAGAAGACTTAGTTAGGATAATGGATTAGATATAAAGTAATCCATTCACTAAAAATTATGTAGACCAAGAAAAAACTATTAGACGAGAAATCATTAAAATAATGTGAGACCTTTTGTTGTTGAAATTAATTACCGCCATACCATAATCCCAATATCGCCACCACTAAGATGTAGCAAAGAAACTTTATGGAATGACTTTTGTTCAAGTTGTTTCTAGTTGGTCATATCACGTTTTGCGTAATGTATCACCCAAGTCCATTGTGTGGTAGAGATGAAAAAATAACTTATATATATAAACCCATACTTAAGTTTGACGAATACTTTTATTTTCTATTATTATTAATAGTAGTATTATTAGAATTAAATATATGTTTACTTTCTACGAAAATTTTTACCTAAAGTTAGTCCCTCTTTATTTTCACATATCTAAATTTAGTCATTACTGTTAACTTTTTACAGTTAATTGATGATTAAACTAACAGCTGATTCCATCTAAAGTGTTTATGTATAAGTCTAATTTCATGTGATGATTAATGTTTATTTATTATAAATTAACACTAACTAACTAAATAAGTATCACATAATAAATGAATAATAAATTAGTCTCTCATTTATTATTCAATTTATAGTAATTATTAAAATTTAAAATAACAAATAAATAATGATTATCACATGAGATTAAAATGACACATAAGCATTGCATGTGAGACCAATAGTTAATATATAGTCATCACTCAACCGTAAAAAGTAAATGACAATTAATGACTAAATTTTGAGACATGAAATTAATGAAAGATAATTTTAGGTAAAAGAAATATAGAAAGTAAAAATATATTTAATCTTTATCATAAATTTTCATGAGACCCGGTAAGAAATTGAAAAAAATATAAATAATCCCAGAATCAAAAGAAGGGATGGGATGGAAGAGGAGGAGAAAGTACACGAAGTACAGGAAGATATTGAAAAGAAACGTTGAAGAATTGCTAGCATTGACAAAGAAGGATTCCTTTATCATCTTTGAAAGGAAAACTGTAGTACAGAAAATGTTACACTGTTGAATTGTGGACCACCCATAATTAACTTATTGTCATTGGTTAATGATTATTTTAAAATTTGTTTAATAATTTTAAAATTTTACATCATTATATCCAATGATTATTGATATTAGACTACCAGTAGTTCAAGGAAAAGGAAAATTTTGGCGAAATTATGTATCTGTTAAACTCTATAAGTTTGGCGAAATTTTCTCTTCTTTTTTTTTTTCAGCTTTGCTAAATGGTACTAGTTGTTTTTGACAAATTCGTCATGAAAACATGTGATTCATTTTCAGTGGATGAAGATAATAACTTAAAGAATTAGAAAACATTAGAATTTGATATAAATAGTATTTTCTTTTTCTTTCTGAAGCAATTCATTTGAAGCTGTAACTGAAAGATAAAAGAAAGGAAATAAAACTAAGAGTATGTTTTATTACTGTTTTGAAAACAGTTTTCTGATTTTAAAAATTGATATTTGAGACAATTTGATTATATCTTTTCTTTTAATCCTGAGATATATAAAATCATAAAACCATCACTTTATTTTCACATGGAATGACATGCAAACATTCCATCAACTCAAGAATAATTAAATTAACATATAAGAGATAAGAGAAAATTATTAAAAAAATATTTTGATGAATAATATTTTTTAAAAATATAAATTTTTTATCGAGTTTAATAATGAATAACTTTTGAGAGCGACCAAAATAAGTATTTTGTCATTTTTGTTTATTAATTCTTGTGTCAACTGGGATCTAGCTAGATTTCTCTTTTAATTATTAATTGTACCCCTTACATAATTAACCTGCGTTTAGGATTCTAACTCTATGTTAATCCAATGTTTTGCATGTATACATATATATATATATATATATATATATATATATATATATATATATATATACTTAATCATTAATTAACCCTATGTTTACAAAATTAAAAAAATAAATAAACATTTACAAAAAGGAATGAGACTACAAAGAGTGAACGACAAAATTAACCAGGCTAGTTCGCTACAACTCAGAAGAAACAAAAGCAGCTATACTATATTTAACAAGTTGCCAAGGATGACATATTATATATTTGTCACAATTGTCTGCAAAGATCAATCTTAAAATATGTTTCTTTGTTTCCTAACTTTCTTCCATTCATGATTAACATATACCGTAGATAGCGAAAGGTTAAAAGAATACTTATATCTACCACATCAAAGCAAATTAGTTTTATCAACAACATAACACACTTCAAAATTATTATTTTTCAAATTGAAAAAATGTAAACGTCATAAGTTCACGTAAGCCCTCCCAAAAAATATAAAGTATATATCATATATGATAGTAACTCTTTTTGACGGGACAGATTTGCATAGATTTTGTCACTCGTAATCCATTCACTATATTTCAGATATTTTTACCAAAATGATGTTTATTACTTAATATATTCTCTATATAATGTATAAATATCTTTTAATTTAATTTAATCAAAATTAATATATATATATATATATATATATATATATATATATAGTTAATATAAGACTATTTCAAATTAAAAAAAAATTAATACACATGTTACAATCTCGCTCGGTATATATTATGGGGATTTTTGACCCATGCAAATATAAGCTTGAGAGGAGTTCATCAACTCTTGAAGCATGCCTCAACCTTGTGAAGATCACTTGAGGGATGCATGAGATCATTTTGTGAAAGGTTTCACTAACAATCTTAGTATCTGCTCGTGATATATGTTCCAACTAAACTTTGTGGATTTCGTTGGGATTATTAGTTGAAGATCAAAATTTTCAGAATACTAATTAAGCCCAGATTCAATTGTGTTTTGTGCATATGATTTTGTAAAAATAATATAAAAAATAATTACTATATATCCCTTCATATGATTTAGTTGAGAGTTATTTGAAAATGGAAGTTTTGGTGAGTTTAGGATGGATAGGATATAATATAAACTTAATGTATTAGTAGTATATGTATGATTATATATAATATTTTTTTATTTAAAATTAAAAAATATGTTCAACTATTTTTTTTCTCTTTAAAAACTCTCTTCTAAATAATTCCTTAAAAAATATCATAAATTTCAGCTTTTTTATATTTTTTAATAAATTTTAAAAGTTACAATATTTGGCGTTAAAATAATATTATTGGGTAAAATAGTTAATAATTTCCCTTCTGGCCACAACAGTTGACTTCCGTGTTTAGGAGCTCCAACATCATTATTCATATGACCACCATGAGTCTAGGCTACGGGTACATATTAACTATACTTGAAAGTTAGCTGAATCATTATATAATTAGTAATTATGGATTTATTTAAAAAAAAAACAATGCATTCTCTTTTTTATTTATTATAAAAATAAGAGTTTTGTTAACCTTAACTCCTAGGATTGAATTTAAGTATTCACAAATAAAAAAAAATTATAAAAAAATACATAATTATTGTATTAAAATTATAAAAATATAATATATTTTTTAAATAAAATTTTACTATTATTAATTATTTATTCTCAATTTTAAGTAGTGAAGTTAATAAAATCTTAAAAATAAATCGATGAAGTCGAGTCTTCTTTCCTATTTAATGAATGATTTTATAAAATAAAAAATTTACTTTCTTCACATGATTTATAAGATTGCGGGTACATATGAATAGAATAATTTAAATTTTTTTTGTGAAAATTACATTATAAATTAAAAAGGGAAAATTGTGCTTGTGCATGTTTAAGTATGTTAAAAAGTGTTACGAAAAAAACTACAGTTATATTAGCTTATTAATTTTTATTATTATTCTAACATATAGATCCTTCGATCTGATTCTGTTTAATATATAGCAAAGGATAAATTTTTCTGAAAATATATAATACATCCATCTACGTTAAAGATGAATTCCTTATTATTTAATTATTTATTTTATATCATTTCAAAATTATCCTAAATGAAAAGGTTTATAGCTATAAGAGCTCTTCTTTCCATAAATAATTTAACTAAGCATTTATTTATCAATAATTAAAAATTTTCTAAAAAATGTTGTAAATTTAATTATACTGAAATTTATTAAATAAATTGAGAATTTATAAAAAAATATATATATCTTTTGTATAACATTAAAAATATAAATATTTTGAAACTCCTCCTTTGTAACTTGGGTACAATTGACTCTTTATTAGCCAGAAATAAAGCTGCATATAGCTTCCCAGTTATCTCTCCTTCTCAATAGATAGTTAATTTCTGTAACATACGACTAATAATATACAATAACAAATTTATAAATAATATTTTTTATTAAAAATTATAATTTTTAGTGTTACAAAAATACTTTAAATTATATTTAAGATTCTTATTATGTGTCTTTTGATACGTTAAAATATTTCACATGTTATAATAGATGTGTCCCCATAATATATATGGCGATATATGCAATTTAATCAATGAGTTACTGTGGCATGGTGATGGAGCTTCGCTTTGATAGGTGAATGTTGCATGTTAATGTTATTCAATCTTAACAGTTATGAATGAGGTTTGAGGCATGATGCCATTTCAATTTCAATGGTGGTTTCGTGACGACTCTATTTGTAAAGGTGCATTGCATTGAACATGTAAATGATAATGTTTAATGTTTTTTATTATATTTAGAATGACTTAAAATAAAATATACTAAGGTTTTAAATAATAAAATTACAAATCGTGCAGATTTAATGTTGATCAGAACGAATCAGATTTTGTCGCTGAACTATGTTGATATATAGTCACTTATCCTAATTAAGGGATAAGAATGTATTCCAATGATATTTTTAAATTAAACACTAATTAAAATAATATTATGTATTTTTTTAGTTCAAATATTAAAACAAAGTCAATTATCAATTTACCATAGAACACGTGCATGTCTGTGTATTTTTTTTATTAGCCTTGATTAAGTGTTTAATTTTTATAATTTTTTTATTAAGATATAATTTTTTCATATTTAAAAAATAATTAGGATATTGTCTATTGAGATTCCATTAACTTACTTATAATTAGATCACATCGATCAGAGAAATTAAAAATAAAATAAAAATTATATTTAACAAAAAATGCTATCAATCTAAATTATAAGAATCATACACTTATTAAGCTTTTATTTTATTGTTATTATTTTCTTGATAAGCACATGTGTATGTGTGTGTGGTTGGTGATTAGCTCCCAATCCCATGGTGATGTACTAAGACAATACATTTCTTCCTTTTTGCGTAGCCATCCTTTGGTTCCTGATTACATACGCAACAAAACATGCCCAATAACATATACGTATAATTTTTATATATACCCTTAGTTAGATTTTTATTCTCTGTAATTTAAAATATGTGTGACTTTAATTTTTCTAAATTTATTAATTTTTAATTTAAAAATTTGTATAAATTTAGTTTATTTTGTTGATTTGCTCCTACTTAAAATGCTCATTCAAAATCTTAATAAATCGAATCCGTTTAAGTATTTTGAATTTCTTTATTTGCCTCAAATAAACTAATTTAAACATTAAATTTTAACTATATTAAAAATATAAAATTCCTTCGTTAAACCCTCATCTTATACTTTAAAAAATTATTCAAATCTTGTCAAATTTTATTAAATTTGATTTTCAAAGATTTAAAATTATTTTTTATAATAAATTTATCATACACCCGTTATATATCTATAGAAAAAAATAACAATTTGAGAGTTTTATGTAAAATTATAAAATCAATGAAAAGATCAAATTTATACAACTTTAAAAAGTAGAAAAACTTAATTACTTTAAAAATAAGAGAATCAAAATTACATATAGGCCAAAATTACAGTTAAATATTTTTAATAGAATCTTATTTTAGTTTCTAAATTTGTAAGTGTTGGTCAAATTCGATTATTGTAATTATTAATTTTATAAAATCTTTATTTTGAGGGTAATTTATGTCAGTCTTCAATATTTAAAAATGTAATAAAAAATTAAATTAAATAATAGTCAAATTTAAATATTTTTATAAAGTTAGAAACAAAATAATTGATGCTTACAATATCAGATATTAAAGAGAAATTTTCATCAATTTTTCCGACTTTTGAATGAGTAAATGATCACTAAGATGCATGAGGAAACCCTTTATTTATTATAGCACCAAAGACAACGTGGAGATTAAAAAATATAATAAAATAAACCCTAGGTTTATGACTAGTGTATTGTGGTTGCTTGTTATAAATTTCAATATTCGCTTATCTCAAAGGGAGGATTTCCTTATTTTATTTTATTTTCAATATTTATATATAATTTATTAAATATAAATTGAAGACCACATAATAAAATATTAATAAATAAAGAAATTTATTAAAATTTTATAATTTTTAATAAAAATTTATCATATATAAGTTTTTATTATATATTAATAAAATATTCTTATTAATTTTTTATATATTCTTTGATATATATTAAAAAATCGTTTAACATAATAAAAAAATAAAAGATATTTAGCCGCCAAATTAATTATAAATCGTTTCGTATGTTTCATCACTTAATTTAGAAGTTGATCAAATCAACCCTGGGCCTGTTCCATTTTCCATATTTAATGTTATCCCCACAATACTACACACTTCAATTAAGAAGACAAAATTAATGACGACGCATTTATCATTTCTCCGGACACTTTATAGAACAAAAATAACAATTAGTTTATTGGCTTCTTTGATTGTAATTTAGTACTGCAAACATAATGTGTATTAAATAAGGCATATTCAGTCACTTTCAAAATAAAAATAAAAAAGAATTAAGTATCTTTTCGACCTTATTCAAAGATTAAGGGTATCAACTATCCTTTTACCTTTATTTTAGGACGAAGAGTATTAACTACTTTTTTAAGTCAATTTAAAATAAATTAACATTATAATTAAAATTAAATAACTTATAAAAAATAATTAATTATTCAAGTTATTAGGTAGTTAATTAAGAACTAACTTATTAAGCTCATCAAACTTAATATCTATCGATAAAAAGAAAGTAAAAGTAACAGGTAAAATAATTGATTATAAAATATTAAATAATATTTATTATTTTATACTAAATACTTACTTGATTGTCAAAATATCTTTACAAGTATTTTTTTTATCCTGAATAAAAAGACCTTAAAATTTCATCGAGAGTATTATAGTGGGACGCAAAAATAGAAAGAGGTAGAGTTGAATACCTTGAAAATAGAAAAGTGAACGGATGTATCTTAACAATAACATAATGCATTTTTTATACTGTAATATAAAAATAATTTTATTAACCTCAGCTCTTAAAACTGAGTTTAAACATTTATAAATAAAAAAAATTTATAAAAAAAATATACAATTATTGTATTAAAAATATAAAAATATAATAAATATTTTTCTAATAAAATTTATTATTATTAATTAATTATTTTTAATCTTATAGGGCTGAGTTTAACTAAAATTCTATAAAAATAATGTACTTTCAATTTACTGTACTATAAGAAAATTTGTCAACTCAATGACAAACAAAACAGAAAAAGGAAAAAACAAAACTTAAATCTTTATTTAACTCATTTAGTTTATTGTTCTTAAAGTACACAAAATTATAATGATATCATATGTAGGGTAAGCAAGTTGTGGGGCTTTTAACATAAATTGACACAAATTGCTAGCAATTTTACATGATTAATTAATGATAAGCTGCAGAAGTAAACAGGCAACTAGCATAAGGACAAAATAATCTAACCAGTGAATAATGAGTATGACTAATAGCTTCTTAGTTTATATTCTTTTGTCCTTTTTATGACTAAAATAATTTATATGAACATTAAATATGTTTACTACCATTGATTCCATCGTTTTCTATTAGTAAGTCAAAGCAGCTTATCTCACTTTTGTAAAAATTTGCATTTCTTGTCTTGAGGGATGTCGTAATACTAGAAGCTATTTGCAGCTAAAAATCTTCGTACTTTGGGCCATTGAATTTTCATAAAAATAAAAGGAAAAGAAAGTAAAAGTGGTGAATTGTTTTTGACAAGAGAAAATAATGTGTGACATGTGATTGATAATCTGTATGTTTTGGAAAGTCAAATCTTTCTGGTTACCTACTGCGTACATTAGAATCAATAGAGAATATATATATATATATATATATATATATATATATATATATATATATATACGGAGAAGGATAAAATAATATTGATATGTGTTGTTTTCATTCTGGATAATTTAATCTTAAAATTAATTGTTAAACTAAAATTTTAATGTAATATATGTTTCAATTATCTAAAGATTTTTTAATTATATTTTTATAGTTTTTTAATTTTAACAAAAAAAATAAATAATTAAAATAATCTATATTAATAATTTAATGATTAGATTAAAAATATTATTAATCATATAAAAGTGACTTAAGCTTATACAATGTAATTCGATATCATTAATTAATTAATTAATATTATCTCCAAAAATTAATTAGAATACTGTTAGGTGTAAATCAAATTTATTTTTTAGATAAATAATTAAATAAAAAGTATTTAATTTTAAATTTTTTAATACATTGTTTTTAATTGTATATTATAAATATTATGTGCATTGATTGTATGAGTCATTTTTATTTTTTTAAAAAAATTATGAAGTAGAAAATATGGAAGGGAAAAATTATTCAAAGTTATAAGATATAAATATATAATTAATTTTGAAAATAAGTAAAAAAAATATAAGTAGCTTAAATATTGAGAGAAAAAATTAAAAAACAAAAGTATAAATCTTTAAAATTTGAGATGAAAAAGAAAAAGTTAATCGAATCATTTTTAAAAAGTTGAAATTTGAAAAAAAAAACATAAAATAAAAGATTTTAAAGTAATTATTAAGTTTTAAAAAATATAAAATAGTGATAAATACATTTATTTAAGAAAAAAAGATAATAAAATATAAGATATTCTCTCTTTTAAGAATAATTTATTAGAGTTATATTATTCATCATTAAATGGTATTTTAGAACTCGATTTTGACGTTGCCTTTTCAAAGCTTCTACTATCTTATTCATATATATTTTTGTTCTATATTTTAGAATGATCATAAATCATCTCAAGGACTTTGCATATCACTCTTGTTATGTACACAACTGTTATGTTATTAAAACTTTATTTGAAAGCTCGAAGAGAGAATAAAAAAAGTTTAAAGGATAAAAAAGAAGGGAAGAAGAGATGTTAATATAAAATTTTAATTAAAAAATTATAAAATTATGAGAGTTTATAAACTCTTTCATTTAGAAACTCTTAAATAAAGATAATTTTCACATAAGTCTTAATCTTTTCACCCCTCTCCAAAAACTAATTCAGAAACAAAGCTTAAAGGGTTTGTTTTGCCTTTCATCCCTCCATCTGTGTTATCTCCTGTGAAAAAACTAATTGTCTTGAAACTGTATAACATTTTAAGATAGCAATTCATCTCTGATGGTTATAAGGAAATTTTCTTCTTAATAATGGAACGATAAGAAAATAAAATCATTTAAAAAAACTAAAGAATTTATTCATCGGAACAAAATAGGATAATATGAAAAGTCACAAGTTCAAATCTTTGCTCCTTGAGCTTAACAACATTTCCTAACTTATACTTGACACTTTTTTTTCCTAAAATTTTTGTAAATAAAAATAAAAGTAGAAAAAAAATTCCAAGAAATCATTCAATAGACAAGTCCTTTATTTTTTTAAAGACAAAATGTTGTCCAATGACAAAAAGAGAGAGAGAGAGAGAAAATAATTCACGAAATTTATTAAATTTAAAGTGTTAGTAAAAGAACCAGTCGATTAACTAATAATATAAAATAAAAAATTAAATGCATTGTAATTAAATAGACTAAAATTTAAATTTAATAATTATATATTTTTAAAAATTGATTTTTATATTTTTATTTATTTAAAATAATTAATTATCTTTAAATAAAGATAATGCATTTTTAATTTCACTCTCATTTATAAATATTTTATTATAATAAATTTTAATAAATTATTTTATAAAATAATAAATGTTGTAACATTTATTTATTTATTTTATTATGTATTTTCTTCCTTTTCAATGTAACAAAAATAAAAAAATGTAGAATATTAAAAATTGAATAAAAAAATATTTACTTAAAAATAATAGAGACAAAAATGAAAAATTTATTTTTAAACTAATAATTAAAAATAAAATTATATTAATATAAGTTGAGTTTAAAAAACACTTATAATTACTTATTTTAACTACTTTATCAAATAATATTATTTTTATTAAATAAACTTACCATTTCAAAGTGAGGGTAATACTTATTTAAAGGGAGAATTCTCCTCAATGAATAAGGTTAGTATTAAAGCTAAATATGAACACAACATATAATTTTTATACCATTTTAAACAATAGAGATACATTATCATTTTTATGCGATAAAATTACATGTGTACCTTGAAACTCAGCGAGATTTTTACAATATTTTAAAAATATAATG
This sequence comes from Abrus precatorius, assembly GCF_003935025.1. Taxonomy (NCBI): domain Eukaryota; kingdom Viridiplantae; phylum Streptophyta; class Magnoliopsida; order Fabales; family Fabaceae; genus Abrus; species Abrus precatorius. Next base: position 21,646,279 of record NW_020874439.1, on the reverse strand, counting down.
ACTTTAAAAAGAAACACCTCAGGCTTCATTTAAATCTCTTCATTTGCTTCGCGAAAGTGCTCCAATAGCTGCGTGGTGTGACGTTGGATGCAATTATACATGTCATCTCATCTCTTTATCCATTTCATCTTTTTTGCCCGTTGGTACCCTGCCTACACATGCCATTTATCTTTCTCATTCTTAAATATTTCATTCTGGTCCTGTAATCTTCTTTCTCTCTTTAGAATCTCAGTCAATTCTCTCTTTAATCTATCTATTTTATCTTGCATTTCTTTCACTTAGAGAGAGATTTTTTTCCTCTTTTTTCAGAGCCTTAGTCAACATATTTATTTTATCTCACATTCCCTTCATTTTAGAAAGAGATGCTTTTTCTTACCTTTTCTTTTTTACTCCTTTGCAATTTGAGTCATCAAACCAATCGATACATTGATTTTTCAAATAATTTATTTCTTTATCTTTCCTTTGACATTGTCCCTTAAGCCTGTCAACCTCTACCTTGAAGTGTTCTCCTTCTTCTTCTAATAATCTCATTTGTGCTTTCACTCATTCTAAAGAGGTCGTTAAGAAAGTCATTTCACTTGGTGCTTGAAAAGATTCCTTTTCTTGAAAATCTTCTTCAAGGGTTTGATCTTAGGTTCTTCTAGTTTTCCTCCATTTTCGATATTGTGACAAGACAATTTATTTTTTTAATTTTTGTTAAGATTTGCAAAGAAATTAAGGTTTTTTAAGATTTATGAAACAAGAAAGATTTTTAGGATTTAAAAAATGATGGTTTACGGTTTGTCAAAAAAGATTTTTTTTGGCTTGCAAAAAAGAGAAATTTTTTTAGGGTAAAAAAAATTAGGTTTTTAAGGTTTGCAAGAAATGAAAGATTTGTAGGGATTTGTAAAAAAAAGATTTTGGGTAAAAAATTAGGTTTTTTAGGATTTTGTGAAAATAATAATTTTTAGGGTAAAAAAAAAGGCTTTTAGATATTTTACAAAAAGGACAAATTTTTTGGGTTAAAAAAAAATTATGATTCCATGTTTACAAGAAAAGAACAAATTATTAGGTTAGAAAAAAGTAGGATTTGCAAATAAGAATTTTAGGATTAAAAAGAAAATTAGGGTTTTAGGTTTACAAGAAAAGAAAATATTTTTGGGTTAAAAAAAACTAGAGTTTGCTACAAAGAGAAATTTTTAAAACAAAAAAGAAGAAAACACATACATACAAAAAGTAAAAGGGAATGACAAAAAAAATAAAAAATAAAAATAGTTCTTACTGAAAGATAAAGAAAAGTTTATTCTATTTTTTTTGTTGACTCTTTTGTGATATAGGTCTTGACTGAATTTCTTTTTTAGTTCTCTATATTTGTTCTTTCTAAGTGACCTCTAGAGAATGTATTTTAACACTCTCAAAATGTTTATTTCTCTTTTTAATTTCAAGTACTCTTAAAACTTCTGTTTTTTTAATCTCTTTCTCTTGTGCTTTAAGATTTTCAGAACGTTTATTTTTCTTTAACTTTCTTTTCTCTCAGTTTCAAGTACTAGAACTTTTGTTTTCTTTAACCTTTTTCTCTTTCTCTCTCTCTTTTTCTTAAACTCTCATGAATCTAAAATTTTAAATTCTATCTAATTTTTATATTACTTTATTTATTATTATTTATTTTTAAAACTTTATTTAAATAGAACTTAGATAAAATTAGATGTTTACATATATAATACAATTTTATTAAGGATTAAATTTAAGTATTTAAAAATAATAAAATTTTATTTTAAAAAATATTAATTATACTAAAGATATAAAATTTTAATAAATATTTTTATTTTATTATTTTAAATATTTAAAATCAATTTTTAAAGTTAATATTAACAAACAAAATCATAAATAACATAACGTGACTAGATAAAAAAATAAAAAATAAAATGATACAAAATGTTAAATAGAAGTTTGATATTATGTGTACATGAATCATGATTGAAGTATAAACTCACCATCCCTCAAAACAAGGATAGCCTTATCCAAATGGGAGGCAATGCGAGACCCACGATGAATGAAATGAGAGTGTCAATGCTAAAAACTCCCTTAACCCAATTTGAATATTTGATGAATCAATAGGGCAAGCTTCGAACTTTTCAAATTTCACTACAGAAGTTTGAGTCATTGATGCTTGTGTGTGCTTGTTCTTCACACCAACCATGGTCCTCAACCATACCTACACTCACCATGTTCCCAAAATGCACTACCATGGATCACGTGAATCAAATCCATGCACGCATGGTAACAACTGGGTTCATAAAAAACACTTCCCTCACCACCAAACTCGTTCTCACTTTCATTTCTTCACCTCATGACCCTCTTGTTGAGTTTGCTCGCTATGTCTTCTTCAAGCACCATGCTTTTCGTGTTCCCCATTGGCAAGATGACCCTTTTCTTTGGAATGCTGTGATCAGGTCTTATTCTCATGGTTGTGACCCAAAAGGGGCTCTGGTTTTGTTCATCTTGATGCTTGAAAATGGGGTATGTTTGGATAAGTACTCGTTTTCCTTGGTTTTGAAGGCTTGTTCTAAAGTGGGTTTGATGAAAGAGGGAATGCAGGTTCATGGATTGTTGTGTAAGACAAATTTTGGGTCTGATGTATTTTTGCAGAATTGCTTGATTGGATTGTTTGCGAGATGTGGCTGTGTTGAGCTTGCACAGCAACTGTTTGATAGAATGCCTGACCATGATGCTGTTTCTTATAACTCAATGATTGATGGGTATGTGAAATTTGGGATGGTTGAAAGAGCACGCAAGTTGTTTGATGGTATAAGACCGGAGGAGAGGAATTTGATTACTTGGAATTCAATGATTGGAGGGTATGTGAGGTCTGAAGAGGGGCTGAAGTGTGCTTGGAGTTTGTTTGTTACGATGCCTGAGAGAGACTCGGTGTCTTGGAACACAATGATTGATGGTTGTGCTAAGCATGGGAAGATGGAGGATGCTAGAGCATTGTTTGTAGAGATGCCGGAAAGGGATTTGGTTAGTTGGGTTACTATGATAGATGGTTATGCAAAATCAGGTGATGTTTGTGCTGCAAGGCACTTGTTCGATGAAATGCCCAGGAGGGATGTTATTTCATGTAATTCAATGATGGCTGGCTATGTTCAGAATGGTTACTGCATTGAGGCTTTGAAACTATTTCATGATATGAGAAGGGCAACAAATATGTCACCTGATGATACTACATTGTTGATTGTTGTTACAGCAATTGCTCAATTAGGACATGTTGAAGATGGAGTTGTGATACACCGATACTTAATGGACAAGGGGTACTCTCTGAGTGGTAAACTTGGCGTTGCTCTTATTGATATGTATTCAAAATGTGGTAGCATTGAGAATGCTATCTCAGTGTTTGAGAATATTGAAGCAAAACATGTTGATCATTGGAATGCTGTGATTGGGGGGTTAGCTATTCATGGAATGGGTGAAATGGCTTTCGAGTTTCTCACAGAGATGGAAAGGCATTCTATTGTTCCTGATGATATCACGTTCATTGGAGTGTTGAGTGCTTGTAGGCATGCCGGCATGTTGAAGGAGGGACTGATATGTTTCGAGCTCATGCAAAAGGTATACAAGTTGGAACCGAAAGTGCAACACTATGGATGCATGGTGGATATGCTTGGCCGAGCAGGACACGTTGAAGAAGCCAAGACACTCATTGAGGAGATGCCTATTGAACCCAACGACGTGATTTGGAAGACTTTGCTTAGTGCTTGCCAAATTTATGAAAACTACTCGATAGGAGAGCCTGTAGCTCAACAATTGACACAGCTAAATTCGTGCAGTCCAAGTTTCTATGTGCTACTGTCTAATATTTATGCCAGTTTGGGCATGTGGGACAGTGTTAAAAGGGTTAGGACAGAAATGAAAGAAAAGCAGTTAAAGAAAATTCCAGGTTGTAGTTGGATTGAACTGGGGGGGATTGTTCACCAGTTCTCTGTTCAAGATAGGACACACCCTCATGTTTCTGAGATTTATTCTCTGTTAAGTAGCTTGTAAATTCCTATTCTCTGTGCATAGTGTATGACAAGTGGATATGTTTCTAGATCAGCCTAACTATGTAGATAAGTGGTCTGTGTAACAATTTGTTGGTTTCAAAATAGAATCGAGGACTAACATAGTTTTATACGTAATTTGTCTTCATTTTTTTACCCACGTTGACAAATTTAGCATGTTCATATAGTTAGTCTCTTATCTATATGCAAAATATAATGAAATGTGAATCTTGTGGTGTTATAAGATGAGAATGTCCAATATCGTAGCAGAAATATTTGCAAGAAACCTGTTTTATGTAGATTGATGGTAAGTTATAAAAAAATTCAACATAAAATATTTTCAAAGTTGTTTCATTCCTTTTATGGCTTACACAAAATTGATTCTTGCATTTCAGCACTTCCAAATTGTTGACTTCATAACAAATGGAATGAAAGCAACATGTTACAGTAAGTTTTACAGCCCATTGCCCACAAGTAACTTTTTGACTCTTAACACTCTACAAATACACATACGAAAATCATAATTTGACATCAACAATTCCCATTTCGCTTACTTCTAATGTTCTTTTCCATTCTACCTTTCTTTTTGGATCACTATGAACAACCAAGGTTTTACACCCACTTCTTTTGACTTCTATTTTCTACTTTCATCTTCCTCTTCCCTTAGACACTTGTCCTGAAACATGTCTGCAGAAGAGCCCCATCAGAAAGTGACTATGTTGAGCAATAGAGCAGGCACACGAGGAACAACATAAACGCATGGGTTCTTCCTTATCTTGTCTCTTTACAAGAACTAAATATGAACTCAAAGATTCTCCACTTCTGTATTATTACAAACCTGGCAAGTTTAAAAATTTCATTAATCTCACTTTCTTCTTAATTGTAATCTCTTTTTTCATTCATATTTATACCAAAACACTTACAAAAATTTCCTTTTTTCTTTTTTAAACCAACACTCCTCGATAAGCAGTTATCTTTAGGAAATGAATTATATTTTCTTAAATCATTTTCATGCATGTTATTAGAACATTTCATTAATAATTCCCAAATAAAAAATATGTAAAATTCACGTTAATGACCTATAAAAAAGGATTAGTTTTACTTTATCTTAATCCAATCCTATATTATAAAGTCACTAATGCTGAAGTGTACAAAAATATTAGCATGAACATTTTTACGAAAGCACATGGTTACTAATTCACGGTTAGATATAAAACTTTTATCTTGATATTTTATCTTACCCTCTAGTTATATAAAAATATGTCAATTTGTATTAATTTTTTTCGTCACATATATAATCACTATTATGAATTTGAGTTCTTATTCTTGGATGACAATATTTTTAGGAGCTACTATCCTGTCATTAAGTTAGTTGCTTCACCAGTAAATATTTTATTTGATCTTTTTTTTATATTTTTAAAATACTATTACTTATATTAGTTAATTTAAATTTATATGAAATTTTAAATTTTAAATCTTAGGCCTATCTAATTAAAGATATCATTAAGCATATAGATTATTAACTAACATGAAGTTGTTTTAACTCAATCGATATAGTGATAACACGTCTAGAAAAAAAAATTAAATTTAAATTTTGACACTTTATATCAAATTAAAAGATGTAGTGATGACATGTCTTGATTTAAATAGTCTATTTTTATAATTTTTTCATTTACTAGTGAAAGAAATCTATTATTGTACTTTATTTTTAAAAAAAAATATATTTTCATTCTTACTAAATAACAATGATATTTTTTTTATATACTTTTATTTTTATCTCTAAACTATATATTTTTATTTTAAAATTTATTTAGATTTAAAACCACTCGTACAACACAAAAAAAGTGTAAAAATAAAATATTTTCTTTTATGTTTATTTAAAAAAAGATTTTGTCGTCAAAGACTAGTTTAACTGCAGAGAATCCCTAATTATTATTTTTGGGCGTAAGGAAGAAACCCATGAGAATAAAAAACATAGGCCCAAACCTTACAAGTGATAATGGCCCAATCCAATAATAAGGTATGCCCTAGCTTCCTCTACCTTCTTATTCACAGGGTTTCTCTATATCTGCTTCTGTTCTTCTTCAGTGCAGGCGCAGCAGACAGAGAGAGGAATCGTCCAAACGCAGTCACCATGGGGCGCATGCACAGTCGCGGGTTTGTTCCCCTGTTCTCAGTACCTCGCTACACCTTCTTGAAACCCTCTTCGTCGTTTCTCTTGTTTGGTTTTCTCTAACGTTGTTTCGTTGGATGTGTGTTTTTCAGTAAGGGTATTTCCAGTTCGGCTCTTCCCTACAAGAGGACCCCTCCTAGCTGGCTCAAGATCTCTTCTCAGGATGTAAGAAATCTCAACCCCTTCTACATTTTTTTATTCCTTTGTTTATATTACTTTTCTTCTATAATGATGGAAAAATTGTGACTGTTAGCTAAAAATCCTTTTTTAATTCGTATTTTATGTCTACATATTTTAAGTTTTTATTTGTACGAGTTTTTGTAATTTGTTATGCTATGTGACGTTTGTTCATGTGTAGTTTACTTTGTTAAATATGTATACAGTTATGTTTGACATGATTATCCCTTTGATATGGTCTAATCTTAATGTTCACTTAGTAATATTCACTTTATACACAAGTGCATTGATGATTTCTGTTTTGACTGTGGTTTTTAATTTTGAATTTGTATTATGTTAATTGATACAATGTTATAGTGGTATAGGTGTGAATTGTGTTGCTTTTGTTGTTGGATGTTTTGAATTTCATAGGTTGAGGAGAACATCTGCAAGTTTGCGAAGAAAGGTCTCACTCCATCTCAAATTGGTGTCATTCTTCGTGACTCTCATGGAATTGCTCAAGTGAAGAGTGTCACTGGAAGCAAGATTTTGCGTATATTGAAGGCTCATGGTATGGTTTTACGTCGTTATTTTTGGTTACAATGTTGGGTGGGTTTAGAAGTTTGACAGCTTAAATGCTTTTTTTTCTCTTATCTTAGGGCTTGCACCTGAAATACCTGAAGATCTGTATCACCTGATCAAGAAGGCAGTGTCAATCAGGAAGCACTTGGAGAGGAATAGGAAGGACAAAGATTCTAAATTCAGATTAATTTTGGTTGAGAGTAGGATCCACCGCCTCGCCCGTTACTATAAGAAGACAAAGAAGCTTCCACCTGTATGGAAATAGTAAGTATTCAGCATTTATCTTCTCTATAGAGGACATAACTTTTAGAAATTTATAAGGTTTGATTGTTTTATGTGAGTCAGTTTTAGATAATCAGGTAGGGACGGGACCAGGTGTGATGCATTGAATCTATGTGACCTTGTGCTTGTAGCATTTCTCTGTTATTCATTTCCTCATGTTTAAGCTCTACTTTTGGTTACTGATATTAGGGTTTTTCTGCGGGTCTTACATCTCTAATGTCTATTACTCTTCGACCCTCAATATTTGCTATAATTGATATTTAAGCTTTTGTGATTTTCCAAAGTTTTGGATAGCTGGTGATCTGTATTGAGGGTGGGTTTTTGGCATCATATGTTAAATATTCTGCTATTTGCATTTAATTTGTGGACTAATTTTCATGCAAGTTCTAACAGTGTATTTGTTGTCTTTCTTGACAATGGCTAGTTATTCATATTTTTCTATATTATAGATACATGTTGTCGATTGAGGGTTGTGATGTTTGATCACATTTCTGTATTACCTTCTTTTACATTCTCTTGCTTTTAGCTGTGGCATTTAGGTTGAGTTTTTTGACAGTGTCCTGGTTTTCTAATACTTGTTTGGTTTATCCACTATTGCAGCGAATCAACAACTGCCAGCACTCTTGTGGCTTAGAGTGGGATGATTACTTATAGAGTTCTACCGTTAATGTACTTTTTGATAAGCAAATCTATTTCTTTGATGTGATTTTCAAGTTTTGAAACACTTAAAATTTATGTCAAGACTTTTTTCTTATGGTAGTTTTCAAGATGGATTTTGTTCTTATTGATTACTGATATTTGGTTCTTTCTATCCTATAATTTTGTTATCGGAGTGATGTTTCTTGTGGGATTACTATCATTACGCCACACGCATTGTTTGGAAGATGACTGAAATAAAGAGCAAAAGAACTAGAAAAAAATAAAATAGACAAGAATTGAATCCAGAGAAATGAGTAGAACGGAAAGTAATGAATTAATATTAAATTGTGTAAAAAAGTTTACATTTATTAAAAAATAATTTTAACTTAATAAACTTTTTACTCCTTTCATTAATATAGAACTTTATTTTTATGTTATACAAATTTGTTTAATTTTGGGTCGGAATTTTAGTTTGGTTGGCCTAAAATTTGTACTTATCTCCGTTTCTCCCAAATATAGCTGAAATTTTATATTTTTTATTTCATCTCTCTTTTTGGTTTCCTTTTGTTCATTTTCTAATCATTTGTATAAGCCTAAATTTAATGAGTTTTGGATCTGTATGACACTGATAGTAATAAATATTATAATTTTTATAAACTAGGAGATATAATATCATCAAGAAATTTTATGTTTCGTAGGAGATATAATGCTCAACATTCATGTTATTTTATTTGTATCGGCATAGAACTTTAGGAATTCCTTGAATTATGGTATTTAAAAGTTATAAATTAAAAAAAATCAACTACTTTATAAGAATAAAAATGAATAATTTTTTTTTCCTAAATTGCACTAATATGATTGAATCCAACGAAAGTATCCGACATAATATGTGTTTGAAGTATTGACAGTTACTACTATGAATGTTGAGTGAGACATATTCTAAAAGGTACGTTTCCCATGAGTCCATGAGAGTGGCTTAATTTATAAGTAGAGGAGCATGTTGCTTGATTCACCTGCAAAACTCGTACTCTAAATGTAATGTTATTTTTCCATGGTTGAATTATTCGTACCATAGTTTTGAATTTAACTCTTTAAATGGAAAAAGGTAAACTATTTATTATTGATTTGAAGTTATTAAATTTATAAAGTATTTACAATTTAAATTAAAGACAAGTAGTACTTCATTTTCTTATTTTACACGTATTGTTACTGTAGAAGTGTTGAATTCAATAACTTTTCTCAACACATTTTTTTTTCTGTTAACTGTGTCACATTAATCATTTCATTATACACTCTTCCCGTTTTTATTCATATTTCTCTCATAAAAAAAAAGCAAAAAATTGTACAAATTATTTTTGTTCATAGTGTATATAATTATTTTATTTATTTATTTTAATCTTTTCTATATTCATTCATCTAAAAATTACATTTTAAAATTAAAGGGACAATATTTTGTTCTATAGAGGTTGTTCTTTTAAAAGGGGTTAATGATAATACCTAGTAGAAAAGTAAAGGAATATTTTTGTTAAATTATTTTAACAATTTAATAAATGACCCATATAGCTTATGACTTGATTCTATTTAAATACTTTAATGTGATTGTTAATAGAGTCTGTGAGTTATAATTGTAAAATCAAATAATTTTTTTTATCTCATTTCTTGAATACAATAAAATACTAACAAATTTTAAGAGATCAAGATCTTGAGGAGAAAAACAGAGCTCTAAGAGAGATAGAGATCAAGATATGAAAGAAATATACCATGGTTATGAATAGATGTAAGTCCTCTCAATGTCATAATTGAGTATTATTATCTGTAATAGAGAATCTTAAGAAGCGAATTACAAAACTAACAATTTTTTTAAGGCCGATTGCATATTTTCTTTTCCCACAAACATAAAGTTGAATATTCTTAATGATCTTGAAGTGATAGAAAGATCAAATTGCAAGATGAATCATGATTCATGAGGGCAAATCAGATACAAATAAAAGCTCAAAGCAGAATCCTCCATGACCATGGTGAGGAGTGTCATGCTGATCTTGATAATATATCTTTAACTAGATTGACAAGTGTTAATTTGAATCAAATTCTAGTTTCTGTTGTCCATTAATTATCATCCTTGTCTAACAAAGTACATGCTTGGATACATACATAATGGATGATGGGTAACCTTAAAGCTTTTGAGCATTGAATTCCATGTGCCCATTTCACACGTTCGTTCTATCTTCCATATTCCACTGTGGAAAAGTATTTTGCACGTCCTTAGACCTAGTCCTCCGATGTTACTTATACTTTGAGCAGGGAAAGGGGGCATGCAGATTCAACAACGTTTTTGTTTTCCAAAATTTGAAAGGAAACTCCAAACTGAAGAAAAAATTGCCAGTGTCATAAATACAAAGTTTTGGGTCCATGAGCATTGTTATTGTGTTCAACAAACCATTCAAATTTGTTATGTACCATAGAAAACTTCATTAGCAATTTACTAGTTGGTGGCGCTTATACTTGTTTCCACCTCATATGTCGCATTCCATTTGAACATTTCACACGTTCATTCTATCATCAACCAACAATTTGATAATTTCTTAGTTACCCTTTTGGTTCTTATATTTTTAACTTATGAGTCATTTTAATCTTTTTAGTTTTGATTGCTCACATTTAGTTTCTCTACTTTTTTTTTTAATTGTTCAAATTAAGTGTCTGATCTCAAATTTTTATCTAATAATTAATAAAATATAATAAATATATGATGTATTGTTAATTTATATAAATTTGTAAAGAAAAAATTTATAAAATAAATGAAAATAAAAAGACTTTCATCATATTTTATTTAGTATTTTTATTCAAAAATTTGATTTATTTTTTCTTTACTAATTTATACAAATCAATAATATATCACACTTCTAGTATATCTATGTTAATTATTAAATGGAATTTGGGGATAAGAAACTTAATCTAAATAATTAAAAAACTAAAGAGATTAAGGGTGAGAAACTAAAACTAAAAGGACTAAAATTATACACACATTAAAACATAGGGAAAAAAATTAAATTGAGTTAATATTTCATTAAAATATTATTGACATTATATTTAATGTGTTTGATTTGATACAATGTAGAATTGGCCTACACCTTGACCGTGACAACAAAATGTGATGTTTATAGCTTTGGAGTGGTGGTTTTGGAAACAATGATGGGTAAACATCCAGCTGAATTGATTGCTTCTTTATCAGAACCATATATTCAAAACAAGAAGCTGAAAGATATATTGGACTCACGTATTCGACTACCCTTTTTTCGAAAAGATATGCAAGAAAATTGTGCTTGCTGTAGCATTAGCATTAGCATGTCTATGCCCCCACCCAAAATCAAGACCTTCAACGCAGGAAATAGCTAATGAGCTTTTAGTTTCCAAGCCTCCATTGCTTTGGCATTTTGATGGAATTTCAATCCACCCAACTGATGAATCCAAAAAAGTATCTATTTGTTTAAAGTTAGGATTGTGATGATCTTTTATAATGTGATTGTATTTGTGACATATGAATGCCATCTTTTCCTTTAGTTTTCAACTTAAGAAAACATTTCTTTCCTTTAAAAAAGTTAATTTAGGAGTTCAAATTTCAAACCCTGTTTTTAGTTTTTAACAAAGAACAGAGCCTTCTTACCGTATTATTGCTTTTACACAGTGCTTGTAATTTAAAAAAAAAAGATGTATCATTTTTAAGGCAAAGTTAAGTTTTAGGTTTCTAAAATTTTTTATATTTTTTATTTCATCCTTTATTATTTTTTTGAAAATGAGTCTAATAGTTCTTCTATGGTCTGTTACTTCTTATTTAGTTCATTTCAATATTATGGAAATTTTACATTGGTCATTATGAATATCACAAATTTTCAATTTGTTTTTCATAAAAAAAATTCATAACATTTGTATGAAAAAAAAATTATTTTGTGAATTTTTTTTTTATAAGAGACTCATTTAAAAATATTTAAAATGAGAGATTAATTGAAAATTTATAATATTTTTAAAGACTAAAAACTTAGTTAAGCTCATTTCTAATTAAAGACTTCTTTAGCAAAGTTGTGACAATTACAAAAGTACTATTTTAATAATTTGTGTAATGCACATGAAATTTATTTTGTAATAAATATATATAATTTAATAAAAATTTATTTTTAAATAATTAAATATCTTTAATAAAATTATTGTAAACAATAATTTTTTTAGAATTATTTTGACTAAACTTTATAATTATAAATAATATGTATTAAAATAATAAAAATTAAATAAAATTAAATAATTTTAAAATATAATTTATTATATAGTGTAATTTTTTTAATTAAATTTCAAAATCAATACTCAAATAAGCTCTAAATTTGAAACAGAAAATATTAAAATAATTTTATAAAAATAAGTATTTATGAAATATATAAAATTTAGATAAAGTAATAAGAGAAAGTTAAGTAATAATTTTAATTTTCAAAATTTAAAACAGAATTAATAAAGATGTGCGTAAAAAAATTATTACATAAAAAAAATAATTTACACATAATATTTAGTTAATTTTAATCTTAAAATATATATGTGGTGAATTGTAAAAGTGAATAGTTTTACTAATATTTATTTCTTTAATTGTTTACTCACATTTATAATACAAAGATTGACTATAAAAATAAATAAATAAAAAATATTTTTTCTTAAAAGCTTCGATGAGTAAGTAATGAAAAAGATTTTTAATAAAAATAATCGTAAAATTACTATTTCTTTTTCAAAACATATTTAAAATAAATAATCTTTCCGCTTTAATTGTATTTGAATTTTTATTTTTTTCAATAAATGAAAATATTTTAGCTTGCATTGTTGTAATTTTCTTTTGGCAACAAAGCTATATATGTACACAAGAATTTTAGTATTTTATTTTGTGTTGCATATTACACGAATGAAGTATGTATAAAAAAAATAAATAAAAATAGAACCGCAAGTTTTTAATGAACACTTTTTTTTTTAAATTACAAAATAACAAAAAACATTTTTGTATTAGATAGGGAACTACTCAGTCTTATATATAGAGAAAGGAAACTGAGTCTCTATTCGACCTAATTTAGCCGAATACCCTTTGTCAGGATTAAAAGGTAATTAATCTAATTAAGAGTAATAATTATAATATTATCTACTTTAAATAAAAGGCCAAAATCAAGGCTAACTCAGCAGGTCCATTAGCCCATAACAATGCCTGTAAAAGGAAGGTAGGAAGTACAGATAAATGGTTGACTTTTTATTATTAAATAGCATTTATTACTCAGAACCGAATCCTAACTTCAGCATCGGAGTACCTTTTGCCCTCTCCACGTCCTCAGATCAGGACATGCCGTGATAGACCTTCTTGACTAGAAATCTCGCGCATTCTTGCAGGCACACCTTTGCCAAACCGCTTGCGGCGGACGTGCACCACTTTGGACCTTGGGACTTTCTCGAACTATTGGGCCTGACACCCCCACATCCTGTTCCGAAAGGGGCAACTTAGGGATTAATCACATTATCTCACTCTTTTTCTTTTGACAATTCAGCTTTCGAAAAGAGAGAGACCGCTATCCTTCCCTGAGTGAGGGAACTAGGGCAAGCCGAGGTTGAAGACACCAAGTCTTTTTTTACTTTTTTCGTAATAGCGACAGTAAAAAAAACGTCATCGTTTCAGAGCAGAAACTTGAAGACTAGTGTTTCTTTAACATGAATAATTTTAAATAAATATCTTTAGTTCTTCCTGATTCGATTTCGTTCTATTTGATTCGGAATAAATTTCTTCTGCAAAATTCTAAACACTCTATTATTAACTTAATAACATAGAAATTTTTTAAAAAAATTAAAAAAGACAATAAAAAAATTCTTAAAATTTGAAAAAAAGAAAATTGAAGTAAAAAAAATGAAATTTAAAAGCAAATTATTACCTTCCACCTAATTTAAATAATCTAAATAATAAAATTTGGAAAATGTTTTTAGATTATATTTTTACTATTCGTATTACCTTTAAAAATTAACTTATGCAAATGAGAAAAAAGCGTAGTACAGACAGAAAAAAGTTAAAATTGAATAAAATTAACGTGAATGCATTTGCGATCCATAACCTTTTTGTTACTGGCTAAGCTGCTGGTTCAGTCCATCGTCACAGCCAATTTCTAACTCCAAATCTCAAATCCGGACTTCGTCAACACCACAATCCCTGCTCTTCAACGCGATTCCGTGTTCAATTTTCCTTACATCTGGTCAAACTTCTTGCTCGATTCGGAAAATTACCAAAGAATTTGTTCGGACCAACTCCAAAATCTTTTAATTCTTCGAGCGTTTGAGCACATTCTTCGGTTTTTTGTGCGAAGACGATGATGGCTGAGGATCTCGGTGTTGAAGCAAAGGAGGCAGCGGTTCGCGAGGTCGCGAAACTGTTGCCTCTTCCGGAGCTTCTTCAATCAATTTCATCCATCAAGGCAGATTACATTTCACGCCAACAGGTTTCAGTTCAATTCGATTTGGTTCATTTTTTTTTCTAATTTTTAATTTTATTTGTTGTTGCTGTGCGTGTTTGAATTTGTTGTTAAATGGAGTGTGATTTTCAAGCTCCGGTTTAAGCTATTTGGAACTCCTTGTTTTTAATTTTTTAATTTTTTGTTCAGTTGGCTTTGATTTGATTGAGATAGGTGTGGTTTTAACTGTTTAGGATGTGACAGTTGAGATATTTGCTTGGAAGAGGAGTTATGGGTTTTACTTTTACGTATAGTTTGAATATTTGGACGCTGCTGTTGTCGATGATTGTCAAAAGATTGATCACTTTGTATTTTAAGCGAGGGTGGTATGCAATTGTATTTTAGAGTAGGGAACATATTTTATTATTGATGGGTATGCCTGTCTTTGGGGTACTACTACCATCCCCACATGCAAGAACATAGTAATTGGATTTGGGAGAAGGCACTGGTAAGACTTGAGATATTGAATTTGTTTCCATCTTTTAAGTGAAGAAAGGTGTATCTTCAGAAAAGGTGACATCAGCAAAATTCAGAAAATATTTTGTAAGGATAGTAGCAGTTGTAACCTCTTTTGTAGAATAGGCAAGGAATACACATTTGATGTCGCGAGCAGATAATTTATCTTTACCTGGAGATAGATCATGCACAAAATAAGTAGAACCAAATAAATCGGGAGGAACTTTACCAAGAGATTCTTTAGGAAACAAAAGAGAATGAAGAACTTGGTTATTTAAAATAGAAGACAGAATACAATTTATTAAGTAGCCTTCTGTAAGAATAACATTTACCCTAAACTTAAATGGTGCATTATCATGTAATATCAAAGTATGGGCTGTGTCAAGTAGGTGATAACATTTTCTTATTGCAATGTCATTTTGCTATGACGAGTGATGACAACTAGAAAACTAGATTGATGAATCATAATTCATACTGTGTGATGACATGACAGAATTAAAGGGAGCAGGAAAATACTCTTTTGCATTGTCAATCAATATGTAAAATGCAGTTAGTGCACTCAAATTGAGTATGAATTTCAAAAGAAAAATGTTAAAAAATACCAAATAATTCAAAACAATCTTTCATAAAAAATATCCAAGCATCTTGATTAATCATGAGTGAAAGGAACCCAATCTCTAATTACTGTTATTTCAAACAACTATTATTTCTAACAGCTTCATTACATGAAATGCACATAAAAATGTTCTAGGTCCAGTTCCACCACTAAAGAAGGAGAAAGTTGGAAAAATGCTTTTCAAATGTTTTTGGATTCCCGTCCTTGGCTTTTAAGGATGAAGGCATGTGTGGAGGAGGTGACATGACATGGAAGATAATACCTCTATCCTCAATGGTCATTGCATAATCTTACATAACATAAAACAAAATGGAAAAAGAAATGCTATCAAAACATCAAATTGAAAATTTTGTCATTTTTTTCATTTTTCAGTAACGATAATTTTGAGTGAAAATCCTAGAAACAACTTTTCTGCTTGTGGGGTTAAGGCTTGGTACATCTTCCCTCCATGGACTCCCAACCTATCTAATTGGAGCTATCAAAATGGAGCTAACCCAACCTCTCTCTCCTTTAGAGTAAGTCAGAAAATCCTAACTCAACTCACCAACCCAGTGGATTAGTTCATGGGTTGACTCACCAAATTTAAAAATAATAAAAATTATAAAAATAGGAGCACAAACATTAAAATAGAGATTAAAAAAAGAATAACATGGGCTGGTTTAGCTCATGGGTTAACTTTTTTACAACCCAGCTTACCCAAAATCCACCACGGGCTGGGTTAGCTCATGGTTTACAATCTACTTTGACGGTTCTATTATTATTATTGTTGTTATTGTTGTTGTTATTATTATTATGTTTATATATTTTTGGTTTTCATTAAATATTTATGTAATTTTGTTATTTGACCAGCGACACATCAATTGATTTAGTGGGGCAATTATTTGGATTCAGTATCTCACTCAAGTTAATTACCATTTTGAGTTTCAAAGCAGTGCCCCATATATAGCCTATTGCCTATGTGTACTATGTAATTACATTAATGTTGAGTGTCTGTAATGAGATTTACAATCATTAAAAAGGGTTTGGTGTGTCGCTTTTCATCATTCATTAATGTTGCAGCTATTTTATTCAAAATTGGGAGCTACCAATTCTGAGTATTTATATTTTGCTTTGTTTTTCAGGCCAATGATGCACAGCTTAGTACAATGGTAGCAGAGCAGGTATTCTTTTAATTGATGAAATACCAGCTGGTTAGATGCAGGTTATTGAAAAAGTTTAACCTTTTAGTAGTTGCACTTTTTCCTCAAATACAATGTCATGCATTATCTGCATATTGCATGTTTCAATTAGCTTCTGAAAAAAATCATAACAAAGCAGTGTCATTTGATCCATGTAACCAACTTCACTTGGTGGGAAAATGCTTTTGTTTCCAAATTGGTCAAGAGAGCTTTAAAATGAAAAGATTTTTATAATTACAAAATATGCTAATGAAAATGTGTGATGAGAAAGTTGCTACAATTTTAGCTTGTTTTTGTTAACTTCAAAACTTATGGGAGCTGTTAGCAGCTAACTATACACTAAAGGAAGAAAAATAAAAAAATTGTTTATAGAGAAATTAAAATTATGGGCAGATCTTTTGCTCCTTATCTTTTGATTAAGGAGTGTGTAAATAATTAATGAACTCAGAAATAGGTGTATAGAAAAGGGCTGTTTTGTCCACCACTATATGGAAGCAAAAGACTATTGTGAGTCTAACCTCTAAATAACCACGTGACTGACAATTTTAAGTGGTTACTTAAGGGCATGTAAATGCACTTTATCGTTCTATTATTATCCCTTTCCCCTTGTCAAACCCCAATAAATGTAGACAATTTGCAGTCTTATTACTAGCTTACGCTAAAACTGAAGGGTGCTTAGGGTATTTTATACTAAAAATATCTCGGGATGTGGACAACTGGGATTTAATTCAGACCACAAAAGATGGCCTAGTTTATAGATTGTGACATCACTGTGTTATTATGTCTAGCCCATTAAACATGCAATGCCTTGTACAAGCTGTAGCTCTTGATATTGAAGTGAATGAACTGAGGCACCACAATCGCACATCTTCATGTGCTTTGCGAAAATCACTCTACTGCAGGTTGAGCAGTCACAGGCAGGACTCAAATCACTCTCCTTCTCTGAGAAGACGATAGATCAGCTTCGTGAAAACTTTGTCTCCATTGAGAAGTATGTTATAAGTGTGATAGACAAACTGTTATCACTTCTTAGATGGTGGTTGTTTTCTCTTGCATAAACTTGTACCCTCGATATTTTTCACTTTGAGCTTACTGTGATTTTCCTGGTGCATCAGGTTATGTCAGGAGTGCCAAACATTAATCGACAACCATGACCAGATAAAGCTACTTAGCAATGCGAGAAATAACTTAAACACAACCTTGAAGGTGCTTTTCTGTCCTTATTATGCCTATAATTCTTGATTAAAAGAGTACTTGTTTAGGATTCTAATAAGAATGTTGGGAGAACCACACCACAAAAGCTAGCCATTGTAGTTGGAGAGCAGAAGACCTTATAAACCTCACATTAGAATCCCATGCTTTCAATTTGGGACTCAAGTCTCATACCTTGCAATCCTAATAGATTCATTCTATTGCGTCACAGAAAGAATTGTTATTTAGAGCTTCCTCTTCCCTATTTTCTTCAGTAATATTCAGCTTTTTATTTACAAATCTTACAAAATGGGTCTCTCTCACTTTATATCCTGCTTAATCATCATTGAAGTAAAAGATGCAGTTATTAGTGTATTCCCTATGAACTAAAGTGCTGCTTTCACCATATCAAACACTCATAATTTAGTTGATTTTTCGTTGTTATAATGTAAATGATACAACCTGCAGATTGCCAGCCATTGTACTGGTTTTGAGTTAACATGGTTGAATCCAAGTTGTACTTATTTATATGTGCACAATCTGTCTTACTTTATGGTTTTGGCTGATTTCTCAGTCTTTTGATAGGATGTTGAAGGTATGATGTCTATTTCTGTTGAGGCAGCAGAGGCTCGGGATTCTTTGAGTGATGACAAAGAAATTGTCAACACTTATGAGGTAAGCTGATCGTACTTGTAGTGCAAAATTTTGGTCTTATGCAAAAAATGTATTAATGCTTGTCAAAATGTCAATAGCATTTGAAACCTTGTTTTCCATTTGATCTCTATAACTTACCCATCTTTTACAGAGGTTAACAGCTTTGGATGGAAAGCGAAGGTTTGCATTAGCAGCTGCAGCATCTCACAAGGAAGAGGTTGGAAGACTAAGGTCTGTGTCTTCTTAAGTATACTTTCACTTTCATGGGCTGTGTGAGCAAGAATCCTGGAAGTGGCTGCCACAGATTTTGGAATGAATTTTGATCTGCATAAGCCCCCATCTTTTAATTTTGCAATGATCCACTAGTAGTCTTAATCAGTGGTATATACATTTAAATTATCCTTTTGGGCATTTCAATCTTAAAAGTGATCCTTTTAGATCAATCGTCTGATATTTGACTATTCTTATTAGGTTGTTGTTAGTGGCTATTATGAATCTTTGAATTCACAGTGCAGGAACATTGATTTCAAAGAAGTAAAAATATTTTGTTCGATAGACAAGACGGAATCAAGTGAATCAATCATCACTGAATGGGTTTCGGTCAACTTTTTTGAATAAAAAAATAAAGGGGTTGTGTCTATTGCGCCCCATGGGTGGTTTCAAAGCATGAAATATACCTGTTAAGAAACTTAGGCCTAACTCACTTCCAAAAGTTAGCTCATAGGATAAGGATTACCCTAGTCTTTATAAGGAGTATTCTGGTTCTATTCCTAGCTAATGTATGACATCTTAACAACGCCTATTAAATGCTTAAAATTACTTAAAAGCATTGTTTTATGTTTTCAGTATAATAATAACTTCTTTTCTAATAAAAATTTCATATTTTTGACATCTTGTCATGTGTCCATGGAGACAAATACCCACGAATAAATAATAGGAGTTTTAATTGTGCTTTGTTACATGCATAGCGCAAAACCCTGGATCATAATTCCTTTCTGGTTCTGCTGATGTGGAATGAGTTATTGGTACCGTCAATTGATGGTATTGGAGGTATTTGAGAAATCTGTTGGTTTGGTGGCATGCATTTGGTTGCATGAAGAAGTTTTTAAAGACTACTGTACAGCCTGAAAGTTCTAGATATTCTAGGGAGGAAAAAAGGAATTTGAGAATATTATCTCTTGTCACATCTTTTGGTACCTTTTGCATTATGTTTGTCCATGTTTTACATTTTCAAGTCCAGATAGAGGTATGGCGCTTTGAAACTACTTAATCAATAGATGTTAAATCCAAGAAAAGCTCCTCTACACTATAAAATATAATGTGCTAAAATGAACTAACAAGAGATTTTTATGATATTATGATTAACTATTTGGTTTTGTCATTTATTCTATAGTTTCAAGGCTAAGTATCTATTTTTCCTCTTATTGTATTTGTCTCAGAGAATATTTTGAAGACGTAGATCGAACCTGGGAAACCTTTGAGAAGACACTATGGGGCCACGTTTCCAATTTTTATAAACTTTCTAAAGAAAGGTTTGTGCCATGTTTTGAACATAAACATCTCAATTCTCAAATAACATTGCATATTGTTGCTATGAAACTGCTTCTCTTTGCTCCTATCAATTGAGTGCTACTTGAGATTTGAAATTGAAAGTGATAAATTTTCTATTGATTTTAGGGTTTACAAATTTGAGTCATTTGTTTGTTTAATTACTTATTTAGCTTCATAGGGTTTTTCAGTCTTGAGTATTACACCTTGTCTAAAATTTAAAATCATGAAAGTGTCAGATTTTGCTTTAATATATTAAAATTAAAATGTAATTTTTATTATTAAACAAAAATATCACCTTTTGATTGTACATAGAATGCTGGGGTAAGACCCACCCTAGTTGTTTAGTATAATCTTTGGCAAAGATGGATGTTGGAGGAGGGATTTGTATGTTCTTGGTAAGAAATTCAAAATAAAAGATGAAAATCTAGTGCCCACAATATATATTCTATTCCTTTAGCAATTTTGAATACTTTGTAGAGTTAAATATGAAGCTGTATGCTTTAATTGTGGAATAATCTGCAACTCTCTCTTCAATTGTTTTTTCTTTTTCATTGCAGCCCACAGACTTTGGTTCGAGCTTTACGGTATGTTTTTGGTTGACAATTTCATTTTCTTTCTCTTTTTTGTGTCAGTATAGGTTGAATGATCGGAAGTTCTAATATGCTTTAGGGAACTTTACACTTTTTAAAAATAAGGTAATCTTATTTTCCCTTTGTTTTCCTATTGTAGGGTTGTTGAAATGCAAGAGATCCTAGATCAGCAGATTGCAGAAGAAGCAGCTGAGGCTGAAGGGGATGGTGCGATGGCATCAGTTGCAAATCCTCGTAGGAGTGGCGTGTATGTTATAATATTTTGAATTGATTTCCATTATCTTAGATGAGTTGTGATCTTGAAAATCTATAATAACGGAAGCAGCAACCCTCTGCAATCTTGATAATTGATATATGATTTACTAGATAGTTTCACTAAGTTTGCTCTACATATTGCTTTTAGGAGGTTCCTGAACAATTTAGGAATCCATTTAATTTCTCATATTTCTTGTCTTGATAATTGATATATGATTTACTAGATAGCTTCACTAAGTTTGCTCTATATATTGCTTTTAGGAAACCCTTTGAACAGTTTAGGAATCCATTCAATTTCTCATATTTCTAGTCGTTTCTTCTAAGAGGATTTTTTATCCTCTATTTGCGTACATCTTTCTTTCCTTATTTCAATAAATTACTTTTCATGTGACCCCCCACCCCCTGCCCCAAAAAAGGAAGAGATCCATGGAAAGAACATGACTAATTACGTTAGAAGGCTCATTACTTTGATTAGGATAATAAAAATAATTTAATCTATTTTCTTGGAACTTCTCTAAAAAGATATTTTTATTTGTTTTTCTTGATTCCTTTTTTATATTCAATATGCATATTCTTTGATATATTTTTCTTTGTTGGAATGAAATGATTAATTAACTGCTATACCCTTCTATTCTATTCTGCTTTTTCTTGATTTAAAGCTTTGAAGCCTGGATACAAACATGGGATATGACAAATTCTAAGAGTTCTACAACACAATTCAGTTAATATACATCATATATATATATGTTTTTGATAAAATATAATTATATTAAATTAATATAACAATTAAACTAATATGAATTATTGTAGACACTATAGAAAGCTATTATTTATTAAATCATTTGTGGGCAGTATCCTACTTTTATTGGTAGAAAAATTTATAAAATATTGGAAAGATGTGGGTTAGAAGTATCCAAAGGTATCTGAGAAATATCTGATTAGGTACATGACCAGCTCTGGTTGGACAATCATTTTGAATTATTGGTGCTTCCTAGATTTTGATTTGAGTCTGCATTCTGCATCTAATTCATGAGAAATATTAATTCATGACAATAATTTTGATGATCGTGTTTATTAAATTTTACATTTTTCTAACATGACCTTCTTTCTACTGTGTTGGCTACCTTGCAATCAACCATGATACTATGGTGGATGCTCGGCTACTGCCTCGTTATGCCATTGACAGATTTGCTGCTAACTTGCTAAATAAATAGTATGATCCATGAGTTACTCAGAAGAAAAATAACAAAATTTTGAGTAAAAACTTAAACTTCATGGTTTAATATGGCTCGTTTCAGTTTAGTATTTTCACTGTTTCGCTTTCATTCCCATGGAATAAGAAATTGTCTTATTTTTGTTATGTTTGCTTCTTTTATCATGAGACTTTTGCTCAGATTTTTATTGTAGATATTTCCCAACATTATCATATCTTCTTTTGCCCAGTCTGATATAGGAGTAAAAATAGGGTGAAAGATTCATGAATCAGTTTCCAATCCAATTTTACTAATAAAGTGATCCTTATTTTGTAAACCCCATAACAAGCTGATCTGTACAGAGAAATCTTCCTCTCATCACTTAAAATTCTGTTGATGCTAATGAATTACAGAAAATCTACAAGTACAATGGGTTCTTCGAAAAATTTAACACAGCAAAAATTGAAGGTTCAGGGGAAAGGCTATAAGGATAAATGCTATGAACAAATAAGGAAGACTGTAGAAGGACGCTTTAGCAAGCTACTCAATGAGGTTAATTGATCTTACTGCTTTACATCACTACATTCTCCCTCTCCTGCTACGAAATATACAGACACCCATATGCTTATACACACACCTGTGGTACTCATGAGAACATGCTATCCTTCGTGCAACTCACTGCAACTTATTTTATGAATCAGCTTGTGTTTGAGGACCTGAAAGCCGCTTTAGAGGAAGCAAGAGCGGTATGTTAGACTGAATTTTAAGCTCCTGACTTTTACTTTCAATTTTCCTCACAAGGACTAGATAATCATTTTACTTTTGTTCTCCTTTCTCATCCTGCACCAGTTCATTGCTGTTTTTCCACTAAGGTCATTAGAAATCCCTGGGTCAACTAAACACACGCCTGCTTGAGGAGTGTTAGAATATCTTCAATGTTTATGGTAGCAGATCATATATATATGGTAGATTCAGTTAGGATCAATCGAGTGTAATTTAGAATCTTGTCACACTTATTATGTTCATACTAACAAGTATCCCATCCATTGCATTGGATTTTTTAATGTATGTAAAATTTGAAATTATAAAATAAAAGAAACATTATAAATTATAAGATAAACATGCATAATTAATTCAAATTCAATTTAATAAGTAGAAAAATAAAGTAGCAAGGGGAACAAAAATTTTAAAATATTAAAAAGAATTAATTTGAGAGTATACATATTGATATTTGAGACAAAAAATAAATTTTAATGTGAAAAAAGAAAAATTTAAAACAATTAAAGCTAAGGTTTGAAGGCCGGGGTGGGGAGGGGGAAGTAAATCTTAATGTAAAAGGAAAAATTGAAAGCAATAATTTTAAAATTTTTAATAAGTACCAAAAATGATGAATCCACAAATCATAAGGAGAAAGAAAGGTTAATAGGAGAGAGATGTCCTTTATGTTGAAGAATATGTGGACTGAGATTTATAATATAAGAATTGAAAAGTTAATTTGTAGAAGTTGACTTGACATGTTACTGTGTATAAAATTATATTCTATACTTTTAGTGTCGCTGACTTGATATAATACATAAATTTTCTATGTCACCCTCTCCTCCCCTTTCCATTGTTGATTAATTGAAATACTGAAGTAAATTATACCAACTGGGTAATGCTACGAAGTCATTTCATAATTATTCTGATGATCTCATATTTAATTACAGTGTAGTTTCTGTAATTTATTCAAAATATCATACATTTCCAGCTTCCTGTACTTGAGATTCAGTTTTATTCCCAATTACTGATGGAACGTTGTACCTTTTGTGGCATATAGATTGGGGAGGAACTTGGAGATGTCTATGACTATGTAGCCCCTTGCTTTCCTCCAAGGTTTGCTCTGTGTCAAATATACTGTTCAATCTTCACTGCTTTTGGACATGCTTTCTGCTAATGAATAATCTCATTATAAGATTTGGTGTACTTCATGCTATACTATCTCTTTGTTTAGGTATCATATGGTATGTGCTTTATATAGAATAGTTTTCTTTTATATGATCAAAGGTTCTTTATATTTTTTAAATTAATTTTTTTGTTGAAATACAAGAGAATTTTAAAGAGAGATGAAAGAAAGGGAAAATGGAAAAGATGTGCGACATGGAGAACATAATGTTTTAGTAGTGAGTCAGAATGGTAAGTGATGAGCTTACCTCTATACTAGGACTGTAATTTGAATTTTTGTACCTTTCCTATTGGATGCATGCAGTCATGCACTACTAGTAACGATTTAGTTAAGGCTAAAGCCCCACTTTCCTTATTCCTGTACTAAATCCTAACACTGTTTCTCTAATTGGAGGCTAAGTTTTCCGGTTGTAGCAAAAACAAGATCCAAATTAAATAAAACAAAGAACTAAAAAGAAAAATCAATTCATCAATCAAAGAACTTAGCTATCACTCTCTAACAAAACCATTGGTGACAGCATCGATAGGTATCTTCTAGAGGTATTCAGCTTTTCTGTTAAACACATGTTTGGGCCTGTTGAGTAAAACTACGGATTTCACTTAATCTAAGGAAGCATTTGTTGACAGAGGGTTTCTTTATGCACATTTGCTTTGTTCTAATTCCGTTTTCTTTTCTTTCTTTTTAATTTTTTTTTCTAATTCTTGCAGGTATGAAATATTCCAATTAATGGTAAATCTGTACACTGAGAGGTTTATTCAGATGCTAAGGTTGCTTAGCGACAGGGCGAATGAACTAACAAACATTGAGATATTAAAGGTATTTTCACTGGAGTTGTTATTTATGTATAACATGTCGCATAGTTAGATTATCATATTCTTTGTAGATTAAGGTGAGCAAGCCATGCATTTTCCACCTCTGTAGCATTTTGGGAAACTAAGCTACTAGTTTTCCCATTTATCTGTTTCTGTACTACAGATCATGCTGTGATGTGTTTTTAGCACAAACACGGTCAGAAAAGTGATAAACAGGCTAGGAGTGGTGTTCTTTTTGTTGCAATTATCTCTTGTTCTTGGATATGAATTTGGATCTTAGAGACAGTTCTAGTGAGAGTAACAGCTGAAGTATCACATTCCTGAATTATGGAACCCCGGCCCCACAATCCTACTTTCTTACTATCTGTCCTACCTTGCACTCTCTCCACCTCGTTATTCTGTTAGCTTCCCTCCTTTTCCTATGTACTTTAGCTAGAGGTCCCTAACTAGTTAACTGTCACTGGCAGAAACTGACTCAGGCTCTATCATTTTTATTTAATTTTATTCACCTTACATATTAGTAAGTGGGGGTTTACTGAGAAACATATATGTATTATCTGTTGTAAGCTATGCTTTATAGATACAGGTATAGGCATCTAACGCAATATTATACTTTTTCAAAATATTTAGAGATAAAAAATAAAATAAAATTTATGTACATGGGATCGCCATTACTTGAATCCAACATGTTCTCTTTCTTTCCCATGTCCCTGTTTTCTATTTTGTCCACTTCACCACTTCCTGACTCACCTACCATCAATGTTGCCATCAGATAGCTTGTTCGGTGAGGATGAAATATTACTGTCCTGTGCAATGATTTTGAGTTGTGCAGTATTGAAAGAGTGCAAGTATGCTTCTAGTGGGCAAATTGGTCAGAACATGACTTAAATTCATATTCTGAACTTTTGTAGCAGTATCGTATGAGCTTGTATGGTGTTAATGCTTGACAAACCACAGTGCACTACAAAATATGGACACATAAATACCTAACACAACACGGACATTCTGATTCTTCTAATGTCTCAATTACAGGACATGAATACCCTGCAAATATAAAATAAGAAATATTGATAATTTAACAAAAGATCTAAATTGATAATCAATATTTCTATGATAATGAATTTCATAAAAGAATGTTAAAACTAAAGGACATCATTTTACAATGTAGGCACCTGTTTTCTTTACAAACAATCCTGAAACAAGAAGATGAAATTATATCTTTCAAGAAAGGTATATTATATTCTCAAACCAACTTGCTAAGTTTTAGATTTTTCCTATGATAATGAATCTCACAAAAGAATTTGAGGCATTGTTTTGTAATATTTTACATTGTATTTCAAGCTGACTTTTATAGATGTTTTAAAAAATGAATATTCTTTTAATAATACCAGCGTGTTCATTTCTATTGAGGTATCAGCTCAAATGTCTATGTTGTATAGAGGCGTTGGCTCAGGTGTTCAAGTTGACAAAATTCATTTTTTATATAGATACATAAAGTGAAATGTTGGACATGGGGAGTTGTTAGTGGTGGAAGTGTGTCTGTCACTATGACATTTCAAGCATAAAAGGTGCCCTAATTTGTAAGCATGCAGCCTGAGAAGTAATTTTCATGGAGATTAGGAGATAAAAAATTCAATATATCTTGTTAATTTAATAAGTAGGTTCCCGCATAATATCTTTGACAGTGAGTGTTGACTTGTATTGGGATTAGGGTGAGTATCTAATTGAAGCATGAATACCACGTCTTTTAGAAGTGTGGGACACATTTCTGACTCTGACACCTCTCATATATACTTGTTTATCACATGTTAGACACTCCTCATTAAGTGTCTAATTTAACAATTACTTTTTGTTAGCTTAGACACTTGAGTTGACACTTTAGTATGAATGGAAACGCACTAGTATGATTAAAAATATCCACTTCTATATTAAAAAAATGCTTTTTTTTTTCTTTTCATAAGGCTCATTATCATATAAAAAAAATATAAAACTTAGCATGTTGGTTTGAGCGGGTGAATATGCCTTTTTAAAATATTTCATTTGTTTTGGTATTGTGGACCAAGTGTTTATATTATAAACTAATACCTCAATATATTCTTTTGTGGGGTTTTTGTGTGTGTCCGGTGTCTTATATTTTAGACATTAGCCATGTTACTGTGTTTGTGTTCTAATCTGTGCTTCATAGGTGAGTATTGAACAGCTACTCCTTGTAAGCTTTGTTAGTCATAGTGAAACAAAGCTTAATGTGATCTTCAAGCCTATAACTAGGTGCGAATATTACGAGGAGTAGTTGCTAGGCACTCAAATCTAACAACACCCCTGAATCTTTGCTGTTATGGAGCTTGGCTACCCTGTATGGGCCTTGTCCCTGAGTTTCTAGCACAAATCTTGAAAAATTATTTTTGGCTTGCACTATATAGGCTTTTCAGGTAAGATCACAACTAAAAAGTTGGGGAAGCTCATAATTAAATACAAGTCACTTTATAACACTTTTGGGACAAAACCATGGTTTCATCATTTCATTAATACATTTATCACTGAAGTGACAAATTGTTGCTATCTGATGAGCCCTTTCTTTTTCCTATTTGATCACTTGTCTTTGGCATAATTCCTGTCAATGTAAATTTAGTCATAACCATTTTTTTTTTTCATTCTCTTAATTTTCACTTTTACCCACTGAATGTTTTATGGGAAAAGATGTACCTGTGCTTATGTTTTGTCATGGAGCAGGTAACTGGTTGGGTGGTTGAATACCAAGATAATTTGATTGGGCTTGGTGTCGACGAGTCTCTTGCCCAAGTGTGCTCTGAGAGTGGCGCAATGGATCCTCTTATGAACTCTTATGTTGAGAGAATGCAAGCTACAACTAGAGTAAGCCTAGCTATCTTGCTTATTAATTTAGCTTTGGTAATCTATGAGGTTCATTGGATGACTTCTTTTTGATACTTAAGATTAAGCTTTATTCTTAATGTTTTCTAGAAATGGTACTTGAATATTCTGGAGGCTGATAAAACACAACCCCCAAAGAAAACTGAAGACGGGAAGCTATATACTCCAGCTGCTGTTGATCTATTCAGGATACTTGGTGAGCAAGTGCAAATTGTTCGGGATAATAGCACTGATCTTATGTTATACAGAATTGCCTTGGCAACTATTCAGGTAATATGATATTAGATTTAAATGTAATGTGACTGATGCATGTTATAATTTTTTATTTTGCAAAGTAAACTCTTGGTAGATAAAGGTAAAGTGGACGGAAGATGGAAAAAGAGTTT
The DNA here is from genome assembly GCF_003935025.1 of Abrus precatorius. NCBI lineage: Eukaryota > Viridiplantae > Streptophyta > Magnoliopsida > Fabales > Fabaceae > Abrus > Abrus precatorius. The sequence goes on along the minus strand of NW_020874439.1, from coordinate 21,618,209 downwards.
TTTAAGTGCAACAATTTGTTAAAGTATCTTCAGTATTGTGAGGATATCACCAGAAATCCGAGTCCCTCATAGCACAATGTGTAGTTTTTATTTCTTATATCAGTAACTTTGTATCTAGGTCATGCTACTCTATCTTTTTACAGGTAATGATTGATTTTCAAGCAGCTGAAAAGAAGAGACTTGAAGAACCAGCTTCTGAAATTGGTCTGGAGCCTTTATGTGCCATGGTTAGTATAATTTTTTAAGGTATTGAATTTTTATTTCAACATAGGATTGTTTTATATTGGTACTTCAATTGACATGAGATTCAATGCAATGTTTTATGTAGATTAACAACAATTTGCGGTGCTATGATCTTGCAATGGAGCTAAGTAATAGCACCATAGAAGCCCTTCCACAGAACTATGCTGAGCAGGTTTTGAGTGAACCTTTGGTTTTTGTTGTTTTTCATAGTTTTTCTAACTTGATAACTGTTGCTTTGTCGACGTAGTCTTTTGTTATTGCATTTTCATTTGGTGAAACCCACTTAATTCTTGGTTATTAATGTTACATGCAATAATTTATTATAATTCACTGCTACCCTATGAATGGAAATTCTTGAAATCTTGTTTGGAAACATCATATATTTTTCATTCTTTGATATAATTGAAAAACATGAGAAAGAACCAACCATCAATATTTAGCAGTCAGCATCAAATCCAAATTAGAAAAAAATGCATTTATTAACATAAAATAACCTGGTATACACATATTAATAGAATCCAAAGACAGATAAGAGAACATGATATCAAAGCATTGGGTTTACAAATGCAAGATCCCCTCAATATTAGATCCTTGAATGCAATGAAGTTCTTTTTAGGGGTTTGAGAGATGAGGAGAATCAAATAAAATCAAGCAAGATTCGAATATGTACCCTATGTACATTGGCTTGCTATTAACCATTGCTCCACTTTCATTTTTGTTAACATATTGTGCTAAATGAAATATATGTAAGATTATCAGTCATATTTAAGTTACTATCCATTTAATTTTATTGATAGGATTTATGGAACTTACATATATTATTATTATAATATTATTATTAGGCTTAAATAAGTTTAGTCTAAAAAATTCGCAATTTTCTTATTTGATCCTTTATTTTTAATTTTTTTCAAACAAGTTCATTAAAGTTCCTTTTTCATTCCCATATGGTCCCTTTGTTAGTGATTTGTTAATTTTCTCTATTATTTATCTATGTGGCATTCAACTTGACTCACATAATATGATATGGAGTTAATGTGGATAATAAGGTGATATTTACACTTTCATCCCTTTGATATTCTTAAATTTCAATTTAAAAGATCCTAACCTTTATAACTTAAAATTTCATTTAGATATGAAGGTTATGATGTTGTTCACACATTTTGTTCATGTCGTGTGATGTCCCAGTTAAATTATGAGTCAATTCAGACATCATGCAAACAAATAATTGAGCAATTTAACATATCACTAAAGAAAGAACTAGATAAAAATGGAAAATGATTTTTGTGGTGCTAGACTGAAAAAAAAATTAAAAAAGATGGACTGAATGAATAAATCATGAATTTTTGGAGAGTCAAAAAGTTATATAAGATTTATTGTTGTTATTATTATTAAAGAGAAGTAATATATTTCTTTTATATTCATTTAAAATTTTAATTAATCTAGTTTCTTATTACTTACATAAATTTGTTATTTGATATAATATATAATATTAAAAACATATATATTTAATTATTACTGGTTTGACCACAGTTCAACCAAAGTTAAATCAATGAATTGTGAATTAATGTCTTTATCGATTCAATCATCTGTCCATTTTTAGAACATTGATTTAGAGAATAAAGATGAGAGAGACAAGGAAAGGCCTTTGAGATAAGGAATGGTCTCAGATGCAGGTCTTGTAAGAATTGAATTGTAATAGAATTGTTGAACAAATCTACAAGCACTAGTGGTGTAAATGAGTGAACTTTGGGTTAGCTTCCTACACATTCTCTTATTAAACGTGTGTTGTCTTGAAGGCCAAGTTCCATGATGTTGCCTCAAATGGAATTTGCCATTGTCATTTAGCTTTCAAAGCATTGATCTTGGTCCTCAAATTTCGAAGACTCAAATTCTCTTCCTTCTCAAGCCTGCAACAAACCTCCCAATTAATAAAATTATCTCCTCACTGCCTGCCCATGCCAGACCAAAGGAAGATTGTCAGAAGACAAACAGGTCAGAGTAGGAGTAATCTGACCACCTAGAGTAAGAGGCATCTTTCCAACTATTCCATGGTTGGATTGAGATCTTTCAAAGACTGCTTAACTCCAACAAGGATTAGATAAGTTGAGCAGTTGCAAATTTTTGACAATCAATCACTAATGCATATGCATCCGCATTGAAAACCAGCCAAACTGCAAGTGCAATATATAATTTGGGAGGCTGATGTTGGAAATTATGAATAATTACCTGATCTTTTTCTTGACTTTATATATTCACATTTTCTGTTTCCCTACAGGTTAATTTTGAAGATACCTGCAAGGGTTTTCTCGAGGTTGCTAAGGTATGGAAGTGTGCAAATTTTTAATTCTAATTATTTTCTGGTGGATATGTGTCAAATCTCTGTGAGTGAGTGTGTGCAACTGTTTGTTTTAATTCTGCAGAATTTCGTTTTTGTATTGCAATTGTTCAGCTCAACATGATGCATTTAATTGACATTCATCTCCTCAAACTTCTATGAGCAGATTTCTTGATGGAATTTTGTGAAATTATAACATGATTGATAAGTTTCATCACTACTAATATTTATAATTTTATGTGATCTTAAATGTTTCCATGTTGTTAAGATGTCCTATTAGCTAGGAATAGAGTCAGTATACTTCTTATAAGGGCTTGGGTAATCGTCTTCCTACGAGCTAGCTTTTGAGAATGAAATAGACCCAAGTTTTTTAACATATTATCAAACCCTATCTAGTTGAATGGTGGGATGCCAACAATGTCCAGTCTTGTTGTGTCACCCGCAAATGTTTACTCTTGCAAACTTCACACACCAAATGTCTTGTCCTGAGGGTGAGGGATGTGTGTTAAAATGTCCCATTGGTTAGAAATAGAGTTAAAATACTCCTTAGAAGAGTTTGAGTAGTCCTCTTTCTATTAGTTAACTTTTGGGAGTAAGTTAGGCCCAAGTTTCTTAACACATGATAAATATCTAGAGATTACATGGTTATGGATGAAAACCAGTTATGCCACATTTTCTGTTAAATGTGAAATCCAAATTAATTTCAATCAAACTATGGGATTTCCTGAGAATCTTATTTTAATTCTTCAAACCAAAGCTAAATCTTATTTTAAGCCCACAAATGGAGAAGCTGGTTTCAGGATTTGAACCATGACCTCCCAGTGACAAGGTTGTATTATTATCATAGCACCAAGGCTCACCTTCAACATGTTTGTCTTGCTGAAAACCCATTAAAACGGTCATGTACTTCACACCTATTGCAATTAGACACCAAAAGCCTGATCTTGATGCCAAATCAAGAGATGTGCTGAAGAAAAATTCTTAAAAATAGCTAGTCTAATCTCCAACCAAATGCACCTAATTGTAGCATACACTACAATGCCTCATATATATGCTGAACTGTAGATAGACAATGTATTGTTTGATTAACTTAATTTGTTCACCAAAAGAAATTTAAAATTAATATTTCCTAGCACTCAACTCCATTTAATGGTAACTCGTACCTTCCAAATAGACTCATTATTGCTATCCCTTGTTTGGTTTATCCATTGAAGCTAATTGTCATACATTAACAACCTTTGACAAGCTCGTTCATTAACAAACAAATTTTCTATTCTTCCATTATATTTTATTCTTGGTGAACCTTTTATTTTTCCTGACACTGTTGTTGATTTGGTTGTCAAATATGAGCACCGTATTGGTTTTATATCCTATATGAACATGGTCCATAGATTCACACTGCAAAACGGAAAATAAAAATTGGATCCATAATATAAATACTTTGAAGATCTTTTATGCTGGAACTTATTAAAATACCTGCTTGTTATGTTCATGTCAATTCATTCACACATTGTGATCACTGTTTTGATGAATATGTTGCTTTGAAGAGATTGACTTCTGACAATTTGAATTTTCTGTTATAGGAAGCTGTACATCAAACTGTTAGTGTGATATTTGAAGATCCTGGTGTCCAAGAGTTGCTGGTCAAACTGTACCAGAAAGGTAAAATAATTTTCAATGTCACCAAGCTGGGTCTTTGTGGGTTTATGCTAATAGTTTATTCTAGGGCTTTTTTGGTCAGATTTGCAGATGGCTGGGGGAGTCTCTCTGTTTGCTGGATTCCTATTTTTTAACTCTACTTTTCTGTAATAATTTCTCCTACTTAAATAGGAAAAGCACTATCTTGAGCTAATTGGCTACAGACTGTTAAGTGTTTATAGCTTGTGATAGCTTTTGGTTTACATTTCTAGTGCTGGATACTTTCTGCTTAGTAATTGGGTATTTAGATAATTTGTGCTATTATATCCAAAATTATCCTGTACGATTGCTAGGTTCCATGTATTAACAATAAGTAAATTTATTATGTTGTGTTTAATATCCAATCAATCTCATGAATTTATACCTTATTTGATGTTTTTATGTGATAATTGAGTTTTCTTTTGCTTTGCATTTGTCAGAATGGAGTGAAGGGCAAGTTACTGAGTACTTGGTTGCAACATTTGGTGATTATTTTGGTGATGTAAAAATGTGAGTAAATACTTTTCTTACCTCAGTAACTTGGTATTTTTTTATTATTCCATACGTGCTGAAATTTCATAACAAATTTGGGTATACATATTCTATATAGGATTCATTTCAATGATTCTATATATTTACTATATAGCAAGTGCATCAGTAGGCTAATATCACATTCGTGGGGCAGATTATTATTATTTTTTTTTCAGTTAAGGGTGGTTCAATATTAGATCTACCATGTTGAATTTGGGCTTTAAGCCTAACTCAATCTTAAAAGCTAATTTGTAAGGAGATAATTGCTTTAGATTTTATAATCTCTTATTTAGCCATACTTATAGTCGATGTGGGACTTTAACAATCTGAATATTTGGCCATTGGGGCCTTGATACCTTGTCAATGACCAACTCTCTTGAAATCTTAAACTGTTAAAGTGAAAGCTCATGGTTTTATATCTAACTGAGTAATAGAATGTTTCAAATGAATGAGAGATGTCCATGAATACCTGGATGACACTTCAATGAATTGTTTGAACTGGACTGTATTACTCCCACGACCCATCTGGTGGATCTGTGTGCTTTTCTATAATGCTTGAGACTTTATTTTCTTATTCTCTCTTCTCTTTTACACTTTTTTCCATAAAATTTGGGAGTTGCTGTGGAAGGATTCTATTGCTTTTAGATATTTGGTTGTTAAATATTTAGTTTGTTGAGGAAAACTAATAGTTTCAACTTTCCATTTTCTAGGTACATTGAAGAAAGATCTTTTAGGAGATTCGTTGAAGCCTGCTTGGAAGAAACAGTAGTTGTTTATGTTGATCATCTTTTAACACAGGTTCTAATGTCAATACAACAATTGTTAGTTCTTATTTATGGACTAAAATTGTGTATTTTTTCTGAAGGAACAGCTTTGTATTTTTTGACTTAATTGTCTCACTGATATTGTAATTGCAGAAAAATTACATTAAGGAAGAAACTATTGAACGGATGAGACTAGATGAGGAGGTTATCATGGACTTTTTTAGGGAACATATTAGTGTTTCTGTAAGTTCTCTTTCAGAAATTTTGTTGTCGTTGCCCTTCTTGCATGAATATTATGCAAGTTTCAAGTCTGTTAATCTGGACATACCGCGCTCAAGTTTCTTACTCTAATTTCCGTGACATTCTGGATCAGAAAGTTGAAAACAGAGTGAGTGTACTTAGTGACTTGAGAGAGCTTGCATCGGCAGAGAGCTTGGATACCTTCACACTCATTTATACAAATATACTTGAACATCAACCTGACTGCCCGGTAAAATTATGCCCAATATGATTTAATAATTTATTCAATTCAATTTTTTCATTTCCAAATGGAAGTATAGTTCCTTATGCAATTTATTTATTTATTTTTGCAATTTTTTTTTTTAAAGTTATTATAATTTTGGCTTAGAAAGTTCACTTTTAAAAGGTTCTTGTATGACTTCAAGTGCAAGATCAGACCTTGAGTTATTCTTGTCAATGAATCTCTGTTTTTTATGTGCTATTGTAGCCTGAAGTTGTCGAGAAACTTGTTGGTCTACGAGAAGGAATTCCTCGGAAGGATGCCAAGGAGGTAAATGAAATTCAATGTTTACTGGCACATGAGATCATGAATCGAGCATTTATTTGGTTTTGTTGATTGACTTCTTGTGACCGACTACAGGAGTTTCTAAATATTCCTGTTTTTTAAGTGCATGAAATTTTTTTAGCTGAAGACATTCAACCTAAGCTCTAAATTAACATTTTAAACGTGGTTTACTTTGGTATATTTAGTGGATCTATTTCTGCAATATTTGTATAAACTTAGCGACAATGTATTGGTCTGAATTTCTATGGGCATCAATTTGGGGGAACCAGTTGATCCAAACTTGTAAAAAAGACAGGGATAATATAAATCAAAGCTGGTCATCAACTAGAAGTTATTTGCTGATGAAATTATTGATTCTGGAATTTACAATGTTATTCTTGTTAATCAGGTCATACAAGAGTGCAAAGAGATATATGAAAATTCTCTTGTTGATGGAAGACCACCAAAGGCAGGTTTTGTTTTTCCACGGGTGAAGTGCTTAACAGTATCTAAGGGTGGGCTTTGGCGTAAACTCACTTGAAGTATGATTCCATTCACTTGTTCACATAGCTTGTTTTGCCTTTTAATTTATTTGTTACTTGTGCATAAATCCCAAAAAGTTATTCCAACAATAGATAAGTTTTGTAAACACTTACCTTCATGTAAGTCGTTACTTCATCATATCTTTACTGTATATTTCAGCGCCCATTTTCAGTTTTACTATGCTCCAAAATGTGCTGTTGACATTTTCAAGATTTCCTCCTTTTTTTTCGTTGGTTTTCAAAACTCCTGCTCTGGTTTGCAACATTTTTGGTTATCTGTTGTACATTATATTTTCATGTATTGAATTGAAGAGAAGGCACGAAGTAACCTGTAGCATATGAAAAGATGTATCAAATAGTTATAACCTTGCCTTATCAAATAAATAATATTTAATATGATTTGTCTAGAGTTAAATAGAAAAAAGTATTGACTATTAGTATTTTTATTAGATTTCATGGATTTTTATTTTTCTAACCCTATAACATTAGACAAAGTTAAGTCTTAGATGCGTTAGCATACTGTCAGTGGTCAACAAATAGTTTAGGAAAAGGAAAATAAAACCAATAAAAATGTATTAGAATATATTACTTTTCATTTTTTGAGTGGGAATAATGTAAAGCGGCAACTAGCTACTTAAAAAATATAGTATATGAAGATTTCTTACACGTTAAGATTCTAATATTTGCTATACTAGCAATTTTTTCAAAGGTATCATTTTGAAGTGTGCACAACAAATAATTGGTACCTTGATAAATAAAGGTGTGATTAAAATACTTAATACCTTTTTAATGTTCTAAAATAATAAATAATTTAAGATAAATAAAAAGTAGAAAATGATAACTAACATGAGACAACGATAACATGATATTGAAAAGAGCCAACAAACTCAACGACCCAAAATACAAAAGGTTGATATGCGATAAAACACAGACTTCGCCAAGTATTTTTTGCCTAGGCTGCTATCAATATGCCCCATCCACCATGGAAAATCTCAAGCTAGAAGAGCAATACAAGCTTATTTGGACAATATATTTGAAGGAAAACAAACAAGACCGTGAAGATATATTCCAAAGAATGGAAGCACACTTAAAGAAGTGAAGGATTTTTACACTGAAGATGCTATTGGAGACTACAATGACAACAACCTCGTGTGGTGTTTTTTGTGGATGGATATTCTGTCCATGCAAAAATTTGACTCCTTGCGTCCAGAAGAATTGTGGATTAAACCTGGCCAGCAAGAGTATGTGATCATGGATTTGCATTTGTTGGAGGATCAAATTCCATAAAAACTTTTGAGCAATTATGAGACCACATTAGTGTCTTCCATACTCAATCTTGCATTTGAAGGCTTAGTAAAAAAAATATGTTCCATGATGTTGTAGTGCAATTCAGTGATGATTAAACTTGGCCTACTTTTTGAAAGGCTTTCATTCTTAGGAATTTTAAGTTCATAGTAAAGCATTGATAATCATATTGAAGATAAAGTAGTTACGCCAGTGAAGCAAATAATCAAATATCCCTGCTTTAATGTCCATAAAGTAGTTAAACAAAATATTCGAATACTTATTATGGTTTTAGGGATTTAAATCCTTTTAGAATACTACAACAGGATACCCCTTCTGGTAATTTTTATAAGATATCCATTAAAAAAAATGTTAAATTTAAGATCATTTACAAACCTTTAAAAGTATCTATTGTTTTTTTTATACATGTTCTCTTTATTATTAAACATATTTAAGATCATCTTCCTGGCTCTCCTTGTCCAGTAAATGAAATATTTATTAGACTTCACTGTATACGAATAAGGTATATGTGCCAATTCATAATTTTAGCTACTAGTTTTCTTCAACATCAACCATATGACATCACTGTTAGAAATACATTCAAGAATGTTCAAAATTATTACTTCCTTTCTTGCGTATAAGATATTACTTAAGTATTTTTTATTTGTTTCATATTATTTTTCCCTTTAAAATATCAAGAGAACATTAATTACTTTTTATAATAATATCCTTATTTATTAGAGTTTATTTACGTCAACTAACTACTTTAACAACTTCAATATTACTTTAAAAGTAATTTTTACTGATCAATAACTTTTAACACTTTTGATAAAGATATTTTAATAAAGGGTTTTGTTAATCTAAGAGTTGAGGATAAACAACTAATAATAATAAAAATTTATTAAAAAATATTTATTGTATTTTTATAACTTCAATATAATAATTGTGTACTTTTTTTATAATTTTTTTTTATTAATGAGAATGCTTAAACCCAACCTTAAAGACTAAAATTAACAAAATCCTGTAATAAAATTAAATTATTTTATCATAGTAATTGATAAAACTAATCATTAGCATAAGTTTTTAAAACGGATTTAAATTGTTAAACTTATCTTAAAAATAAAAAATTTAAAAAATAATTATTTTAATTTTAATTTGATTTAAATTTGAATTCTCATCACAATTAAACTAAAAGAAACAAAACCACAAATATTAATTTATATTAATATTTCTATTCTATCCTTGTATAAATACTTCTACGAAAATATATCTTTTAGAACAATTATATTTAAATTGAATAGGACTATCATGAGTGACAAAACACAAAATTCTTTTTTTTATAGTATTTAACACATTTATATTTAATGACTTAAACTTGAAATTACATATTAAGTTGAAACAATTTCATATCAATTGATTCACGTACTCAGTCATCTAAAAAATAAAAATAAAAAATTGACGGAAAAAACCAAAACAATCAATTCATTTTGAACTACAAAAAATATTGGATGGGATGAATTCAAAGTGAGTATCTCTGATAATCGATATTAAGTAACATCTAAAAATGAGATAGATGAATAGAATATAAGTGGGACCCATTTGCATATTTGAAGTGTACACGTTGAAATAATGGAATTGGGGACTTCAACAGGAACTTGATCAAAATAACTGTTCTACACAAAATTGACCAACTGTGAAGTGCTCATGTAAGGGTGGTGTATATAAATATTTCAATGCAATGCAGGTGTGGATCCTTATTGAAATGAAAATGAATTAGACTTAAGAGAAACGTGGCAAATAACTTAGCACATCAATCAAAGTCAACAGCCAACCCACAAAGACATTCCACAATGCAACACCCCTTTATTCATTCTTCCTCCACTTTAACCAATTATTTCATAATTTATTCCTAAAGTTTATAGGAATTTGGAACAACTTTGGATGGTGGCTGGGGACAGAGAGACATTCAAAGATGGGCACCTTGAGCTTGTTCACACTAACTGAGTCTGCAACTGTGAACTGTGAAGTGCGTGGAATGAAAATAAGTTAAGACTTTCATCCAAATGCAATACACCTTAATTATTTTATTGTCCAAAACCGCTTCACTTTAAGCAAGAAGTTGATAGAAAATTGGGAACACATTCTGCACATGAACATCTACTGTTATATATGGCACTGCCACTTATATTCCATCATTAGCCATATCCACTGCTTAATTGAATCTAAATCGATAACTATGGGCAGTTTAGTGGCAGTGACACTTATCTCTGCCATGCTCATGATCATGCTAATGCCCACTTGCACGGCACTTTCCAATATAAATAAAGAAAAACACGCTCTGCTCCAAACGGGTTGGTGGAGTCATTACCGAAATATCTCAAACCATTGTGATTGGAAGGGTATCACATGCAGTGAAGATGGAAGTGTTACAGAGATTTATGGATTGGACTTAAGTATTCCTCCTTCACAAGAGATGCTGGAGATTGAGAAGTTGAACGTCACTGCCTTCACGAATTTAGTCACTCTAGATCTATACGGAATGAGACTCAGAGGAAGCATCCCTACAGAAATAAGCAGACTTACAAAGCTTGAATTTCTTTACCTGTCCAACAATCGCCTTCGTGGTAAGCTCTAGGCCTAATGTTTAGTGGTGTTGAGTTATCTCTTTTACATTCAATTGGTTGCACAGTCTCATACATACATCTCTTCCTTCCTTTTTCCACCACATTGCAGGTCCTATACCCCTCCAACTTGCCAATTTGACACGTTTGAAGGAATTGTCTCTCTCCAATAATTCCCTTTCCGGTTCAATCCCTTCCACATTGGGTCAATTGAAGAATTTAACCTCTCTCTACCTTTATTCAAACCAAATTGAAGGTCCTATTCCAATAGAACTAGGGAATCTGACACAATTGATCACATTATCTGCCTTTAATAATTCACTTGCCGGTTCAATCCCTTCTACATTGGGTAAATTGAAGAATTTAATACATCTCTACCTTGATTCAAACCAACTTACAGGTCCCATCCCTGCGGAAATAGGGAATTTGACACATTTGAGGTATCTATATCTCTCACACAATTCACTTACTGGTTCAATTCCGTATACTTTGGGTTTATTAGCGAATTTGACCTATCTTCGCCTTGATTCTAACCACATTGAAGGTCCAATACCAATGGAATTAGGGAATTTAAAAAGTCTATGGTTAGTAGATCTCTCATACAATTTACTCACTGGTTCAATCCCTTCTACTTTGGGTCAATTGAAGAATTTGACACTTCTCTTTCTTCGTTCTAACCAAATAGAAGGACACATACCTGAAGAACTAGGAAATTTGTCCAATTTAGACACTTTACATCTTTCGCATAATAAGATCTCTGGTTTAATACCTCCAAATATTTTTCAAATGCCCAACATGCATTCTCTATTTCTTTCATCAAATCAGTTATGTGGCTCACTCCCAATAGAGAATTTGATTTGTCCCTCTTTGACAACATTAGATTTAAGCTTTAACATTTTAAACGGCAGCATCAGTTCCCAACTTAGTTGTGTCAATAACCTTAATCTTAGCCACAATTTTCTCAGTGGTGAGATTCCATCACTCAGGGGAATGAAATCTGTGTTGGATAGATTGGATCTTAGTTATAATAATCTCACAGGTAAACTACCCAAGGAACTTGCTAGGCTATCATACCTAAATCTTTCATACAATTCTTTTGACTTTTCCCAAGACTACTGTTCTTTCCCAAAAAACTCACTATTTAGTTACAACCCACCAAATTTCACATCATGTCAAGCTGACCCACAAACCAATTCACAAACAAGTAAAGCTAAGTTTATCATCATGATTGTTCTTCCTATTATTTGCATCATCTTTTTTGTATTTCTTCCATTGTTATACTTCAAAAGATGTATGTCTAAGACCAAACTGGAAGGAAGGACAAAAAAAAATGGAGACTTGTTTTCTATATGGAACTATGATGGTAAAATTGCATTTGAAGACATCATTGAAGCCACTGAGGACTTTCACATCAAGTACTGCATTGGAACAGGTGCATATGGCAGTGTTTATAGAGCACAATTGCCAAGTGGCAAAATTGTTGCATTGAAGAAACTTCACCAAATGGAATCTGAAAACCCATCATTTGACAAGAGTTTTCGGAACGAGGTCAAGATGCTAACAGAAATACGCCACAAAAACATTGTGAACCTTCATGGCTTTTGCCTCCACAATCGGTGCATGTTTCTAATCTATCAATACATGGAAAGTGGTAGCTTATTTTATGCCTTGAATAATGACATGGAAGCTATGGAATTAAATTGGAGCAAGAGGGTGAATATCATTAGGGGAATGGCACATGCTTTGTCCTACCTGCATCATGATTGTACCCCACCCATTCTACACAGAGATGTTACAAGTAGCAATGTTTTATTGAACTCTCAGTTGGAGGCTTTTGTCTCCGACTTTGGCACAGCTAGATTTCTTGATCCCGACTCTTCAAATCAAACCCTAGTAGTTGGCACATGTGGATATGTTGCCCCAGGTGAAGGTTTTATTTTTATTTCTAAAATAAGAAAATCTATTTATGACTTCACTGAATAAATTTAATTATGTAGTATGAGAAGTTGAGCTAACTTTTTTAGTTTCTTGGTTCATGACAGAGCTTGCTTATACATTGACTGTGACAGAAAAATGCGATGTTTATAGTTTTGGAGTGGTAACACTAGAAACATTAATGGGAAGGCATCCTGAAGAGCTAATATCGTCTCTGTCAAATTCATCTACTCAAAATATGTTGTTCAAGGATCTCTTGGATCCTCGTCTTCCTCTTCCTTCAAATTCAAAAGTTGCTGATGAAATACTTCTTGTGGCAACACTAGCACTGCCATGCTTGCTTCCCAAACCAAATTCCAGGCCATCGATGCAGCAAGTGGCTCAGCAACTTTGTGACTCCAAACATCCAATGCCTTTTCCTCTCTATGAAGTTTCCATCCTTCAGTTGATGACTAAAGGGATTCATCTTCTTTCATCTGAGTATCAAAAGGGAAATTTTCAACAAGAAAACTAATATTCAATAAGTTTCAAAACACATTATCCATTGTCCTAAGTTTTAAAACACATTTGACTTTTCCAAACTTCAATAATGATATTATGTGGGACAACTGCTTTGCATTATCCATCATTTTAAGAGTTTCTTTTACTTCTCCAACTCAGAATCCTATGGTAATATTCCACATTTAGATTTTCTTGCACTTCTAATCATGCTCTAATTCCATTTGTAGATTGTCCATCCTTAAAAAGGTCATAAAAATGTTTCTCCCACATGTCTTTTGATATCTTAATTCAAAATAAAATTTTCTTCTTCTTCATCCTTAATATATTTAATTTGATTTAAATCTCTATATTTTCTTTCTCTACTTTTGTCATGTTTTTAAATTTTTATTTCACCGTACTTTGTCTGTAGATCTTGATAGAATTCTTCAAAAGTCTTAGAATTGCTTCACTTACTACTTTTCTTATCTCATTTCTTGTCTTTTGATAACTTGTCTAATTTTTAATTATTGCATGTATGTAAAGTTTTAAAACACATTCTACCTTTGTGCATTTTAGCTACCCTCTTCTACTAGGTGTTTATACATGTGTTTCTAGACTAACTTTTTAATCTCCATTCGTCTAAGTCAAATGTGAGGACCCTTACTTATTTAACATTACTTTCGGGCATTGATGTAGCGGCTTTAGCTTGTTTGACATTGTACTTCAGCCATTGAACGCCCTACTTTCAAGTAATGTCCTAACTCGAGCATAATATTATCGTGATTGATTTACATAAAAAGGTTTAGACAAGTTTTACGTTAGCTGATAAATGCGTAATACAACCCTCCTCCCTTATTTGGGCTTAGACCGACTATGGGACCATAGACAAAATTAGATAGATCACAACACATGACAAAACTTTTTCTCAAAACATTTAACGCTATTACATACCTGGGACTCTAACTTGAGACCTATGTTGATTATTGATTGGAATGACAATGGGTTAGGAGGAGGAGCAACAAGGCATGAACTGATTGAGGAAGAAAGTGGGGTGATATCACATGTAATGAAGGTGAAAGTGCTATTTAGGAAAACCAATGGACACTAACCAAACCAATAGTAAAAAGACTAGATAGAGCAAATTCGGATGCAACCTATTTAACATTGCAATTAATTATTATTTCTCAATCAGCTAAATTAAAAGGTTTTGTCTAGCGGAGAAATGTCAGTTACATTATATAATTCAAAGCATGAGAATTCATTGTTTCTCTCTTATTTGTTTAGGATCTACTGTCGTTATTTAGAAGATAAAATGTAGCTCTTACAACGATACGGATCTAGTGCAGTTGACAAGGAAACTGCACGTGCAGTTCTTCATTCGCTTAAGCCAATTTGACAAGGCTTAAGCGAATTTTACAATTTTCGCTTAAGTTCCTATGCCCTAGCTTAAGCGAATGAAGGCTTAAGCGAGTACTATATGTATGGAGCGAGATAATGAACTAAAGCGAGTGTTTGATGCGCTTAAGCTAAAATATACGTGCTTAGGCAAAAAATAACAGAGAGCCTACCTCCCAAGATTACAAACTGGCTTAAGCGTGCTTGATTTGGCTTAAGCTGGTGAATTATGGGCTTAAGCGCACATTTTTAAGGCTTAAGCGAGTAATGATGGGCTTAAGCGCTACCATAATGGCTTGAGCCTAAAAAGACAGAGAGCACACCTCCTAGGATTATACTTTCGCTTAAGCGTTTGTGGCTTGGCTTAAGCGGATGAGCCAATAGCTTAAGCGGATATGCTTTAACTTGAGCGAAAATTGCATAAAAATAGTGCAGAGAAAATGTTCTTTTGGACTAATAAACGAGCTTATGCTATTACAGAATGGCTAAAGCGAACTGATACTAGCTTAAGCGAAATTTTTGAGCTTAAGTGAGTATTGGAGGGCTTAAGCGAATATGCAGGAAAACTGAAAAATAACAACTTAAATTGATAAACATGGATACACCACTTCTGAAAACAAAATACATTTGTCCTTTACATAATTATTTTTGGCAAAAAAAAAAAAAATGATTAAGATACAATAACTTTTAATTATTAGTCAAGGATTGAACAAGTTATGTCATCTAAAGGTTCTTGAAAAAAAACATAAATCCGTCAAAAAAATTATACAACGAAGTGAGAGAAAGAATTAAATTTTCATTTTGAAATTTAATAAACTTACGGTCAATAATGTAGTGAAACTGAATTGGTTGTTCAAAGCTTGAGGAGGATGATAAGATGGAGGTGCTGAACAATGCATGTCACAAGGTTCGGAAGGAGGACTGGGTTGATATTCCGAAAATATTTATCAAATAAGCAGAAATGGTTAATAAGGAATCAAAATTGAAATTAATGCATTGGTAAATCAATTGATATATGTACCTTAGCATGTTGGTTTTGTGATTGACCTCTCTTTATCACATTTCTTTTCCTTTTTCCTTGTAGTTCAACCCAACTTTTGAATCATTTATATGTATTCCTCTTTAAGCTTGGTCAGTGCTTGAAACCTTTTGGGATTGTACCATCATTGATCATCGACATAGATGTATTATTGTCAGTGTAACTGTCAACATGTTATGTTTGTAATTGAAGGTGTGATTATTTGATAACACACAACATTTAAACATTCATCCACTAATGTCGAGTATTCTTCTGAACTAGATACCTCTGATGCAAGTCTAATCATTTTAGAAGCAAGTTGTTTGTATCGTCGTGTAGTAGCAACTTTTGGATCCCCCTCAATCTCTCTTCGTATGAAATTGTTTATAATGCTAGAACGACCTTTCTTTGTCCATCTCTTAAGGATATATTTTTCAGGAATAGCCTTGACATCATTTGCTTCAAATACCTTCAATGCATGGGAACAAAGCATACTAAATGTTTCAAATTTTTTACAGGTGCAAGAAATTGATTTTGAGACATTATCAAATGATACTCTGCATGATTTCTCTTGACTGAATGTAGTGATGACATATTCAAATATAGGAAGAGATTCAATCCTCTTTGAAATGCAACATGCTAATAATGAAGTAAATTCTTGTTGGAAAAGGGTGAATATAGGATGAGTGTAAATTTTTTCCATTTGTATCAAGATGGGAGACATCTCATATCTTAACATTGGTAGCTTATGTCGGGACTCATACTCACAAATTAGTTCATTGTAATGCTTCTCTTCAGCTATACGTTCAAAGCTTTGAAAGAATTGTTTAATATTAACACAAGTTTCATAGAAGCTTTAAAATCAGAATTTAAACTTTTAATATTTAGTCATAGGACAATCTATCTAGATTAGAATAAATATTTAATGGCACAAGTTAACCTATAATGAAAATTTGGGCATTCAGTTGCATAAAACTATAGAACTAAATATCAAGGAATCTAGCTCACACATGAAATGTCATCAAGTTCAATTACAAAATTATAGCAGCGATGCAAGATGAGACATATCAACTACACTAGATCACACCTCTAGCTTTGCAAGTTCTACGAGGGAATAAATGCATAACAAAAAGATGTAAGCTTTTCAATCTGAAAGATAGAAATAGAATACTTCAAAATTTCAGAGCATTTACATAAGAATAAATGCATCTCATCCATTTTAATTACAATATACGTACCCGGCCCAAAAAGATTAAATCTGACAAAACAAAGAAAACCATGATCGGAGTAATAAAGCACGACATGTAATAATTCGATTCAAAAAGGAATTGGAAAAATATAACTAGTAGTAATTGTATAATTAGGATTGAAAAGTAAATAAAAATTGGTGCAAATAGGAGGAAGACTACCCAAGCACATATAAGGAGTATTATGACTTTATTTCTAACCAATGGGAGACATTTTAACAAAGGGAAAAAGATTTACCATCAATTTTGCTTTCCTATATATCATTATAATACCACAAGTCTTATTATATCAGGAAAATGAAAGTCCAAATGGAATACATGAAATGGAACACTCCTTAGCATGCTCATTGACTAGTAATTCCGTGTTGAAGCTTTTATAACTACAGTTTATTTGCTTAATCCTCTTCCACTAAATCTAAATGTACAAGTAGGTTTACCACAAAGAGCTGTAAGTAATAGCATGAGACAATGTACAGTCGCTGATTATAAACCTTGTACACAAAGGAGTCTACCTCAATTATTCCATGGGTAAATAATATCACACATTAAGTTCATAATTTGATAGAAAAAGGATAATACAATAACTGATTCTTAAAATGAGTTAATAGTAAAATGCTGTTAATTATAACACAATTAAATCCTATTTCAAAGCAGCTTCAAAATAAAGAGTAGTGCAGAGAAACATTAAAATGATTAAAGGTGCCTAAAAGTTGAGCCTTCCTTAAAAACTTAACTTTTTGGTTGGTCTCTCCCAACAGAGAAAGGATCTTATAAAATTAACAAATGCCACTGAATGCAGTGTGCACACGATATTATTCTTTAGTAAAAGGCGAAAGCATTGAAGAAAAATCAGAGTTTACACAGTTATTTCTGTTTCTTTTATTCCCTTTTCTTCACTCTGCTATATTATTTTGAAGCTATCAATTCTTGTACCAGAGAGTAAATATGCTTCACAATAACACTAAGCAGCACTAGGTGAAGAATCTTTAACATCCTTTCGTGAAACTGAGCTTGATCTACCTGCAGGGATAGTCATATCATGTATCTGTATTTGAAAACCATTATTTCCGTTGTGTAACATTTTTTCTAGTGATATATGTGGCTCAACTCTTTCTTGGAAAACTCGCACAAATTTTTTTATAGGATAAATATTTCCTTAACGTCAATTTTTATTGTTTCATAATGAACTAGTAAATAGGCCTTTTTACCCAACTTGTATAATTTCATTTTAAAATTATATGTTTGTTGTAAATTTTAAATTATTATGCAATTAGTGACAATTTTTTTGAAAAAATATATATAAGTCGTATAGGACGTAGATGACTTATATATTTTGTTTAAAATTAATATATACACTCTTTCAATTATTGCAACTATATACTCTTTCACAGTTAAAGTTATCAAATTATACTTATTTAAATTATTTGTGTACTTATTTATGTTGTATTAGAAGAATTTTTTTTTACCAAATGACATGATAGAGTGGTATTGGTATTTTAATTATCAGTTTTCTTAACTTCAACTTTTTAGAGTTGTGTTTAAGTATCAAACTATAGTAATTTTTATTGAAAAAAATAATATATATGACATTTTTTTATTTTCAGTATGATAAATATTTTCTTTTGTAATAAAAGAATTATGACTTTTAGTTGATTATTCTTAATACTAAGGACAGAGGATAATTTTTTCTTATTTATTTATTATAATTATTACTATTACTATTATTATTATTATTATTATTATTATTATTATTATTATTATCATCTTTTATTGTATGGATAATTAATTTATAGTTAAATACTAACAATGATGTTATTTTTTTTACAGTGTATCGTACTTTTTAAAAAAAAATACATCATAGACAATAACGTTGCTTCTAATGTTGGAAATATTGTTAGTTATTTTTAGTAAAAAAAAAAATGGGAACATGTGCCAAACATAGAAAAAAAATTGAAAAATGATAAACAAAACTTTAAAATATAAATAAGAGTTTATTGCATTTTTTTATTAACTTTTACATATAAATACGTTAGTTTTAAATAAAATATATAATAATTTATGTTATGTATGCTTTAATTTTATTAATATATTTAGTAGTTGATGTATATCATAATGTATGGCTTCAAATAATTTTTACATTTTACCACCAAAAAAAAAAATAGATTGTGAAAATAAAAGAAAATTTAATCCTTAGAGAGTGCTTTTGCATGGATCAAGAACTCATAAGAGAATTTCTTTTTGCATTTTTTTATTCTTTTCTTATTAATAGAGATTCTTCTTATACTAATTATCTTTCTTATAATTATATTTCTACGTCAAATATGATTTTACCATAACAAAGTGGTATCAAAGTTATGACATCTATGAAGTTTGACGTTGAAAAATTTACTGACAAAAATAACTTCTTACGCAACAAGAATGTGAGTTGACGTTAGAAGGAGAAACTAAGTTACCAACTAAGCTTACAATTGCACAAAAGAATGTGATAATGAAAAGGGTGCATAATATAATATAATGAAAAAGACTACAAACAAGCTTTGGACAAAGATTTAAAATCGGCGCATGACAAAGTCTCTCCATAATCATCTCTATTTGAAGAAACAATTATATATCATGCAATGCATTAAGGTGAGTCCATTCATAAATATATTGATAATTTTAACTAAATTGTTCTTAGTTTGAAAAAGAATGATGTTATAATGGATGACAAGGACCAAACTATTCTTATTTTTAGTTATTTGCCTAGAGCTTATGAAAACTTCATATACACAATAATTTTTTGTAGAAATTCACAGTCGATGGAAGAAGTAAAACCAAACTTACAATCTTAAAAATTGAAAAGTAGAATCACTGATTCATATAGTGGTACTAGCTCAAGTGAGAGTTTAATGGTAAAAGGAAGAGCGAAAAAAAAGAAGAAAAATTTCCAAAGAAAACAATCAACGTCATGTAATAGAAATAAGAATAATAAATGACACAACTGTAAAAAAGAAGGAAATTGGAAAAAAAATTGCCTAAAGCTCAAGAAAGATAAAGCAAGTACTTCAGAGTTTAGTGAAGTAGTTATGGTCTCAGAAGAATTAGAAGGTGGAAATGTTCTCTTTGTCTTATCTAATATCAATGATGATGAGTAGATTTTTTATTCACCATGTACTTTCAATATGACACTTAATAGAGATTGGTTTGTCAAGTTCCAAGAGGTTGAGCATGCAAAGTTATGATGGAGAATGATGGTGCTTGTAGCATAGTTGGTAAAGGTACAATACAAATTAAGATGATTGATGATATTGTGAGAATATTAATTGAAGTGAGGTATGTGCATAAACTCCACAAGAATTTAATTTCCTTGAGCAATTTTGGACTATATATCTTAGTTGTTCATATCTGGCTAAAGGTAGAGTCTAAAGAATTTCTAGAGGTGTTTTAATAGCTATGAAGGGAAAGTTGAAGAATGAACTATATATCTTACATAGTATCAAATTGATGAACTTAACAAGAAAGACTTGCTTGGTGGACAACTCTAGAAAGCTAGATTTTGTGAGCATTGTGTTTATAAAAAATAATGTAGAGTGAATTTAAAACTGGAGTTTGCAGAACAGGAGAAACTTAATTATTTTCATTCAGACTTGTGGGGTCCATCAAGTGCTCCTTCCCATGGTAGAGCAAGGTATATGTTAACTTTCATTTATGACTATATTCACAAAAAAATTGAATTTATGTCTTGTAACAGAAGAATGGTGTTTTCCTCAAGTTCAAGCAATGGAAATCTCTAGTGGAGAAATAGACGAAGAAGGTCAAAAAACTCCAGATAGATAATGAGTTAAAATTTCACAACAAGTAGTTTAATGAGTTTTGCATACATGAAAAAAAAATTTCGCCATAGAACCGTGAGACATACACCACAACAAATGGCATAGTAGAATGAATGAACAAAACATTTCTTGAGAAAGCTTGTTGCAAGCTCTCAAATGTAGGTTTGTCTAAGCAATTTTGGGCAGAGGTCGAAGCAATTTTGGACAGAGGTAGTTAATACTATAAGCTACTTGGTGAATATGTCACCTTCTATAGCTATTGATTGCAAGACCCTAGAGGAAATATAGTCAGACTCTATAGCAAATTATTCAATTATGCATGTATTTAGGTGTTCAGCTTATGCTCATGTTAATGATGTGAAACTGGAGCCAAGAGTTAAGAAATGCTTATTTTTAGATTATTAAGATGGCATAAAAGGGTACAGATTGTGGGACCCTAAGGAATCAAAGCTCATGATTAATAAGCTATGACTTTTGATGAGAAAGACATGCTTTATTCAAATATCACGTGAGGATCATGATAATAAAGTTGAAATTCATGGTGTTAGCAAAGCTTGAAATTAAATATCTTAATGAATAAAACCTAGAGGAGACACATAATGAAGTTACAATAATAGAGCTTGAGTATATATTAGCTAGAGATAGACTAAGAAGACAAATAAAGCACCAAAAAATTTGGTGACTTTGTTGCTTTTGCATTCAATATGGCAAAAAGCATCAACGAAGCATAACCTAGTTCATTTCATGAGGCAATTAATTGTGATGAAGCATCAAAATGGATTAGTGCCATGAAAGAAGAGCTTGAATCACTCCATAAAAATCAAACTTGAGAGCTTGTTTAGAAACCAATTGGTTGGAAAATTGTGAGTTACAACTGAGTATTTAAGAAGAAAGATGGAAAAAAAAAAGTTCAAAGCAAGACTTGTAGTAAAAGGCTTTACACAAAGACAAGGTATTGACTTTAATAAAATTTTTCTTCTATTGTGAAGCATAGTTTGAGTGCTTCTTGCTTTGATGTGTATGTATGTTTTGGAGTTAGAACAAATAAATTAAAGATGATCTTTCTCCATGGTCATTTGGAGGAAAGTATTTACATGCAACAACCAAAAGAGTTTGTTGTGCTTGGAAAACAAGATCATGTGTGTTTGTTAAAAAAGTCTTTGTATGGGTTGAAGCAATCACCTAGGCAATGATATAAATGATTTGACTTATTTATGACTAACATTAAGTATACAAGAAGTGAGTATGATAATTGTGTTTATCATAAGAAATTATCTAACAACTACAATATTTACCTACTTCTTTACGCTAAAGATATGTTAATCACATGTAAGTACCTAACTCAGATTAATAAAGTGAAGGTGTAGTTAAGTGATGAATTTGAGATGAAGGATTTATGTTTATTAAAAAGAATCCTAGGCATGGAGATCATACGAGATAAAAAGCTGAAAGATTGTTTTTATATTAAAAAAGCTATATTGAGATAGAAATCACAATACAAAAGTAGTTAGTACACCTTTTGCAATTTATTTTAAGTTATGTACAAAAATGTCACCACAAATAAAAGAGGAGAAATAGTTTTCTGTACATTTTTTTTGCATTTTTTTTTGTCGTCCTCCTCTTTTTTCTCACTTTCTTTTGCCTTTTCCTCTGTATAATTCGAAATTGGAAATTTTGTCTCTTTTCGAATCCAATTTTGGAATAGAAAAAAAGATTTTCATCATGTCTAGAGTGTCTAATAACTTTTTGGCAAGTGCACCAAATCGTTGAAGTAATAAAATAGATTTATTGTCCACAGGAATTAATGTTAATTACCAAACCACAAAAATAACACTAGTTGGATCACTAAAAATAGAGTATAAACAGAAAAAAAAAAAAATTAAATATATGCAAAATTGTAAGAACTGAATTAAGAATGCTAGAATTGAAATTGATAAATGAGCATAAACTTAAAAACTAAAACATGGAATAATAATCAAAATAACTATAGAATGTAATTGCCTAAATTACTGGAAGTGGGTTTAAAAATAATTAAAAAGTAGGTTGAGTTTAGAATCCCTTATTCTTTTCTCTTTACATAAAAATATATGTATAACTTAAAATACAACTCAATCTAATGATCAGGTTTCTAAAATACCCAACCCCAATTTCTTGGTTGATTGGTTCTAAAACGTATTTAGTTTCCTAATCCCTTAGATAAAATAAAAAACGTTCAACATTAAGATTAAAATCCAAATGACTACATCATTATAATCTTCTATTCCTAGATAATTTATAACAAGCATTTTAATCTCAGTCCAAGAAAGTTCACAACTTTTCAGCCATGAGCTCCTTTTCATCAATTTCATTCACATAAAACAGAGAGGCATTAAGTTCAGAATCAAAATGTTAGATTAAAGCTTGTATATTGAGTTATATTCAATGCTTAGTTCATTGTAATGAGTAAAAGACTCAACCCCAAGAATTTAGCTAGACATAATGGAAGTAAATAAACTGAAACTAAAATATATTACAGAAAAGATTTTCATGTTCACAGAAAAAGCTTATAGCAAATAAGTGAAATGAGAGAAACTACTGTTCCATTACAAAAACTAGGGAAAAAGGAGTGTAACCTAAATTCCCATAAAAATCCTATATCAAGAAAGAAAGAAATGCCCTAGCTGACATTCCCCTAGAGAACTGTATGAAAACTTAAATTTTTGTGCCCTCAAACGTAAGAAAAAATGAAAGACAAAAAGTCTTTTTTTTTTCAAAAAATTTTGCTTTTATATGTTTTGTCAACTTCGTGTCCCCACAATTAGAAGTTTGTGTCTCCATAAATGTGTCTTATAATGATTCAAATCTTCTCTTCAATTCTAAGTACCATTTTTTCTTCTAATCCCTTCAAAATTCAAATGCCAGCCATCAATATATGAATGATTCATCAATTTTCTAGCAATTACAACATTCCATTGAATTTTTCAATTATTTGCATTAACTTATAATTTTAATTCAATGAAATATGTCAAAAAAATCTTTAATTTTCTATATGAGTTAATGACTCATCAGTGTCTTACTCTAATGCAATTGAAAGTTTGATATATGTTATGGTTTGTAGAAGACTAGATATTGCACATGTAGTGAGAGTAGTTAGTTGTTGTATAGCTAATTTAGTGAAGGCTTATTCACTAGGTGTAAAGTAGATTTTCAAATATTGGAAGGGTTCAATTGACACCAGATCAATATTTAACATAGGAATGAATAACGTTTATAGTCATATTATTGGATTTTGTAATTTAGATTATGTTGGTGATTTTGACTGTAGGAGGTCCTTGACTGGTTATATTTTCACACTTGGAGATAGTGCTATTGGTTGGCTTGTGACTTTACAGTTCACTATTGCGTTGTCAACTACAAAAGCAGTGAACGAAGATTTATAACTTAAAAGTCTTATTAGTGATCTTGGTACATGTTAGAAGGATATTACAGTGTTTTTTTTTTTTATTAAACGGAAATTCACTTAATCAAAAACTAGATGTATCATAAGTGTCAAAATGTATTTCATCTGTGATGTCACAACACGAGATGATATGTTGATAGAGAAGATTGTTACTTCAGATAATCTAATAGACGTGATGACCAAAACTTTTCCATTAGTAAATTTTAAACATTGTTTAGATTTAGTTGGTATTACAGGTACTAGTTCACATTAGAAGTTAACAGAGTAACATCGCTAGAAGGTGAAGTTAAATGGTTTATGAAACTCAAGTTAAGGTGAGATTGATTTGTTATATATGAGTTTAATTTTATTACCATATTTAGTAGTTTGTATAAACCATTTAATATAAACCATTTTATTACCATGTTTAACATGCATTGTAATATAATTAGGTGCACATGTAGAATTGAATACAAAAGAAACAGATAGAGTGAAAATAAAAGAGAATTTAATATTTAGAGAATACTAAAATAAAAAATTAATAAAAGAATTATTCTTTGTAATTTTTTTATTCTTTTCTCATCAATAGAGTTTCTTTTTAATAACAAATATCTTTCATATAGATATATTTCTACATCAAATACAATTTTATCATAACAAGTTGTATATGTTATTTATGACTTGTATTTTATAAAAATAATCATGTGTGTCATATATGACTTATAATTTTTATTTGTATAAAAATTAAACTAGTTTTATAAAAAGCAAGTAAATGATCTATTTGTATAAATAATATGTTGCCTACACTTATTAAATGCTTACATTTAGTAAACCTGCTTGTACATTTGCATAATCCTCTTCCACTAAATCTAAATGCATTTAAACTAAAGGATTTCAAAGAATCGTATGTTGATTCTTCAAAAGAATGATAAATCTTATTTTACCCTCACAAATGGAGAAGCTGTTTTGCCGCTGACAAGGTTGTATTATCAAAGCACCAAGGCTCACTTCCAGATTTGTGTTGCTGAAAACCCATTAAAACGGTCATGTACTTCACACCTATTGCAATTAGACACCAAAAGCCCGATCTTGATTCCAAATCAAGTGATATGCCAAAGAAAAATTCTTAAAAATAACTAGTCTAATCTCCAACCAAATGCACCAAATTGTAGCATATACTATACAATGCCTCATATATATATGCTGACCTGTAGATAGACAATGTATTGTTGTTTGATTAACTTGATTTGTTCACCAAAAGAAATTTAAAATTAATATTTCCTAGCACTTTACTCCATTTAATGGTAACTCGTACCTTCCAAATACACTCATTATTACTATCCCTTGTTTGGTTTATCCATTTAAGCTAATTGTCATCCATTAACAACCTTTGACAGGCTTGTTCATTAACAAACAAATTTTCTATCCTTCCATTATATTTTATTCTTGGTGAACCTTTTATATTTCCTGACACTGTAGTTGACTTGGCTGTCAAATATGTGCACCGTATTGCTTTTATATCCAATTATGAACATGGCCCATAGATTCACACTGCAAAACGGAAAAGAAAAATTGGATCCATAATATAAATATTTTGAAGATCTTTTATGATGGAACTTATTAAAATACCTGCTTGTTATGTTCATGTCAATTCATTCACTCATTGTGATCACTGTTTTGATTAATATGTTGCTTCGAAGAGATTGACTTCTGACAATTTGAATTTTCTTGGTTACAGGAAGCTGTACATCAAATTGTTAGTGTGATATTTGAAGATCCTGGTGTCCAAGAGTTGCTGGTCAAACTGTACCAGAAAGGTAAAAAAAATTTCACTGTCACCAAGCTGGGTCTTTTGTGGGTTTAGAGCTTTTTTGGTCATATTTGCAGAGGGCTGGGGGAGCTCTCTCTGTTTGCCGGATTCCTGATTTTTTAACTCTACTCTTCTGTAATAATTTCTCCTACTTAAATAGGAATGCACACTTGGAAAAATAAGAAATTGAATATTATTTATGTATTACATTTGATCAAAAGGTCTAAATTTATAGTAGTGTACAACAATCAACGAAATTGTGATGTTACAATCCTAATTATTATATTTATGCAATCACAATATTATGCTCTAATTAATATATTTATATATCAATATTTTTAATTTACTGTATTTACATATTAATAAAACAAAAGATAATTTTTCACCAAAACAAGAAATATTCTCTATGCACTGTCTTGAGCTAATTGGCTATAGACTGTTAAGTGTTTATAGCTTGTGATAATTTTTTTTTTAACATTTCTAGTGCTGGATACTTTCTGCTAAGTAATTGGGTATTTAGATCATTAGTGCTATTATATCCAAAATTATTCTGTACGATGTCTAAGTTCCATGTATTAACATTTAACAATAAGTAAATTTAGTATGTTGTGTTTTATATCCAATCAATCTCATGAATTTATACCTTATTTGATGTTTTTTATGTGGAAATCCAGTTTTCTTTTGCTTTGCATTTATCAGAATGGAGTGAGGGGCAAGTTAATGAGTACTTGGTTGTAACATTTGGTGATGTAAAAATGTGAGTAAATACTTTTCTTACCTCAAATTTTTTATAAGATCTCCTTCAAAATTTTTATTGATCTTAAATATAAGATCATTTACAAAACTTTAAAAGTATTTATTATTATTTTTATGTATGTTCTCTTTATTATTAAACATTTTTCAACTTCTTATAATAATTGATATGAAAAATATAATTTAAATTTGATTAAGAATAAATTTAAGATATTACAATTGAGTTTAAAAACTAATATATTAACATAGTTAACTAAATTAGACCTAATAGAGTCCCTATATTTTTCTTATTTTGATGAAACCTCCTCCCTCTTACATTCTTTTTTGTGTCTTTGATGTTCTTGGCATTGGGACATCGGGAGTCTTTTTATAGTTTGTTTGTGTTTTGGGCCAAATATCTTCTTTTAATAACAAAAAAATAATAATACTATTTTAACTACTTTTAACAATTTATTTTTATTTGTTTTTTAAAATCATATATTTTAATGAAAACCATCATATAAAAAAGAGTAAAAGAGAAAGGTAGTGCTACAAAAAGTCATTTAGAGATCTTAAATTTGATTAATAACACTATTGCAAATTGCTCACATTTATATTTAACTAATCAACTAAAAAAATATTAATAACACACTCTCTAATTCACTTTTGTTAACATATTTTTTATTATTGACTAAAATTTATAAAAACAAAAATAATTATATAAATTTCACTCTTAATTTAAAGACTTTTGACTCATAATTTTATAGTTTTCTAATAAAAGTTGGTTAAAACAAGTTTATTTAAAAGTATCATGGTACCCCTGCTTATTTATCAGAGTTCACGGCGTACCAATGGGCCATAAGTGCCAATTCATGATTTTAGCTACCAGGCTTCAACATCAACAGGAACTTGATCAAACTGATTCTCCCCACATTGGATAAAATGTGAAAGTGCTCACATAAAGATTTCAATGCAATGCAAAGAAGTGTGGACCATTATTGAAATGAAAATGAGTTAGGACTCAGGACTTGGGAGGAGCATAGCAAATAACTTAACATATCGGTCAAAGTCAAGATTCAACTCATCAATGCACTTTCTCGTTGACATTCCAACACGTAATAAGCACCTCACACCTTTTTTCAATCTTCCACCACTTTAACCAATCACTTCGTTATTTCTTAGCGCAAAACCGCGTCACTCGATCGAAGCAAGAAGTTGATAGGAAACTGGGAACACATGTTGTTATACATGGCAATTCCCACACCCAGTGCCAATATCTGTATTCCATCATTAGCCATAGCCACCGTTAAATTGAATCTAAAAAAGTATGGGCAGTTTAGTGGCAGTGACACTTATCTCTGCCATGCTCATGATCATGTCCACAAGCATTGCACTTTCAAATATGAATAAAGAAAAACGGGCTTTGCTCCAAACGGGTTGGTGGAATCATCACCCAAATATCTCAAACCATTGTGATTGGGAAGGTATTAAATGCAATGAAGCTGGAAGCGTTACAGATATTTTTGCATTGGAGTTAAGTATTCCTCCTTCACAAGAAATGCTGGAGATTGGGAAGTTGAAAGTCACTGCCTTCCCCAATTTAGTGACTCTAGATCTATATGGAATGGGACTTAGAGGAAGCATCCCTACAGAAATAAGCACACTTACAAAGCTTGAATTTCTTTACATAACCAATAATCATCTTCAAGGTAAGCTGCTAGTGCTGCCTAGAGCACTTTCAAATCTAGCGATTCTCTTAGTTGCATTATCTTTTCTAAATTTGGTCAAACGGAGAATCTGATGATTTTTTCCTTGCTTTTAATAACCAAATTGCAGGTTCAATACCAGTAGAGTTAGGGAATTTGACACGTTTGTGTGGCTTGTCTCTCTATAATAATTCGCTAACGGGTTCAATCCCTTCTACTTTGAGTCAATTGGTGAATTTGAC
Organism: Abrus precatorius; assembly: GCF_003935025.1. Lineage (NCBI taxonomy): Eukaryota > Viridiplantae > Streptophyta > Magnoliopsida > Fabales > Fabaceae > Abrus > Abrus precatorius. The sequence goes on along the minus strand of NW_020874439.1, from coordinate 21,589,633 downwards.
CTTTCTCCTTCTTTCTTTCAACCAACTTGAAGGCACCATACCAATTGAACTTGGGAATTTGACACAACTGACGGCATTATATGTCTCAAACAATTCAATCTCTGGTTCACTTCCTTCTACTCTGGGTCAATTAGAGAATTTACAAATTCTTCTTCTTGATTATAACCATATTCAAGGTCCCATACCGGGAGAATTTGGAAATTTAAAAAGTTTGCAAATATTATATCTCTCAAAAAATTTACTTACCGGTTCAATTCCTCCTACTTTGGGTCGATTGGAGAATTTGACACATCTCTTCCTTGAACATAACCAAATACAAGGTCACATACCTGAAGAACTAGGAAATTTGTCCAATTTAGACACTTTACATCTTTCACATAATAAGATCTTTGGTTTAATACCTCCCAAACTTTTTCAAATGGACAAAATGCATTCTTTATATCTCTCTTCAAATCAGTTATGTGGTTCGATCCCATTTAAAACTATGAAATGTCCCTCTATTGCAACGATTGATGTAAGTTATAATTTGCTAAATGGAAGCATAACTGGCCAAATTGGTTGTGTAAATAACCTTGACCTAAGCCACAATTTTCTTATTGGCAAGATTCCTTCTCTTTTAGCCATGAATTCCATACTAGATAGGTTGGATCTTAGTTATAACAATCTCACAGGTAAACTAAATAAGGCACTTGCTACTCTATCATATATAAACCTTTCATACAATTCTTTTGACTTTTCACAGGACCTTGATGTGAAGTCAAACATACCTGATTATTGTTCTTTCCCAAAAAACTCACTAAATAGTTACAACCCACCCGATTTTACATCTTGTTATCCTTCCATCCAAACCAATTATCGAACCAGTGAAGCTAAGCCTACCATTGTGTTTGTTCTTCCTATCATCTTGACTATTCCTTTTGCAATTCTTCTAGCATTATATTTCGCAAGATGCATGTCTAGAACCAAATTTGAAGGAAGATTAGCAAAGAGTGGGGACTTGTTTTCTGTATGGAACTATGATGGTAAAATTGCATTTGAAGACATCATTGAAGCCACTGAGGACTTTCACATCAAGTACTGCATTGGAACAGGTGCATATGGCAGTGTTTATAGAGCACAATTGCCAAGTGGCAAAATTGTTGCATTGAAGAAACTTCACCAAATGGAATCTGAAAATCCATCATTTGACAAGAGTTTTCGGAACGAGGTCAAGATGCTAACAGAAATACGCCACAAAAACATTGTGAACCTTCATGGCTTTTGCCTCCACAATCGGTGCATGTTTCTAATCTATCAATACATGGAAAGTGGTAGCTTATTTTATGCCTTGAATAATGACATGGAAGCTATGGAATTAAATTGGAGCGAGAGGGTGAATATCATTAGGGGAATGGCACATGCTTTGTCCTACCTGCATCATGATTGTACCCCACCCATTCTACACAGAGATGTTACAAGTAGCAATGTTTTATTGAACTCTCAGTTGGAGGCTTTTGTCTCCGACTTTGGCACAGCTAGATTTCTTGATCCCGACTCTTCAAATCAAACCCTAGTAGTTGGCACATGTGGATATGTTGCCCTAGGTGAAGGTTTTATTTTTATTTCTAAAATAAGAAAATCTATTTATGACTTCACTGAATAAATTTAATTATGTAGTATGAGAAGTTGAGCTAACTTTTTTAGTTTCTTGGTTCATGACAGAGCTTGCTTATACATTGACTGTGACAGAAAAATGCGATGTTTATAGTTTTGGAGTGGTAACACTAGAAACATTAATGGGAAGGCATCCTGAAGAGCTAATATCGTCTCTGTCAAATTCATCTACTCAAAATATGTTGTTCAAGGATCTCTTGGATCCTCGTCTTCCTCTTCCTTCAAATTCAAAAGTTGTTGATGAAATACTTCTAGTGGCAACACTAGCACTGCCATGCCTGCTTCCCAAACCAAACTCCAGGCCATCAATACAGCAAGTGGCTCAGAAACTTTGCGACTCCAAACAGCCAATGCCTTTTCCCTTCTATGATGTTTCGATGCATCAGTTGATGACTAAAGGGATTCATCTTCTTTCATCTGAGTATCAAAAGGGAAATTTTCAACAAGAAAGCTAATATTCAAGAAAGTTGCCTTCTTGTGACCAGTTTCCTCAATTAGTTAAATTCAAGAAAGTTGCTGCTTACTAATCTTGTCCCTTGATTTTCATTTATAATTTCTAAGGCTATTTAGTTCACCGTTATCTTTTTATTTTAGAAGCCATGTGTTAGCCTTCATTGTTATTGATTCTCAATTGAGGTGGAATTAAGTGTTTACCAATATGAACACTCACCACAGCTTATAATATTTGACCAATACACTAAGGCATACGTTAAGAGTTCACCTAGTTCGATATATCCACAAGTGCCAATTCAAGAATTTTAGCTTGTCTTCAACATTGACATCACTAATAGAAAAGCATTCAATTCAAGAAAGTTAAAACTAATTAGTAACAGGACACCCATTTGCATATTTGAATTGGGTGTCCACGCACTGCAATAATGGTCTCCTTGGCTTCAACGGGAACTTTATCAAACTGTCCCCACCAAATTTACTGATTGTGCTCGAAGTCCTTACGTGTACAATGTATAGAAAGATTCAAATGTAGTGCAGCTGTGTTATTATTAAATATTAATTTTTCTTTTGTCCAAACTACACATATCATCCACATAATTCAATCCTGCTGAGGCAGATAGTGAGACGTCTTCTTGTGTTTAAGGAATAAAGGCAGTAGCAAAAACAGAGGAAATAAAATACTGAAAGAGGAAGAATATATAAATTGAAATGAAATAAATCGTGGAAATTCTTCTTTATTCGGCTGCCAATTGCAATACATTTATAATGCTTGCAGTAACAAAAAAACTAAGATAAAACTCAAATACTATCTCCTAAAGTTTAGGAACAGCTACTTTGACTGGAAAGACTTATTCAACCACTGAAAGAATAACAGATAAAACAAATAAAATGCCACATGCAGTTCAAAAACAAATATGTAACACTCCTTGATTTTGGAACTGCAAACTCCAATCTTCGGTCTTAAGAACTCAAACTTGCTTACTGGAAGTGGCTTGGTGAACAAATCTGCAACTTAGTTTTCAGTTTTGCAATAAACAAGAACAACAACTCCATCTCTTTGTACCTCCCTTAAGAAGAACAACTTAATGTTGAAATGCTTGGTTTTTCCATGAAAGACAGGATTATAGGAAATAGCTATTGCAGCTTGGTTGTCAACAAAAACTTCTGTGCTTTCCTTTTGTCCCATGTTAAGATCAATTAAAATTTTCCTCAATCACAAGGCTTGGTTAACAACAGCTGTAGCGGCAACAAATTCAGCTTTTGCTATAGATTGTGCAACAGTTTTTTGTTTCTTCGAGCTCCATGAAAAAACACCTGATCCAAAGCTAAAACAGTACCCTGAGGTACTCCTCATATCATCAATTGAGTCACCCTAATCACTATCTGAGAAACCTGTTAGCTTAAATTCTTCAGTCCATTGAACTTGATGCCAAAATTGCAAGTGCCTTTGACATATCTAATCACCTTTTTTGCAGTTTTGAGATGCATTTCGCTTGGACAATGCATAAACCGGGATAAATGCTTACAGCATTTAAGATGTCAGGCCAAGTTGCTGTAAGGTACATCAAATACAATCATGCTTCTGAAATATGCTTGATCTATCTTCTCGATTCCATCTTCCTTGCATAGCTTTTCCTTTTGATTCATTGGAGTGCTTATTTCTTTGCATCCTTCAAGTTTGAACTTCTTCAAAATCTCCTTGACATATTTCTTTTGACAAATGAAGACTTCATGTTCTCCTTATTTGATCTCCAGGCCAAGAAAAAAGGTCATTAAACCAAGGTCTGTCATCTCAAACACCTCCATCATTTCTTTCTTAAGCTTCCTCTATAAGCCTTGTGCTGCTTCCTATTACAAAGAAGTCATCCACATAAGGTGAAATGATAAGAATGTCAGCTTTATCTGTTATACCATGATCTTAGGGCTTGTTTCAGCCCATAAAAAGCCTTCTTAAGTAAATAAACCTTATCTTCTTCTCTTTCCTTCTCAAAGCCTTGGGTTTGTTCAACATAGATTTCTTATTGTAAGAAACCATTTAAAAAGGCTGATTTAACATCAAGTTGATAAACCTTCCAATTCTTTTGAGCAGTTACAGCAAGTAGCAACCTGATGGTATCCAATCGAGCAACCGGTGCAAATGTATTTGAGTAGTCTACACCAAAAATATGTGCATAACCTTTCACCACGAGTCTTTCCTTGTGTTTGTTGATAGAATCGTCAGTATTTAGCTTAGTTCTATACACCTACTTAACTCCAATTACTTTTCTGCCTCGAGGTTTTTTTCACAAGAATCCAGGTTTAGTTTTTCTCGATCATTGACAACTCCTTCATTGCAGCCATCCAATTTGGACTTTTCTTTGCTTCTTCATAGTCTGCAGGTTCACACACAGAAATATTGCATCTTTAATAAATTTCGGAGAGCAATTTGGTACCTTTTACTGGAATATCATCCACTAATTCATTTTGCCAGCTTTCATCGTCATTCTATTTTGTGTTTGAGGCTGAAGACTTGAACTTTACATCGATAGAGACCATATCTGTCTTCTTTTTATCTTCCCAATTCCATTCTTCATCTTCCACAAAATAAACATCCTTGCTAATAACCATTTTTCTGATTGTGGCTGAAAGATTTTACAGGTTTTGTTGACTGTACTGTAGCCTATAAAGATACCCGATGATGCTCTTTTATCCAGCTTATCTCGCTTGCTCTGTGGAACATGAGTAAAGCACAAACAACCAAATATTTTTAGAAATTTTAGAGATGGTTTGTAACCATACCAGACCTCAAATGGTGTTTGATCGTTTGAAGCTTTGGCGGTAAGTCTATTATGAAGAAAAACAGTCGTACTTGCTACCTCTGCCCAAAGTTCCTTTGGTAAATTCTTCTCATACAGCATGCATCTCGTCATCTCCAAAATATACCAGTTTCTCCTCTCACTAACCCCATTTTGTTGTGGTATAGGGAGCGGTTAGTTGATGTTCAATGCTAGAATCCTCACAAAATTGATTGAATTTTTCAAATGTGTACTCAGTGCCATTGTCTGATTTCAAAATCTGAATTTTAAAACCAGTTTCGTTCTCAACCTTGGCTTTAAACTTCCAAAAAAATTCAGCTTTGAACTTCCAAAAAATTTCAGCCACCTCTGATTTGTTCTTGAAGAAAAAGATCTAGCACATTCTAGTAAAGTCATCAATAAAGAGAATATAATAAAGATTACCTTTCAATGAAGGTGTTCTTTGAGGTCCTGCAACATCTGTGTGAATTAATTACAGCTTCCTTGATGCTCTCCATGCTGTTTTTGAAAAAGGTTTTCTATGTTGCTTGCCAAATTGACAGGCTTTGCAATTTGAAATTCGATCCTCAAGTTCAGGAACATCAAGTGCTAGCCTTTTTTCACTCAACTGCAAGAGCCCTTGGTGATGATAATGCCCAAGCCTTTGATGCCAAATTTTTGTGACATTTTCCTTGAGTGAGAAAGCAATTTGCTCTTCCTCTAATGGATTTAGAGCAAAGCTTTTCCCTTTCATTTTCACCTTGAACATATCTTACCTAGCTGCATCCTTAATCAAGCAATATTTGTCTTCAAAAACAACTTTAAATCCACTTTCAATCAATTGACCAACACCTAATAGGTTTTGGTCAAGTTGAGGAACAGAAAGAACATCAAGAATAAATTTTGTGTCTACACAGCTTGTGATTGTAACTGTCCTTTTTCCTCTGACTGTGATATGATCACCATTGCCTATTCTAACTTTGGTGACATTAGTTGGCCTCAAATCTTTGAAGAGTGCCTCGTCAAAAATCATGTGGTTGGTACAGCCACTACCAATTAGTCAACTTTGATTTGACTCATTGCTCAAGAAACAAGTAGCTACAAACAGTCAGTTTTCCTCCTCTTGATCGGCAATCTAAGCTCCTTCATTATGGTAATTTTTGTTTTTACAAATTACAGCTTCATGCCCCATCTGGTTGCACTTGTTGCATTTTGCCTCTAGTCTTCTCCAACATTTGAAGGGTGGAAGACCTTTACTACCACAATGTTGACAAGGTGGATAGTTTTTCTTTCCTCCCTTGCCTTTAATCTGGTTGTTTGCTGGATTTTCATTGCTCTTCTCAACTTCATGATGCTGTTGGCAAAGCACCTTCAACAACATGATCTTGTCTCATCAAGTTCGCTGCTCTTAGGCCTGCAAGGCATGTAGCACTTCTGCCAAAGTGATCTTAGACAGATCCTTTGTGTTCTCCAATAAAGCTATAGATGCTTTGTGATGAATCTATATTTTGACTGATATTTTAGCATAATTCTAACACATTTGATAAGAAAAATATATAAAGAAAGCAAAAAAAAACTCAGAAAAAGAGAAGGAATTGAAGTTTTGTTTAAATTTGTAGTTATTTTAGCAATTGTGAAATTTTTGCTTAGAAATTAAGTTTTTAATCTTATTTTTGAAGGAATAATTTGAGCAAGGATCATATTCATGGAGGTTTGATGACAAGGAAGAGGAAAGAAGCAAGTCTGGACTCTAAAAACACAAGAATAAGAAATGCAGACTGGGTGTGATCACTATTGTCAGTGAAAGTGATCACTTCAGAGCTCAAAGAAGAAGTGAAGCCTGGGCGTTACCACTTTTATCATTAAAAGTGATAGTTCCAGAGAGGCAAAATATCAGGAAAGCTATGCGTAACCACTATTGTCATCAAAAGTGATCGTTCCAGAGAGTCTTCAACTTGGCGAGTTGTGCGTAGTCACTTTTATCTGTAAGAGTGATAACGCGCAACTACTTTGGCTCTGCGTTGTCACTTTTATCAGCAAGAGTGATAGTTCCAGAGAGCTCTCAATATCAGGAAGTTGCGCGTGGCCACTATTACTGGGAAAAGTGTTAACGCGCAACCATAAACCCTCTGCGTAACTACTATTTCTCATAAAAGTGATGACGTGAAAATCTGGAAAATTCTATAAATACCAGAAACGATCCGGAAAGAAAGGATTCTGTTCATTTTCAGTTTTTTTTAGTTAGATTCTTGTTAGAGGAAGTGAGAGAGAGGAGTGGGGATTCGAATCTCGGAACTTCACGAAGAGGAATTGGAGTGGAGCAAGCTTCCATGGCGATTCTGATTTTCTTCTTCTCTTCTTCTCTTTCTTTTCTTTTCTCTGCTGCCATGGCTGTGTAATTTGTTCATAGCTAGGGATTGTAGATCTGAAACGAATATGTTGAATTGATTTTGAATCTGGATTTCAAGCTTTGGAATAGATTGAGTGATTAATTCTGCACTTTACGTAGGAATTGAATGGAAATTTGATTAACTAATTTCAGAGGAACTCTTGTCAATGGAAATTGAATTTGTTCTTCATATCTGAACCAATCACCAAGATTATAGTTTTCTTAGGGATAAGGAACTTTGATCTTGCAATCTTTTGGTTTCTTATACTTAAAGCAATGTTGAATTAAATCAGATCTAAGGAATTAGAATGTTTTAATTAAATGTTAGGTTCACTGAGTTAAGAAATTAACCTCTGAACAATAGAACGTGAAATTGATTGTCTTTCTTTCCAAATGCTTGTTAATTCAGAACTTTATTGATTAAACATTGGAGTTTTGGTGAAGCAATTTCCTAGCTATGGTTTCTTTCTCTGTTATCACATAATTGTTTGTTCATTGTTCTGTTTTCTATAAGTTCATTTTACTTTTAATTGTTCTGGTTGTTGTTATTACATGTTACTACTCTCCTTCAAATTTTGAAAAAGCTTAAATGGTTATAATTCTATGAAGTGGTATTTGAAACCTAAATTCCCTGTGGAGACGATATTTGGATCTTAAATTTACTCATTACTTGCTGCAATCCTAGTGCACTTGCTAGTGTTAGATTGCGAACAACACTTTGTACCTCTTTGGCACTGTTACTAGAATTTTCTCGACAATTCTGGAATCTGCAAAATCATTGCCCAGCAACCTCATCTTGTTGGCAATACCTAACAATTTGTCTAAGTATTCCTTGATTGTCTCAGATTCTTTCATCCTTTGCAACTCAAATTCCCTCATTAAATTAAGCACCTACATGTTCTGAATTCTTTCATCTCTAGCATATTCCTCCTTCAAACAATTCCAAATTGTTTTTTGCCAATCTGAGAGTCATGATCCTAGTAAAAATGGTTGTAGTGACATCAGCAAAAAGGCATGACTTTGCCTTTGCTTTTCGGGGTTTTTTCCTCCTTATGATTCTTGATTTGGGCCATGGTGGGATTGTCTGGTAGCGGAAGGACTTCATAATCCTCTTCTACATCTTCCCAAAGATCCAAAACCTCTAGGTAAGCTTCTATTTTGACAGCTTAAAGATAATAGTTTTTCCCATTGAAAACTGGAAGAGTTGTTTGGGAAAAACTTGTTTCAGAATCCATTCTCAAGGTCCCATAAGAAAAGGGCTCTCGATACCAATTTTTGTTTTTAAGGAATAAAGACAGTAGCAAAAATAGAGGAAGAATAAATAAATTGAAACGACATAAATCGTGTGAATTCTTCTTTATTTGGTTGCCAATTGTAATACATTTATAATGCTTGCAGTAACAAAAAAAATTGACTAAGATAAAACTGAAATACTCTCCCCTAAAATTTAGGAATAGCTACTTTGACTGAAAAGACTTATTCAATGACTAAAACAGTAAAAGATGAAACAAATAAAATGCCATGTGCAGTTCAAAAACAAATATCTAACACGCCTTCTTACATCTCATTTTAACAAATAACTTATATGCATGAACTCTTGCTAATGACATAATATAAAACACTCCTTCTTGAACTATATTTACAAGTTTAAAAGTAAATGATTTAACTTATTAAGAGAGATAAAATGGTTATCAACCATAAACAAGTGTGTTGGTTCATATAGGCATCTCTTAGTTTTAAAGACATGACTTTCAAGTGAAAGAATATGACTTTTAAGGATATCTCTTGGTTTTAAAGAGATGACTTTCAAGTGAAAGAATATGACTTTTAAGGGTATTTCTTGGTTTTAAAAGACATGACTCTCAAGTGAAAAGATGTAATTGTTCACTTGTGTTTAAATCATCAACTATAAATAATCTCCATTATTGAACACGTAACGAACTTTTACTGTGTGTAACTTACGAATTTGAGTGTTCTTAAATTTCAAGTTCAAGAGAGAAAAATTCTTGTTAGTACTAGACAAGAAATTTAAAGGTTTCATTGTATCCTGGGGGAGTATCGTCAACAATCCATAGCAATTTCGTGTGGAGGCGAATATCTCTCTAAAGATAGCGATATATTTCGTGCCTTGGAACCAGTATTTTATATTCTTCTTCATCATCTTCTACACCAAGATTCTTAAAAAATTTAGAGAGATATCCTATTAAAGATGACTCAAGATCATAATACTACTTTCAAGGTCATGAATCAAGAGTTTGTCAAACTAGATTGATACGATGGGACAAACTTCAGCCAATGGAAGGACAAAATGATGTTTCTTCTTTCAGTACTAAATCTTGCTTATGTGCTTAATCCAAATACCATGCAAATTCCTAATGCTACTGAAGATGTGTAACACCTTAATTTAATTTCAATAAATAGAGCATTTCGTAAATTTTTGAAATAATAAAATTTTCATTTTCAATCCAAGTTCATTAAGCATTTCAAATAAAGAAAGTATTTACAAATTATATCGAACAGTGGCTACAGGACTTATCCCAAATACAACAGTTTTCAAAATAATATTTTAAGCTCTATAGCAGTTCCATCCACCCCTTCACTGAGCCCGGTGCTGATCGTCTTGATTACCTGAAAAATGAATGTAATGGTGAGTACTCTACACTACCAAAACATACAATTAAGCATAGAGTCTCACCTTTAGCACATTTCCAATACATTAAACAAATACAGGCACAGGCAACATTATCACATCCACACTCACATTGACACTGTGATCATAAATTTACACCATGAATGGTTGCCGGTTACCCCCACCTCACGGTTACCCCTCGGGCCCACCTTTTCACACAATGTTCATTTAATCATACGGCACGAGTGCCCATACTCATTCACAGCATCCAGTACATAATTCACATCATTTCCTTGCATCCAATGGCAACCAACACAAGCACATCACTCATCACAGTGGAAATCCAAGTCCTTTCCCTCATCCTTCTGTCTCATCATGTCTTGCAGGAAAGCATCTCCCTGCTGAGCATCTCAGATATACACCAGAAAGTTGTTGTGAATCGCCGTCATTCCGAGATATAGACTCCCCAGCCTTACCTCCATGGCCAAATTCATGTCTCGAAATTCCTCAATCAACCCCATCTCTTTCACCATCATTGCCGCCACATGCAATGATTTCTGGCTCAATGCATTGGCTACCACATTTGCCTTGCCAGGGTGGTAAGACAATGTGAAGTCGTAGTCCTTAAGGAATTCCATCCATTTCCTCTGTCGCATATTTAGCTCTTTTTGATCAAATAGATACTTTAAACTTTTATGGTCACTGAACACTTCGAACCTCGCCCCATATAGGTAGTGCCTCCACACCTTAAGGGCAAAAAGCACTGTGGCTAACTCTAGATCGTGCATTGGATAGTTGACTTCATACGGATGTAACTGCCTTGAAACATAGGCGACCACTTGCCCGTCTTGCATCAATACACAACCAAGTCCTTGTCCAGATGCATCACAATACACATCAAACTTTCGCTCCGGGTCAGGTAGAGCCAACACCGGCACCGAAGTCAACCTTATCTTCAGCTCCAAGAAACTAGATTCACACCCCTTGGTCCACTTAAACTCCTTTCCTTTACGGGTTAGCTTTGTTAAGGGCAACGCTAGCTTGGAAAATCCCTCAATGAACTTCTTGTAATAGCCCGCCAATCAAAGGAAACTGCACACTTTTGTCACATTCGTCGGCCTCGGCCACTCAGCCACTGCTTCTACTTTTGCAGGGTCTACCATGATTCCTTCCTTCAACACAACATGCCCCAGAAATTAGATCTCTGACAACCAGAACTCATACTTGGAGAATTTTGCATGCAGTTGCCTCTCCCTCAGAATTTGTAGAACAATCCTCAAGTGCTTGGCATGCTCTTCCTGAGTCTTTGAATAAATTAGAATGTCGTCAATAAACACTACCACAAACTTATCCAAAAACTCATGGAAGATCCTGTTCATGTAGTCCATGAACACCGCAGGCGTATTGGTTACCCCAAACGGCATCACCAAATACTCATAGTGACCATACCGCATCCTAAACGCCGTCTTAGGTACATCTGCATCCTTCACTCAGATTTGATGATATCCTGATCTCAGATCAATCTTCGAAAACATTGTGGCTCCCCTTAATTGGTAAATCAAATTATCAATCCTCGGAAGTGGATACTTGTTCTTGACTGTCACCTTATTCAGCTGCCAGTAATCCACACACATCCTCATGCTTCCGTCCTTCTTCTTGACCAAGAGCACTAGTGCTCCCCACAGTGATACACTCAGTCTCACAAATCATTTTTGCAACAAGTCTTCTACTTGCTTCTTGACCTCTACCAACTCCACTGGCGACATCCTGTAAGGTGCCACAGAAATTGGACTTGCTCCTAGAATGAGGTCGATAGTAAATTCTAAGAAATCCTTGACTATTGGAATATACTCTGGCTCCACCACACATTCGGCTTCCATTGAAAACATAATCATAAAAGCCTTGGCGTTCACCATGTTCTCCCATGCACCTTGACTCATCAGCCTTGGAACCTCTGCAACTGTTGCCCCAAAAATCAAGGTTTTCTCCCTACAATCCAGCAGCACATGGTTGGCAGCAAGCCAATCCATTCCCAGAATTACATCCAATTGAGAAAGAGGTAAACAAATCAAGTCCACCTCGAACTCCCTACCATGTACCATCATTGCACACTCTAAACATACCCATGATGTTACAACTGGCTTACCCGTAGGGGTAGTCACCACAACATTACAAGGCAGTTATGTCACATACAAGTTCAGACTTTTCACACAGTCCACAGATATAAAAGAGTGCGTAGCACCCAGATCAAACAGCACATCAAGCAATCGACCCTTAATAATGCATTTACCTCGGATCAGCTCCTCTGACTGTGAAGCCTTTGCCCCACTCATAGCAAAGAGTCGACCAGGAATACTCGGCTTCTGCCCTGAACTTGGCCCCGTACTTCCTCTTGATTCTGGTCTCTAAGTTGCACTTGCACTACCGCTTCTCTTAGCAACCCAGCACTTATTAGCACTGTGTCCTGACTTCCCACAGTTGTTGCAAGTTATCCTCGGCTGTGGGCAATGCTTCACCATGTGTGGCCCTCCACATCTAAAGCACTTAAGCGGCCCTCTGAAAGAACTCGATCCTGAACCACTACCACTACTCCTCTCTTGAGATGAACTCCCTCGAGACTGAGAGCTGTTCGAACCCGAATACGGTCCCCTTAAGAACCTAGGGGGTCTTCTATTTTGCCTCACAGGGCCGACTCCCTTAGTGTCCATTGTCTTTCCCCTTGAGTTAGCTTCAAAGATTCTGCTCTTGCTCATCAGAGTGGGCAAGTCTTTCAGTTGAAACACACTGACTGCAGCCCGGATGTCTGGCCTTAATCCATGCTCAAACTGAGCACACAGGTCCTCCTCTCCATCACCATGCTGATAGTGAGGCCAGTACTTCATCAGCTCTTGGAACTTAGCCGCATACTCTCCAACAGTCATACTTCCTTGCTTCAGTTCAAAGAATTCCCTAGCCTTTTGCTTCCTTAGGTCCCGGGGAAAGTAGTTCCCTAGGAAGATGGTCTTGAATGTCTCCCACTAGATGTAGCCATCCTCCTGTGGCAGGGTCTGACCAACAAATCTCCACCAGTCCTCAGCCTCCCCACATAGCAAGTAAGTGGCATAGGCGACCTTGTTCTCCTCACGGCATCCCATAGCATTGAAATCTTCTCCACATCAACCACCCACCTTTAGGCTCCTTCGGGATTGAATCCACCCTCAAACTTTTGAGGATCATGCCTAGTGAAGGCAGATAACCCTCGATACTCAGCCGGCTCTCCGCCTTGGTTGTGCACTATGGCTTCCAGAATTTGAGCCATACGCTCCATGAGGTCATTGGTGCCTCTAGCTCCTCTACCTCTACCTCTACCAGACATATTCAATCTAGTTACAGCAAGTCAACAATCACATTCCAGCACATTAGATCAATTGTACATTATAATTCAGGCAAACAAAACAATCAACACTTATCTTGGACGCTTCAGCCCGATACCCTAGTCCGGTTTGGATGAACTGCTCTGATACCAAAATTATAACACCTTAACTTAATTTCAATAAATAGAGAATTTCGCAAATTTTTGAAATAATAAAATTTTCATTTTCAATCCAAGTTCATTAAGCATTTCAAATAAAGAAATGGTTTACAAATTATATCGAACAGTTGCTACAGGACTTATCCTAAATACAACAGTTTTCAAAATAATATTCTAAGCTCTATAGCAGTTCCATCCACCCCTTCACTAAGCCCGGTACTGATCGTCTTGATTACCTGAAAAATGAATGTAAGGGTAAGTACTCTACACTACCAAAACATACAATTAAGCATAGAGTCTCATCTTCAGCACATTTCTAATATATTAAACAAATACAGGCACAGGCAACATTATCACATCCAAAGGCATAAATCATGAACCCACGCATACGCATGCCAGCCACACTCACATTAACACTATGATCATAAATTTACACCATGAATGGTTGCCGATTACCCCCACCTCACGGATACCATGTGGGCAGTCACAGGTCGCCCAACAAAGGTAATGGTCAGAGGTCTAGTCAGGAATAGAGTTTGTGGCCTGTGGTGCACCCGTTCCACAGTCGGTGTCACCACCACTCCCTCTTTCCCAAGGTATTTCTACCGTCCTCATCTCCCACTCTCCCAGTGTATCACTGAACTATTCACAGCATATTACAACGGCGTTGCATGCCCCAGTCACACACATTTCAATATACAGCACATAGTCCACATTTAACAGTTACGGCATTAGGCCTACATTTCATTTTTCACAGCACACACAGCACATAGCTCACAATTCATTCAAGACACACAGCCCCTAGCCTATTTCCATTCATATTACACGGCCCTCGGGCTCACCTTTTCACACAATGTTCATTTAATCATACGATACGAGTGTCCATACTCATTCACAACATCCAGTATATAATTCACATCATTTCCTTGCATCCAATGGCAACCAACACAAGCACATCACTCAATTTCACACAATATGTCGGAGGTCGGACACCTCCAGACTCAACCTAATTCGTACAATTCATCAATACACATAACCTCATTTCCTATTTCTATCATATTACTATATTCGTTCAAATAAACTCATTCCTAGCAAAGATAACTAAAGTAAAAAGTACTCCCCTTACCTCAAAAATGAAGACCAGACATGAAACGTTGATGCAATCGCTTCCCCACATGGATTTCCTCTCTAAAGCACACAGAAATTCCAAGGGAACTTAAGGAAAACCTCAGAAAATGAAAGTAAGGGACGAAAACTAAAACCCTAGCCATAGAACTTACCTTCAAGAGCGCCAAATACTTCCTTAATCCTCAATCTAGCTTCCAATCGATCTTGGAGGAGTTTTAATCGGTAAGAATGGGTTTGGGTAGAGAGAATTGTGAAGGAAAGAGAGGGAAATCGTGAAAATAACCCTCTTCTTGAACCCTAACCCTTCAAATACCTCTCTAGTCGCGACACTCTCGCTACAGCGAGATATCTTTGCTGCAGCGACACGCCCTGTCGCTACAGCAAAAAAACCAGAGAAAACTGCACTCTGGTTTCTGCAGAATCTCGCTACAGCGAGACTGCACCCAAAAATGCACCCCAGACTGTCGCTCTCTCGCTACAGCGAGACATCCCTTGTTATAGCGAGAAGGCGATAGTTCTAGTCTTTCCTCCCAGGGCCTTCTCGCCACAGCGAGAATCCTCTCGCTGCAGCGAGAACAGCTCAGTATCTCGCCCTGCACTCAGTTCAACTAGCTCAAACCAAACAATCACACACATATATATACATACATACACACATGAATATACATTTAGATATATATATATATATATATATATATAATTATCAAAATTTATATTACAAAATTCGGGGCGTTACGAGATGCAACTGAAGAAGAAAAAGAAAGGATTGTCCAATTAAAGAAAAAGCATGATGAGAACACTTTTGCATGCCGATGACAAATTCTCAACACCTTGTCAAATAGACTTTATGATCTCTACATGTCAACTCAATCGCCATTAGAGATTTAGAAGTCATTAAAAGAGAAATACAATGATGAACGACAAGGTACAGATAAATTTATCATGTTGAAGTACTTTGAATTTAATATGGTTGATGACATGCCTATCATAGATCAAGTTCATGAGGTACAAATTCTTGTAGGTAGACTTTGTGATCTACAAGTAATAATTCCTGGATCATTACATGTTGGAGCAATTATTTCAAAATTACCTTCATTTTGGAATGATTATACGAAGAAACTCCTACATCTTGGAGAACACTACTCTGTTGAAAGATTATTAAGACATTTACGTATAGAAGAGGAAACTAAAAAATGTGATGTTGTGTATCTTTCTCAAGATTCTAAAGTGAATCATGTTGGAGAAGAAAATGCCAATAAAGGCAAAAGAAAGAAATCCTTTGTGGATGCTAAGCAAGATAAAAAAAGACAAAGAGAATGTTACCTAGGGCTGTGCATGGATTGGATTTGTACAAAACCAATCCAAATATATTTCAAATCCATTTATTTTATTTTATTGAAAATTGGTTGAAAACCAATTTTAAAATTTGGATTTGATTTTAAATTGGTTTCAAATTCAGTTTTAATTAAAACTGGTTTTAAATATGGTTTTAATTAAATTTGGTTTTAAATCTGATTTTAATCAAAACCGGTTTTATTTTTATATAATATTTAGATTTTGTTAATGTAATCCAAATAATAAGAAAAGTTTTGCCTATTACACAAGAATTCATACATGCTAGCAATCATCAAATCTTCAACGCATTTCCCTTCATTGAATAGAAAAACCCAAAAAATAGTTGTATAGAAAAAATTGGAGTGTGAATGTGTGATAGACCACCTCAATAAACCTCCTCCTAGTTACATTTGGTATTTGACAAGAGAAGCTAAGATGCTGAGTGGCTAAATCAACTCCATCAAGCAAATCAAGACAACTATGATATACCAAATATTTCCCTTCAAGTGCACAGAACAACCTGGAAATAATTAGCAACAGATTAACATCTAGGCCAATCCCAATAAAAAAAGAAAATTCAAGATGCAGATCTTCCCTTGTCAAAAATCATTCACAGAAAATAAACCAAATTTATATCCTACAACATGGGTAAAATTTCCCTCCACACCTCCGCCTCTCCCAAAATCTCTGATCACTCTACAAAATTATTTCAGTGGCTGAATAAATACCTTGCATGTGCTAAAGTCCCAGGAAAAAGGAATACACTATTGTTTTTTTCTTTTTCTCAACTCCTTATGAAATGTATCCAGCAGTGTGATATACCTCAAACAGAAATGATTACTTTGTAGCTAGGCATAAGCCCCTGGCACCAATCCTTTACTGTTGCTAGAACCTTTTAAGTCAAAAAAATTTGAATATCATCAGAGGTAAAGAGATTTACCTTGTGCTAGACTGAAAAGGTTGAATCCTTTCACAATAAATTGAGCGCAAGAACTTTTTGGAACAATAAGTGTTTTAATGTATGATATCATACAATCTTGTGGGCTTTTGAAACGCAATGGCACATCTACAACTACCTGACTTACAGGAGAGATATATGAAATCAAAAAACGATTTCTATTAACTAAATTAAAATGATAAAAGTTCTTGCAGATACTAAAAAAATTACAATCACTAACAGCAGCCAAAGATCAAATGGAAATTCAACGGAAGATGTAATTCTGAAGCAACACAAATGATAAAGAAATTAAATATTCAAATGCTCATGAAGCAGTGACTGAAAAGAGAGAGAGTACCTTGGTGACCTATATGTTGATCATAATTATTGGGCCCATGAATTTTTCCAGGTAGCATGGTTAAGCTTGGTTGTTAACCATACTATTTTTATTAATACAGTATATTAATAAAAATAGCATGGCACAATGAAAATTTACACACAAACAAAAACTGGTATAAAAAACTCAGCCAAAGAGGATCAATGAGACAGAACAAAGCATTTTAAAAGAAATCATAATCCCACATAAAATTAACTATAACCAAGAAATTTAAACATCAGCACATTTTAACAACTACTACAACATTACCATTTTAACAACTAAGAACTAACATTAAGCAAAAAATATTTAATCATCATCAAGTGTCATAGAGGCTATAAAAGCACTATCTTGTCGAGAAGTTATTTCTGTAAAATAAAAATTATATAATTAGTAATTATTTATTAACTTATAATATAGTTAATAACAACCTAATGAGTGTTCTTACCTTGCTCAAACTTTTCAAGATCTTCAAACTCCTCATTTGAAAGTAATAGTGAAGAATATCCCATAAGCCAGTCTTGGATACAGATAAGTGCTTCTACCATTTTAGGTGTTAAGGAAGTGCGGTAAAAATCGAGTACCCTTCCTCCAGTACTAAAGGTAAATTCAGAGGCTACAATAGAGACAGATATTACCAACACCTTTCTTGCAATGCTTGCAAGGATTGGAAATCAACTTGAGTTTAACTTTAACCAATTCAAGATATCAAAATTTTTGGGGCTTTCTAAAGTTTCTTCCAAGTACTTACTCAATTCAGAATTATTACTTCTACTTAATCAAAAAAATTGACTATATCCATAATGATCATCATTACTACCCTGGAAAAATTCACTATAGTCATAATTATCATCATTCAATATTGTTTCTTGTGAATTATCTTGAGATCCTGCTTCTCTGCCTTTGAATACTTCAAAAAGAGACTCCAAACAAGTTTCCAATTTCTCATTCAATATCATTATCTCACTAGCACTAAAAGTTTGAGAAATCAATCATTTTATGAATTTTAATTTGTATCTAGGGTCCAACACCAGCAATAAACAACAACATATTTAGATTGTTAGGATTCCTGCAATACTTATCATATTTTTCTTCATTCTTATAGCCATTTCTTTCATTCTTGCATCTTTGGATTGATGACACATTTGGTTGATCTTCTTTCCAATTCCAAGAACCTATAACATATACATGTTACCTTTCACATAAGATGAACCAGAAATACACAAAGTAGCTTCATAAAAAATCTTCAAAAATGGTATAATTGAGCATACATAGTCCCAATCTTCACTTGTAGGAAGACCATTCCCCTTGTTTAACTCTTCAATATACTTCCTATCTTGCATTTAAGCTCTTCAAATTTTTTTGATATTATAAAGCACCTTCTAACATAAAAAAGGTTGAATTCCACCTAGTTTTAACATCTAGGCAAACAAGACCTTTGTATTCAATTTCTCGTTCAATACATGCCTTAAACTTAGTCAATATAGAAGAAGAAGATCTTATGTATTTCACTGCAGCACGGATTTTTAAAGCAGAATCATCAATCTCCTTTAAGCCTTCTTTTATAATTAAATTCAAAATATGTGCGCAACAACGCATATGAATATATTCTCCATCCAAAACTAAACTCCTCTAAGACAATAGCCTTTTTATGAGATATTGAATACCAACATCATTTGATGAAGCATTATCAACTGTCAAACTTAAAACACAATTAAGCCCCCACCCTTCCAAGCACTTTTCTATAGTCTTAGCAATAGTTTCTCCTGAATGACTAGTGATTTGACAAAAATTTAAAATCTTTTTTTGTGACTTCCAATTATTGTCAACAAAATGTCTAGTCAAGCAAAGATAACTAAGATTCTGAACAGAAGTCCATGTATCAGTGGTAAGACAAACCCTTTGACAATTTTGAGAAAGAAATGTTTTCAATTTAATCTTTTCTGTCTCCCATAGTCCTAAAACATCACGTGCTAATGTACTACATGAAATGACATGAAATTTTAGCTGTAAAACACTCAAAAACTTTTGAAATGATTCATGCTCCATACATCGAAAAGAAATTTCCATTGCTATAAACATCTTCACTAATTTTATCTGACACTTCTCTTGGTTAAATTTGGCAACTGAAGGAGAAGAAACATGTCTTTCTGCATTTACCATTGATGATGAAATTTTTTAATGAGCTAGCATGGAACTCGTCTCATTATCAAATTTCATCAAGCAACTACAATAATTGCATCTAGCTTTTTTATTAGACGTAGGGTCTACAGTAAAGTGATTCTAAACTTCAAAAAGATTTTTACGCCGATCAGATCAAAATTATGACACATTAGCAATATTAAAAATTGATGGTGGAGTAGTCCAATTCCCTATTGTCTCAAAAGCCATAAAATCATCTTGATCATCCACTGTGTCTATTATTTTGCATTAAAAATAAAAATAAAAATATTTAAAAAATTATCAAAGGTTAGATAAAATGATATCAAAGATTATATATTAGGTCGCAGTACTTGACAGAATGAGAGGAAGGAAGAAGTTAATTATATACGTAAGGTACATGAATTTAGCCATCAATTATTTAGAGTCGTGAGTAGTGAGTAGATCCTAAAAGACCATTTGTGTAGTGTAAGGATAAGGACACATATATTTTCTTCATGCATTAGATTAGGTGAAGGCTTAGTAATAAAAGGTGTTTAAAGACTGCACAGTGACATGAGGTCTGTGATGTCATTCAGCACTATGATTCCCAACTCTCTTGAAATCTTCAAGGATTATAATTTAAGAAATAGAGGGATTACACGTGCATCCCACTTACAATGCCAATATATTTTTCTCATGCAGTAAGAAGGTGGGTCTGATTGTTCAAATGGGATTAAAAGATGAAGCATCAAGCCAGTTATAGTAATGTGAGGATTTTTGAAAAAATTCTATTGTTCCAGAAACATGTGTATAACTACATTCTACTATTAATTAGTGGAAATTTCTCCTAGGCAAATTAAAGTTAATGTAGTCTATTAAATGAATTGGGGCATATTTCATTTAAATAAAGAAAATCAAATCCTGCACATGAATATTAAGATGTTGCAGTCACGGTCTTTCTTTCCTACATGTAAAGGGCTGAAAGAAAAGCATAAATGAATTGAAAGTGTAAGAGATTTTATTAAGTAAACATAAGAATGAAAAGGGTTCAGAGGAAGGGTAAGATGAGTGATGCATCTACATGTTGTAACATGGTGGCAGATTCTTCTACTCCCTTTACATATTCTCAAATCAATGTTAATATTAGAAGTAAAGTCTAATGGAAATTTCTATTAGATTAAATTCATAACAAAAAGTTTAAATATTAAAGTGATTGGGTTAATTTAAAATTTTGAAAAAAATAATATTATAGCAACCATCAACATGAAGAATATTTAAGAGATCTGTCTACTATTCTAAGTACTAAGAAATCACATTCTCCTTTTAATAACTACAACTTTTGTTATATACTTAAAAACTAAAAATGTTAAATTGTGTTTGGCTTTAAGTTATGTTCTTTTAATCTTATATTGTCGACTCCACCACCTTCTCTACCCTCATCATTCCCCCATAGAGTAAACACTACACAGTAAACTACCCATAGCCGAAAAGTTGCCACAGCAGGCCTTGCCCGTTGCTTCAAGTTCAAGCCACATTCATTGATTCAACACATTCAACACATTCATTGATTCAATACATTCAATGTAAAAGTTACATTACAAGATAGTATTGAAATAAATATAAATTTATAATCATTTTTCAAATACGTTTTGCATTAAATGCATCTTAATGAAAAAATCATTTAGAAAGTCCTACAACCTTTGGTTTCAAGGGATTTACATTTTGTGAGTCAATTTAAGATTGTGAAAAAAAGGTTTGGTGGTTTTGCTATGTCTTCACATAACTATTCCTATTGCTTACTAGACAAACTGTCGTTGATGATAAAACTAACACTGCATAATACACTTTCCTTTAACATCTAAATAGCAAAACAGCAAAAGAGACAAGGCAAGCAAGGAAGGAAAAAAGTACATGTGAGGCAAATGAATCTTATTGTCGCCATCTTTGTTGTTGTTGCAATCTCTGTTGTTGTTGTGAATCTCTATTGCTGTGAACCAAATAGAAATCTAAGGTTTAGAAGAAACAAGAATAATAAATTCAGTTTTCTAAAATCTAATCCGATTTTTATATTTCCCTCATCAAATGATTATCTTTTTGTTGTCAAGATTTGATTGAATGATGAAGAATGGAATAAGCTGCTCAATCAAAAATTGAGGAAGAAAAAAAGCACCACGAGGCTTGTTGCTGCGAATCTCTATTGCTAAGTTTGTGTTGCTGTGAATCAAATCACACTTTGTTGCTACAAATTAACTGCAAACCAAATCTAGGGTTTAGAAGAAACGAGAATAATAAATTTAGTTTTCTAAAATCTAATCTAATTTTAATATATTAAAACCCATTTAGAACTGCTTCAGCTTAGTTACGAATTTAGTTTTCTGATTTTTCAAAAAATCTAGATTTTTAAAACTGGTTGGGCTTAGTTATGGATTGGACTTTTATAATTGGTATTTTTGTGCACCCGTAGTGTTACGAATGTCACCAGAAAGGACATTATGTAACATCTTAATTTAATTTCTAAATAAATAAATTTCACAAAAATAGAAACAATAAAGATTTTATTCCAAATAATTCCTAATGCATAAGTTTAGTAAAATAATTCAAAATAAGGATGGATTACAAATTTGAATCAAATCATTGCTACAGGACCTATCAATACATCACAATTTTAAAAATATAGTTTTTGAGTCTTATAGCAGTTTCATCCATCCCTTCACTGAGTTTGGTGCTGATTGTCTTGGTCACCTGTAAAATAAATGTAAGAGTGAATACTCTACACTATCAAACACACACAAGCATAGAGACTCACTATGCAAGCTTCCATATATTTCTAACATAATTCATACACTAAGTAATAATTTTAATATTCCATTCTCATTCATACACAAGTATGCTCACTGCATCATCAACAATCTACAGACATGCGCTCACTGCACGTTAGCCACGCTCACTGTGGCACTGTGATCACAAATTTCTGATGCCCTCAACCTCAGGGACTTACTCAGTTCACACCATGGATGGTCACCAGATAACTCCTGCTCCACAGATACAACGTGTGAGGTACTGAGCTCCCAAGCAAAGGTGTTGGTCAAAGACCAAGTCAGGAGGAGAGTGCATAGGCCTGTGATGCACCCACGGTCACTGTTGGTGTCACTACCACCCTCTCTTCTCCAAGGTATTTCTACCGCCCCCATCTTCCGCACTCCTAGTGTATCACTGAACCATTCATAGTTTTCAACATATTCACACACAACCAACATGTCATTCACATATATTCACCTATTTCATATTCCTCATCATTAATCAATGGCATGCAATCACATACAATCACTCAAGTTCTTAATTACATCATGATATTCACTCTCATACACGGCACGTATGCCTACATTCCATCACATTACACACAAACATCCAAGTCTTTCATATAAGCCCTACCACAATCAATCATTCCACCACACATATGTCAAATATTCAATTTATCATGCTCAATTAAGAATTTTCTATCAAAACATGCCTATTTCCACATTCTATCTCAACCACATTACAACTAATTGCAAATAAACGGGTTCAAAACAAAAATGAGATAGGATAGAGTCTCCCATTATCTTAAAATAAAGACCTAACACGAGAAAATAGTAGAAAACTTTCCCCACACGGTGCTCCGTCCTTAAAACATGAAAAATCTCCATGAGAACCTAAGAAAACAAAGAAAGAGACGAAGGAACGAAACCCTATCCCACAAAACTTACCTCTAAATACAACCTCAATCTTTGATCTAGCTCACAAATGGCTTTAGAGGCAATTTAATCGGTAAGAATAGGTTAAAAATTGAGAGAATAGAGAGAGATCTCGAAGGAAAAAGTGAGAAATGAATTTTCTAAACCCTAAACCCCTCGAATACCTCTCTGATCATAATATTCTCGCTGCAATGAGGTCCTCCTTCTCACTGCAATGAAAATATCAGAAGAAACTGCACTCTGATTTCGGCAAAATCTCGCTACAACGAGACCCTTTCACTATAGCGAGACTGCATCTAAAAATACACCCTCTTCTATCGCCTTCTTGCTACAACGAGAACATGACAGAATCACGCCCTTCTCCTAGGTCCTTCTCGCTATAGCGAGACCATAATAGAATCACCCAACTCGCCCAGGGCCTTTTCGCTAGAGCGAGAATGCCCCTGCAGCACACACTTAGCCTATTTTTCAATCCAATTCCAACTCAACCACTAGTCCAACATTCTTAATAAATTCACATATACATAACATAGTTAAATACACATCCACATCATCATCATCATCATCATCATATAAATCAAATTCACCAACATATAGCAATCCACATGTATTTATATTAGTAAATCAATATATATAGTTACAAAATCTAGGGCGTTACACATTATATCAAGGATTGTTGACTTCTAAAAAAGGGGTAATAGCTCAAAAGAAGCATCAAGTTCTATGGCCAACCTTGTGGAAGAAAGAGATTTGGTTGCTATGATCACTAAAGGAGTTCAATGCATGCACATTGGTATGATCACAGAACTAAACATGGCAACATATGAAAAATCCCATGAGTGGTGGTTAGATTCTGGTGCTACTGTTCATGTTTGCAATGATCACAATCAATTCAAGATATATGAAGAAGTGAACAACCAAGAAGTATTAATGGGAAATGACAATTCGGCCAAAGTGTGTGGTCAAGAAACAGTAGAGTTGAACTTTACATTGAGAAAGAAGTTAAACTTGGTGAATGTACTTCATGTTCCAGATATAAGGAAGAAATTAGTTTTTGCTAGTCTCTTATGTAAAAGAGGATTCAAAATTGTGATGGAATCTGATAAGATTATCTTGCTTAAGAATGATATGTATGTAGGAAAAAGATATTGTACTCAAGGCATGTTCAAATTTAGTATTGATAATAAAGTAAATGACACTTTGTGTGTTGTTGATTCTTGTGATTTATAGCATAGTAGATTAGCACATTTAAATTATAAATCAATTGAATATATGCAAAAATTATAATTATATTGATCTTAGTAATAAGGATTTTAATAAGAAATGTGAAATTTGTATACAATCCAAAATTACTAAGAAACCTTTTCCTAAAGTTGAAACAAATACACATTTACTAGAATTAATACATAGTGATATTTGTGAATTAAATGAAAATATTACTAGCGAAGGAAAAAGGTACTTTATAACCTTTATTGATGATTGTTCTAGATTTACTTATGTGTATTTGATAAGAAATAAAGATGAAGCATTTGAAATGTTTAAGAAATATAAAATAGAAGTAGAAAATATGCTTGATAAGAAAATAAATGTTCTTCGTAGTGATAGAGGTGGAGAATACTTCTCTAATGAATTTGATAATTTTTGTGAATTACATGGGATTGTGCATGAATGTTCTACTCCATATACTCTGCAACAAAATGGTTTAGCGGAGAGAAAGAATTGTACCTTAGTGGATATGGTTAATTCAATGATATAAAATGTTAAGGTGCCTCATAATCTATGGGATGAAGCACTATTGACCGCATGTCATATTCATAATAGGATACCATCAAAAAATAGAAAAGTTTCTCCACATGAAGTATGGAAAAGAAGAAAATCAAACTTAAATTATTTAAAAGTGTAGGGGTGTTTAGCCTTTGATCGTGTTTTTGATCAAAAGAGAACTAAATTGGGGCCAAGAGCCATATTATCTTCATAGTATATGCTCAAAATTATAAGGCATATAGAATTTTGGACTCAGTGTCCAGTATAGTCATTGAATCAAGGGAGGTAGAATTTATTGAAAATAAATTCATTGGTGATTCAAACCTTAGTTTAGAATATCCCCAAAAGAATACAGAAGATTCCCAAGAAGCAATAATAAATCAAGGCAATAAAAGACTAAGTAATAATGAATTATTTAAACCAAGAAGGAGCCAAAGAGTGAGAATAGAGAAAGACTTAGGTCCATACTTTATTTCTTCTCATGCTATAGCATTTTTGGTTGAAGGAACTAGGGATTCTGTGATAAACAAAATTCCTATTGTTCTAAGTATAGAAGGTGATCCTCAAATATTTAGAGGCAATGGCCTCTAGAGATTCTGCCTTTTGGAAAGAAGTAGTAGATGATGAAATGAATTCAATATTATCTAATAATACTTGGATCTTAATTGATTTGCCTCAAGGATCAAAGCCTATAGGATGCAAGTGGGTATTTAGAAGAAAGTATGATACAAATGGTTCACTACAAATCTTTAAAGCAAGGTTAGTGGCAAAAGGGTTTAAAAAAAAAGAAGGTCTAGGCTATTTTGATACCTACGCACCTGTGACAAGAATGACTTCTATTAGGACTCTTATAGCATTAGCATCCATTTATAAGCTTCATGTGCATCAAATGGATGTTAAAACTACTTTTTTTAATAAAGATCTTAATGAAGAAACTTATTTGGAACAATCAGAAGGCTATGTGCTACTTGAAAATGAAAATAAAGTTTGTAAACTTGTTAGGTCTTTATATGGGTTAAAACAGGCACCTAAACAATGGTATGAGAAGTTTGATTTTGTAGTGTTATCAAATGGTTTTTCACATAATAGTGTAGATAGATGTATATACTCCAAATTTACTAAGGATTAGAGACTAATGATCTGTCTGTATGTGGATGATATGCTAATATTTGAGACAAATTTAGAAGGAATTCGTCAAACAAAGGAGTATCTAACTTCTAAATTCAAGATGAAGGATTTGAATGAAGTAGATACAATATTAGGGATAAAGGTGCTTAAACATGACATTGACTTTGTTTTAAGTCAATCTCATTACATCACATTGACTTTGTTTTAAGTCAATCTCATTACATCACAAAGATATTAGAAAAGTTTGAGCATCTTAAAATTAAGGAATCCAATACACGCTATGATCCTAATTTTAAATTAGAAGATCTCCCATGTAGCACAATTGGAATATGCAAGTGCTATAAGAAGTTGAATGTATGCAATACATTGCACTAGACTAGATATAGCTTTTGTTGTATGCAAGCTATCAAGATTTACAAGAAAATCAAGTAAT
The DNA here is from genome assembly GCF_003935025.1 of Abrus precatorius. Lineage (NCBI taxonomy): Eukaryota > Viridiplantae > Streptophyta > Magnoliopsida > Fabales > Fabaceae > Abrus > Abrus precatorius. Next base: position 21,563,247 of record NW_020874439.1, on the reverse strand, counting down.
CAACATTGGAAAGATATAACAAGAATTCTTGGTTATCTCAAGAAAACTATAAACTAGGGATTATATTATAGTAATTATCCTACTGTATTGGAAGGTTATTCTGACACTAGTTGGATTACAAATCTAAGTGATAATAAGTTTGCTTCAGGATGGATTTTCACCATAGGTGGTGGAGCAATAAGTTGGGCCTCAAAGAAATAAACATGTATTTCTCATTCTACTATAGAGGCTGAGTTTATAGCTTTATGAACCGCTGGTAAAGAAGCAAAATGGCTTAGGAATTTATTATATGATATAAAGTTATGGCCACAACCAATGAATGCCAATTTGATCTTCTGTGATAGTGAATCAACCATGTCTCGAGCACATAACAAAGTTTATAATGGAAAGTCTAGACATATAAGCTTGAGACATGAGTATGTGACCCAATTAATAGGAGAGGTATAATTACCATCACATATGTAAAATCCCACAACAATTTAGCAGACCTACTGACTAAAGGTTTGTCAAGAGATAAGGTTAAAGAGACTACTGCTAAAATGAGATTAAAACCTATAATTGTTAAATGATGGGAATGCAACCTTATTCTAATAGAACACTAGTTTCAAGGTTTAATGGGTAACAACAAGTTATTTAACAATTGGAGCACTATATAAGATATAGGATTTACTGTCATATATATATAATTAGGAGGGTGGGTTAAAACCCTTAATGAATTGATAATATTATTTATCAAAGGATTCTACCTACGTGAATATAGAAGTGGTGTCGCTTTATTCGAGAATTTTAGATCTCGTAAATATTCATGAGACCAGGATAAGCATATGGCCATAAAAGTACTTAAAATTAACAAATTCTTGAACTTGATAAGAAATACAATTTATGTGTGTGAAATGTTTGGTACTAACATAGAGAGTAAAGGTTTAATCAATTAGACACCTATTACTCTATTGGAACCTTAAAATTTACACTAAAAGAATATTTAATCCTTGTGATATATTCTTTATGCATAAATTGATTTTAAACTTGTAAAGTAGTGGAGGATTGAAATATATTTATAAGTTTAAAAGTAGATGATTTAAATTATTAAGAGAGATGAAATGGTTATTAACCATGAACAAGTGTGTTGGTTCATGTAGACATCTCTTAGTTTTAAAGACATGACTTTCAAGTGAAAGGATATGACTTTTAAGGATATCTCTTGGTTTTATAGAGATGACTTTCAAGTGAAAGAATATGACTTTTAAGGGTATCTCTTGATTTTAAAAGACATGACTCTCAAGTGAAAAGATTAATTGTTCACTTGTGTTTAAATCATCAACTATAAATAATATCCATTATTGAACACGTAATGAACTTTTACTGTGTGTAACTTATGAATTTGAGTGTTCTTAAATTTCAAGTTCAAGAGAGAAAAATTCTTGTTATCATTAGATAAGAAATTTAAAGATTTCATTATATCCTGGGAGAGTATCGTCAACAACTCATAGTAACTTCGTGTAGGGGTGAATATCTCACAAAAGATAGCGATATATTTTGTACCTTGAAACCAGTATTTTATATTCTTGTTCATTATCTTCTATACCAAGATACTTAACACTTCTATCATTTGTCTGCTACATATTGTACATTATTGTTAGTTACTAAACTGCATATATTTTATAACCCTTAACTGAAAAAAACAGAAAAGGAAAAAAAAAAAAAAGCACACATCACACCAATATCTACATTATTTCAACAAAGGCAAGCCTTACTTTTTAAAAATAGTTTTCTGATTTTAAAAATAAAATATAGTTTGTACTATATTTTATTTTTAGAAACAAAAAAATTATTTTTAAAAAGAAAAACAAACATAATCTTAACTAAAAGAAACAATAGTTTTCAAATTGTACTTATCCCTTAACTCTCTACGACTACTACTATTATTTAGTAGCTTTAAAGTTTTTAATTTAGAGTTAAAAAAATGAATTTTTATTCTATTTTATTTATCCCTCAGCTCTCTACAAATTAAAAAAGGAGGGGGGTTATATTTTAGTGATTTATGGATCTCGATGTTATATAATGATTTGTTATTTTAGATGTATCAAATTGTTTAACCAACATTTCTAATAGTTTAATTTCATTTTAAAAAAAAAAAGGTAAATACGATATTCTTTGAAGCAGATTTTTGTTTATCTGCATACTGTTCAAAGTATCTTACTTTTATAAGTAATAAACTAAGCCTAAATGAAACTTTTTAAATCTTTCTTTAGTTTGGATTTTTTTTTTCTTGCTATTATATAAAATAAACTTTGTGTTATATGTTTTACTGCAGATTGGATAAGTTGTAGAATATTACAATATTTTTCTATATTTATTTTTTAGTAAAAGTGGGCTAAACTTGGAATCCATATATAAATAAAAATAAAAGAAAAATAAGTATACAATTTACAAACCAAAATTACTTTTAGAAGAATGTCTACTGTTATATGTGAAAAAATTATACAAGTAAAAACAAAAGGCTATATTAAAACGGATTAAGAATATTATTAAATATTATAAAAGGGAACAAATTAAAATTCTATAAAATTGCAAGTTAATTCCTAAAATTATTTTACAAACTGATCTGTATAAATGGTAATAAAGCATCAAAAGTAAGTTGTCAATGCTTCTTTCCGAATCTTACACTTCATATTCGGAATACATTGTAAAAGTGCCCACATTATGAATAAGAATGTCCTTAACAGAAAGAATCCCCACACATTTTTGCATATAATTGTTATTATAGTGGGCAAAATTAGTGATACGAACCACACCAAAAAAAAAAAAATCCTTGAAAATGGATCAAGAATATTGAAATAAAAAAGACATTAAAATGCTGTGAATTAAATTGCAAGTTAATTCCTAAAATTATTTCAAAGCCGATTCCTTTAAATGGTAATAAAGTATTAAAAGCAATTCCCAATGCTCTTCTTTACAATCTTAGAACTTATACTTTCTAATTGTTAAAAAGGGAATTGGTTATTATCATTTTTTTAATATGTTGTACGTATTAGGATTAGAAATCAATTTCTCAATTATACATAATTAGACCTCCTAATTTAGGTTGTACAAATTAAGAATTAGAATCCTTTTCAAATTAAGAACCGTAAATGACTTTGTTACCGGCTTGTTTGGTTTCTAAAAATTTTTTATTTTTTTATTTTTTATTTTTACTTTTAATTACAAAACTTTCACCTTATTTTTATTATGTTTCATGTTTTCTAAGTTTGTATAGAAAACAATGAAAATAGAAAAAAAAAATATTTTTAATGTTTCCTATACAAATATTTAAAAACGGAAATCAGAATGAAAATAGAAAAGTTGTCCTAAAATCAAATAGTCACTAAATTTCTTGACACTAATATACAGAAAAACACATATATTAATGCAGACTGGCTTTCCCCAAAGAAAGGGTGCCTTGGTATCATACAGCCACCAATGAATTGTTCGCAGTGGCAAAGAAGAATTATTAACACATGAGTCCAATTACAGCTGAAAAGTTACACTATAATACATGTCTTATTGATTCATTCAGTCAGAGAATAGGAAATCAAACTTTCTTGGGATTTTACTAAATTGACTTCAGAACTATTATACACCGCCATTGAGCATATGCTCTTTTAGTCATAAATGCTATATTTCTAAAACTATAAAATTTACATTCAAGAAAAAAAAGAAATAGAAGAGAATTTGATGTATCTATTTTTCTTGGATACTGCAAATAGCCTAGTGCCCAAATATTAAATATTAATCTCCACCTGTAAAGCACAAACACCTCTCTTGTTATGGTGCCTCACATACTTTTCTGTCATCGACACTTCTCAAACAGTTATTCAACATGTGTTAAACAATCTTTGTTAGGTGTTCAATTAACAAATTATCCATATGGCTAGGACATATTAGTTAACTCTTCAATATAGATTGACATACACTAATACTATTAAAAGAAATTCATTTTTTCAACTTTTAGAAAAGTTAGCTTAAAATATAATATAAAATATTAAAAATAATGCCTCTTTACTTTTCTCAATGGTCTATCATAAAAAAACTTAGTTTGATAAGGTGAATATGCCTTGTTTAAAGATATGATTTTATCTTGTTTTGAGATTTTTTTTGTAAAGAGTCCATAATATTTATATTGTAAAATAATGTCTCTTACTAATTTTTTGTGAAGCTTATTATAGGAAATTATATAGGTGTGTGTGTGGTGGCTCATTGTCCTATATTTCAGACATTTGCCGTGTTGGAGGTTTCATGTCCATGTTGTGTCTGGTTTCCGTGTTAGAGTCCATGCTTCATAGATCTCCCACCAACAACAAAATTTTCCTAGTGCAGGAAACAAGGCTCCTTGACACATACGAAGCTTGGTGATAATGCAATGAACAGAGAAATGCCAAGGACCAATTACAAGAATCATAATGAACAAGATGATAAATGGAATCCTATTTTGCATAGCTGATGTTAGATCATGAAATCTACCCTCTTGTCATACTACTATCATAAATCTTCACTTATCCAGCACAAACATATATCAGCAAAATGAAAGTGAAAAAGGAAAACATGGAAAACCTCCAATCCTACTTTCTAATTCTGTATTAAAGCTTATAACTACTGTTTATAGTCTTGTCCAACTAGATTTACCATAAACAGCTGTTAATTTAAGTAATAGAACAAGACAAAGTGCATCAACTGATAATAAACCTTGTTTCATAAGATTCGATGGGAAGATAACCTCAAGCTAAGTTTGTAATTTGACAGAAAAGTTGAAGAATGTTGATAATTATAACATATATAACTAGTTATAGCAGTGAAGCAAATAACCAAATATCACTGCTCTGATGTCAATAGACTAGTTAAGAATTGTTTAATACTTACTATGTTTTATGAAATTAAATCCTATTTCAAGGCAACTTCAGAATAAAAATTAGTGAAGAGAAAAACATTTCACGTAGGTGCCTTGTCATTGGTTTCCCCTTAAAAATTTTACAACCTTCTGGTTGGTCACTCTTAACACACAGAAGACTTCAAAAATTGATGAATGCCACACAACACAGCATGCACACGTTATTCTTTAGTAAAAGGCGAAAGAATAGTTCTCTTTGTGCACATTGTGGCTGCTTAGTCTCACACTATACCACAACAAATATTTTGTAATATCTCTCATGTCATAAATCATCATCAACTCTTCAGTATGAGACTTGCAAGAAGACAAATGACACTTCTCAGTATTTGCAGCACCTTCTTTGTTAACATGATTATGACTTTAACTCTCTGTACAATCATTTTGAGTTAGTAGAAAGTAATTTTATTGCATGTAAGGTGTTTGCAAGCGTTATGTGAGAAAGCTCTGGTAGAAGTATTTTATTAATATTTCTTTTGATCAGTAATCTTTGTAATTACATCTAAGTTACCCAAGCAACAGGAAAAATCAGAGTTTACTTGGTTATTTTAGTTTCTTTGATTCCCTTTTCTTCTCTCCGTCATATACTTTTGAAGCTATTAATTCTTGTATTAGAGTAAATGCCTTAAAATAACCTGTTGGTGAATTTGACACTCATGTGCCTTCATAGGCTATTTGAAATTGTTAATCCCACTCGTGAAATATTCGTACTATACTAAACAGCACTTGGAGAAGATCCTTGACATCCTTTGGCAAAACTACTGAGCTTGCTTTACCTGCAGATATGGTATATAGGTATTTCAAAAACTATTATATCCATCACGGTATTGATAACTTTTTGGCAAGTACACCAAATAGTTGAAGTAATAAAATAGATAGATTTATCGTTTACTTCATATCAATTACCAAACTACAAGAATATTACTAGTTGGGTCAAAAAAAGAGTGGAATTGTAAACCGGAAAAATAAATAAAGTGCAGAATGTAAAAACATAAGTGTTGAAAAATTTAATTAACTAAGGAATTAAAAATTCAGATGTACAGGACTGATTATAAATAAAACTAAACTGCAAAATATAGCTAAATAAGATAATGAAACTGAGTTGTAAATTAACTAAGAAGTAGGTTGATTTCAGAATCTCAATTCCTTAGATAAACCCAAAAACTTTCAGCATTAAGATTAAAACCTAAATGACCACATCATTATAAATTTCTATTCCGAGATAATTTATAACAAACATTTTGATCAAGTCCAAGTCCAAGAAATTTCTGACTTTCCAGCCATGAGCTCCTTTTCATCAATCTTATTCACATAAAACAAAAAAACATTAAGTTCAGAATCAAAATGTTAAATTAAAGCATTCAATGTTTAGTTCATTGGAATGGATAAAAGAATAAGTTCATCATTCCTCGCAAGACATATTAGCAATGAAGTAGAAACTAAAATATATTACAGAATGAAACCTCATGTTCAGAATAAAAGAAAATTACAAAAAATTATAAATGGTGAGAATCACCGTTTCATTACAAAGTAAAGGGATTGAAGAAATAAAACTTTATTTTCCATCAAAATTCCATAGAAAATTAAGATGAAAATACCCTAGCTGTCATTCTTACGTAAAATTGTATGAAAACCTAAATTTATGTTTTTGAAATGTAAAATATGTTGTCTTTTTCAAAAATTTCTGTTTTTATATGCTCTTTCAGGCTTGTGTCCTCATGAATTGCATGTGCCCACAAATGTGTAATGCAACAATTCAACTTTTGCTTTTTAGATTCAATTGCCAATTTTTTTCTAATTCCTTCAAAAATCAAATGTCAACCATCAATTTTTGAATAATTCGTCAAATTTATAGTAATCAAACATTCTATTGAATATTCTAATTAATTGCACCAACTTATAGATTTAATTCAATGAAATGAACCACAAACCTTTTCATTTTCTATGAGTCAATGACTCTTCAGGTATTTTCCAGTGATACAAATGAATGAACTCTTTCATCTTCTGGAGAGAAAAAACTTATGATAAACTTGCATAAACTTTGAGTGTTCATACAGACACAGGACAATATTTTCCTAACGGTCACCTTTTTATAGGATATAAACGACTTGGTATATGATATATTCTTATCAATAGTACATTGCTTACATTTATTATACACACTCACATATATATGCTCAAGATAATTTACAATTATAGCCTTGTAGCCATTGATCTTAAGATGCATTCTTGTACTTCTTCATATTTGATTCACACTGAATCTGGAATCTGTTTTTTTTTTTAAGTTAGATACTGTTTTCCTTTGTCAGGATGACTACTTACTGGGCACAAACACTCCATTGGAAGATATATTAAAGTCTCTTGTTAAACGCTATATTTTGTTATAAAGTCTATGCTGTTCTTTTAGTTGTATGAATGATGGCTACCATTTGGGATCAGAACACAGGCATACACTAATGCTAACAAAAGAATCATATCTTGAGCAACTTTATGAGGAGTGCGTGAATGTAAATACCTTTAACCATCATGTTTTGTCAGTCAAAGAAATCTTGTTGACACCACAATTTTCAGGCAATTCTGCATTTATAGTAACCATGCCTCATAATATTTAACCAATCCACTAAAAGACATATTTAACAAAAATGAATTCAAGAAAGTCAAAAATGGGTGGGTTTGCTTGCATTGAACAATGGTCTCCTTGGCTTCAACAGTAACTTGATCAAACTCTGTCCCCACCAAAATTCACCAACTCTACCCAAGTGCTTCCATGTATAATGTAGTCTATAGAAAGCTTGGAATGCAATGTATCTGTGGATCACTATTGGAATGAAAATGGGTTCGGAGGAGCGAGCAACAAGGGATGAATGGTTGACCAAGATATTGCATGAAATGGTAGCATATTAATCAGAGTCAACCACACACGTCAGAGTCAAGCCATAACTGCACTTCATTTTCTTTCACATGTACTACATGTCTCACACCTCCATCTAGTCTTCCACTCCTTTAACTAATCATTTCATCATTCCTTAGTGCAAAACCGCATCTTTGAATGTCCATTGTCCTAAGTAGAAGAAGTTGAAAGGAAATTCCAAGAAAATTTTCTGCATGAGCATGTTGGGCAGGTCATCCGCCACTGTTATACTGATTAATGCTAGCAACACACTTTTCTGAATACACTCGTTAACAGACTTTTTGTTATTAATTAGTTTTTGAAAAATTCAAAGTAATATTTAAAAATGTTCAATTTATGGGTTTAAGCATTGTGACTTTTTAAATAACTGACCAATCACACAAGAAGGATGCTACAGATTGTGTTTAAAAGAATATGTTAATAGTGTTTCTCCTGTTATATATACCAAGTCCCAGAACCAATAGCATTATAATGAAGTTGTTCAGTAATTGTACCCATTTGAATCTAAATCAATTAAGTACATGGCAAATTGTGGTACCAATTTAATAGTAGCTTCAATTAGCGTTGTTACCTCTTATGTCATGTTACTACCACCTGTTATTGCTACCACTTCCAGGATGGAAGCTTCTAATTCCACTTCCATGAATGAGGAAAAACAGGCTTTGGTCCAGAGTGGCTGGTGGAATGATTACCTCAATATCTCAAACCATTGTCTTTGGGGAGGTATCAAATGCAATGAAGTTGGAAGTGTTATAGGGATTTACTCAGGGGATTTAAATATTCATTATCCATTATCAGAAGAAATGAAGCAGATTAAGAAGTTGAATGTAACTTCCTTCCCTAATATAGTCATTCTAAGTTTATCTGGAATGGGTCTTATGGGAAGCATTCCTCCAGAAATAACCACGCTTACAAAACTTGAATTTCTTTACCTGTCAGATAATTACCTTCAAGGTATGTTGCTTCCTAAAGAACTTTCAAATTGGTGTGATGTTTAGTGGTGTTGAGTTATCACTTGTACATTGAAATGAGTCAGTTGGTTGGAGAATCTCACATATCTCTTCGTTCCTTTGCACCACATTGCAGGTCCTATACCTCTACATCTAGGCAATATGACAAGTTTGAAGATATTGTCTCTCTATAACAATTCACTAACAGGTTCAATCCCTTGTACATTAAGTCGGTTGATGAATTTAACCTATCTCTATCTTGATTTAAACCAACTTGAAGGTCTCATACCAATAGGATTAGGGTATTTGACACAATTGCAGGAAATATATCTGTCACATAATTCCTTTACCGGTTTAATCCCACATACTTTGGGTTTATTGAAGAATTTGACCCACCTCTTCCTTGATTCTAACCAAATTGAAGGTCCCATACCAATAGGAGTAGGGAACTTAACATCATTACAATACTTAAATCTTTCAAGTAACTCCCTTTCTGGTTCAATACCATCACAGATTTCAAAAGCTTTCAGTCTTTCATATCTAGACCTTTCCCACAACCACCTCACAGGCTCTATCCCATCTCCTATCCTGAATTGTCCACTTGATGCAACAGTGGATTTAAGCTGTAACTTGTTAAATGGAAGCATCACTTCCCAAATTGGTTGTGTCACTAACCTTAACCTTAGTCATAATTTTTTCAGCGGCCAGGTTCCATCTGTTTTTGGAATAAATTCTATGGTGGATAGGTTGGATCTTAGTTATAATAATCTCACAGGTAAGTTACATAAGGAACTTGCTACTTTAGGATATATAAATCTTTCATACAATTTCTTTGACTTTTCAGAAAACCTTGACTCAAAGTCTCAATTACCAGACTTTTGTTCTTTCTCAAAAAATGCACTTATCACTTACGACCCACCAAATTACACAGCTTGTCATTATGTCCACCAAACCAATTCTCAAACTGGTACAACAACTAGTAAAGTTAAGACTATCATTGTAATTTTTCTTCCTATCACTTGCATCATTCTTTCTGTACTTGCAACATTATATTTCCTAAAGTGTATGAACAAGGCTAAATTTGAAGGAAGATCAACAAAGAATGGAGACCTGTTTTCAATATGGAACTTTGATGGTAAAATTGCATTTGAAGACATCATTGAAGCAACTGAAGACTTTCACATCAAGTACTGCATTGGGACTGGTGCATATGGAAGTGTGTATAGAGCTCAATTACCAAGTGGCAAAATTGTTGCATTGAAAAAACTTCACCAAATGGAATCTCAAATCCCATCTTTTGACAAGAGTTTTCGCAATGAGGTCAAGATGTTAACAGAAATCCGTCACAAAAATATTGTAAAGCTCCATGGCTTTTGTCTCCACAATCGGTGCATGTTTTTGGTTTATCAATACATGGAAAGAGGTAGCTTATTTTGTCTCTTGAGCACTGATGAGGAAGCTAAGGAGTTAAATTGGAGTGAGAGGGTGAATATCGTTAGGGGAATGGCACATGCTTTGTCCTACATGCATCATGATTGTAACCCACCTATTGTTCATCGTGATGTAACAAGTAGCAATGTTTTATTAAACTCACAATTAGAGCCCTTCATCTCAGATTTTGGCACAGCTAGACTACTTGATCCTGATTCTTCAAATCAAACCTTAGTAGTTGGAACATACGGATATATTGCTCCAGGTGAGTTTTTTTTTAACTAAAGAGAAAAATATATTTATGACTTTCCTGAATTGATTTAATAATATAGCATGAGAAGTTTAATTAACTTTCTTTTTTGTTTTTTCATTTGTTTATTACAGAGTTTGCTTACACATTGACTATAACAGAAAAATGTGATGTTTATAGTTTTGGAGTTGTGGCATTGGAAACATTGATGGGAAGACATCCAGGAGAGTTTATCTCATCTTTATCAAACTCATCTACGGAAAACATGTTGTTGAAGGATTTGTTGGATTCACGTCTTCCTCTTCCAAGCTTTCAAAAAGATGCTCAAGATATAATGATTGTGGGAACACTAGCATTGGCATGCTTGTGTTCTAAACCAAAGTTTAGACCATCAATGCAACAAGTGGCTAAAGAACTATGTTCTTCCAAACTTTCACTACCTTTGCCTTTCAGTGAAATTTCAATTAATCAGTTGATGACTCAAGATATACTGTCTTTCATTTGAGTGTCAACAATAACATCTTCGAAGCAAAAACTAAGAGAAGTAATATATTTCTCTTTAATGATGAATAAGAAAAGTTTCTTCTGCCTTTTCATTCTATATTTTGAAGCTGATGCCAACATTAATATTATAGGGGGGAAATAGTTTCCATAGCCTAAACGAATGAAAAATATCCAAATTTAATTTTCTAACATGCATATATATGATGGTTTTATAATATATTACATTACCACTTATCACATCTTCATTTATTGTGAAGCTACACAAAAATGTACATGCAATATCTTTATGAGATTCAGATCATATCTTAGAATTGATTTCAGCTTCTTTTCTATAGGTTCCATCACACAAGTGCATATAGTGGCACAATCGAGAAATTAAAAAAATAAAATAGTAAAATAGGGGGGAAGTGTTTACCAGATAATGACTTGAAAAGAGAGTTGTTCATCTCTTCATTACTTAGATAGCTATTGTACAATTTGCATTTCAGGGATTTAGCATACTTGTGTCAAGAATCTTTTTGTTTTTTTTTTTTTTCAAGCACAGTGTTGTCATTGAAAACTTCATGTTGTCTTTCTTCTCTAGCATATTGGTGCACATTCAACATGTATTACTATCAAATTTGACTAATATTTGATTTCAAATGAGGCACTATGTTCTTCTTGAAGGGTATTCCTACATACGACCTTTTTGATGCTTATATCGTCTAAGATATCAGACAATACACTCAAGATATTATAAGCTTCAAATGTTGAATAACTTTGTACGCTTAAAAAAATTTCGCTAGTACTTCCATCCAATCATTAAAGTTTTGCATTATTAGAAAAAATTGGAGCCTTTGACCATTAAATGTCTTAGGTTCTAACATTGTTAAGTAAAAGAAATAGTCTTTAAATCAATAGAAAATTAGCGACAAATTTAATTAAGAGCAAAAGATGGACATTAGAAAAATAGCATAACAGACTGACCAAACGAAAAGTAAAAAGACTAACAAAAGCAATTTTGAATGCAATAATATCTTTTAATTTTAAATTAATTAACTCAACTCAAATGAGTTAGGGCTTGTTTAAGGTAATTTTTACTTTTAAGTTCTAAAAAATTAAAACCTAAAATCAATTTTTAGTTAAATAGTTTAGGTTTAACTTCTTTTATAGTTTAGTTTTCAAATTTTAATTTCAAAATATAAAAATTACTCACTACACATTTAAGTTTATTTATTAGAAACGATGGGTAGTGATAGGAACACTAGTGATAAATAGTCAAGGTAATCAAGAGTTAATAATGAAGGTTGTAATTAATAAAAATAGTCCTAATGGTAATAACAATAATAACATAGAGGCAATGACAAAAATGTGGAGGTGGAGTATTAGTAATGATTGTACAATAGCATGATGGTGGCAACACTGATGAAGGTGATATATGATGGTGATGATGATGATATTGGTTGCTAAGTCATCATCACTAGTGACATAAATAAGTCGAGAACTACGCCGACTGTTGAAAACTCAAGCTTAACTTGTGGAAATAAAATGTTCAACCTTGTCTCATTTATTTAAATGAATCGTATTTAAAATATGAACTTAACTTGATTAAAAATTTTGAAACTTAAGTTTAGCTTATTAGTTTGTGTATAATTTTTTTTTGACAAGTTTTAAATTTTTTTTATTAATTTAGTATTTAGTAAATTTTTGTGTTAAAATGTAAAGTAGTAATAAAAATATAATTTTATCTACATGAAGATGACTTAAGGTAAAAAAATTTAAGAAAAATTATTATGAAACTGGTATATTTGTTTAAAAAAAAAGTATACACATACAAACTATGCACAAACCGGTAATATTGCTTGAACTTGACTCATTAAAATTGAATCTTACTTTAAGTTTGAGATTGTTTATTTAATTAAATAAACAAACTTATTCAAACATTTAATGAACCAAATTCAAATAAATCATGACTAGTTCAGTTAAATTATATTCCTGTTTAAGGCGACAAAGCTGTAACAATGACGGTATCGACCAATGGTAACAGTCATAGTCATAGTGATAGCAACAATGATCTCCATGGTATCACAACAACGATAGCAAGTAGAAATACAACTTACAAATGACAATAGTTACACATCGCATGATGTCCTTAACAGAAAAACTACACAAATTTTCATTTGACTGCTATTTGCAGACCAAAAATATGGTGATACAAGCAAAACAAAATTAAAATGAATATGAAAATGGATATGAATACTAAAGTAGAGACTAGGAGTAAGTTTGTTTTATGTTCTTAAAAATATTTTTTTTTAGTAAAAATAAAATAAAAAATGTTTATTAACATATGTTTTATTTTCATTTTCTTCTTAAAAGCAGTTTTTTTTTAATTGTTCTAAAATATAATTTTTAAAATTAAAAATCAAAACAAAAACAAACAAGCCCTAAAACACTATGAAACTACAAGTTAATTCCTAAAATTATTTCCAGAACTGATTTGTTCAAATGATAATGAAGCATCAAAACAATTTGCCAATGCTTATTCACGGATCCTACACCTTTTATCTTATGAAGCAGTAACATGCAATTTACAAACAGCAAAATTTATATTTGAAATAGGTTGAGAATATGCCTAAATTCAGAACCCCACACATACATATAATTGCTATTAGTGGACAAAAACATGGTTATACCAGGTAAAAATAGTTAAGTAGGAGAAAAAAATGTTAAAATAAAAAGAGATAAATTGTTACGAAGAGGAACTTGTTAATGCTTCTTATAAATCTTACAACTTAAGAAGCATTAATCTCGCAACAAAACAAGCATCTGCAATGACATTTAAGAACTTCCTAATAATCTACAAACAAACGCATACATTTCCAGGAGAATGGATGCCTGGTGCCAGAGTTAACAATCAAATGTTAGCAATAGCAACACAAAGTAGTAGAACTGTGCAAGAATTATTAATACATGAGTCCATTTATAGCTGAAAAATTACATATGCAAATAAAATACATGTCTTATTGATTCATTCAGTCCGAAAATCGGAAATCAAACTATCGTGTGCTTTTACTAAATTTTCTTAACAATTATTATACACTGCCACCAATCAGCATATGCTCTATCAGTCATAAATGCTACATTTCTAAAACTACAACAATTACATTCAGGAAAAAAGAATAAAAGAGAATACGATGTATCTTGTTTTCTTTGACACAGAAAATTGGTGTCCAGGCATTAATCTCCACCAACAACAAAACTTCCTCGGTGCAGGAAACAAGGTTCCTCCTATTACGGCATCCTTGACACATGAAACAAGGTGATCGTGCAACGAACAGAGAAATGCTAAGGAACAATCACGAGAATCATAATGAACAAGAATTCAAAGACCTTATCATGCGGTTAAAAGAATCCATCACTCAACAGCCTTCTTCCCACCAGAGTAGTAATTCATGTACCACCGCACAAATTTCTTCAAACCACTCTGCAGATCTGTGGTAGGCTTATACCCAAGCTCCCTCTGCGCATAGCTAATGTTCGCATGAGTAAACTGCACATCCCCATTCCGCGGCAACTTCATTATGTTCCTCATTGCCTTAACCTTCAAGAGCCTCTCCAAAATGCTCACAAGCTCACTAACCGGCACCGGTGAAGTATTCCCCAAATTGAACACCCTTAACTGCGCCGGCCCGGTCTTCTTCCCACCACTCCCGGTGCTCTTCTCAGCAGTATCCAAAGCACCCAAACAACCCCTCACAATATCATCAATGTAAGTAAAATCTCTGGCAACTGTGCCATGATTCGCAGCCTCAAATATTGAGATTGCCTTCCCTTTCAAAATATCCCTAGTGAAAAAGAAGTAAGCCATATCAGGCCTACCCCAAGGGCCATAAACAGTGAAGAACCTCAATCCAGTCAATGAAAGACCATATATATGGTTATAAGAGTGAGCAATCTCTTCACCAGCTTTCTTAGTAGCAGCATACAAACTAGCAGGTTGATCAGTCCTATCCCTCTCAGAAAAGGGAACCTTAGTGTTAAGTCCATAAACTGAGCTACTAGAAGCCCACACAATAGCCGGTTGAGGATTCACACTCTTACAAACCTCAAGCAAATTAACAAAGCCAGCAATGTTACTATGAACATAAGAGCCAGGATTCTCCATAGCATACCTCACACCAGCTTGAGCAGCCAAATGCATCACATGAGTAAAAGGCACAACCTCAAATAGCTTCCTCAAAAGTGCTTCATCATTGATATCCCCTTCCACAATGTACACCCCAGTGCGCTCCAAAAGAGCTTGCCGTGCACGCTTCAATGAAGGATCATAATAGTCATTGAAATTGTCAATTCCCAGTACCCCATCGCCGCGGCGCTTAAGTGCCGCAGAGACGTGGGTGCCAACAAAACCGGCGGCTCCGGTGACCAGAACGGCGAAGCCATTCCGGGACCGGACACGGGCCGATGACCGAACCCGTTTTTCCCAAACGGGTCCGCCCCAATTGTAGGTCCTCAGGGAGCGCCGGGAAGGATCCACCGGAATCGGCGACGACGCCGGAGACCGGAAAAAGAAGATCAAGATCGCGGCCAAGAAGACGAAGGACCACACGGCGAGCTTGGCGAGCGAGGTGTGCCACCGCACGCGGTTGAAGTATGAAGCTTTCTCCATCTTGAACTTGCCTGGGGTAGAAGGGGCACTGTCAATATGCGACATTTGCTTCAGCTGGGACATTTTCTCGGGGAAATGTAGGATTTTGAAGAGTGCCCAAGATTTCTTTCCCTCGGTTTCGTCGAAGTTTGAGCCCGATTTTGGCTTCCGGGATTTTTGTTTGGTGTTCCCCCAAATTCTTGGATTTCTAGGGTTTGTTAGATTGTTTCTCCTCTGGGAAATTGGGTTCGGGTTTGGGTTGGGGTTGCTGTGAGTATTATAAGAATGGTGGTGGTTTGGTTCTGTTTGTTTCTGAGATGAGGAAAGTGTTAAGAGATTGGAGAGAACAAAAAAGGGGGGGGGCTTTGGTTTTGGTGAGTTTTTTTTTTTTTTCCCTTTTCTTTTCTTTTCTTTTCTTTTTTAAAATATTCTTTATATATGGGAATCTTAATGTTTCTTGGAGGAATGGGTTGGAGGTGCTGGCCACTCTTTTGGGTTTATAGTTTTACAGACAAAAAGGTTTCAAAATGTGAATGAAGGAATGAATGAAAGAAATTAAGGGTTAATTTAATGAACTAGGATTTTGTATTTGGGTTGTTAGTTAGTGTTTCCGCCCTTTGTCTCATGGAAAGAACAACACAAAAACAAAAGGTGTTCACTGAAGAAATGTAATGCAAGTGGGGTGGGTAGTAAAAGATGCTATATGCTAATTTGATTGGCTGGAGATCCTTGAATTTGGGTGATTTAAAAATAGATTTGTATAGAGACACTTCGTTTAGGGATATTTTTTGTGTGGAGGAAACTTCCTTTTGGTGAATGGGTGAGGAGAGTTATCAAGTTTGAGATTTATTAAGGAACACAATAATGGGTGGTTTGTTGGATGTGCAAATGCAATGGATGAGATTGTGAGGCTTTTGCTATTAAGAGGCTCCTCTTTTCTGCACCGTGGGAAGGCATGTGAAACTCGTGGGAATTTAAATTTTGATCATCTCTAAATTCAGTGATTTGAGAAAAATATTAGGATGTGAAAGGTTTAATTATAGAATTAGAACTCCAATTGTTGACTTCTGAAATTAGATATCTTAATTAAGTTACCATACAGTCAAACCACGCATAACTCCTTTTTACTAATTTGGGCTGAAAATGCTGCTAAAAATTGTATTAAAAAAGTACTCAAGAGGTGAAATAATGCATAAACTTAACAGTCAAAACGACCTAAATTCATACCATATTAACACGCTAGAAGTTGAAAATTGAAGACTTGAAATGAAACAAACACGGTTAGATTCACTTGGATGTGCATTTTTGTTTTTCAACGAGGAATTGAGTAGTTTTGGAGGAAAATTATTTTCACTTAGCTGGCTTCAAATAATTAGTTTTCCCATTAATTACATGCATTTCTTATAATCGAAGTAAACGTTAGCCATAAAGTGTATTGATACTTTGATATAACTTTTACATCAGAGATTTGTTGGTTTTCCCTTTACATCGAATTCAACTACGTCAAATGGATCATTTAAAAGGCTCAGTAATGTAACAATATACAAAAAAAATTCCTTAATTTCTCTGACATATCTCTTCTTAGAAGTTGAAACTCATCTTAAAACATTTCCATTCAAGGCATGGAAAAGTTCAATCACAATTTGTTATCTTCATTCTTCTTATCTTTTCCTCACTTTTCTTACCGTAATTTGTTGTAGCTTACTAGTTTGGGTCCACTTTGTGGAATCTACTGGTATTAGTATTATCCTTGTCGTCTTCCTTCTTTTTTAAGGTGAAACATATCCTAAAGATAATGGCAATCCAAGGCAAAATTTAATGAACACTTATCGTACAGTAGAATAAAAACGTACACTCAAAGCATGAAAAAAATCCTGATATCAGGTTATGACATGGATAAATATAAATTCATGAAACTCTTTGTACATCTTACATAAATTTAATGGAACCATGTACTAATTATTGTCTACTTGTTTTTGTGTGCGCGTGTTAAAGAGAGAAAGAAAGAGGGGGTCCAGAAAAGAAGAGAATGCATTGAAGGAGCAACTTTAAGTGTAAACAAACTTGAAAATGAAGGCAAAAGCATCTTCTAAGAATCCTTATGGTACAATTTATGTGTTAGGCAGCAAAGTATCATGTGCTCAGGTACACGTAGAAAGGACTAGCGTAGAACAATCACAGGATCAAGACAAGATTGCTTTGTTCACAAGGATAGAGTAATACTTAAGGGGAAAATGCACTTCCTGTTTGAAATAATAAAACAAATTTTGTTTTACATATATATATATATATATTACTTTTAATACCTTCCAACAAATTTTAAAAAGTAATAAAATAAATATTATTTTGAAGCTAAAGTTTCTGTCGCTATAATTTACTTGGCACATTTCTCTCACCTTAATATCATATTCGTCACTATCAGAAGCCAACAAACAACACATGAAAGAGTAATGAAAGCATAACAAAAACTAAAAGGGAAAAGGTGGCAATGGTACACTTTTTTAATAATTTATTGATTTTATCTTTCTCTCTTTTTAGGTAAGGGACAAGAATTAATATCCCCATGAGCCAGTATCCCTTCCCATGTGCAATCTAATATCAGCATAATGGTTGTCTTTCGTTTAATCCGTATATCAGCATTTTCCGTGAATTATCAGAGTTATCATAAGTCGGACTTTGTACATATTTTATTATCAAACCAGACTGTATAGTGTATTGTAAAATATTTAGTGCAGTGTCACAGGCATATAGTAAAATACCACACTTTGGTGTTACAAGAACTTGACCTGTAGATATACAATAATCTATACATGTCTTTATTCTTTATTATGAGGAAGGGAAACATTTTGCCGCACAGCATTTATAGCAATAGTCAAAATTCTTGCATATGCCCTGCCTCAGGGAGGAACTAAAGGATATGAATTATTATTAAGCCAATGGTGAGTTTCATGTAACTACCACATATGATTTGACTAGCAATCGGAAAGAATATGAACTTTTTCGTTGTCAGAAAAAATTGAAGAAACACTAGAGCATTGTACAGGACCAGGGCTCTAAAGTAAGTGAGACTGGTAAATGACCATTTGGTCCCCAAGGCCATAGTCATGCTTGCATTGCTATTTGTTGCAGGCCACTCAAGATTGTCACATTCGTGTCAATCATTAAAAAGAAGTCCTGAACTTAAGCGTGCAATTACTAGGCCCATTATAGCTGGACTCATTTCTTGGTCTGTGTTTGACTTAAATAATAAACAAAAAGGTAAAGTCCAATCTTGTAGGGGAATAAGGCTAAATGGGTATTGAAAATTAGGCGTGTGTTTGGATATCATTGCATATCAATGTACACCACAAGAAGGCTTACCACGTAAATTTGACAATGAAACTTATTGAAATAAGCCAAAAAATATTTATAAAAGTCATAAAGCTATTTTCATGGACTCTAAATTCTTCCAAACGCCTTCTAAATTACATTGATACAACAGAAGCAAAAGCTCATTTCAACAATACAAATTATCTCTGGTCGTTTACAAGGGAATATATAGAAAGCCATAAACTCACTGCTTTGTGAGTATTTTATCTCTCCCTCTCTTCCCTACATGTACAAGAATGCTTTTAATGCTTGGTAAATTTCTCAAGGACTTCAAAGTAATCAGGGAATGTTTTCCTGGTGCAACCAGGATCCTTGATGGTGACTGGAACATCTCCACAAGCAGCAAGAGAAAATGCCATGGCCATTCTATGGTCATCATATGTGTCTATAGCTGTGACATTCAATTTCTCAGGTGGAGTAATCACACAGTAATCAGGACCTTCTTCAACTTTTGCTCCTAGCTGAAATACCAAGAGTATGTCGGTGAGATACTGAGATGTAAAAAGTCCAGTAACAAAGAAACCATTATGGAAGCAGCAAGACACTCACCTTTCTGAGTTCTGTGCAGATTGCTATCATTCTCTCTGTCTCTTTAACTCTCCAACTTGCCACTGAAAAATGGAGGAGACATAATAAATAGGTGACCGAGCAGCAAAATGTTTGCTGAATGATATAGTAGATAGTTCACATGTATAAAATAGGGAATGACAAAATGCATAATGCATGCTTACAGATACAACTAGACGCTTCCAATTATTAAAAAGATTAAAAGAAAAGTTCAGAACAAAAGCTTCCAAGTTCCTTACGTTAAATTTCCCTCCACGGAAGGATCACATCCAGTTTAAACTCTAACGAGACAACTATCCAAAAACATTTGTCGTTATTAGGTGAAGACACATGAATGATTCCTTCATTTTTATTTTTATTTTGTTTTTCGTCAATGATTCTGTATTATGTTTTAAACATGCCTCCTTACACTTTGGGCTTGAAGCAAGAATAATACACAACCCCACTATCTTTTACTTGAATTCAACTTTTTATTAGAAGAATGAGAGCTGCAAGGATTGAGTTCTAGACGCTTGATCACAGATAGTCTGATGTTATGTCATGAATTAACTATCCCAAAAAACCATATTTCCAAGTTTTTACATATTCAAGCTGCCATAAAAGAATAATGTGCAGGATTGCACTCTAGTGCTTCCATGATTAAGAAAACTACTAGTAATGCTTTCAGAAGTCAAGCAAAGCATTGTCATATAACCCAGACCTAAAAAAAAGGCCAAGAAAAGCCAGACAAAGAAGAATAAAAATGCATGAAAAGGAATATTATATGATGTAACCAAACTAGCTATGATGATTGTCGAGAATCATGTTTGAAGATCAAATCATTCGATAACAATATAAATTTTTAAAAAATAAGAACATAAAATAGAGTCAAGAGGTCTAATGTCATAATCCACTTCATCGCAAGGGTCATTACTCATTACACACCAAGTTAAATTTTATAAATAATCTTTGGGAGTTTTATTTAAAAAGAAAAAGAAGGGGGTGGTCAGCCTGATCAGAGTGGGTCAACAGCTCACCCAAAGTTAACCAGTTTGCCGCAAAAAACTGTCATGAATAAGGACTGGACCAGCTCAAAGACCAGGTGGGTCCAGGTTGTACACTATGAAACAATGTTTAAAGGAACACGTTCCCTTCCCAACCCACCAAAAAAAAAAAATAAAGGATAAAAGAAAAAATATTGACAAGAGATGTTTTAATACTAAAAAATTACTTATATGGACGTGGAGGGTAATACAATTCAAATATTAGTGTAATTATAGTAATTTTACTTATCACAATAAAAAAAATTTGTTAAAAACAAGCTCTGAGATGACTAACAAATGGCTAAACCATACCATCTCTTATAGCAGTGGGACCGTTGGCAAATAGTGCAACAACAGCAAGTGTCATGGCAACATCTGGCATCTTGTTCATATTGACATCAATGCCTTGCAAGACTTTTTGGCTAGAAGAATCGCGTGGTGGGCCAGTAACTGTGACACTGTTCTCTGTCCATGTAACTTTAGCTCCCATCTTTTCAAGAACTTCAGCAAATTTTACATCTCCCTTTAAAATGACAAAGTTAAACATAAGCACAAATTAGAAAATGGTGGAATTTAAAATGACTGTACTGTGGTTGGTCATAGGCTTTACATATGATCAGTAATTATTCACATCATTCATCCCTTTTAAATAACTGTATAAACTAATTGACCTACTTCAAATTTTGTATTGCAAAATGACACTGATAGTTAACAATTAAAGCTATCCCCAATCAGACATACTTCTTTTGTTTCGGCTAATGTTATTCACGCTTCAACGTTTTTTTGCTGAAACGGTTAAGGGGAATATGTGAAACTTTTTCTCCTATTTATTTGGAAGGTCTATCAGCTACAAAAATGAATATATTTTAAGAGATTAACAAGTTATTGATGAGGAAAGAAGGAAGAAAAGAGACCTAAAGAAAGAAAATAGAAACACAGACAACAAGACAACATATACATTTAACTATGGATTATGACCCCCTCCAATTTCTTTTAATAGAAAAGCTATAAAAAAAATCCATGAACAAAGACCAAAGGAAAGTTAAAACCCTACTAGGTTCCAAATAAAACAAAGTGAAAAGATTCCAAGTTCATAACTGCAAGCATCATGTCAAATATTTAGGATTTGTTCTCACATTGATCAAACATGTGAGCTTCTCACCATCTGGCCCAGGATAGTCCCTTAGCTTATCAACACCTTAGCAAGAAGCATCAACCATCCAGTAGGTAAACCTCTTATGGCCAGTAGCCTAAAGGTCTATATTGAAGTCCGCAATTTCCCTATGAATATACTGCCAAAATGAATTCCGCAATCCTTTTAACTTGTTATTGTCCTCATTATTCCCAATTAAAATTTCTGATTCTTGTAATTCTTCAAGAACAAAGTTTTGTGGCTCTTATTATAGTTCAGCCTGACTCTAATTCAAGTTTTAGGGCAAAAAAAGTATTAGGCATCAGAATAAGCTGCATGGAAGGCTATGGCTATCTACATCCCGATTGGTACTGAAGATAATGTATTATGTGGGCTTTCCCCAGTCTCAGTATCAAAGTATCACTATCTCATGTGCTACATTGTTCGCTTGACAATTGATTTTTGTTACTGTTAACAATATAGAATAATGAAATGTTTGTGAAAGAGTGATAAAAGAAGCACATATAAAGAGGGAGAACAAAGATGATGTAAGTTCACATGACATGATGATGATGATTATATTGATTCTTCAAAGAAACAGGGAAAAGGAAAAGGTTTACCAATGACTAATGAGGATAATCACAGAAGAATCTGCTCAAGAGATGAAGCAAAACATTGAAGAGCTATTGAATTTTGAGAAAAAAATCACAGAAGTATCATTTTCGAGTTTTGGGAGCAAGGGGGGAGAGAAAAGAAACGGGAAGAATTAGGAATGATGCAGCATAGACCATGAAATAAAAGATAACCGTAAATAGTGTCTAGCATGAATACCTGCAAGCTGCTTGTCCCACAGCCTTTAACAGTGATAGTCCCACCAGTAACTGCTGCACCAGCTAGGAAGTAACTGGCACTTGAAGCATCACCTTCAACAAAAGCATTGCCAGGAGACCTGATTGGAAATATTAGTTTTTATTTTAATTGCATTTCAAATGCCAAAAAGCAATGCAACACTAAATCATAGACACCTACTTGTACTTTTGACCTCCATGGACCAAGAACCTATCCCAATTACCATCATGTTCAACAGCAACTCCAAAGCGCTCCATCAACTTCAAAGTCATTTCAACATATGGAACAGAAATAAGTTTATCAACAATCTCAATTTCCACATCACCAAGAGCTAAAGGAGCTGCCATAAGCAAAGCAGTCAGGTATTGGCTGCTAACTGATCCAGAAAGTTTCACCTGCATAAGAAATAGGATAATAAGTTTCACAATGGATAACACTGACTATAAAATTTCCTTTGGAAAGAATAAGGAGGGGAAGGCATAACTAAAAGAAGCTTAGTGTTTTTTAAAACAAATATGATATCTTGATAGAGAATGAGAGGCGATGCAGTGAATAATAGCCATGAGAGAGAGAGAGTGAGAAGTGTAACTAACTGCTGAGGTGGTGAGGTGAGGAACGATGACATGGTAGTGTGGGGAGCACACAAGGTTAGGAAGAGAGAATGAGAAAGTAGGCTGGGATTGGCTGGGACTTTTGGGAGAAAATAGGCATTCTCTAATTGCCTAGAGTTCTTTCGCATATTTTCTTTCCTTAATTTTCACAGGTCTTATATCACTTTGGTACAGGTCTGCTATCAATCATAACACAGTGAATATTCAGTATTGCCTTCTGTTATATTTTTGGTATCTATCATATTTATATAAAGTTTAAGAGCAACTGAGCGAGGATGGAGAGAATAAATTAAGAGAAGTAAACACTCTTTTCAAAGAAAAGCCAATGACTCAATGCACAATGAACTCGTGAGGAGTAGAAAGACTATAATAAAGATGAAAGATAACCTCCAAAAAGGAAAAGCACCCAATCAATGGCGCTTCCTAAGTCCAGTTCAATTAGTGTCTTGTTCCAAAGACGAAGAAAAGGGAAAGCTCATTAAGTTAGTGTTTTGTTGAAGGAAGGCAAGTCCACCTTATTCTAAAAGAAATCCAAACCTTACCTTTCCCCCAGGAAGTCCTCCCTTCCCATTTACACGAACAGGTGGACAGTTTGTGCCAAGAAAACAATCAACATCTGCACCAAGCTGCTTAAGACCAGCAACCAAATCCCCAATAGGCCTCTCTCTCATTCGGGGCACCCCATCAAGTACGTAGCTGAAATATTTTGAACACCAAAATGGTTTATTTAGAGACTCAAACCAGTAATCATGGTAGAAGATCTAATTCCAACAGAAGAATTTGGTGAGGTTAATGCAGAAAACCAGGAAGATCCTCCCATGCATTCCTCAAATATAATCAATGTGTGTGTCACATATGCTAGACTAAGACAGGATAATGTACATTACATGTATAATTAAAAGTGCATTTTAAGAACAAAGTGAAAAACAGACCTTGCATTTCCGCCAGCAGCAGTCACAGCTGCTGTCAAAGGACGCATTGCAGTACCAGCATTTCCAAGGAATAAATTGACTTCATCTTTAGAATCTCTACCAGTGGGAAACAATCCCCCACAGCCTTCTACAATTGCTTTTTTGGTTGTTTTGTCGTCTTCCACACGCAGTCCCAAGGTCCTTAATGCACCAAGCATGTAAT
Source organism: Abrus precatorius (assembly GCF_003935025.1). Taxonomy (NCBI): domain Eukaryota; kingdom Viridiplantae; phylum Streptophyta; class Magnoliopsida; order Fabales; family Fabaceae; genus Abrus; species Abrus precatorius. The sequence goes on along the minus strand of NW_020874439.1, from coordinate 21,538,969 downwards.
GAACATCCTCGCTATTCAACAAGTTGTCTACAACAGTTGTTCCCTGAATAAAAACGATAGAATAATTTATAATTTATACACGACAAGACATCTATTAACTTATTAAAAGTTGTACAAATTATACAATGAAAATAACATTGAACTTGATACACCATTCTAATTTCTGTTTTGGGGGTATTTTGTGGAGTTAATATTTGTCATACAAAAACAATTTGATCGAATATTCAAAATATGTTCCTCTCATGCTCTCACCTTAATACACTTCCTACATATATTGCCACTTTTCTTTTAAAAAGAGTATTATAGCGCTATAGATAGATAGATAGATAGTGGGATAGTTGTTGAATTATATGAATCTAACCGTTGAATTGGAAGTTCTTGTTGAATAGATAGTCTATAAATTTTCATACAATTTAAAAATCAGTTAATACTTCATTAATCAACCTCATTTTAACGGATACTATACCTTTCAAAACACACGTAAACGTTGGCTATAAGATAACAAACCGACAAATGTTTCATTTGTCTAAAAATTTGAACACAAGATCACAATTTCTGATCATAAGCCACTCTATTTCATGTCTATGTTATTTCATGGGGTAGGATGGTACATTTTCACTCAAAAACACTGAAAAAAAATGAATGTTCAAATGCAAGCAGACATCAAACTGCAGCTCCTAATCACAACCCCCCCCCCCCACCCCACAAAAAAAAGCATAAATAAATACAAACAAAATAAGTAAGAAAATAAATATATAAATATGGTTCACCTCAGAGAGAGCAGCAAGAAGCAGAATTCGATTGGATAGAGACTTAGAGCCAGGCAATGTAATGGTACCCGAGATATCTCTGATGGGTTCCAACACGATCTCCGGCGCCATCGACGGCTTCTCTGCGGCGGCAACCGATGCAGAAACCTTCAACACACCCGATTTTCCCTTACCCACATTACAATTTCCCAAAAAGCTTTCATTTTTATGCATCAAACTCCAAGCTTTTGAGGTCCCCCAAGGACGTGACCTCAATGAAAGCGAGTTTGCTGATTTGGGTTTGTGGGTGTTTGAAGAATGGTGCAAAATTTGAGTACTTTGAACCAGATTGTGGATTCTGGTGACTTGGGCCATTTCAGTTTTCCTTAAAGTTGTAAACTTTGTTCTATGCACTTTGCTCCTCGATCTTTGTTCTCTCTCACACACACAAATGAAGTTTTTTTTTTTTTTTCCGATAATGTGTAATGAGGGGTTTTGTGAGAGTGGGTGTGGGGGTTGGTGCTGTGAGAGGTTGTTGGATTGACTCGGGTGAGGTGAAGGGGTTTTTAGTTGCCAACAAAGTATAATTGAGTGAACAAGTTGGTGTAGGTTTGTCAACTTCACCTACCAAGAAAAATGGCTTTAAGATGTAGGAGGTTTTTTTTTTTGCTCATTTTTTTCATGTGTATTTTAAGATATAAAACAAAAAATTAATAAATAATATTTTTTTAAAAATTAAAACTATTAATGCATGTGACATTTTATAAATTTTAATAAAATTTATTATATATATTTTTTTTTTTTATTGTGTGCTTTTAATATAATAATATTTATCTTTAATTCAAGGATCTTAAAATTTTAAGAAAACATTGACTAATGAATAAAAAGTTAAAATTATATTAAAAATATGTTAAAAATTACAATAAATATAGAAATAATATTTTCAACATTTTATTTTTAATTAATATCATTAAAATATTAATTAGTATTTTCTTAATTTAAAATAAAAATAGATATATCTTTATTTGTTTTTAGCTACATATATTCTTATTTTAGATGAGATAAAAAATTTCATATTTGATATGTGGAGCAATGTTAACCTGGATAATTTTAAATCCTTTTATTTTGCATGCTTGTAAAAAAATTTAATTTTTAGATAAAAAAATATTAAGTGATTTACATATTTTTAAAATAATAAATATATGTATATTTTATTTAATATTTATTTATAAAATCATGAAAATTATTTTTAAAAAATAACAAAAAATACAGTGAACATATCATAAAAGGAGAATAAAGTAGAATGTTATATTATTATTATTATTATTAAGAAATCTTTCATTATAAAAATAAATTTTTAATTTCATTAATTTGAAAGGATAAAATATTAAGAAATAAATAATTAGTTCTATTAATTAATCCAAATAATATAAATTAGTATTATTTTTACCAATTTAAGCATACAGATATTAACTTTCATCATTTTAAATATAGTATTTTTTTATTTTTCTTTCATTGCATGAAAGTTGTTGGTAGAAATACCTTTTTATAAATTTACTAAAATTAAAATATATAGCAATATTTAATAAAGAGACGAGATCTTCTTATATTAGTATAAGTATAAAATTCTTACACTTAATATAAACTTTTTATTGAATTTACATCTAACGGATTATAATTTATTAATTCATTAGTCGTTATATATAAGTTAAATGAAATATTTAAATTGAGTGTAAAAATTTTTAAACTTATTAGTATAAAAAAAAATTACCCTTTAATAAATTTTAAAAATATATCAAATACAATTCATTAATAAAATAGTTAATAATTTATAAACACTGTAGTAACGTCAAAAATGGAATTATTTATAAAAGTTTTGACTTTACAGTGAATTTTAAATTTATAACCAAATTATAAATTAATTATATTTTTTGGTATATATTTATCACTTTAAATATTTTTGAACTATATAGAAATTCATAGAAAAAGAATATAAGAATCAGTAACGATAATGGTATCAGAGGGATGCACATAACACTTTTGACTAATGGGTTGGTAAGATGAAAAGGGTTGGTATGGAACTTGGCAACAAGTGGCGATTGAGACACTTTTCTCACTCACCAACCCAATGGGGGCCACAGTTTATCAAATATTTATTGTTTAAATTTAAAATTTTCTCATAAAAATTATTGTGTAAAAGTTTCATTATCTGAAAATATCTATACTTAAAGAGTAATACAATAAAATTTAATTTCAAATTATAATAAGATTATATATGTCTTATGGTATATTGTTTCTTAATTCAATTATGAACACTCCCATCTCTTTCATTCTGAAATTTCTTTTTATGAAGAGAAACAATGACATACAAATTTTAAAAGCACTAGTGAATTAAGTGTACCTTATAAGGATATTTTAGGAAATATTAATTGCATTATACTTTGCATATATAATCGTTATTTTATTTTTCTTATTTACGTATCATAAATTTAAAATTATTTAAAAGAAAAATTATAAATAAATTGAGTTGTTTATGAATTATTTGAATTGAAGTTCTTAAATATTTGATGAAACTTATTTATTTTAAGACACCAACAAACTCAATCTTAATTTCTAGTTTAATTATGTAAATAACTTCAAGCGTTATATATTTTATATTAAAAATTTATGAATAAGTTATGATTAGTGCATTATGTTTTTTTATAATGAATCTATAATTTAATCGCGCAAGATTAATATAAACAGTTTTTTTATATATACGGAAAAAAGTAGAATATGACATTTTTTTCTATTAATAAATTGATTAACTCGAAAATATATATTTGATATTTAAGGATAATTTGATTGAAATTATTGCAAATATGTACCAGCAACTATGAATTATTGCAAAACTAAAACCAAAGAAAACTTGCAACCAAAATAACATCTATCAAGCAAACTGGCAACTATGATTTTTCATTATTAGGAAAGCTAATTTTAGTCTCAAAGTCAAAATCACTCTTCAATAACTAAAAATTAGTGGGATTGAGTTCATATATCTTGAAAATTTAACAATAAATAATTTAATGTTCAAATTTTTTTTATATTCTTTCTCTTCTTAATTTCATCATATCTTTTAACATAAAAATGTACAGTAATAATTAAATTAACAAACTTATAAAAAATACTTTAAAAATATATTTGATAAAAAAATCATAAATGAGCTTAATAAGGCAAGTTAAAGCTTCATATTTTTCTAATAAGTTAAACCCCAAATTTTAAAACTCGTTTAAATAAATAGGCTAAAGTTAAGCATCTGGACATCAAACAAACAATTACAGTGTATTTAATTTCTTAATTTCAACATTTATATTACGATTTTTTTTAGTTCACCTTGATTTAACAAAGAGGAATTGTTCAGACAAGTCCATTCTCTGTAAAAGCCGTAGGTTTGATTAACAAGCTTATAAACTAGGTTCCTGTTTGTGTATTTTCTATAACTGAGTCATAAAAAAAAAACCTAAAATACTTTTGTTGCAACGTGATATTTTTATCTGAACAAACATGTAACTTTCGTGTAAAGAAACAGTTTTACGACGATGTTTTTTTTATCTTGATTATAAAGAAATGGGCCTTAAGCCTGTTTTGCTACCTTCCTGGTGTCCTAAACATGCACAAGAATTCTGCAGACAAAACCAAAAAGGGGAGATATGAAACTTAGCATCTGTTTGTAGCACAGAATGAACTCGAATGCTTGCCTTTTGGATGTAATTTCAAAGACACCCTTCAAAAGATTTAATGTTACAAAAGTTACCTTATATAATTTAATTTCTTAAACTGATAACTTTTTTCTACCAAATGCACCTTTCAAAATTGTTATCTTATTTCTCAAAAGATAAATCAACCTTCCCATAACGAATTTAAAAGTAGAAAAATGCGCCAAGAGTCAAAATATAACATCTTTATCAGTCATGTTTAGATTAACTATTGGATTAAAAAACTAAACTTTTTAAAAACTTTGAAAACCTTTAAAATAATAATCACCACGCCACATTACCTCCTAGACAACTTCTCCACTGCCTCTTAGACAACTCTTCTCAACTGAGCTGCATAATGAACAAAACAAGGCCATCCAAACACTCCCAAATGCTTTTGTATTGTAATTCCATACAGTCAATCAATAAGAAAATAAAACACACTAGCATACTTTAAGGACAATGTAAGACCATGATCAACATTGAATTAAATCGTGGCAATGTAGAACTCAATTGTCAAACAGTTATTACAAGTTGCCAAAAATTCTTTGATCTATGTTGCTTCACCTAGAACGCCAAGCAAAGGATATTTAACCTTTTTCTTATTCAAGCCATGGGCTACACTCTTGAAACGCCCCCCGCCCCCCTCTCTGTAAACATCAACCAAAACCAGAAGAAAAAATCAGTAGTTCTACATGAGCATAAACTAAAACATCTAGATAAGCTCTTTGGCTGCAGCAACAACAGCTTCCTTAGTGATACCAAACTCTTTGTATATTCTTCCAGCTGGAGCACTAGCTCCAAAACGATCAATACCTATTGCTTTTCCCTTTGGTCCAACAATTTTCTCCCACCCAAATGTTGATCCTGCCTCAATGCTAACTCTGGCTGAAACACCTGAAGGCAGAACACTTTCCTTGTAGGCTGCTGATTGCTCATCAAAAAGTTCCCAAGACACAAAGGAAACAACTCTAACACCCTTCCCTTCCTTTCTTAGATCCTCAGCAGCTTTGGCAGCAATTTCCAGTTCAGAACCGGTTCCAATCAAAATGACATCAGGTTTGTTGCCAGTTGAGTTGTCTGAAACGATGTAACCACCTTTTTCAACTCCTTCAATAGAAGTTCCAGGAAGCTGGGGCAGTTTTTGCCTGGAAAGGGCAAGGATAGAGGGTCTCTTCCTGTTAACCACGGCAACTTTGTATGCTCCTGCCGTTTCATTACCATCAGCAGGACGAAGCATCAAAATATTTGGCATTGCCCGAAAGCTTGCCAGGTGTTCTATAGGTTGGTGGGTTGGTCCATCCTCTCCAAGTCCTATAGAATCATGGGTCATCACATAAATAACCCCAGCCTGAGACAGCGCAGAAAGCCTTATGGCAGCTCTCATGTAGTCAGTGAAGACAAAGAAGGTTGCACAGTAGGGAATCAGTCCAGGGCTGTGAAGAGCAATGCCATTGCAGATTGCTCCCATTCCATGTTCTCTAACCCCAAATCTAACATTGCGCTCTGCTGGAGTATCCTTTTGGAAGTCCCCAAATGATTTTAGCAAGGTCATGTTGGAAGAAGCAAGATCTGCACTGCCACCAAGAAGACCAGGAAGAACCTTTACAAGGGCATTAAGGTTTTGCTGAGACAGATTTCTGGTGGCATCGGCTGGGCTCTCTGGAGTGTATGCCTGAAATCAAAATGGAAGTGATTGCTATTGATATTCCAGACATATCTACTTGAAAGTCAGGTTTTTCTTATTTCGATGAAACCCACACAGACAGCAAATGGAAGTATGTGATGAAATTAAGATAACAGGATATCAAACAATGGCCCTCATTAACATCAGATTTATAATCAATTTTGGATAGTACATAATCAAAACCTTAACAAGTTAGTTCCACATAAAAATCATTAACAACCTATAAAAATGGAATTTACTCACAGGAAGTGCTTTCTCCCAGCCAGCAGGCAATTGACCATTAATAATAGACTTCAATTCTGCAGCTTCCTCCTTGTATTTCTTCTCATATTCAGCAAATTTGGCATTCCACTCAGCTTCAAGTGCAGCACCCTCAGGGATATGGCGACTCCAATGCCTGGGGACAGACAAGTAATACATATTCAGTATCATTAAAATTTCAACATTGCAATAGGAAACAAAGAAATCTCTAATCCCATCATCCATACTTTTTGACATCCTCAGGCACATGGAAAGGCTCATATGGCCATCCAAGGTTCTTCCTTGTGGCATCAACTTCTTTGGCACCCAGTGCACTTCCATGCACACTGTAGGAGTTAGCCTTGTTAGGAGAACCAAAACCGATGGTTGTTGTGACCTGTGAAACAGATAAAATCAGCAAAAGCCTAAAACCAACAGCAATCAGCAATTGATTAAACTGATAGCCACATGATTCACTACTTTTAATTTCACATCTATAACTTTCCACTTCTCAAAGCAGTACAATGCAGTTTTGGGTCAAAGAAATCAAGTTATAACATAAATTCAAAAGAATCCCATCAATGCATGACAAATTCTGCTAATTATAATTACATGTTAACCTTTTAATTATAATTAAACTAACCTTGATCAATGTGGGCCTGTCTTTGACAGCTTTGGCTTCCTTAATGGCAGCTCGAATATCATCATAGCCAGTGTTCCCATTCTTTACCCAAATAACATGCCACCCAAGTCCCTCAAAACGACTATCAACATTTTCAGTGAATGCAATCTCCGTGTCACCATCAATAGAAATGTGATTGTCATCGTAAAATGCTATTAGCTTCCCCAGTCCCCAGTGGCCAGCAAGCGAGCATGCTTCATTTGCAATTCCCTCCATTTGACAACCATCACCCAATATAGCATACCTATAGAAAACAAATACCATTTCCAAAACATCACACAACTAATGTCTCATAATTATATGATCATAATTTAGATAAGAAGTACAGGAGAAGGCACAAGATTAAGTCATTTTACGTGTAATGATCAACAATCTCATTGTCAGGCTTGTTAAATCTTGCAGCCAAGTGCTTCTCCGCAAGGGCCAAACCAACAGCATTAGCAATGCCCTGACCAAGAGGACCTGAAAAATATTGCATTAACCAGAAGGATAAATAAACATTAAAAATATATAAAAGAGTTTAATTATGGTACACTGTTAGTGTAAAGATTTTTATATTGTCAAACAATTAGAATACACCTTACGATTTATATATTAATTAATACAAAAATCAATGCTTCTTTCTTATTGTCATGATTGGACCATAGTGTAAAAAATATTTATTCTGTCAGTATATTTAAATTAAATCCTATAAAAAAAAAAAAGCAATTAGATGTGCTTGTATATGAACTCTAAATTATAATTCATATCAAACCTGTTGTGACTTCAATTCCAGGAGTCTCAAAATTCTCAGGGTGTCCCGGGGTTCTGCTCCCCCATTGACGAAATTCCTTCAAATCCTCTTCCTAAACATTCATCCCCACACAACAACTTCACTTCAGTCTTCGATCAATATGTTCAACACTCATACTTCCATTAATAAACAGATGAAAAACAACATGCAGAATAATATTAAAAAAAAAAGCCCCATTAAAAAAAATCTTTTTTTCATAGATTAACATACTTAGATCTATTTGTAACTAACAAAAACTTGTAACCAACACCAAATCTTTATTCTCTAACACAAAAACACCACCACACACATAACCATTTAACCCTAAAATCAAATTTCCCAAAACCCAGATAAAATTCCTATCTAAAACCCCCAAAGTAACAAACTTTAAACAGATCCAAGGCACCCCAGATAGATTTTCAAAGTTTTCCTTGTTCTAACCTTGACACTATCGAAGCCAGCAAGGTGAAGCAGCGCGTACTGGAGCATGCAACCATGACCCGCCGACAAAACAAAGCGATCACGGTTGAACCATTTAGGGTTTTTCGGGTTATACCTCATCACCTCGTCGTAGAGCACGTGACCCATCGGAGCACAACCCATGGGTAGACCCGGGTGACCCGAATTCGCCTTTTCGACGGAGTCAACGGCGAGAAAACGGATCGTGTTAACTGATTTTTCGACCAGGGCGGCGTCTGCCGGAGCCTTCTCGACGGTTTCGACGGGTGCGGAGGCTCTGACGGCGTTGGCACGGCGGCGATGGGCGGAGGGGAGGGAGAAGGAGAGGCGCGTGGAGGAGGTTGGGCGGAGGCCGGAGAAAGCGGGGAGGGAGGGGCGCGTGGAGGCAGGGAGGGAGGTAGGGCGTGTGAGAAGGGCTTGGGAGAGAGAGAGGGAGGGAGTGGAAGCCATGGTTGGTGTGTGCTGTGTGGGGAGAGAGAAAGAGAAAGAGAGAGAGAGTGCGAAGAAGAACGAGGCAGAGAGGGAGGAAGAGAAGGTGGTGACGGGTGCATTTTGGAGTTGTTGAGAGTGTTTGGTTTTGTAGAGAGAGAGAGAGGAGTGTTGAGGTTGTCGCCCATAGAGGACTGGTACAGTGTGACATTAGAGAGAGAAAGCATAATTATTATTATATTTTTTTATTTATTTCGTCGTCGTTGGTGGTGTTGTTGGAAATATCATTAAAGCATACTTGGGGTTGGTAGCATGGCATGCCATTTTTATGCTCTGTTGATTTTTGAATTTTTAAACTATGGATGCATAATAATAAATCAATAAACAATAAATTTTTATTTATTGTTTATTGATTTATTATTATGTAAAAATTTATTGTTTATTGATTTATTATTATGCATCCATAGTTTAAAAATTCAAAAATCAACAGAGCATAAAAATGGCATTATAATATTAAATATTATTAGTGTATTATATTTCATAATATTATATAATTTTTAAAAAAATTATTATATATAAGTTATTGTTATGTATTCTTATATGTACATTAAAAAAAAGTTGTTTATTAATGGAGTGTTAATAAGGACTGAGTAGATGAAGATTGCCAGTATGAGAAATGATATGTCTGTGTTTGAGTCCTTTCATTTTTTTAATAAAAATATTTATGTTATATGTTTAATTTTTCTTAATTTTTTAAAATTATTTTAAGATGTTGTTTTAAGTATTTATTAGATATTTAAAATTATTATTATCTTTTAAATAAAAATTATTTTTATAATTATAATTCAATAAAAAAAATATTTAATATAAAAATTATAATGAATAAATTATTTGTAGAAAATCTTAAAATTAATTGTTTAAAAGATTAGACGAATGAATCTTAAACTCTGAGATATTACAAGCTAAAATATGGATTAATAATTGTTGATAAAATAATTTTACAATTTACTTTATATGTGTATGTATTTTATTATAATCTTAAATATTAATTTTAATTGATATTTATTATTATAACTTATCCACTAAAGTACCCTTTATACAACTCAGCAATGGAAAGTTTAAGAAAAAAGTGAAACAAATTTCAAAAGAGAAATTTATATGAATTTTATTCAATCATAAAATATATAATTATAATTTTCTGTAAACTAAAGATTTATCTGGCATAAAAAAAATGCTATTACAATTTGGACCATTTTCATCTCTTAAACCAATTTTAAGAGAAAATATGTCACTGTAACTACAACCTAATACAAATCTTTTGCAGTGACATTCTTAGTGTAGAGCATATTATCAATTAAAATTGTATTAATATAATATTAAATTTTATTAAATAATATATTTAAATAGTTGGATTAAAAATGTATCTTCCCCGGTTAAGTCACACTTAAAGACACACATTTAACTGTGATAAACATATATTATTAATTTTTTTTTATATTAAACATATATTATTTTTACTTTGTACATTTGTTTTAGAAAAAATAGATATCTTTTTTTTAACGCTACAACAAACAATCTATTATTGCAAAGTTGTAAAATGATTGCTTAACAAAAAAAAAATATTTAAAAAATTTATTCTAAATTTTAAAATTGATTATTTTTTATAATTAAAAAATATTTAATTTAATAATTGTAATTTTTTAATATTTTAAAAATTAAAATATATTTATATCAAATAGATGAATAACGTTTAAATGTAATATAAAATTAATAATCAGTTATTTTAAATGAACTCATATCATAAAATGCTTTTTATCTACAAAATACTCGGGAATTATTTAGGAAGAAATTTTTAGAAGAAAAAGATAAAATCTATATTTTAAATAAATATATTTAAAATTAAAATTTATTTAAAATAAAATTTATAAAATGATATATTAACTTAAAAATTTATTATAATAATTATATATTTATTATCATAAATAATATATAATTATTTTAATTGAAGATTAAAAATTATATCTTGCCTTCCAAGGAGCCTTAAACTAGCAGCCTTTGCCCTTTGGTGGGTACACGGCCGATGGAAACCACAAAGGTCAGTACAACAAACCTTCAGCTTATCATTTAATGCCCCCTTTTTGTCATGGCATGCACTTTATGCGCTTTTCATAGATGGTGGAAGCAAAATAATAAAAAAGAAATGCTTTCAAAATATTTTTTATTATAAATTTATTAAAAGAGAATATATTTATTATATTAAATATATAAAGTATAATAAATATTGTAATAAAAAAATTATTATTAATGGGTTATACTCAATATTTAAGAGTTGGTATTTTTCAATATTTTTTGGGCTTGTAAATTGTTAATTTTGTTTTGAGATTTTGTCTCGTCCTTTTCATTAAATAAATAAAACATTTATTTAACAAATTTTTATTACATAATAGCTTATAACATGATTTTGATTATAAAATATTACAATAATTACAAATTTTGACTAATTATATTAAAAAATTTAGTAAAATAAAAGAAAACTGACAACAATCTTAAGCTATTTTTATAAAAATAAATTTTAACTGCAGTTTTTTAAATAATTTTGCCAATATTTTTAAATTAATTTTAAAGGTTCACTTTAATAAAAGATAAACATTCAATGATATCACAGACTATTAGAGAAAAAGTTGTTTTTAACTAAAAATGATATTAAAAGTTCCTAAACAATTCTACCTAACTTTTGTTCTTTCAACTCTTACAAATGTTTCCAAAGTATGACATGATTTGAATTTTTATTTTTATTTTAATATGAGTTAGTTTTGAAACATTTAGATTAAAATTATGAATTTATATTAATCATATAATTTGATATTACTAAATAATTAGTTAGTCTATCTATGACAATTGTTAAAAATAAATAATAGTCAAACTACAATATAAATAATATAATTATTTCACACAATTATTGAATTCAAACTGATTTGATTATAAAATTTATATTTTAAAATATATATTACGCTTGATATATTTGAATTGAATAAAAAATATACACCACGATGCATAATCATAGAGTATCATCCAATCCATAATTCTTGACTACTGTCTACTCAGAAGTTGATATTTGATATGCGTCACGTTGACATCAACAATTATATCATTTTGTGGTGTAGACCAAAAGGTTGAAATGTTTAACATCATAAATAAAATTGGTGTGTAGTATCTGAATCACTTTCATTCCATTCATAGGGAAAATGAGTAATTTATGATAATATCTTGCTCCATCATTCATTTTCATTTCACTTCTACGTTTTAATCAGAGTTAGATTCGTTTATTCGAATAAATAACACAAAATAATTATTATTATTTTTTATATGAAATTTTATAAAATGAATCTATTTAAAGAAACTTTTAAATAAACAGTTAAATTAATTAATCTCATTACCGATAAAAAGCTATTAAACAGTATTAGTGTTTAAATTTAATATCTATTATCAACAAATCTTAACTCTTAATTTTAATCACTATAAAAAAAATTATTTTACTTTTCACATGTTAAAATATTATTGATTCTATTCTCTCTAACAAATGCGGAGAAAAAAAAAAAGCAACATGTAACACAAAAATATTTAATAAAAAGTTCACACTTAACAACATTTGAGTTAATCACATTATCGCTTAACAATAATTAAGAACCAAAACAAATATTTTTAAAAATATATAGAGACTAAAATAAATTAAAAAATAACTTTATAAGAACCAAAATTAAAATATAATATATTTTGAAGGACCAAAAATACATTTAAATCTTTATTAAAATAAAACCAGCATGCAAATTCAGTGTGATTAATTAGTCTGTAATCTGCATAGCTTATCCGTATTGAACATAAATCCAAGAAAAAAAAAAATTTAAACTGAGTACATCTCTAATGCCAGCAAGTAACTATGTGTCTACCATAAAATGTTAGTAAACTAGGATCATTATGCCCTTTAAATTAAATCAAGGGTGGAAACCCCTTTGTTTGTTCACTTCAGAGACACTCAATTTAGACGAGCCTAATTTATAAAATTAAAACCAAAACTCACTGTACTTCAAGCCTACAGAAAAAGCTGGCATTGTAGGAAAGCCTAAAAAAGAAACATGTTGTATAATCTTGTCATGTCCTAAACTCGAAAAAAGAATAAGCAAAAAGTGTGAGGGAAGGTTGAGTTATAGACCATCTTCCTACCCAAAATCTCACATCATCTTGATTCGTTTACAGCCAGAAGTAGAATTACGGATCCCTCTAGTGGTCACAGAATATGGAGCTGATGCTGATTTAAGAGAAGGGGACTTGTCAATATATGCATGTCTTTCATTGCCATTCCAAAATAAGATGATCCTGTTTGTGCATGAATGTGACCAGCTATCACCTGTTCAGCATTATAAAGTGTAAACAACAAATTTTATTAATCAAGGATAAAAAGATATACAAGCTAAAAGTCCAAGTGAGATGTGCAAGATGAAATAACACTTACCCAGTGCAAGGGTCAATTGAAATGAACCTTCAATATGCTTGGTAGTTACTTGATTCAACATAACAACCTGCCAGAAAATCACATTTATAATTGAAAATTAAAAATGTGTTTGGATGGAGAATTTTAGAATTCTGAAGAATATGAAAGCATAGTAGAGGAGTTTTTAAATTTTCTCTAGAGACATGCCATTTAAAATTCCTTCTACTTGACATAAAAACTATCTAGCTAAAATTTTGCAGAATTATAAAAAAAGTTCTTATCATGTTCTGTACAAAACATCTGTGGCAAGCAGAATAAATTGATTCTTACAGCCAAACAGAATTTCTTTGCAAGCTTCATCAACTTCAAAGCCATTTCACTGAGTAATCGAGTCCTCAGAGCCATATCATCAAAGTCTTGGCGGAAGTGGAAAGTAACACTGTCAACAATGATGATCTTTACCTGCAATTATGTATTAAAAAACAGATCACAATGGACTATTAAGATGTACTAGAACAGTTGATTAAAAGCAAAGGAAAAGAAAACCAAAGCAAGACAACTTCCATTGCTAGGCAAAGTATGATGTGTAGGAATAAGGAAAATAAAAATCTAGTATCATCTTCAATATGTTTGCTAAAATAATATCAATTCAATATATGAAATACTATTCTTACATCTTTATGCTCTGCGATGAATTTGTCCAAGTAATTTACCAAAGCAATTTGCTCAGTATAGCTGCAAACACGAAAATAGAATATATTTTCCAAGATACTATTAGGGTGCATTTTAACTTCCCGATCTTGAAAATCCTTGTGAAAGTGGTGGCTATATTCCGACATGTCTTCTATGCATGCTTCAGCAATTTGCAGAACACGTTCAACCATAAAGCTTCCTTCCGTGTCTGAGTATTACATGGGCACAAGAAGTGCAATCAGTAATCTGCATCAAATAACGAATGAGTATTAGAATCTAATTAAGGCCCTTACCAATGTATATTGCCTTCCCACCTAGGCCACCATATTCCGGTGGAATCTGAACATTTACTGCAAGTTGAATCCTGCACAAGCAAATACCACTCACTATTACAAAAACCAAAATTTTTCACAACTTAGGACAGAAAAATACAAGAACAACATGATGCAGAAAATTGAGCTGACAAAGAATACCCAATTTGCGTTTTACCAATGCCTGGAACTCCACCTAAATAAATAAATAAATAAAGAATCATATTGCAACCCATAAAAGGGAAAAAGAATTAAAACTGCAAAATATTTGTGCTCAAAAACAAGTTAAGTAATGTAAATTTCATTGGAAGTCATGATTATGGATTTCACACTCTTGAGAGAAGCCAAACAGTTACTAACCTATTTCAGTGACTTCTTTACACTTAATCCCTCCACTGAGGATGTTATCCAGATCTGCACAAGATGTGGTAATATGAGAAGAGAACTTTTCGTCATTGAGCATATCCCAAGCAGTCTGACCACCTGCATGACAGAAAAGCACAGAATAGAGAAAAGGCAAAAAAATAAAAAAAAAAAATCATTATCTGAGGGAATCATGCTCTGTGTCTGTAGCACATACTGAAGTGAATTCAATTCATAAAATACAAAAAGAATGCAATCCAAATGTATTCTAATGGTACGAAAAGGTTATCCAATAACCAAAACACTTACTGCCAAATAAATAGAATGAGATGCTATCTAACTTTTGTGTAAGAGAATCAACTACCTTCTCATGATGGTTTGTGGATTCAATTCATTAATGATGTCCACAGACATTTGTTTATAGATCTCACCCATCAGCACTATTCACACGGAAGGAAGCTTCAAATTTGAATTGATAAAAGCTATTGCTTTAGACTTCTCAGTTTTGCCAAAATTTCTATTAACTTGGTTCCTAAGATACAACACAACCCCACTTCTTAAAATTCAACATAAAAAATTGAAACTTATTTTGGTACAATAGCTTTAATTTTCAATTGCACAAACCAGGAACACATACAATTGATTTGGGATCTTTTCCTATCCTCAATCTCTTTGAAATATTACTTTTTTAACACAAATTATTGAGCAAATGCTAACCAAATCAACTGTAAACCTTATGACATCACCAGTTCACATCCAATTAAGTTATGGAAACTGAAGAGGTGTGAATGAACATGCAACATTTACACATGACAGAAAAGCAAAAAGTTCTGTCAACGCCCAAAAGAAAAACTAAAACAAATTGGAATTTCAAAGCATACCATCAACCCCGGCAGTGTGAGTCCCATTTGATCTGTCCAAAGCTATAGTCTTGGTTGCAAAATTCAAAATTTCTGAGGCTTCACTCTCAGAAACTTGAATATCTGTTAAAATGAAATAACGGTTTAGTGAAAAAAGAGGAAATTTTCAAGATAAGACGATGCCCAATAAGAAAATGCATGACCTTGAGCAAGGTGGGTGGGTGAGGAACGAGCAATGGAATCGAGTGTGGTATAACCAGCAGCTAAGAGTTTTCCTCTCTTTGAAGCTGAGATTGGAAGCATACCCACCTCCATGCTTCCTTCTTTCCCTCAAATTCTCACTTTTTCATTTCTTCTTCACAAAAACCAAAAACAAATATTCACACCGCCAATTTTAAGACCTCAAAATTCAAAAAGGATTTTATTATAAATAAGCTTTTTTCATTAAATTTTTTCTTCTTAATTTTTAATTTTTTTTTGTAAATTAAAATAAAGAAAATCACTAAAAAAGCATTAATACTTTTTTAATTAATGATAAAAAATTATAATAAAAACGAATTTTTTTTATCAAACTTTAAACAAAGTTTGTTAAATTGAAATTGAAACACACGTAAATTTTTATAAATTATAATTAATAATTAAAAATGTATTTGAAAATATTTTTCTAGAATTTCTCGTTTTAAATTCTCAATACATAGTCTGATTTATTTATTTTCACTGTTCATTTAAATATTGAAATAAATAAAAAGATTCCACTCAAAATAGAAAAATGTAATTGTAGATTGGTACGTTAATAATGAAAGCCTGCACGATTGGGGTAATGGTATCTGATGCTGCCCTCACACAATCGAAACCTACAAAACCTTGGTTTTGTGAGACCTAAACCCTTCACTCTCTTCACCGACGGTAACACCTTTACTTCTATCTTTCTTCAATCCATTCATAATTCTATTCTGTTGCTTTTAATTTTTGGTATAGGACTTGGTAAAAATTCACTATGGGTTTTATTAATATATTTGTTGTCTTACAATAACTGCATCAGATGAAAATAAAAGAAAAATAAAACCTTCAATCATTGATTCTTTCTATGGTTATTGCAATAAGTGTAGTGGTGTTGTTTGGTGATGTACCATGATCATGTTCATGTAAGTGAATCGGTTTCTTTCTGAATAAGCAGTGGAACATTCAGAGATCAATGTCAAGCCATGCTTATTCTGTTTGTCAGCAAATTCAGATACAAATACCCCTATTTCATCCCAACAATCCCATTTGTAGGCTTTCTTTGTTGTTTACATAGTTGTTGCTTGTTTCCTTGTGCCAAACCCATCAATTGAAAAACGTCCCAAGGCTTTGTTTGAAACAACACCCTCCTTTCTCTATTGAAAATTTGCCAATCCTTGGTCCAGTGAAAGCAAATCCAGGCTCAAATGATCTTGACGGGCTTGATTGACAATGGCTTTGCTGCAAGTTGCCTTGTTGCATTTTGCACTCTCTGATTTATTTCATTTGACTCATTATTTAAATATTCAAGTAAATAATAAGATCTTACTTAAAATAGAAAAGTATAATTGTAGGTGTAAGGCGGCACGAAGTGAGAGAAGTAGCTGTTGGGCTGTGGCTGCATCAACTTCCCTGCTCAGAGTCTTACCCTGTTGGAAACCAATATGCCTCTTCAACTTCAACCTTTGAGGCGCATCAAGCCTCAAAGACCCTCCAAGTCCAACCTTATTCCCACAAAAACAACACCATCAAGGACGAGCATTGATCATCTATACATTTCGCAACTACTCTCGAGACCTGATTGGGCCTTGTTGCTAAAACACGAACTGTTCTCAAAGAGGCTGCTGCTTAACCCTGCTTCTGCTGTAAGCATCTTTCAGAACCAAGAAGACCCTTTACATGCCATAAAGTTTTACACGTGGCTTTCGAGTGTCAACCCTGCACTGGCAAAATCTCATTCAGTTCAAGGTGTTTTGGGGAACACTTTATGCCGAAAAGGCCCTGTCATATTGAGTGTTGAGTTGCTTCAGGATGTTCAGAATTCAGGTTTTTGGGTGACCGAGGACCTGCTTTGTGTATTGATGGCAAGTTGGGGAAAACTCGGTTTGGCAAATTATTGTGCACATGTTTTTGGCCAAATATCATTCTTGAGTCTCAGTCCTAGCACTAGGTTGTATAATTCTCTCGTTGATGCCTTGGTGAAATCGAATTCAATTGACCTTGCATATCTGAAATTCGAACAGATGACTGCGGATAATTGTCGTCCAGATATAATTACGTACAATTCCCTCATTCATGGGGTTTGCAAGATTGGGGTGGTAGACGAGGCACTACGGTTAATTGGTCAAATGAGGGATAGGGGACATTTTCCTAATGTTTTCACTTATACAATTCTGATTGATGGGTTTTGTAATGCAGCCCGGGTTGATGAAGCCTTCGGAGTTTTTGAGAAAATGAAGGAGAGTAAAGTTTATCCAAATGAAGCCACTGTAAGAACGCTAGTTCATGGTATTTTTCATTGTGTGGATCCAAGTAAGGCGCTTGACTTATTAGTATCTAAATTTTTAGATAGGGAGCACATCCATTTTAAGTTAGCTTGTGATACAATACTGTATTGCCTTGCAAATAATTCTATGTCAAAAGAGATAGTTGTGTTTCTCAGAAAGGTCCTGGGAAGAGGTTATGTCCCTGATAATTCCTTTTTTAGTGTCATAATGGCTTGTTTGGTTAAGGGAGCAGAACTGAGAGAGGTATGTGACATATTTGAAATTTTTAGAAAGCAAGGGGTGAAGGCAGGCATTGATACTTACCTTGCACTTATTGAAGCTTTATACAAGAATGGATGGAGAGATGAAGGGGATCAAGTTTCTTGTCAAATGATTAGCGATGGGATAATTTCAAGTGTCTTCTCATATAACATGATAATTAATTGCTTCTGCAGAGCCAAATTGATGGATAATGCATCTGAGGCTTTCAGAGACATGCAGCTTAGAGGCTTTAAACCCAACCTTGTTACTTTCAATACCCTTATTAATGGCCATTGCAAGGATGGAGCAATAGATAAGGCACGGGAGCTGCTGGAGCTGCTTTTAGAAAATGGACTTAAACCTGATATCTTCACTTTTAGCTCTATAATTGATGGACTCTGTCTAATAAAGAGGATTGAGCAGGCTTTTGAATGCTTTACGGAGATGATTGAGTGGGGCATCTGTCCAAATGCTGTCATTTACAATATCTTGATTCGATCTTTATGTGCTGTTGGGGATGTTGCAAGGTCAGTGAAACTTTTAAGAAGAATGCAAAAGGAAGGAATAAGCCCTGACACATACTCCTACAATCCT
Source organism: Abrus precatorius (assembly GCF_003935025.1). Lineage (NCBI taxonomy): Eukaryota > Viridiplantae > Streptophyta > Magnoliopsida > Fabales > Fabaceae > Abrus > Abrus precatorius. The sequence goes on along the minus strand of NW_020874439.1, from coordinate 21,520,160 downwards.
TTGATTCAAATCTTCTGTAGGATGAATAAAGTTGAGAAAGCTAAAAAGCTTTTTGATTCAATGTCAACATCTGGCTTGAATCCCGACAATTACACTTACAATGCTTTTATAGAGGCACTGTCTAGATCTGGAAGATTAGAGGAAGCCAAGAAGATGTTTTACTCAATGGAGGCAAATGGTTGCTCTCCTGATTCATATATATGTAACTTAATTATTAAAATATTGGTTCAGCAAGACTTTGTAGAAGAGGCCCGAAACATCATAGATAAATGCAGACAGAAGGGGATGTCTTTAAATTCTATTCCTAATTTGTAGATTGATTTTCGGCTAGTTTTTGGGATGCTGCTACATTATTGAGATTTGACAGTGAAGATATTGATTCAGGGTACAGGTACCGTAAATATAGAAGTTTGTTGATGTGGAGATTTTTATATGGTGTGGGATACATGAATTATTTGTGCACATGTATGTACTTTTTGGTCATTTCAACTACAAAAATAAAAATAAAAATAAGAAAATCAGTTGTGGGAAATGGGGAACTAATTAATTACTCATTGGAATCTATTTTAATTTTGGAGATATCTTTGTTAGCAAACTAAAATGTTAACAACAGCTTATATATATATTAACATGCAGTCTGATACACACTGGACCCAGAAATTAGCAAGAATCGAGAAGAATCTTATTCAAGAATGTATAAACTATCCAGCTAATGAGGTAGTTCCATAACTGAACTGAATTCATTATAAAGAATGAATGTACAATAACTGTCTTTGGAAGATTTAAGAGCTCCATGATCTCTCCCACCACTCAATTCTACAAAAGAGATATCCTCTTACATGCTTCCGTCCTATTTATAGTTTGCTGCTAGTTAGTTACAAAGCTATTATCAGAGACAGACTAGAAGGGAGCCAGAAAAATTCACTGCATTGTCTAATAACTGGGATTGAAAAGTCGCAGCATATTGCTTATCAAACTCAAGGAACCGAATCTTGCGACTTTAGTTGTCTTTTATATTAACCTAGTCTTAGTTGTGCTCTGCGGTAGCACTCGACCAAGATTGTTAACATAAAGAGGTATTAATGTTTTGTATTATTTATCCATTTTTTCGATGAAATGTTGCTTTTCTTTCCTCTCTTTCTTCTTTTTACCAATAATTTCAACATGATGTGAAAGCATTATTTTAAGCCTGCTACCATCTACCCTATGTTTGGTACTATTTGGATTCAATTGATTCTGTCTTGCTTTGTCCTTGTGTGGATTGATGCTCTTGGTTGTGAACTTGTGATTGTCGTTTGGCTCTGTTTTTGCATTGTTATTTGCTACATTCTGTTCTATGCTCAAGCTGTAGAGTGTAGATCAAGCTAGCGCAAGCCGTATTAAGTTTTGCTCAATCCAGTAATCTAGCTGTGCATCATTCCAGTCATTTGCTGATCTTCTGGATGTTTCTTATTCATCTTCTACTGTCATTTTGGCAGTGCATCATTTTAGCTGTAATGTTCCATATGGAACAACATTGAGTAGGCTTTCTTGTATAGATGAGGCTAATGCTCTTCCTTGCCTCCATGTTTTAATTCATTCTCCTTGACACTCTTCCTAAGGAATGATGCCCTCCATTTCTCAATTGTAATATTGTTCATTCATCTTTCTTGATCCGTATTAAAAATGCAGATTAGAATGCTACTCTTTCTAACGCATCATGCATGTGATATAGGAAAGTTTATTTCTTGTTTAATGAAATCTATTTTTTTCTTACCAGCTTGCTTTTAAACTAAATAGGTGTAATTTCCAGATGGGAAGATATGATCCTCCTCCCTCTGCGGAAGAGCCAGAAGATTTTGTGGTGTGTTTTCTGAACATTGACAAATATACGGATTAAAGCACTTTTTTATCAGATAAAATTGCTTTCCTACTATGATTCTTTAGATGGATTAGGTCAGGATAATAAATTTTCTTAATGAAGAAAAAGTATAATAAATGCTTTTATCACTTCACCCAGTTCATAAAATGTTGCTTTCATCGGTGGCCGATCTGTTTTATCATGGAAAGCTATCTTAAGATGTTCACATTCTTTTCAAATTATTTTCTACATCCCTGTTAGTAATCTACAATTCCCAGGGCTTTACTGCTACTTACAATTGCTGAAAATTTGTTCATGGTTAACTTGAACTTCCCTCAAATTGAATTGAATAGGCCACGGAAAATTTACCTGTGTTGTATATTATTCTAATGGTTCATCTGTCAATAAAATTTATTAAATTATGCTTCATTTCAGCATGATTTACGCCCAAGGTGGCCACTGGGGGAAGAATATGCTGAAAGAAAAAGTGAAGCACGCTCCTTAAAAATAGCTCGTGTCCATCCTTCTCTTACATCTCTAATTCTAGCATCATTGCAAAAGTGAGGAATGAACTTCCATGTTGCTTCATTTTGGTTTATGAAGTTGTGCAGGACAAGCCTCTTTTTGGACTTGTCTCTGATCAACATGATCGAATTTTCTATAGCACATGAAAAATTGTCCAAGTTTGGTGCTTGGTTAGGGAAACTGGGCATTGGCATCAGGCAGTATCACGAGAAAATCCAGCAAAACAATGTCATTCCAAGAAGAAATATATGGTTGATAGAATTGAAAATAGGAGTGGGATGGGAAGGGATGTAAATTGATTTATGGTATTACCAAAATTTTACTACTTCCAGAAAAACAGAAGTCACAAACTTCTGCTTCTGTGCCTTATTCTTTAGGCAATCTGTAAATTTAGTGGTTAAGGGTTTTTTTTTTTTCATTTTTATTTTAATCCGCTTGTATATATTCAGATTATAATGGTTTACCATTGATGACATTCGTTAACATTCTATCTACTGCTTCAAAATTAAACTTAGTGAATGTGTTTGTGTTCGATCAATTGACATTAACGCAGAATTTGATTTTTTTTATTTTTGGTCAGTACCTGAATATTTAGGGCTGCATGAGCTTCTGATACGGAGGATTGAAGAAGGCTGAATAAGGTTCCAATGTCTATAAGTCAACAAACACATAATATAATACAATAATTATTAACTACTCAAAGTGATAAGTGTCAAAGATTCTCACAATAGAAGGTGTTTCCCTTTTAGTTATGTTTACATTATAACTTGTACAAAAAAAATCTTATTTAAATTATTTAAAATAAGACAATACAAAAAAAAATAATGAAATATAATTTATTTTATTTAATAAAATGAGATGGGATTTTTTTTTTCATATTTTAGCATAAACAAATACATGTAATATTGATAATATTCTATTATTCTATTTCACTCCAATTAATTTAGTGCATGTTTAATTTAATTTATTTAAAAATAAATAAATTTCCAAACACATAGTTAGTCTGATTTATTTCATTTCATTTATTATTTAAATATTTAAATAAATAATAAGATATTTGTCAAAATAAAAATATGTAATTGCAGCTTTATGAAAGTTCATGCGAACTCAGAGAAGTAACAGATAAATTTAAATTTTTAATTTGAGATGATTGAGTAGTCAAAACTAAAAATTAATTATGATTAAATATTTATCACTATCTACGTTGTCAACTAAATTAGCTTAAGTTTTAACCCTAAAAAAGAGGGAATAGATGAGTACGCGATATACAGTTTTTTTTTTAATCTAAATTACATGTTATATAAGATTAAACTAACTTCAAAATCAGAGAAATTATTAATAATATATTTTATGTTTTAATCATTTTATTTAAAATTAAAATATTTATATCATAAATATATATATTTTAAAATCAATATAAAAAATTTTTGAAGAGTAATGTCCGTTGAAATGAATTTTTAAAGTTTTTATATGAAAAAATTAATGAAAAAAACTAAATTATTTTAGTAGTTTAAGCATAGACCTAAATGCAATTTTTCAACAAGTTAAATGTCTTTTTTTAACTCTGCAATTTGGTAGTAAAACGGTGTGTTTAAGTAAATATAATGTGAACCATTGATGAAGAATTATTTTCAATTAACGGTGTAGATACGTCAAACAGGAAATTGTTCTGTTTAGGTCATCACACAATCGAACCAACAAAACTTGGTTTTGTGAGAGCCGAAACCCTTCACTCTCTTCACCAACGGTAACACCTTTACTTCTATCCTTCTTCAATTCATTCATAATTCTATTCTGTTGCTTTTAATTTTTGGTATAGGACTTGGGAGAAAATTCACATTATGAATGTTATTCATATATTTGTTGCCTTACTATAACTGCAATAAATAAAAATAAAACAATTCAATCATTGTTCTTTCTATGGTTATTGCAATAAGTGCAGTGGTGTTGTCTGGTGATGTACCATGTTTATGTTCATGTGAGTGACTAGGTTCCTTTCTGAACAAGCAGTGGAACTTTCAGAGATCACTGTCAAATCATGCTTATTCTGTTTGTCAGCAAATTCAGATACAAATATCCCTATTTCATCCCAACAACCCCATTTGTAGGCTTTCTTTGTTGTTTACACACTCGTTGTTTGTCTCCATGTGCCAAGCCCATCAATTGGAACACGTCCCACGGCTTTGTTCGAAACAACCCCCTCCTTTCTCTATTGGAAAGATGCCAATCCTTGGTCCAGCTAAGGCAAATCCAGGCTCAAATGATCTTGGCAGGCTTGATTGGCAATGGCTTTGCTGCAAGTCGCCTTGTTGCGTTTTGTGCTCTCTCTGAATCGCAAAACCTTGAGTATTGCACCAAAATATTGTTTCATATTGAAGAACCGAATGTATTTTCTTGGAATGTGACAATTAGGGGATATATGGAGAGTGGGAACTCAGAAGGAGCTATTATGTTGTACAAGAGACTGTTGCAATGTGGTATGTTGAAGCCGGATAATCATACTTACCCTTTATTGCTTAAAGCTTGTTCTTGTCCATCTCTGAATTTTGTTGGTCTTACTATAATTGGCCATGTGTTGAAGTTTGGTTTTGAATTTGATATATATGTGCACAATGCATTGATCACTATGCTGCTTTCGTGTGGAAAGCTGGAGGCAGCATACGATGTGTTCAATAAAGGTTGTGTGAGAGACCTAGTAACATGGAATTCCATGATTACTGGTTGTGTTAGAAGAGGACTAGCAAATGAGGCTATAAAGCTCTATCGGGAAATGGAGGCAGAGAAAGTGAAACCAAATGAAATCACGATGATTGGGATTGTTTCTTCTTGTTCTCAGTTGCAGGATTTGAATCTTGGGAGAGAATTTCATCGTTACGTCAAAGAACATAGGATCGAGTTGACAATCCCTCTCAATAATGCTCTAATGGACATGTATGTGAAGTGTGGGGACATGTTAGCTGCGCAAGTTCTATTTGATAACATGGCACATAAGACCCTTGTTTCATGGACTACAATGATTTTGGGATATGCCAGATTTGGTTTTCTGGATGTTGCTCGGGAGCTTTTATATAAAATTCCAGAGAAGAATGTTGTGCCATGGAATGCAATCATCAGTGGTTGCATCCAAGCTAAAAATAGTAAAGTAGCATTGGCTCTATTTCATGAAATGCAAATTAGTGAAATAGAACCTGATAAGGTAACCATGGTTAGCTGCCTGTCTGCATGCTCACAACTAGGAGCACTTGATGTAGGGATATGGATTCACCATTATATTGAAAGATACAATCTCCCTCTAGATGTTACCTTGGGAACTGCACTAGTTGACATGTATGCCAAGTGTGGAAATATTGCACAGGCCGTCCAGGTTTTCCAAGAGATTCCACACAAAAATTGCTTGACCTGGACAGCCATTATTTGTGGTTTAGCACTTCATGGTAATGCTCATGATGCTATATCCTATTTCGAAGAAATGATTCGTATTGGCTTAAAGCCTGATGAGATCACTTTTCTTGGGGTCTTATCAGCTTGTTGCCATGGAGGTTTAGTTGAAGAAGGCCGCAAATACTTTTCCCAAATGAGCTCTAAATTCAATATATCCCCTAAGCTTAAACATTTCTCATGCATGGTGGATCTTTTAGGAAGGGCAGGTCATTTGGAGGAAGCAGAAGTGCTCATTAGAAATATGCCAATAGCAACAGATGCTGCTGTGTGGGGTGCTTTATTCTTTGCTTGTCGTGTTCATTGCAATGTTCTAATTGGAGAGAGGGCAGCTTTGAAGCTTCTTGAGATGGATCCTTACGATAGCGGTATTTATGTTCTGCTTGCTAGCTTGTACAGTGAGGCAAAAATGTGGAAGGAGGCAAGGAGTGCATGGAAAGTAATGAAAGAGAGAGGAGTAGAAAAGACTCCAGGTTGTAGCTCAATTGAGATTAATGGCGTTGTGCATGAGTTCATGGCTAGGGATTTATTGCATCAACAGGCTGAATGGATTTATGAATGCTTGGCTTCGTTGACAAAACAACTGGAGTTTCTTGGATTTACATTTGACATTTCTGCTGATGGAGATATTCTGTTTTCCTAAACTTGTCTGCCTGTTTGCTATATTTCTACTCATTTAAATACACTCTTCCCTGGAGAGCCTGAACCTAATTTTCATCCTATCCCATGGGCTTCAACCTTAGAAAATGGATGTAGATAACATGAATCCATGTCTCTCCAGTCTTGCTTCTCTCATTTCAATCTTCTTGTGCCCCTATATATAACTTTTAATTTCTTCATTGCTGAAGAATGCAGAGTAAGTATTTGATTATTATTGGTTGGTATACTTCAGTGTCTTTATTGGAAAACATGAATATTTGTCCCACACGTTGTCAAATATTCTTTTAGCTAGCCAACCACATGTTTTAAAGACATCAGCCATTCTGCTAAATTGTGTCAAATCTGTTATACATTGCTAGGATGAGATGAACAGGACTACACATTTATGAGTGTGTTAGGTTCACTCTCTCCCAATGTTGGAAGTAGCATGGTTCCCCTTTTCCAATTCATTCATTAAGCATTCTACTTTAATAAATATATTGTCATAAAGCAAAAATAAAAATGTGAATGACCAAGCTCCGACATTGTAGCCGGGGAGATTAAGCAATATGTGGAATATGATTTTAATATATTGAATTATCTGGTTTTTCTACTTGCTTTTGCGACTAGTTGTTGTCCTCAAGTTTCCTCATGATGGTCAATTCTCCTACAGCCTTAATCTGTTATCATTTCAAAGTCAACATGATCTGATCTGTTAGCATTACAAAGTATTGATCTACCTGTATGATTTCTTTAATAGTCCTTCTGGACTAATTTTATATGATTCTCCATGAACAAAATCTTTAAACATTCAGTATATCCCTATGAATGCTTACTGAGAAATGACCTGTCTGGGAGTGTCAACCTTTATGATGATAAAGAAGCAAGACCTTTCCTGTGTCATATGTTAATTGATCTGTTACAGAACCAGAAATAACTACGGTAGTCATCAGTTCAAAGAACACTGTACCTACATGATGCCCCATAAGAATTTAAAGCTTTTACTTATATTTTGGAGAATACTTGCATACGTTGGAGTGCTGGACTCCTCATATAGCATACTAGTTTCCAGATACAATTCATATGTATTTATTTCTTTTTCTTTTTCCTGTATTGGAGTTTATATTTTAGTTTAAATGCTTTTTTCCTGCTGCCATGCACTACTTATTTGTAGTACAACTGCTAAATTGTTCTGCTCTCAGGCTCAGGAGTAGTTGGGAGGAAGCTGACATCGTGGATTTTTTTTCTTTGCATTGACCAGGGCAATTCAGAACTGGAGTCACTAAAAGTCATTTGCAAACAACTGCCAAAGTGGACAACAGTGAAATGGTAAGGAGGCAAAACCTTTTGTTGCTGCTACTTCCTTGGTCCCCTTTTACTTGTGAATTACACTGAACCATTGGCACTTTGCTGACAGCTACCTTTTTAATGATAGGATTCATACAGGGAGTTACCAAGAACTGCCCAAATTCGCCTTGTGAGTTCGCACAAAGAGGTTTATGAACCATGTGATGATTCTTTTGCACTGGTTGATGCTCTTCTAGCTGATCGTAATAATCTGATGGAGCATCATCCATCTTTGTGCATGGAGATAGGCTGTGGTAGTGGATACGTTATTACATCCCTAGCTCTTATTCTCGGGCAGGAAGGTCGGGGCATCAACTATATTGCAACTGATATCAACCCACATGCAGTGAGAGTAACCCTTGAGACTATGGAAGCACATGGGGTTGATGCCGAGTTGATAGTAACGGATATTGCATCAGGATTAGAGAAGCGTTTAGCCGGGTTGGTTGATGTTATGATTGTGAATCCTCCTTATGTGCCTACCCCTGAAGATGAAGTGGGTGGTGACGGTATTGTGGCATCTTGGGCTGGTGGCGAAAATGGCCGGAGTGTAATTGATAGAATTTTACCCGTTGCAGACCATCTTTTGTCAGAAAAGGGATGGTTGTACTTGGTCACCCTCACTGCAAACAATCCTTCTGAGATATGCCTTCAAATGAGAAAGAGAGGATATGCTTCCAAGATTGTTGTCCAAAGATCAACAGAGGAAGAAAGTCTCCATATCATCAAGTTCTGGCGTGATTTGGATAGTGAAGTAAATGAAGACCAATCTGCTTCTGGGTTCATAAGCTCCTTGCTTGCACAAATTCCTTTTTTATCACATTGGCGAGGCAGCAACGGTGACGAAAGTGTTGAATGAGAAAGTAATTTCTTGTCTAGGAGTGCTAGGAACACACTCTAATACTTCTAGTTATTGGTTATAATTTATTGAAAATTAAAAAAATACGAGAGTGAATCATTAAATCAGGAATGATAATTATAAAATTAAGGAGTTTTACACAATTTTAATAAATTTTAATCAATAGTTAAGAGTGTTAGAAAGTGTATTACTAGCATTTTTCTTATTGTTTATGTTTATAAATATCTTTATTGTTTTGACAACTATAAGCTTTGGCTTTGTCCTGGCTTTCAGAATGCTTATAAATACAACCAAGTCTAACCTATATGAATCAGTTGACACAGTTGAACTTTATTAAAAAATAAATTTTGAATAAAACCATAAAAGCAAGGTCTTTTCTATTTTTCTCCTAATATTCTATTTGATCTTTCTATATACGGTTTACTTGCTATATCTTCCATCTGTTAAACTTTTCTGATCTCTATGGATCTCTTCTCACCCAACAAAACAATCTTAGGCAGGCTTTTATCGTTATCGCTTAATTAAGTGTTTTCCTACGTTTTCTTCGATATTTTGTTTTCTACTTGCCACCTTCGATAATTTTCATTTTGGCTCTCACTACCCATTTTGCTTTTGGTTATACATCACTATCCAATATTCGCGGGCATTAAACACTGTTGACTTATTGCTGGACGCATAGTTTTCCGTTGAATTTGGTCGGCATTTTGCAATTGCAAATTACGTCGGAATTGTTTCTCCATCTGGCATCTTAACTGTACTTAAACCAAAAATCCTTTGACTCAACTCAAGACTTCGATCAGCTATGCTATAAGGTTTCATCGTCGTAAATCATGTCGTTTGGCAACATTATATTTGCCTAATGTTGTATTAATCTTGTGTATTTGTAGTAAGGGTTATTTTAATTACGTGAAAATCTTTATCAAGATTGTATTAATTTTATTTTTAGTATCCTTTTTAGAGTATGTTTAGGTACTTTGATTATGTAAGAAATGAAATACAATAAAAATATATATCTTAATTATATTGTCACATATTGCAATCAATTTGTATTAATCTAATTGTGATTTCATGTAACTTAGTTTATACACGGAACAATAGAACAATTGATAACACAAGTTTCGACTAGACCAGCTCAATTTTCACGACTGCCAAATATTTAAAATTGCTCACTTATTTAATTTCAAATTTATTAACATGTTTAGTGTTAATTTGTAGAAAATAAACGAATAAAATTTTAGTGCAATTCTTTGAATATTTTTAATAGTAGTTTTTAATCAAAACTATATTACTTTAAAGGAGCAAAGAAAAAATGTTCATTATTATTATCTCATATTTCTTCTCTAGATTGAGATTCTATTTAAATAATAGAGAGGATCTTTTATTTTACTTTGGCATTAATTTTAAATAATTTAAAGAAGGGTTTTTCTATCTAGATTTGAGAATATTTTTTTTTATTAATTCTTTCTCATATAACTTGAAGATATTTGGTAGAATAATTAGCTTAATTAATGTCTTTAAAATTTATTTCTTCCTATAATTTTTTTGTTTTAAAAGGTGTAGTCATAACAGGAATATGATCATCATCTCTTATCTTAGGTAATTGATACTAGGTAGAAGGAGGTGATTTAGACTGAATCATCTCTCCTTCCTTGTCATGTCAAACTGCAATAATATTAATAGATCTTTGTCTTATAACGTGTGTTTGAAATAAATAATCTATATTATTTTTTATGGTATTCACATGAAACCAATTAAAAATAAAATATTCATCTTAACTTGTTTCAAAAACTTGTAGTATTGATTTTGGATATTATATTTATTGTTTCCCTTATAATTATGAAAAATCATCATCTTTAAGGTTTTTATTCCTTAGAGTTAAATTTTCTTTTAAAAGATGGTTTATTTATAATAAATTTATGAAATAACATCATAAGAATCATTAAGAGAAGACTAAGTTGAAAATTTGATTGATTGTTGGTCTTCTTCTTCATCACTTTGATAAGTTGTTCTAAGGATTCTAGATGTTATATCCAATCTTTGAAGGTTTATTATATAGGATAGAATATGAGATTGATTTAGGTATCTCAATTTTAGAAAGCTTGTGAACGAATTGAGAATAATCTTCTTGCATATGCATGCTTAGATTGTTTTGAGACTTCTATTCTAGAAAAAAAGAAATTTTTTCTTTTGAAAGTTATTTCAATTTTTTCATAATTATTTTGTTTGATTTCTTAGATTTGTGGAGCAGGTATATGAATAGAAGGAATAACTTTGTCCATATAAAGAAGAGTAACTTTATTCCATTTTATTGTTCTGGGTAAAGAAACATTAGCTCTTATCATATTCGTGATAAACAAAATTATTTTTTTTAGTTTAAAGAAGACCCTAAAAGCACAAGTGTTCATTACTTTATATTAAATCCTACAAATTAAAGTTGTTAGAATGAATATTTATTTTATGTCAAGACCATGGAAATATATGTTTAAAAATAAAGAGTAATATATTTCTATCCATTAAATTCATAATTTTGTTTGGATAATAATTAAAATAAACTATTCTTTGTCCAAAACTAATTTTTACTATTCCTGTCATGGTATCTCCAAACCTATTATATCTAATATCACAAAGATATATTAAAACAAACAACATCAATGCTTGGGTCTATTAGAAGTTTAGTGACTACTTGAACACATCTTATAGGTAAGCATTTGCATTACCTAATATGATCGTTAATGAAATTTTTTAATAAAAGACAAAATTCTTTTCCAATATCGTGTCTCAAGGAAATATTGGTTTTCACAATCTTGATTATATAATCAAAATTATTATTTTTTTTTAATTTATTCTTCATGAACATATAATGTATTCTAAAAAATTTCTATAATTGTCTAATCATCCGTACTTTAATTTGTTTCTTCAAAGTGTACATTTTCACCAAAGATGTTCTGCATTGATATCAATTGATCCAACACAAACACATAAATTGGGTTTAATTCTTAAGTAGTGGATAGAATTTTAACGAACGTCATCAACGGTAAACCATCACAATCTAAATATATACAAGCGGATTCGAATAAAAATGAAAAAGAAAAAAAAAACCCTTAACCACTAAATTTACAGATCGCCTAAAGAATAAGGCACAGAAATAGAAGTTTGCAACTTCGTTTCCCTAGAAGTAGTAAAATTTTGGTAATACCAAAAGACAATTTACATCTCTTCTCATCCCACTCCTATTTTCAATTCTATCAACCATAAGATTTCTCCTTGGAATGACAATGCTTTGCTGGATTTTCTCGTGATACTGCGTGATGCCAATGCCCAGTTTCCCTAACCAAGCACCAAACTTGGACAATTTTTCATGTGCTATAGAAAATTCGATCATGTTGATCAGAGACAAGTCCAAAAAGAGGCTTGTCCTGCACAACTTCATAAACCAAAATGAAGCAACATGAAAGTTCATTCCTCACTTTTGCAATGATGCTTGAATGAGAGATGTAAGAGAAGGATGGACACGAGCTGTTTTTAAGGAGCGTGCTTCACTTTTTCCTTCAGCGTATTCTTCCCCCAGTGGCCACCTTGGGCGTAAATCATGCTGAAATGAAGCATTATTTAATAAATTTTATTGACAGATGAAACACAAGAATAATATACAGCACAGGTAAATTTTTTGTTGCTTCTTCAATTCAATTTGAGGGAAGTTCAAGTTGAACATGAACAAATTTTCAGCAATGGTAAGTAGCACTAAAGCCCTGAGAATTTTAGATTACTAAAAGAGATGTAGAAAATAATTTGAAAAGAACGTGAACAACATCTTAAGATAGCTTTCCATGATAAAACAGATCGGCCACCGATGAAAGCAACATTTTTATGAACTGGGTTAAGTGATAACTGATCTTGTTGATTGTGTAAAAAGCATTAAACATATTTTTTCTTTATTAAGAAAAATTATTATCCTAACCTAATCCATCTAAAGAATCATAATAGGAAAGCACTTTTGTCTGATTAAAAAGTGCTTTAAACCATATATTTGTCAATGCTCAGAAAACGCACCACAAAATCTTCTGGCTCTTCCGCAGGGGGAGGAGGATCATATCTTCCCATCCGGAAATGCTCAATACCAGTCCAAGCAATCATTACACCTATTTAGTTTAAAAGCAAGCTGGTAAGAAATAAATAGGTTTAATTAAACAAGAAATAAACTTTCTTATATCACATGCATGATGCGTTGGAAAGAGTAGCATTCTAATTTGCATTTTTAATACGGATCAAGAAAGACAAATGAACAATATTACAATTGAGAAATGGAGGGCATCATTTTCCTTTTTCTTCATATACTCCACAGGAAATGTCAAGGAGAATGAATTAAAACACGGAGGAAAGGACGAGCATTGAACCTCATCTATACAAGAAAGCCTAGTCAACGTTGTTCCATATGGCTAAATGGATTGCAGAATCACTGCAAATTCACGATAATATACTGTTTGAAGGCACGGTAATACTCCTTCTGATGCTATTTTCATAAATTCAATTGTCAGTGTTCCAAAATTCCCATAACCAAAATGGATCCTACTCTCATGGACAAATTTCAACTTTCCATAAAATTTGAGAACCCTTTGCCTATTTTGCACTACATCCATGTGCCAATGTAGTTGTAGTACTAGTTCCTAATTTAACACTGGACTCAGTAATACAATTTGTAACTTACAAATAATGACCTAGCATTATCATTGATACATGTCATTGAATATTGGGCAAGTTTCAATATTGATTGCTGAATGTCTAATATACAACCCTCGTCTTTTATTTGGATTTGGGACCAGCTATGTAATGTTTTCATAGCAGCGTGGAATGAATAGAATTAGCCTTCATTACTAACACAAAAATAAGAATATATCATTACCATTATCAGTACAAAGCCGGGGAGGAGGGCATACAAGTTGCAGGCCGTTCTTCTTCACAACCATATCAAGCTGAGCTCGAACATATTGGTTTGATGCAACACCACCAGAGACAACCTGCAACAGACAAGAAGACATAGAATGACATTCACATTTTCCAATGGAAATTAACAGAAAGAAAAAGCATTGATGTATTTGACACCAGCAGCAGTTTAGACTTCCAATTACCAAGTATCTTATAGAAGGCTCCATCTTCAATGCCCACTGTATTGCTCGTTCACACCTTTCCTCAAGATGTAACACTGCAACTCGCTGCTTGACATGAAAACAAAATAAACAATGCATATACTAAAACCAAATGGGTTGAAGGTGAACAAAAGAGGAGAACATGAAGAAATTTTAAACAAGAAAAAGGAAATACTAAACTTCATTTACTAGACTAGAAAGAGAAGATACTCTCAATCTGCAAAACCTACAAAAATATAACTAACCTGAAAAGAAGCAGCAATATCAGCCCGTGACAATCGGTCTTCAGTACAAGCAGGAGAAATAGGAATTTTGGCATCACTGCCAATCACCCAAATACTCATAAGTAGGTGATAATAAAAGTAAAATCTGTTAGTACAATTTACTTCTAGATCACCTAATACTTGATTTCTTGCAATATGCAATATGAATCATTTAGTTATCCTGTAGCTGACGACTATTGGTCAAATAAAAATATTAGCAGCTATCTAACCATGAAAATGATCCCAAAAGCTTAAGCTATTAGTTGTAGACACATTACTTGTTTTATATTATATCTTTAACATGCCCCCTTATGCAAGAGCCCTTTGAACTTGAGCAGTGAATAAAGCACTAGACCACTTGGTCATAGAGGCTCTAATAACATATTAAGAATAAACATGACCTAACTCAACCTCAAAAGCTAACTCAAGGTGAGGAAGAGGTAAGGGGAAAGGGATTTCCCAAGTCTTATTTACAAGAAGTATTCTAACTATATTCCTAACCAATTCAGAACATCTTAACATACCCCCTTAAGCCCAAGACTGCACCTCAGAGTGTGAAGTTCAATAGACATCTGCCGGTGACCAATGGATAGGCATAACATGTCATAAACCAACTATCCCAAAGCTTATGTTGTTAGGTAAAGACACATGAATGGCTTTATAACACCAACTGCATGAGAAGAAAAAGTAACACTAAACAGATGGTGGAAATCAGCCACCTCCTCAAGACATAATTTTTTTTAATTACTTTGTGCAGCTAATAACTACATTAGTAAGACAAAGCATGTGACAAGATAAAGATAGATTATCTTTCAGGTTATGGCAATATGGCATTGCTCCCTCATTATGTATTTATTTATAAAATAACTATTAACAAACAGCTTAAGTATTTACATACATCTTTTTTGACTCAATTGCCAGCCGTACTTGGGTTTTTAGACCAGCATAGGAGAAGTTGCAATCTTTGTGCTGCTTCATCGGAATCTAGAATAAACATAGTAATAAACTTAATTCCCCATTACAGGCACAGCCTCCATAAAAATGTCAGAATAGGATAGATATTCAACCTAGGGCAGCAACGAAGCATTGGGGAGGGGAATGGAGTATGATATTGCACAACAAACTTACAGAAAAATTGACTGATTCAGCATTACCCTCCCTAGCAAGCTCCTCTATAGCAGGACCACCACTTCTCCTCATATCAAGTCCAAGCCATTTTGCTGTCTTGTCATATGCCTCACCAATGGCATCGTCTATTGTAGTTCCAAGTTGTATGTATTGCCCAAGATCACGTGCAAGAATAAGTAGATTGTGTCCACCTAGAAATACAATAATTGTCGTCATCCTCACACAAGATAGCCAGGCGTATCAGTATGTGATGAATACAGTCAGCGGTCACTATCAAATTACAGGTTAGCAATGCGCTGGATTGTTTGGAAACTAAAACACAAGAACCATCTCTACATTTAAAAGAATCAAAATATTCAAACATTCAAATTCAATTTGCAATTATGTACCCAACTTCAGAAAATTTAATGGAAGAGAGACCCGGAAGGAATGCAAATTATTGAAAAGAATGAAGGTGAAAATCATATTCCTGTGTTAGAGGTACATGTATATGTTCCATTACTTGTTAGTTGGCCAGCTATTATATGACAGTTCTCATGTTGGCTAGTCTCTAACAGAGACAGTTAGGATCACTAACTGTAATAACAGACTTGCCTTGTATAAATATGACATTTTATCAGAAGTGAGTAAACTGTAGAAGCACTTGATGTCAATTGCTTTTGAGCCATATTGACTGAAATGACTCCACAGTAGAATTCTTGTTTTTATCAACGTACCTGACACTCAATCTTCTTCGCCATGGGTAAATGGTACATGGTATGTTAGTATAACAAATTATGTGGTATACAGCATATAATGACTTTAGTGTTGAATTGAAAAGATTCAATGCTAATTATACAGATTTATAATCCTAAAGTATTGCCTAGGATCGCTTCTCATTGATTCTACCTTGTATACCCAATGTGCTACCACAAGTGTCAAAGATATTCTAACAATTAATGAGGAAGTTTAGGCTTGAGCCAACAAAATTGATATAGAAGAGAATTTTTTTAACATGAACCTGCAGTTAGTCTATTCAAACAAGTACCTATTTCAAATCATAGTTGTCATGGGCCAGCCCTCTCCCAAAAGCTTAAATTGCTAGGTGAAAGCAAACAATCGATCTTAAATCTCTAACATGAGCTTTCATGCTAAAGTCCTTATTTGGAAGTATGGACAATGAACAAACTCACTCTACATTCCACTGAAACTCTTAACCACTTGGTCATGAACCTTTGATCGTGTTGTCAACCAATTCTCTGAAACGATAAAGCCTCTGTATTACACTTTAAATTATGTTTCCTTGAAAGTAATAAATGTTTGGTTTAAGACTTTTGCCTTGGAAAATGTTCTAAACTCCATTTGGAAAGTACCCAATCAGGCCCTAAGTTTTTAGGTGAAAGCCCAAGATTTGTTTTACATCCATAATTTTGAAAAATATTATAGGTAAATATGAGTTCTTTCTTGAACATTTTTAATCCCTCAATTTATATGACTTCAAGCCATAAAGTAAACTAGAAAATTGAATTCTGCCTTCCTATATTTTCATTCTGTTAGGATCCAATTGGAAGTATGGGATGTAGAGTTTACAAGACCTTGGGTTCTCCAACATTGGGCTAGCTTTTGTAGTGTGGTCTCCTACGATTCTTATTACATTCCTTTCTCATTTAGTTTCCAATCAATGCTGAAGATTTTCAAGATATACATTCAATGCATCACAACACAAATTCTAGTTGCTAAGGATTCATCAGCTCTACTTTGAGCTAAAGCAACTGCCACTGGATCCCTTGTACTAATATTTCCAAGATATGTTTCATGTTAAAGTAAATAAGGAAAAAATAATATAAGAAAAACCAAAAATAACAAGATATCCTCCTTACACTTAAAACAAAACCCCAAATTCAAATTCTATCCAACTTTCAAAGATTTTCCTGTATAAGTGTTTTACCCACTTAAATGTTGAAAATTGTAATGATGGTCCCTATTTTTCCCAAACACCTAATCAAATGCTACTAGATAGTAGATACACAAAAATGGATTACTAGTAAGCAGTAAGATGATAGTAGTTCATACTCCAAACAACTCATTTCGCATGGAAAGTTTGAAGTACAAATACTAGTCCCTTCCAAAAGCATGTCAATCATATTTCATGTCCATTTGTTTCACAAATCATCATACTAGTTGCTCAATGTGACTTGATTGAAAGTACTCAGCATCAAGCTGCAAACTGCTCTAATTCAAATCTCAGAAGTATCCAAAATTGCTCTGGCTTAATTCATATTTATTTGTACCACATGGATGGACCTTTTTACCCAAGAATGCCACAAACTTCAAATTTTGAACTAGAACTGGAAACTATGATTCATGATCCAAGAAAGAAAAACAAAAATAGATCAATTGTAAGGAATAATAAAAGCAAGACTAATAAAAATAAAACCCAAAAACAGGAATATTACCTGAAATAAGTAGGGCCATGAAAGGAAACTGCAAATCTTTCTCAATTAACCTAAAACAAAAGATATGTACATCTTATAGCAAAAAGCATATTTTCCTATGGGATACTAGAAGGTGCACACAAATTCTAGAAGCATAACAACAAACAGAAATTAAATATCCAAAATATTGCAAGCATGCCTCTGCATCCATCTACTATGCAGAAAATTACATATTAATGAGCCACTATAGCTTTACCTGGCCACTAGAGCATGAGCCTCCATGTGATGTACGCCAATAATTGGTAAATTGAAGCCCCCAGCAATTCTACGAGCTTTCTGCACCCCCACTGCATTGTCCAAGACATAGACTGAGGAATATGTAATTGATAGTATGAAATTCATCTAAAGTGCATCAATGATCAGAAGTTGAAGTAATGGGTAATTATTACTGAAATATGCCTTCTAATGATTACACTGAAGTCAGAAACAAACATTCATACCTACAGTTTGAACCATCAGACTGTATTAAGATACAACTATTTACCCAACTTATAAAATGAGTCAGTGTCAATGATTTGCAGTGTCAACAACAAATTTGACGGGGAGGAGGAAGGAGGACAGAAAAAAAAAAACTTCCTGCCAATTCCCATGCAAGTACTGGCACTACTATGTGTTGCTTTGACCTATTAAATAATGGTTTTATAACTTACGAAGCCAACTTTAAGAATCACAAAGATGCAGCTTCATTTTATTGCAATTTTAACTTTAAAAGTTTAATTAAATAATATCACAAGGCTGCATATATATTAAATAATTAATACATCTTCACAATG
Organism: Abrus precatorius; assembly: GCF_003935025.1. Taxonomy (NCBI): domain Eukaryota; kingdom Viridiplantae; phylum Streptophyta; class Magnoliopsida; order Fabales; family Fabaceae; genus Abrus; species Abrus precatorius. Next base: position 21,501,730 of record NW_020874439.1, on the reverse strand, counting down.
AATTATCAGACTTTAACATGCATTATCCTGCTTAATTCATTGAAGCCATGGGACACATGATGAAAATCTATTGAAATTAACTGACATTGTGTGTTGAAAATAGTGATAATGATTAATAATGTCATTTAGAGTTATGGGAGTTAATTATACATTGTTGGAAAGATTAGAGTCATGGAAAATATTTTACATTTTATTATCATTCTTATAAATGTTAAGTATATTTATATATTTATTTGTTAAAAGGTTTCACATCAGTTAGGAATAAAGTCAAAATACTCTTTATAAGAGTTTGAGTAGTTCTCCTACAAGCTAGCTTTTGAGAGTGAGTTATGTCCAAGTTTTCTAACATGGTATTAGAGTCTATCCAATTTAAATGTTGAATTGCCCACAAATATCTAATTCTGTTGGACCATTCACACGTACAAACTTCATGCATCCTGAGCCTATCCAGTTTGAATGTTAAGCTGCCTACAAATATCTAGTTTTGTTAGACCACTCGCAAATGTTCAGTCTTACAAACTTCAGACATCCTAAGATGTGTCTAACGGCTTATCCAGTTCTATATTCACACTCTAGATGCCACTGGAGATGGCAGCAACTTAAGTCATCAAAGACAGAATTGTGGTGGTCCTCAACATTGAGAAGGAGAAGAGATTGAGAGACGTCGAGAGCAAGAAAAGAGACATTGAGGATGAAAATGCAAAGACGTTCGAACTCAAGAGAGAAGTCGCGACTTGAGAGAGGGAGAAGAAGACAATTTTTTTAGGATTTTGGTGTTCACGGGTAACTCTGAATCAGGTTAGGTCAAAGGCCCATTTCATTTTTTTTCTTGAAAACCCATGTTTTTTGTCGTGGCTACCAGGCACATAACGGCTGCCATGGAGCCACCATGCATAATCCATTAAAATACTACCATACTCATGGCGGTCTGAGGGAAAAACGCCACCGTTAGGCATCATGGCGCCACCATAACCAACATTTGATAACACTATTAAGCTTAAAGCCCAAATTCAACATGGTATGAGTTAAGCTCAAGTTTTGTAATATGGTATCAAAGTCTATCCAGTTTGAATGTTAGGTTGTCCACAAATGTCTAATCTTGTTCGGTCATCCGTAGATATCCAATCCTACAAAGTTCATGTACTAGATGTCTAATTCTAGACATGAGGAGAGTGTGACACATTGGCTAAAAATAGAACCAAAATACTCCTTATAAGGGCTTGAGTAATTCTCTTCCAACAAACTAGCTTTTGGGAATAAGTTAGACACAAGTTTCCTAATACGGTATCAAAGCCTATCTAATTTGAATGTTAAGCTACCCACAAGTATTTAGTCTTATTTAGTCTTGTTGGGTCATCTGTAGATGTCCAATCCTATAAACTCCACACACCAAATGTCTAGTTTTGGGCATGAGAAAGTCAAAATATTCCATATAAGGGCTTGTTGGATATTCCACCTTCTATAAAATAACTTTTGAGAGTGAGTTAAATCCAAATTTTATAATATTATTCTTTTATGTATATAAATATTAATGATGATTAGAGCTCTAACTCAAGCAATTCACATAACTTCTGTCTAATTTCTTAAGTCTATTCTCATAATTTCTTAAGTATTACCACGAAGGCAGAGACTTAAACCAGGACCTATGGTGACAGCAACTGCAGTGAGATCCTTCTCAGTCATATCAGCTTTATCAAGAGCCTCTTGCACAACCTACAATGAATAAACAAAAAGGTTATCAATAATCCAAATACAGAGGAAGAGAAAGAGAGAAAATTAGAATCCATATTAGAAATTTGTTTGACAACCTGGTGGTGTTCTCCACCCATCATCCCAGGGCCCCCAAAAGTTACCTACATTCTACCAGGTTCTGGCATTGAAGGGCTAATATTTATGAATATTTGAATACTCATAAATAAATAATGAAAGAAAGAAAATGGACATGTGTGCAGTCAGCCAGTCACCTCATAAAAGTAATGTTACAAAAGTATACTCATGATATGATTTGTCTAGCTTCACCTACAATGCTACACAAGACATGTTCAAGCTAGGATGTATTGATAACAGGACAAAAATGCTGTACCTGGTCTATCACTTGCAAGTGAGCTTCTTCTGCCTTTTTTGGAGCAACACCCCCATATTTTGCAAGTAGATCTGCCTTAATTTGGAGAAGTTACATATTTAGAAAGAGTGTTATGTTTGGTAGTTGAAAGGTGACATAAATATAGAGCCAAGTTATATATATATATTGAGCTCATGAAGATAAAACTGAAAAGATGCATGCTAACAACATTTCTAAAAGCATTCAATATAGACATAGGCATTCTTCTGTTGAGTGAAAAATGATTAATAAAAAAACGAGACTCAGACCATCTCATGATGATTAGTAACCATTTTAGACTAAGCAAAATCAATTTAACCAAACTGTAGATTTTCATTATAGTTCAGGCAACAGTGAAAATAACCTCCACAAATTCTTACTTAGTATTTTCACTCTGTCATATTATTATATCTCATTATCCTTCCATAGATGATTTATTTAATGCAAGATGCATCCCCCAGAGACGGCATTCTTGTGCTTTTATTCTTGCCTGGGATATGCATGGCATTAGCATGTTCAAAGAACAGTCTCAGCCACCTATTTGATATCTTAACTGATGCAGCATAGAAAATGCACTAGAGCACAATTTTAATATCAGTCAGATCAACTGTTCTAATACCAAATTTTTGCTGCAATCCCACTGCAAAAGAAACTTCTCTCTATCCATCAGGGGCCAATAGCCAATCTGATTGAGCTTTCTTAAAGAAAATGAAAATCACTTTTATTTTAAAACGTAAGCTGAAAATTTTCAAGATACTTGGATTAACTTCTTAAAATAACAAGCAAAAGAACCAAAAGAAATGCTTGTTGTTTGTTCAATAATATAAAAAGTAGCTTTCGGGGGAAAAAATCTAATTACCTCAAAAAATACTCTTCATTTTTCAAACCTATCCAACTGTTTCAGCTTATTCATGAAAAAATAAATTCAAAAATTCTTTTCAGGAAGCTGCTAAAAAATATGTTTCAGATACGCTATATTTCAAACACGCACTAATCAACCCTCAATATTCCTCACTCCCACAACAATAACAAAATAATGATAACAATGAGGTGAGTTTGAATATACAACTTATCTGAATGCTTATGCAATAAGCTCTTTTTAAATGATGACTTGTATCATAAATTTCACAATGAATTTTATTGAGACAAGCTAAAAATAACTTATTTTAATAAGCTGCACCAAAAAATTTATTAAACTAAGTTAAAAATAGCTCCATGGAAATCATAAGTTGTTTCTCATAGTGTTCATAAGCTCTTCCAACATGCCCTGAATAGGATAAAATTCTGCATCAATTCTACATTTTCTCTTTAAGTACCAACTCGAATTGAGTACATATAATACAATACCATACCTGAGAAGACACCACTTGGCTCAGAATTTCACCGTTGCTTCTCACCTAAACAACGCGCAAAACACAAGCCATTAAACGACATCACTAAACAAAAATTGACGAATGCCAATTCCAAACACTTACGACAGCTGCAGCGGTGTCGTCGCAGCTTGTTTCGATGCCCAAAACGACAAAATTGCCGTCGCGTTTCGAGGCCGGGTTGAGAGCGGACGAGCATTTGGGTAGAAATTGGTTTCTGCGGAAAGTGGTGAGTGCAGTGAAAAGCGAAGGTTTGGGGAGAAAGTTTAGGCGGGAAAGTGTTGATGGAGCCCAAATTGTAGAGAGAGAAAGTAGCATTGTTGCAGAGAAGATAGAGAAAGAAGAAAGTACCAAGCAAGATATAGCACTTCGCTTGTGCCTCTCTTTTTCTTTTTATTACAGTTTTTTTTATTGGATATACAAAAAGATTCCACATCGTTACAATATTTTTTAAAGTTTTTTTTTTTAAATATTATAAAATAATTTTATATAATTTTTTTATACTCTCATTTTCAGCCATATAAATAAATGAAAGTTTTTTTTATTTTATTTCATTTTTTAAAGTTAATATTTTATTTTCACTTTTTTTTTAAATCATTCCTATCCCGTTTATTTTATTTCGTTCTTGTGAATGATTATTTAGGATTGAGTAATATTTGATTTAATTTTTTATATTTTTACTAATTTATATGCTAAAGATAAATTATATATGCAATCACTTGGAAATTCATAGTTAAGGATATTCAGTAGGATTTGACATCAATTAATTAACAGGTTAAAATTTGAATTTAAAAACTATGTACATGCAGAAAATGCTCAACTAGTGCTAAACTCACTCAAACTTGATTTTCAAGGCATTTATTATATTCTGACCCCATTTGTAAAGTGTGAAGAATCGATCTTCAGTGAACTAAAAAAGATTTGTTGTCATTTAACACACTTGGTATTTCAAGTCAAATTCAATTCAACTATTGATTTTGCTTTAGAAATCATGTTCTGTTTCCATAATATGGTTATAAATCTTATTACCATTTTTTTTTTGTCATGTGTAAATCTAATTCATCCTTTCTCTCTAGTCCTGTCAATTTTATTTCCCTTAGTCGGTTTTGAGTGGCAAAGGAAAGATAGAGCTTAACATGAAACTAAATTTTGATTGTTAATGGCAGGCAAAAATTTGCTAAGTTGGGCATTTTTTCGAGTAAATAAAAACTTGAAGGAATGATATTGGGTTGTTTGTATGTTGTGTTTAGGAACAAGAGAAATTGACAAGGGGTTTGGCTATTGAATTGAATAAAGTATAAAAAAGGTTAAGTGCATTGGATCAAGTGCCTCACTGTGCAAGCATTGAAAAGGTGATTTGTTGTTGAGTGCATTGGATCATGTTACATTTACAATGGACTAAAAGAGTAATGCACAACTGACATTTAATGTGTTAGTGCTTCGGTTCTTTCTATCCTCCCATTTTGCTATGATGGTCTTGGCTTGTGTGTAATCAATCCCGCGTTCAACATTTAAATTAGGCATCTCAACTTGGATCCACTATTTGATCGTATGACTCTAATGTGCAAATTGTTATGACACATGAATTTTTAAATTTATATTCAGAACTAACTTAATTCTAAAAATTAGCTCGTAAAATTAAGATTATCTTAATATTTATACACTCTATTTAAGCCATATTGGCAATTATAAAAATTATTAAATGGGTGAGGTTAATTGCATTAAAAAGATTTGTGAAACCTTTTTTTTTTTTCAATTTAGAGTGGCCTAATATCAAATTTATGATAGGCTCTAGCATCATTTTAAATTTGAGTTAAGAATCAACTTAACTTTAAAAGCTAACTCATGAAATAAAGATTATCCTCACATTTATAAACTCTATTTAAGCTACATCGATAGTTGAGGTGGGATTTCAAAAGGAATGAACCTCAAATTTTGCTTTCATCCTAATCCCCCACACAAAACTGTAGAGAATGGACTGCACAAGTCCAAATGGATGAGATCAAATGCATAGGGGCAAACATCTCATATAGAATTACTGTGTCAACCATTACAAATTTTATACTTAAAAATTCAAACTTCAAACTAACCCTCTTTTTATCGCAAGGAAAAATAAGAATTAATGTTATTCTCTTCTTTATTAGTCTTTCAAACTAAGAAGATAGTTTTGTATATCATAACTTGCACTTACAAAATTTATATCAAGAGGTGCAATGAGTCACATAGATCAATCATCCTATTAGGCTATATAGAAAAACAAACTGCAACCTCTGCAGAAATTTGAAACTGCAAAAGCATGACCAACTACACCCCAATAGAAATGCAGCATTCCCACAAAGACTTGAATTATTGATTATGTTCTATGAATGCTTCAAATAAAACATTTTAGGGAATGAGAAGTGTGTTGGGAGTAAATGTCAGGAGGCAGGAGATTATCATTTTGAAATCTTTGCAGTCAGTTCTCTCACCAGCTTAGCAGCAACCATAGCAGTCATTCCATCAACAGTATCTCGTTGAGGGTTTAATTCAACCACGTCTCCTGCAACGACATCACCTTGAAGATTGTGGAGGATGTTGAGAACATCACGGAACGAGAGACCTCCTGGCTCTATGTGAGACACTCCTGGAGCAAAGGCAGGATCAAGACAATCCACATCTATTGATATATATACACCTTTAACACCTTCCCCTAGTTTCTGCAAAAGCAAATCCCTATGGTATAAAAATCAAAGAACCACCAAATACCAAAACAAAAGATAATGCTAAATTACACACACAGGTGAAGAGTAAGAGAGAGACCAGGTTCTCTAAAAGGTGACGATCTCTTGAAAATGTCCGCATTTCATATTGCTCTACCCCAAATTTTTTGGCTTGTGCACGCCCTTCAGCTGTAATTGATCTTATACCAACCTGAAATAAAAGAATGAAGAATGTGATATATCAGCACAACATGGGTGAAGATCGAAATATTTGCCACCACCACTAAAAAAAATATCAGATCAGATATTATACAAAAGAGAGAATTGTAGCAATCTAGCTAGTGAAACAAATAACAAAAAAAGTCATCAGATCAAGACAAAGTGAAAGAAATAAAGCTGAAGAAACCATGCATCTGTTTTTTCCCATCAACCTGATAAATTCAGCTTGTATAAATGATGGAATCATTTTGATTATGGAGTGGTTGAATATAATCGAACCATATTTCAACAAAATGCAGTTGCATGATTCTATGAGGAATTCAACTGTCATAGTTCTAACTACTTTCTAGTCAAATGACAAATGATTTCTGATAATCAATAATATATGGCAAGAAGAAATCATAACGACATGAGCAGAGGTACAAATATCTTACGCTAAATATAACAGAAATTGGATTTCTTCATTTGTGAAACCAGATACATAGAAAGATTAGCAACATCATCCATATGTCCTACTGATCACCTTCTTTGCAAAGGTCCCTGATGATTAATCCCCAAGTCCTTATCAAGTTATATTTAGTATGTAAATAAAATTCAGCTCTATTATGCCAATGACTTTCAGCCAGTGCAATGCATGGCCAAGTGGCCAACCATAAATTAATAACAGAATATAAAAGGCTAAATGGGATGAAAGTAATGTCACACTATCACAGAGAATAACCATGATTTATGTTTTAGAAATTCCTTATTAAATTAAACTATTTAGGAAACAAACACTATTAACATGTCAAAATTTGCCTGCAAAAGTCTTCGAACATAGTCACCCTCCATGATTCGAGCAAAAGATGAAGCATGAGAATAAATGTTTCCTTCAAAGGCATCATAGTTATCAGGATGAGCATCAAGATGAAGAACATCAAGCGGTCCTCCAAGCTTCTCAGAGACGGCTCTAATAACTGGAAATGATATTGAGTGATCACCACCTAAAACTAAAGGACGTAATGGATCCTGGAAGAATACAGACACTATGAGAATCAAGCTATATCATGTTCAAACAGAACGCTATCAGAAAATTTTGATAATTCAAGTGATAGTAGAATTGATGCAAAAAAAAGTTGTTTTCACAACAGAGCTTTCCAATCTAGTGAATTTTTCAGAGAAATAAATCCAATAATGAAATAAAGGGACCCCCAAAGCTTAGGTCTTGTCATGTCACACATGGATCCTTCCCTATTCATGTTCAAACTATTGCCAAGAAGCCACAATTCATGTCAAAACATATTACAATTATTAGTTTAACTGATCAATCAGGATTGAGGACCTACGGAATTAAGACCTAAGCAAAAACAATTTCTATGACTAATCTATTATTCTATTAAATAGCCATTTTTCCTTAATAACAGTGATTTTAATGCCAACGTTAAAGTTAAGATGCAAGCTAATAGTGTGCAGGAAGTTACTTCTGTATTCACACTACAGGCCAGCTTATAGCAACAGCTCTAGCATCTAGAAAAGGGAGTGTCAATTGACCTCAACAGCAATTCCTCTTTTACATATTTGATTAATTAATAATCTTCAGTACCAAAAACTAAAAACAGGAACAAAAGAAAAACCGAGGAATATCAAGCTTCAGAAAGCCTTACTTGCAGGGAGAAGGGACAATGCAATCAAGCTACCTATGAATAAAACTTCTGGAAATGATGCTAATATTAGAAAATTAAAGCACTTCACACATTTTTCTATATAAACTTTATCAAATGTTGATCATAATGTACTGAAAATAATGAGGAAAAACTGGATGAAAAAATGACATATACTGCATGTAACAGAAAGTGTAAATTTTTAATTTCACATTAGGTGACAGCATTCAAAGCACAGGCTCACAATTGACAAATTACCTCCTCCATCACTAATTTAACAGATTCACCAATAACATTCATTAATCTGTGATCATCTACCCCACAATCTCGAAGTTCTTGGATAGGAACATCACCAACATCAGTTAGCACTCGTGCATCCTGTAATTCCTTGCCTGCATATAATCAAAATCATGCTACTATAAGCTCTTTAGTATCATAATTCACGGGTAACTACAGGCCCAGACGAAGAATGAGGAAAGCACAGTGAAGTGAGATTGCAAGATGTATTCCATCGAATAAGTCACTTCCACAACCACTGTAAAGGCACAAAACATAAATAACTAAACACAGATCATACAGGTGAGCAGGAGTCATTACAGAAGTCCATATCATACTCAGAGAATACAACCAGAAGAGGAGGGAAAAGATGTGTACAGTAACTGAAGTCTTAAGTCCTAACAACATGAAATTCCAGTATTTTTAAGAATCTAAAGAAATAATATCAACAGTTCCAATTAGATAAGAGGTTTGTATTCTTGAATCTTTCTACTACCAAGAACTGATGCAAAGAATCAATTAACATATGCAGATGAGTTTACAGAGCAAATTTTAGATTAGGATAAAACAAAAAATCTTTTCAAAGACTTCTACAAACCAAAGGAAAACTATATGACTACCTTCCTCAGTTGTTGAGTTTGTGCTACCACACCAAATGGCCTCCCTAATGCGAGGAGGTGCAAATGCAGGTCCTTGAAGGAATGACGAGTTATGTCCCAAAGGAACTCCAAGAAGAGATGAAGTTGCTACGGCACCTCCCAAAGCACGCACAAGTTCTCCCTGGAGAAAAAACAACTTCTGGATTTATATTATTTTTATGCAAAGCATAAATCAAAATCACCAAAATAAAAGTACAAATTAAAATCATGGATCAAAGGACACAACACTAAATAAACACAAATTCAATCAAGTAGGATAGAAGCAAATATAACATGCCTTAAGCTTTGCTCTCTCTCGAATAAGTGTAAGTGAAGCATCTATCACACGACTTTGGCCTTTCTCTAGCAAAGCATCAGATACTTTTGCTGCATTTAGTCTCGGCATGTAACGGATGCCTCTGCGTGCTATAATTGACATTTCTGCATCAAAAGAACAAAACTATTGACAATTGACATTTATATTTAGAGACCAAAGACTTCTATGATCGAGCTGAAAAATTTTTTTGCAAAAATCATTTTGGACTTTGGAGTTTATCAATGTGAATGATACTGCACACATACCCAGTACCCTGAAACACAGTAAATTAACCTCTCCTACAACACAAAACCCAGCAAACACAATCAAGTGATTCAGCCCCTGGTATACATCAAGCAATATCTTCAACTTTAATGTAAAAACACTAAATCAAAATGTGATTTTTTATTTATTTTTTTTGTAAAACATAAAAATCAAAATAGTAACTAATAGATAAAAGATTATTTATGTTCACTGCTCTTTTATTTCTTTTTTTCTTTAATCATAACAAAGCATAATACCTATCAGATTCAGAAACATTAACTGATCTCACCATTTCCTTTGCATGTAGCAATGAAACTATAACTTCAACTACTCTAAGAAACACTTTGTTAAGAAAAAAATAATAATATCGGAAAAACAAAGAGATCTTCCCTTTTCTCTTCATTTTCGCAACCCCAAAATAAAAAATACTAAATTGTGGCACACCCAGAATAGAGGATTTTTCAAAGTTTCATCCTTTTACCACCCAGATGACAGATTCAACGTTAATTTCCCAGAACATTCAAACATCAAAAACCAATTCAGGTTTAAAAATTTAAGTGAGTACCTTGGAAACTTGGAAGAGAATGGAGGAAACCACTTGGAGAGAGAGAGAGAGAGAGTTGTGGGAAGTGAAGTGGCGCTAATCATAAATCGGAAGAGGACACTTATATAGATTATTTATTTAACTTTGATGGGATGCACTGATACCCATAACCATCATTAGCCATCATTTCATTCAATCTTATAAAAATAATTTGTTTAACTGCTGTTTAAATATTTTACTTTATTGTATTTAGATGAAATAATTCTAAATTATTAGATAATATATATTTAAATAGTAAGAAAAAATCTAATATAATATTTAATAAATTATGTACTATTAAAAAAATTTAAAAATATTATGTTAGGTTTATAATTATTATTCATAGTTAGTCTAATATTTTACTTTTATTTAAAAATTATTTTTTATTATTTATTTCATATTTTTAAAATTCTCTTACAAATACAAACAGCGTTTTGTTTCTAAAAATACACAGATATTAATGCACATGAATGTCCATAGATGATTTATAAATGTAAATTTTTTTTTACCAAAAAACAAATATTAAATATAATTTATTATATATTTTAAATTACTAAAAAATATATATATTAAATTAATTTTTTTATTAATAAAAAATTCTAGTGCTTTAATGCATGTCTTTATATATATTAAAAAAATATTTTAATTATTAAAAAAGCTTAAACATATTTTAATTGTTGTATTTTTGTATTTTGTGATTTTTTATTTTAATTTTTAAAAAAAATTAATTTCTATATTTTATATTTTTAAAATTTTAGTATTTTTTTATTGACGTAGTTTCATAAAAAAAAAATGATCATGTAATAGTCTCTAAAATTAAAACTAGAAATTCATAAAAATACAAGAAAAAAAAATAAAAGGGCTTACAGCGAATTCATTGAATTTGTAGAAGGATTTGGCAAGCCACAGATACGGACAGAATTTGCAGTTAACATCGTAAAATGTGATGCCCATGAGCCCATTACATTAGGAATGGCAACGGAAAAAAGTATCCAACGGACATTCATAAAATTTACCTATAATCGATAGGTATTTATTTATTATATAGGTAAGGATATAAGTATGAATAAAAATATATAAATAGTGATGGATACGGGTATAAGTAAGTGCTCATCTTACTCTATATATATATATATATTTATTTATTTATTTTTATTTTATTTTATTTTTGAATTTTTTTTTAAAATTATGTATTAAATTTTTATATTATTATATTAATTTATGAGAAATTATATAAGATTAATATAAAAATATATTTAATAATAAAATAAACTAAAAAAATTATTTTAGTTTATATTTTTAATAAAAAAATTTATTTACTATTTTATATCGTTTAATTAAGTTAATACAATTTAATTATTATATAATTGATATGATATTAACTTTTTTAAAAAATATTATTTATATATGACAGATATATAAAATATTTTCATACAAATATTTTTATTAATAAAATTATATTGATATTTAAATCATAAAATAGAATGATAAATAATAAACATATTGTAAATATTTTATAAATTTTACAATCACTTGCTATTATTATAAATTTATTATTTATTAATAATATTTAAATTTTATTTTTTATATTTTAATTTAAAATAATATTTTCTTATACAACATATGCATTATAAGTACAACTATAATTTATTAAATCTAAATAATATTATTTTTACTATTTATTTACGTTTAAAGAAGTTTTTGAAAAGATATAAAATATAAAAAATTATTGTTAATTTTTATTTGTTAATTTTTTCTTCAATAAAAAAGTATACTTTTTTTTATATACACATGTATTTCTTTATTATAAAATTTTATTGTAACCATTTATCTTTTATTTAAATTATTTCTTTTAAATTTATATACATTATAAATATTTAATTTATTAAAATAATATTTCAAAAACTTATATTTTTGACAAAATACTCTCATATAATATATGAGTTAAAAATACTAGTATTAATATATATATATATATATATATTAATTATATTATTTTATTTTAATTAAATCTATTATTTTTTTACAATTTCAAATTCAAAAATTTTGAAAAATATTTTATACATCCACTTTTCATTGTTAGTACTTAAACTTCTCTACCTTAACTCTACTCTCTGTTTCATTAAAATCTAACAATTATGAATTGAAGTTAGTTGACAATGTCGCCACAAAGGTCATAAAGTAATTCCACACGAAGGGTCACTCAAGCAGATCTATTTTGTTGTCGCTTTGATATTGCCGATCGATCGAATCTCAAATAAGATAAGGTCATTACCGATAAAAAAAAACTTGTTTGTTTAGTTTCGCTTATTATTTTTAAGAATTTTAATTTAAAAAATTATTGTATTAAGATACATTTAACACTTGTGATATTTGAATATTTATTTTTTATCTATGTTTGTACCTTATTCAGCAAATACATATTGAAATTTTGTATTATTATGCTATTTATGTGAAGTTATATAAACATATTTTTCTTTATAAATATTTGTTTCTCAAACAAGTGCGGGTAATAGGTATAAAATGGATATGCGGGTATCCAAAGGATACGGCACGGAGATTAATATTTATACTCATGCGAGTATGAGACTAAGTATAAGTATTTTTTTAAAACGCGGGTACGGGGATGGGTACTATAGTATCCTACCCATTGCCATCCCTACATCACATTGCATAATCCCTCTATTTTTTTTATACTCGCCCCTATAAAATGTGATACATGAACAAAATATAATATAATTCAAAAAATCTATTTATTATAATATACGCTTTAATATAAAATGAATTTGTAATTTAAAATATTTTAAACACATAATCTAATTTTGTTTAGTGGCTCAAAATTAATTCTACCAAGATTAATTATATTCCCTATTTAAAACAAATTGTCACTAAAATTTTTAAATCCTTCCCTTTATAACATGCACAAAACTACTCTCTATTTTTACTATATTAATAAGTATTGCGTTATTATATTATATACTTGCTTCTAAATTTATACGAAATTTTAAAATCACAAATAAAATTTTTAAAAAATCCTTATTATAAAAAAATCTAAATTTAATTTAAATAAATATATAAAATATAATAAGATATTAATTTTTAAAAGAATAATTTTTACTTTAGAATAATAAATTATAAATTAAAGTGCTACTTCAAATTATATTTGACATAGATTACAGATTAGTGAGATAAATTATTTATCAAACATTTTTTATTTTTTAACAAAACAAACTTATAACTAATTAACTAAACTTCTTAATTGGTTGAAATAACTTATACATCTAAGAGTTGATAATATAAAATCATATAATTAAAACTTTTTTTAAGTCAAATTAGCCAAAATAAATGTTACTTTAAAGTTAAAGTGAGGGGTGGGTGGGAGTCACTTTGCCTTGTGCATACCCCTACTCCAATAAATTCCTATAAAATGAAAATATATAATATGAAAATGTGTATATAAAGCCATATACTTAGAAATGACACCCTTTCTTCTGAGCACAACTTAATCACTTCTCCCAGAGTCTCTCTATATCGAGTGTCCTCTGTTCTTTTCAAAAACCAAAGGGATATATAATATAATATAATAAAAATTATACGAGTTTCATTTTTAATTTAACGATTCTCTTCTACATTTTTATAATTTTTAATAAATTTTAATTTAATAATTTAAAATATGTTAAAAAATAATAAAGAGAGTATTTTAAATAATTTATTTGGACTCTAAATATATATAAATATTACTTGTTTTGTTTTTGTGATGCAGAAATGTCAAGCATAGGACGTAGAGGCATGCATTCCATGCGGAAACTATATGCAGCAAAAATTCGTTGTTCCTTAAAGGGCTGTGTTGTCAATTAGTCATGCGTAGTTTACTCTAAATGCATATTTAGTTTTGAATCAAAGTGAATTTACATTTATCTTATAACTTATATGTTTCATTGACGTTTATAAGTTTTTCAATATATTTTATTTTAAATATGCTAATTTTTTTCTTTGTAAACTCGTTAGCAAATAAAAATTAATTTATATTCTGTATTAAAAAAAATTCTAGAATATAAACCTTTTAAATCTTAATTAAAGATTTTAATTCTCTCCTATTAATATATGAATTAGGCGTTTAGTTCTATTTTTATTTAAATAAAAATTAATAAAATAATAAAAATTTATTCAAATAAATATAAAATTTACTTAACAAAATTTGAATGTTTTAAATTTGAATGGATGTGGGACATAAGGAGAGTCGGATGGGGGTTAGATATGGGTGCGTGGAGTGAGGGAAAAAAGAGGGTGAGAGAGGAAGATAAAAGTTGGTATATGGAAAGAAGGAAAATTAAGAGTTGAGGGAGAGTTAGGGATTGAGGAAAAGAGAAGTTAGAGAAGGAGAGTTGTAGAAAAGTGAAAAACAAAAACAATGTAAAATTTTTTTGTTATTTTTTTTACTTAACAAAACTCATTTTTGTTTTAATAAAAATGAATCTAAATGTCCAATTTCCATTACATTTAGAGAAGATTCAGATTTATTAATTGAAATTTGAATTAATTTTTAGAGAAAAAGAAACAGAGAAAAAATTTAATTAATAATAATAATTCTTATGTAAAAGTTTTTAAACAAGGATAAAATGTTTTATAAACTTTTCAAAATCTAAGTCTATATTTTTAAGTTTTTTTAATTTAAATAATTTTTATTAACTATTTTTCTTTAATTTTTTTGACCTTCTTTAAACGCTTTCTTTTTTGCTCTATCCAAACTTTTAAATAAATTTTAAAAAAATAACTAAAACTCCTTTAATGATACTAATTTAATTATAAACAAAGTATACTACTTTTAAGCATTTTTTGTCGTTTTTTAATAAAATTAAAACTTTTTTATGAAATAGTGATCATTTAAAGTTGTAGTAAATTATTGAAGTAAAATTTTAATTTTGATTAAAAAAAACTTAAAAGATTCTTTAGAAAACTACTTTTTTAATAATTATTCATTGTCTTTGGTGCTAATTAAAATTGTCACGTATTTAACATGATATAACTCTCTAAGCCATTGTAAATCTAGTGTCTATGCATGGAGAGAAAGTAAATAGGGAGAAAAAAAAATTTAAATATGTTAACGAGAAAAATTAAAAAAGTGAAAAAGGACGTGATTCTTCTCTCCAAATTCCTTCTCCAGTTAAAATTTACCCTATTATTTTTCTCTAATAAAAATCACGAAGGGAATGCTTCTTGTTAAGGGCTTGTAATGTATGATAATCATGAGCTAATTATGGTAGCATGATAATCACTCAAAAATTTAAATTATTTTTAAAATAACTCAAAATTTTTAAATTATTTTTATTGCATTATGACTTGTATTTTACTTTTCTAACAAAGTCATTGGTCATAGAAAAATTGCTTTTGCTCTGGTCTTTCAACATGACAGAGATAGATCCGTAAGTCCTCAGTCCTGATTAATCAGTTACACTAACAAATAGAATATAATGTATTTGACAATAAGTGTGGATTCATGATACTTAGAGGTGTTAACCAAAAATTTTGTCTAACTCAATTACTTGCACTTTATATTTAAATAAATTGACTTAACTTGAATTTGATTGAAGAAAAAATCAGATAGAATGAACTACAAAATTCAGAATTGCTTCTAGCTCAAGACTAAAAATTTAAGTTTTAACATGTTTAACTGAGTTGACCAAGTCCAACAAGTACATTTTACTAGTTCTAGTAAAAGAATTTTGAGTGAAATCTAGCATAACTTGAATTATCATGTGTACATTTTTCTCATAAAATTTAGGTAGGCTCTCAATATCTCATGCATGGCATATATCTGTATTATTTCAGGATCCATTGCGTCCCTTGGTTTTAGGTGGTGATCCCTCAATATCATTTCCAGTTGTTAGAGCAATCCGTGAGAAGCTCAGAGGATCAATTGATGTTCTTCATTTTGGTGCACATCCTGGTCTTTCTGTCTCTTCTATGATATGTTGATTCTTCATGTTTTATTTCCTTAATTTATTTCAGGTTGGTATAAGATCATCAACATCAGAAGTGCGTGAACAAGCTATAGGACATGAAATGCTTACACTTTCCTTTGCACCAGGAGTGTCTCAGAGAATGAGGAGGTCTTTCTCTAAGACAGGTTCTCAACATTCAATTATGCATAAATTTACAATATAGAAAGATCAATATTGTTGTGTTATAGCATGCGTTTTTTTTTCTTAGTTTAAAGTTGAATAAAATTAATTTTTGTGATTGAGATATGTGTAAATTAATTAAGAGTATTAGTTAAGAAATTGAAAATGATTTTTTTCTATAATATATATATATATATATATATATATATATATATTAAAAATTAAAAGAGAGAAAATGTATTTTAATAATATTTTCAGATAAACTTTCATTTTTCATTTTTTATTCCTTAACAAGTGCTCTTAAAACATTATTTAACATATATCTTAATTTAAGTTGCATATTCGTATTAAAACATGTATTTTTTTTTAAAGGATGAGAATTAATTTTGTAAATTTAAAACAGACAAATCCTAAATGCTTTTACATTAAAAAAATTTACTCGAAGTTTCTTTTAAGAAGCCATTCAATAATTAAGGTGTGTTTAGGTCAGTTGTTAAAAAAGAAATATATTACTCTTTCCAATTACTTCTATAAAAAATAATTATCATTGGCATTTTTCTTCTAATTATAAGAAATAATTTTTTTAAATACGTTAATTATTTATTTATATTTATTGTAAAATTTATAATAATAAAATAATTTTATTATTTATATAAATATATATTTATTCATTTAGTGTATGTTAAAAAATGTTTGTAGATAATTTATATAAATAGCTTATAATTGTCGTTGGTTTTCTTTTTAACTTTTTTATTAAATTTCTCGATATAACTTATTAAATTAAGTTATTTCATTTTATTCTAATAAAATTTTAATTAAATTTAAGAAATAAATTATTGTTTAGATAAAATTATTAAATAAATATTTAAATAAGTTATGTAATTAAATATATTCTTAATGTATGAGTCACAAATTTTATTATTTATTATAGATATTTTTAAAATATATTATAAATTTATTATTTACTTTTAATAAAAAATGAGAAGCTATTAATTATATTTGTAAATGTTACAGTTACTTGTATAAAATAAGTTTTGCATGTAAATATATTTTATCTATTTAACAGTCATAACAACAAGAAAAAATACAATTAAATAAAAAAAACAAAAACTATTATATTAAAATTTCCCCTTTGTTTCATCAAAAAAATATTTAATTTAAAAAATAAAGTATTATTTCTCATAATTTATCGTGTATAAAATATTTATTTATGTTCACGTCAGCTAAAAAGCACACTATTTTGGCCTGTGTATTCAGTTGGCTTTTGTTCTGTTTATTAATGAAACGAGTGACAGTGTGTCTCTAGAACTAGAAATTCTAGAATCCCATTTAAAAGATGCCATCATCTCTTTCTCTTCGTAGCCTTAATTCACCGTCACCATTCTTCCATTGTCTTCCTTCAACCCCTTTCGTTTCGTTCCAATCACAAGCAATGGGTTCTTTCTCCTCCTCCTCCTCTTCTTCTTCTTACACCCAACAACAACAACATCAAAACAACCTCGACGAACACAAACTCTCGCACGTGCTGAAATACCACAACCAAACCAAACACGCTTTCAACCACTACGCCAGAGGCCCTCATGGGCTCGATTGGGCCAACCAGCCCAACCCATTTCGCAGGTACCTTTCTTCCCCTCTCCTCTCTCTCCTTCACTTCCCCACAGACTCTGACTCACAACAAAACGCACCGTTTTACCACTCCCTCTTCCACTCTCTCCCCTCTCCCAAACCCGTTTCCAAATCCACCATATCCCAATTCCTCTACGATTCCCTCGCTCTCTCCGCTTGGAAAACCACTGGCTTTTCCACTTGGTCCCTTAGGGTTAACCCTAGCAGCGGCAATTTGCACCCCACTGAAGCCTACATCGTTGCTCCACCCATACCCTCTATCTCTGATTCACCTTTTGTTGCTCATTATGCTCCAAAGGAGCATTCTTTGGAGCTTAGAGCTCAAATCCCATCTGGGTTTTTCCCCAAACATTTTCCCCCCAATTCCTTCCTTGTTGGGTTCACCTCTGTTTTCTGGCGCGAGGCTTGGAAATATGGGGAACGTGCTTTCAGGTACTGTAACCATGATGTTGGTCACGCCATTGGTGCTGTTACAATGGCTGCTGCGTGTCTTGGTTGGGATGTTAAGGTTTTGGACACACTGGGGTGTGAGGAGTTGAAGAGTCTAATGGGGCTTCGTGTTTTTCCCGAGTTTGAAATCCCGTCACGTGCTGTTAGAGGGAAGATTCCAGAGATTGAGTTTGAGCACCCTGATTGTGTTATGTTGGTTTATCCAAGTGGAGTTGGTGGGTTTGATGTGAATTTTAAGGAGTTAAGTTGTGCCATGTTGGAATTTGATAAGTTAGAGTGGAAAGGGAAGCCTAATTCCCTTAGCAAAGAGCATGTGTGTTGGGATGTTATTTATAGAACTGCTGAGGTTGTGAAGAAGCCTTTGACATTGGGGCATAGGTTCTTGGTTGAGCCATTTCAAAGGAGTGGTCTTTATAGTGAAGGTTCTTATAAGGACCTTACTGTTAGGCAAGTTGTCAGGAAGCGTAGAAGTGCTGTTGATATGGATGGAGTTACTAGTATTGAGAGGGATACGTTTTATCAGATTCTAGCACATTGTCTCCCTTCAGGTTGCCAAGCTGAAGGGAAGCAAAGGAGACAACTTGCATTGCCGTTTCGGGCACTTTCGTGGGATGCCGAGGTGCATGCTGCTTTGTTTGTTCATAGAGTGGAAGGGTTGCCACAAGGCTTATATTTGTTAGTGAGGAATCAGACGCATTTTAATGAGTTGAAGAAATCTATGCTCCCTGACTTTTCGTGGACCAAACCTGAGGGCTGTCCTGATGATCTTCCTTTGTATGAACTACTTAGATCCGATTGTCGGCAGCTTGCGAAGCAGCTTTCGTGCCACCAGGTACGTGATGATTAGTGATTCAATTTTTAGTGCATTGCTTTATGGAGTTTCTTATAGTCTGGAAACTATGTTGTTACCTATTACAGGATCAAGCAATTTTCTAGTTAAATTGTGAGATGCTTACTGGAGAGAAAAAAAGAACCAAATATTTAGGATGACAGTGTTAAGGGTTTGTTCCTATTGTTTTTAATAGTTAGGTGTTTTGAATTTGGCTTTTGCTTTTAAAGAGAGATTTTCTTTTTTGAAATTCAGGTTACAGGATTAGCAATATATTTAACTGTGCCACAATTCACACAAGCTAGTCGTCTGGTAGTCTTGTCCCTACTATTGAATAAGTGAATAAGCTGCTGTTTATTCTTAATAGCATCATAGTTTGGAATTTGAATCTGTGGGTGTGAAGACTAAGTTGTTTTCTTGCTTTATTATTCAAGAGCTACTGATTTTGAAGAAAAGAAAGGATTTAGGGTTTATGATTTATTTTGACCATTAACATTTCTAATGTAAAATGACTTTATTCCATTCATTGAATGACTCTATTAATAAGTCTTGCGTTTGCTAGGAATAGAGCCAAAATGATCCTTATAAGGGTTTAGTAGTCCTCTTCTTACAAGTTAGCTTTTGAGAGTGAGTTTGGTGTAAGTTTACTAATAGACACTAATAAATAATGGTCTTATCCGCAACTGGAATCTGAACATTTTCCATCTCTTGTTTTTTAAATGTGACACACACTTGCAGGACATTGCAAGTGATGGTTGCTTCAGCCTTGGTATGTTGGCCCGTATGGAACCCACTTTGCGTGAGAAGAATGTATGGATGTATCCACGATTATTTTGGGAGACTGGAGTCCTTGGACAGGTGCTGTACCTCGAGGCACATGCTGTTGGAATCTCTGCTACTGGAATTGGTTGCTTCTTTGATGACCCTGGTATGATTCTTTGTCTCATCATTGCTTTTAGAATTGGTTTGGTTGGTGGCAGTTATTTGTGATAAATGTTTCTTATTTTGCTTAGTCCTCAAAAAGATAAGTGCTTATACTGAGTTCTAAATGAATTTTTTCTTATATCTAATCATCGTTAGGGCAATTGTAGTTTCACACCAACTGAGCATTGATAACCTGGCATCCTTTTTCCGTGTTCCATTATGTTGACCAGCTTTACAATTTACTATTATGTTGTCACTTTTCTACAACCATTTCTCGTTTTAATGTTATGTTGAACTCAGTTAGATTTTGATTAAGAATACAGTACCACAATTAAATAAAATTATCAACAATGAAGCTAAACATCCATGCAATATCATAGAACACTACTTCTCATCATTTTGAGAATAAAATTTGAAAGCTCTCCATCAACTAGACCATTTAACTAAATAGAAATACCTATTCTCAGGAGAAATGGTGTCCTGTAGTGTACTAATGCAAATATTGACAAGTCTATAGTATTTGAAAATCTTGTGTTCTTTTGCAGTGCATCAGTTGCTTGGGTTAAAAGGATCAGCCTTTCAGAGCCTCTATCATTTTACTATTGGAGGTCCTGTCTTAGACAAGCGTATTATGAGTTTACCAGCATATCCAGGCCCTGATGTTGATGCTTGATGACTTCAACTTTCCATTCAATGTTTACAGAAACTTACATAACAAGTGGCCTGTCAGATGAATCTCTTTACCAAAACACTTCATTTAACTAGTTATAAACCTCTGTGTATATTTCTGTATATGTGAGTTCCTCCACATAGGTAAAATTTTGTCCGCATACACAACTGCATATTTGATAATTTCTGGTAACTTTGCTAACAATCTACATTGTTGTTTAGTAAATGTGTAATAAATCTGGATTTCTTATTATAGTTAAAGAGTAACAAATGTAATGATGAATAATTGGTAAATCATTCTGCTGTATAGTAGCCAGCAACATCATTCTGCTATATATGAGCCACAATGGCTTTGTATCACAATTTTTCGCGTTTGGTATAATTCTTAGATTTCTCTCATTCGTACCTTGTTTAACCTGGTATCATGGCGATGACATCTATACCCTGAAGGTATTTTTTCCTGCTACACGAATTTTTATCCTTTAATTTTCTCACATTTTCATTAGTTTCTCAAATTTCACAGTTCTCTTTCTACTTGTTTTCATTGGTGGCATGAAAGCGAGACTAAATTCATATAAACAAAAAGGGGTTATCCGTCAAATAAATGGGTTATAAAGAAATTTATTACACTTTATTGGAGCCATCATCTATGTACAATACATGGACTAAAATGAAACACCCAAAATCTCTGTACTCTTGACTTGTTTATTCATTATTACCAAGTAATTTGTGCATTTACCCTTACATAAATTATCAAAGTAGAGAAAATTAAGGGCTGACAATTTTTTTTTTCAAATTAAATCTGACCCCAGCGAAAATAATCCATCACTCAATTCCTATAGCTTTCAATATTTCACTAACAAAACATGTTATTACCCACTGACAGATTATGTAAAGTCTAACAAAACATAGCCCTCAATAAAAAATAAAGGCCAAAAAGAGTTAAGAGAGGACGTAGTCTAGATAAATGCTTGATGTAAGGATCAATGCCTACTATCTATATTATTATTATTATTTCCAGTAAAATGTCACGTGGCATTTTTCTAATTTTTAAATTCTTTCATTAAATTTTATAAAAAATAATATATTTTATTTTTAAAATATATTGATTAATTTAAATAATTTTTTTTATTTCATTTTTATGCTCATTAAATTTTTTTGTTTTTAATCTTTCACTTATTATTGTGTATTTTATAATTTCTTTACAATTAAAATAATATCAAGTAAATTTATATGTACTAAATAAATAAATTTATATCTTGTTCTTTAAGTAAACTTTAATTTTTTATAAAATATACGCTTAACATAAATAAAAATAATTTTAAATTATTAATAATATAATATAAAAATAATAACATAAAATAACTTTTATGCATTATTAATAATATTCACCAAAAGTGGAATAGGAAAAAATAGGGAGCTCAGATGCAGATTATTCCATCTAACTAGAAGATGAGAGTGATTGACCCATCAATCACAAGAATTTCCTCATAACTCCCTATGAATGCGCCAGCCGGGAATCGAACCCGGGTCTGTACCGTGGCAGGGTACTATTCTACCACTAGACCACTGGTGCTTTTCTGTTTACATAATAATATATTTATTATTTTTCTACGTGATATTCGTATAATTTTTTGAAAAATATTTTTATAAGAAAAAGAAAGGATGATATATATTTTTATTTTAAATTAAAAATATTATGTATTATTTATTATGGTAAATATATTATTATTATATTAAATTTATGTTAATATAATTTAAAATATATTTATTTAAATATAAATTTATCCTCCTTCTAAAATAACTCCTTAAATAAAAATAAGATAGCATAGAAGTAGAATAGATTTATATTTTATTTCATAATTAATATTTACTAAAACAATGGACTAAATTACATTATGCAAATATAGACATGAATTCTATTCTTGATTACATTATGTTATTATTTCATGAATTTGCATTACATGACAAATTATGAATTTGCACTTAGAGAAAAAATTATATTAAAAAATAAAATAAAAATAAGTTTATAAAATAAATTTATTATATTAAATAAAAAAATAATAGTTATTTTTTTTATATAAAATTAGTGCTTTTATCTTCTAGTTTAAGAGTCAAATTCAATTTCATCATCCAACTTTATTTTAATTTATTTTAATCTTTTAACTTTTCAAAATACTTCAAATAAGTCTTTTTTATTATTATTAAAAACGTTAATTCTATTAATATTTTTTATTTTTTTATTATATGTATTATTTTGCAATTTTCATAATTTCTTCTTAAATATGTATACTGTTCATAAATTTTTTTTATTGAATTTCTGATTTCACTTTCTAAGATTGCAAGTAACTCTAAGAGTAACAATATGTCCCATTATCTACATTGGCAACAAAATGTATGGTATGGAATAAAGAATGATTATAATAAACTAGTATTAAAAGTGAAAGTTGATTCACATACAAAAAATAAACCATGTGCACATCTCAAATAAATGCACAGTAATAAAAATCAATTGAACTGCATGATATTCTAACGAATCGGGCTATTAAATTAAACAAAATGAAAATTATGGTTATAGTTTTTAAGATCCATAAATCAATGAAACCAATAAACTGTCTGTGTGGCAGCTCAAAGAACAAACATAGCCATGTATAATAACAAGCAATGATGTAATGTGATGTGTTATGATATACTTATAATACCAAAAAAATTTAAATTTTAAGATATGATACAATTTAGATACTTAAATATAAATTTAAAGAAATAATATTTATAAAAAAATTTTAATAATTAATTTATATTAATGTCATTTACATATCAATGATCATATTTTATAAAAAAATATATACGATCATATCTTTTTCTTGTTTATGAACACATCAAAAAATTATATATTTTATCTTTTATTCTAAGTTAGAATTTCATAAAAGAAATAGTAGTTTTATATATAAAAAAAAATACATGTCTCCTCTATAGTGACAAATGCTTAAAATAGAGCATGATAATCTTGAAGTTCTAATAAATCAAAGTTACTTGAAATTCTAAAAATAGAGTCAAAACTAAAACTCATTTTTTGTCATAAAAAACAACAGTTGAAAAATGTAAGAATAACATTTTTACTTTATTGCTGTAAAATGAATAGAAAAAATGAGATTATAAAAGAGTAAATTTGTGAGATTTTACCACCACAGCAATAGAGAAGAGGAACAAAGTTCATAATATACTCACTATGATCTGAAGCCCAAAAATCTTCTCCTTGATGAGAACGAGGAACTCAAAGTCTCTAACTTTGCGCCCTTTCTATCTTGTCGGAGCAACAAAGATCCAACGAGATGCTCCTCACACAGTGCGAAATGTCGACTTACGTGGTGCTAGAGGTGTTGAAGAAGAAAGGATATGATGGGTCGAAGACTGATATATGATTGTGCAGGGTTATCCTCTTCGCTTTGCTTTTTAGGTACCTTCCATTTCAATGTTGATATACGGCTCCAAAGTTCAGGAACTGTGAAGCCTAAAATTAAACCTCAAAACAATGACAGAAATGGAGAAATGAGTGAGTTCTGAACCTTAGTTGATTTTTGATTTTTGGGTGAGTTTTGGTTTTGTTCCTAACTCATAAATAATAGTGAAAATGGAGAAATGAAAGACAGATTGAAACTTCTCATTTTAATATTATAAATTTACTCAAGCTGACCATTGTTTTTAGTTGAGCCAATTTAGACATATTTTTGAGTCATATTAGACTATTTATAACTGTATCAAGTTTAAATTTAATTTTCGATACTTCTGAGATACATGTACTTTGTCATTTTTCTCATTATGCAAGTGGTTATAATTTTTTTCTTAATTATTTGTTATCTAGGGTAGTATAATCCCTAGATGAGAAATAACATACATTATCTTTGATTTTTTTTTATTGGTTATGCTTTTGTGTTGTATAGTTTCTTGTTTTTTTTCGAAAGTGATTAATACATTCTGAAATTTTATGTGGGATATAAAATCTAGAGAAAAGAAAAAAAATGCAGAAAAAGAAGAGAATAGGAAAGTTGCAACCCTTCTTTGTGACAAAGAGGAATTAGCCACTTTCTTATATACATAGTTAAGTATGCTTTAATTAAATTGAAAAATATATAACTCTTTTAAATTATTACTCTTGTTTATTTTATCTTTAAATGTCAAATTAAATGTTTAATTATACTTTTTGGTTCTCTTAATCTGAATTATATACAATTTTGATTTATCAAATTTTTGAGTTAACTAACTTGTCCATTTTTAATTTTAAAATTTATTTTAATGTTACATAAGTTTTTCTCTTATTTTATTAAATATTTTAAGTGAGTTTTTATATGATCTATAGTTAACATAAATTAAAAAAATTATTATTTATAATACAATATAAATTGTTGATACCATAAAAATATTATAAAAGAAAAAAACAGAGAGCTCAGATGCACATATCTCATCTATCCAGAAGATGAGAGTGATTGACCCATCAATCACAGGAATTTCCTCATAACTCCCTACAAATGCACCAGCCGGGAATCGAACCCGAATCTGCACCGTGGCAAGGTACAGTTATACCACTAGATCACAGGTACTCTTTGTTTAATAAAAATAAATAATATATTTGATAACTGTTTATACTATTTTCATATAAATTTATTTAATCTTACTGAAAGAGATTTTGAAAAAATAAAATAAAATAAAAATATTATATATTATATATGATAATGAATATATTATTAATATATTAATTATATTTTTATTTAAAATATAAATTTTGTCTTCCCTTTTTCTCTCTTTTAAAACTTTTCTTTTCAAATGATTTTTTAAATAAAATAAAATAAAATAAGATAACATAAAAGTAAAATAAATTTATATTTTATTTGATAACTAAAATATACTAAAACAATGGACTAAATTACATTATGTTATGTTTTTATTTTTATTTTTGTCTTAATTATCTTATAGAATAAATTTTATATTAAAAAATATAATAGAAAAATTTTATAAAATAAATTTATTATATTAAATATAAAAAAATAAAATAATTATGTTATTTTATTTTTGGTAAAATTAGTATTTTCATTTTCTAACTCTAGGATAAAATTTTATTGGTTCTCCAATTTTATTTTGATTCATTTTAATTTTCTATTTTTTAAAAATATTTTAAATAATTATTTTTTCTGTTAAAACGGTTAACTCTATTAATATTTTTTTTATCTTTTTATGCTACAATGTACTGTTTTACACTGTTTATTATTATTATTTTTTCTCAAATAGGTGCATTGTTTATCGTTTTTTTCTTCTTAAATTTTCAAATTCTCTTTCTAAAATCACAAGTGTCTCCAAACCGAGAATAATAATCTGTCTCATTTTTCCACATTGGCAACAAAGTGTATGATAAAAAAAAAATGATTATCATAATAAGTAGTATTAACAATGAAGGTTAATTCACATAAAGAACAAAACATATACACATCTCCATCAACAAACAGTCAAGACTCTGAATTAGACTGAACTAGTACACCTATTGCATCATCCCACAACAAATTTATTAACTTCTTCATATGTTTCCTTTGGAGTTGTATAATGTGTGCTAAGTATTTAACATTCCTTACAAGAGTGGATCTTTGAAGCATTAATTAGAAATTTTTTGCCTAAATATTTTCCCATCATTCATGGACTTGAGGAAGAAAACGAAATTGGAGATTTGAAAGGAAAAAATTCATTACCTTTCTATTTGGCACATAAAAAAATTGTGCATGGCAAATAGGAAGGTAATGAATCACCTGGCTGTCAAGCTTTAAATACCTATATATATTATCCAAAATATACAAAAACCTGGTGATGTTGTTAACAAAAATTGTGGTGCAAACGTAATAAACTTCGTATTAAAGAGAAAATTGTTCTCTCACCTAATTTGCCCTCATAAGAACAACACTCGGAAGAGAGCCTACTTGAACAATGCAGTGTTTAAGATTCAAGTTGACTTTGCTTCAATTGTACATCGTAAAGTTGTCATCCCTTGGAAAATTGACTGCCTTTCATCATGCTAAGAATAGAATTGATCATCAAGTTAAGCTGAAAATTGACATATGTACATATTCATAAATAGTCCCAATACATTTTTTCCGTGCATTTCTGTATGTTCATCAAAGTCATGAATTTACAAGAGGTAAAAGTACATACAAAATGAAAATTCTCTTATTGAAAAAATAAAGTTATGTATAGACATGATGGATAGCTTTTCAGCAAATCCTCTAGCAGTACACTGATATCGACAAATAATCGATGAATGACATTATCTGCCATTCTTGATGGAGCCAGGAACACATGTACCTGATGCATTGTTAAAAAAATTTGTAGTTCCTGCAGAAAAGATGATCCACGATCACACTACTAAGATCATATTTGTTCCATTTTGCATTATTTGAACTAAAATTATTTTTGACATCAACAGTCAGGCGGCAGTCCAAGTTTCCTCTATTTGGAAGAGTCACATCTTTCATGTTGTAGAGTATGGGGTATGCTATTTGCAAAAAGGTTCACAATTATAAATCATTGTATATTGCTATCCATGCTGCTAGTCAATGCGTAAAGTGACCTCTTAATATTCCAATTCATCAGGATGCTCCTGCAGAGTGAATACTAGTGATTCCACTAGCAAATCCAATGCCAAGATGTATGAAAGAATGAAGCTTAGGAATAAGGGACTGAAGGAGTGAAATGTTGCACATTGAAGGAGGTGCTGATAGAACAGAACTCAGTGGAGGTGTATTCTAAAATTTCAAGTTGCCAATTGTTTCAATGTGCATTTACGTTCCCCAGTCAAAGCCAGTGCTAAGTTTATTATCAATATGTATGATTCACCTCACAGCTTGAGTGTCCTAGCTTCTTGATATGAGCATTGACTTTCAGGGACTTTAAACTTAGAAGCTTAACTAGCTCCAACTTACATCTGCAGAGTGTAACTTCCACATGGTGATGGTGACTGGTGATGGTTAACTGCAACAGCAATGAGTCAATCGCATAAAAAATGCCAAGTCTCAAAAGAACACTGGGAAATTCCACTTCACATGAAGTGATTACAGCATCCACTAATGGAACCAAATCAATATTTAAATGAATCCAAGAAAAGTCCCAGTGTAAGGCCAGCCTTCCAATAATTAAACATGGAAATTATGCTCCTTTTCTTGCCAACAAAAGGAAGAGAAGCCCCGTACATGAGAGCCCCAATGCCTTCCACAACAGCCACAGCCAAAGCAGCAGATAGAATATCCCAGTCACCAGTTTGTCCAATAACAGTGGCAAAAGCAGTTGCACAATAAAATCCAACCAGGAAGAAAAGAAGCTTCATCGGAAGATTTTTCTTTACCTCCTGAATTTTAGAACCTAACTTGGTCTGAAACTCTTGAATCACTCTGATTATGCGGGTCCTTCCATTAGTGCCATTTGACGTGGAAGGACTAAAACTGCTGTCATTTATGCTGCTTCTAACTGACATAGTCATCCTCCTGAAGAGGAACAAAAAGACATTTCAAGAAAATGTTCACACAATAATACATGGTTCTCTACATATAATTAACTTTTGATGTTTCAAACAGCATATATGCATGTGCAAACACATGTACATGTTCATGTTCATATTCATATCCCAAAATAACTGAAAATATCAACCATTTTGAATATAGCCTACCCTTTTAAATACAATTTTGTGGAAGAACACAGATATTATCTTCTTTATAATTTCATATCAAATTAAATTTATCAAAATTTTTGTAATGAAATACATTCCAACCATCCAGCGAAGATAACTTCCAACATATTAAAAAATCTCTATTCATCATCTGGAATGGTGCTTAAAGACCTAAAAACAACCCTTTCTCATTACTTTGAATACTAGAGTAGAACTGTAACAACAAAGACAGGTTCATAATACCATAGTGTACACCCACACATCTCAAGCTCCATCTCTGCATTTATTCATTACAGAACCTCCAACTATGCTACATATTTCTAAAGTTATCTCATTATATGTCCCAGACTCTTTTTGGGATAGAATATCATAAGCATAAACTGCCACTGGACTTACTTGAAATTTACTATTAAACAAGGTTGAGCAAAACTGAAGGAGAAGCATGGAGAGCGTTGCTTCTGGCCAAATGTGGCTTTGTAAAACAATGCAGAGAGACTAACTTTAGAAACTCCTGAACAGATAGAATCCAGAGACACAACTTTGGCACTTGTCATACAATTGGATGATGTCATTCTTTTTGCAAACAACACAGGTGTCGTCACTCCTAGAGATGATACCAAATGTAAGAAACATCAATCGGAACAATACTACCACCAGATACATACAAGGACAATTTGTGTAATCATGAACAATTGAAATACCTAAATCAACTTTCATTAATTATAAGGGATACAATTAAGGGTCTTGCAGACCAGTGTCCAAAAGACATTATTTTTGTGTGTCTAAACTATAAGTATCCTCTGTAGAAGGTAAATTTGGTCGAGTCATGAACATCTTCAGCATGTTGAGATTAGCTTTTCCAGCGAGGACTTTTTCCATACACAAAATTCAAACTCGAGGCCTGACTTTAAGAGACATCAAGCATGTACCACTTGAGCTAATAAATAAAAAGCCTTCATTGAAAATCACATTAGGCATGTATTGAAAATTACTGAAGGAGTGTATTGTTACACTTTTTTAATTAAACAAAATTCACTTTTGACACTGGTTAGCATATCCCTACAATAAGTAGAACCATTAAATAACTGGGAATTGCAAATCTTTTCTGTAATGAGTTTATGACAGAAACAATGAACATAACAGAGTGAATTTAATTGCTTACAAACAGTGCCTTTCAACTTTTTAATTGGTGTTTTTTCATCATATCTGTGTAATTATCTAACTCAATTCAAATGCTTATCTTCATTGCTTGATTAAAATACCAAAAAAAGACCCAAAAAAAAATGAAGTCATTGAAACCCAAATTGAAAACCGCAGCAAATGGGTGTTTGAGAAATAAAAAGAAAAAAAGTAAAGTTAGAAGCTTACTGTGCGTAGTGTTGGTGAGAATTTAGTGTGAAAATTAGGTTATGAAGGGGTTCTTGCTTCGCTCACTTCGTTCAGATAACAGTAACATCACACTCTTTTGGTTTTACTCTTTCAATCGATTGAACTCTTAACATTTCTGAACACAAAATACGTTTCGGAAGGGGGAAAATGTTGCTGGTCTGGTGCGTGTGTGCCACCATCGCCACAACTCTCTCATTTCAATTCAAAGTACTATTTTTATGTTTTTAATGTATTTTTACATAATTTTTAATAAAAAAATATTTATTAATTCTTTAATTAATATCCATAAAATTTTGATGATTAAAACTTTTTTGGTACAAAGTTTTTTTTTTTTTTTTAACTAAAGCAGGTTTAGTTACACAAGTTATTGTGTTCATTTATTTTCTTTTCTCGTAAAACTATTTTCTTTAAAGTGTACAAAATGTCGATAAAATGAATTTTATTGTGATCATATACAAAAAAACATTATATTGTATTATGTTAGGCTTTGTTGATACATTGGCATCTTTAATTATTAAACAAAAGTAGAAAAAATCAAAATAAATAAAAAAAATCTCTTAATTAGATCAAAGTGATAGTAAACAATTTTTTTAATCATTGGTTTGTGATTTGCAGCCCTATGTTTGGTTCATTCAAGGATTTTCATCTGTAATTGGTGTGAATTTCATACTTAAAAATAAAAAATATATCAGTTTTTAAAATGTTGTATTATATAATAAATATGGGTATGTTTGATGGTATGATGATTTTTTTTTTCCTTCTAACAATGAAGTTGTGACATATCAGTGATACTTTTTTCACTAAGCTTATAATTTTAAAAAAAAATTGGCCTATGATAATTGATTTGTATGTTTAGGTTAAGCAAATGTTAACGAAAGATTTAACCTTGATTCATTTGTAAATTTTAAACATTATTTAAAAATAAAACTCTTTCTTTAAGTGAATTTGTTTAACTACTCCAATAATGTGACACCTGCTTTAATGATCTAAACAATTTACACTAGTCAAATATGATCATCTCAAAACAAATACGTGCATATGTACACTAATAAACTAACCGTGATTAATATTAACATGTACCCATTTATACAAATAAAATGAACAAGAAATTATTCTAATTTGAATCAATTTGTCTACAATCATTAATAATAAGAAGAAAAAGAAGAAGAAAAATTAACTTTTTATTTTAAATTTAAGTAGATTAATGTATTCCAAAACAATTGTTTATATTGGATTCCCAATTTTTTAATGACCAAAATATAAATGGAGGCATCATTTATATCCTCCAACGAGAATAGGAGAAGCATATATTATGATATTATCAATGTTTGTAAACAAAATTCCTTCCAAAGCATTTCCTTAAGTAGAAATGAAATGATCTTTTAAACACACAACTTCTGATTGCTATATTGCATTTAGTTGCTCACTTAAAAAATGGATAAAATTTATTTATACGAGATCACTTCCATTGCCAAAAATCAATAATACATATTTCTATGCCATTTCTGAGTATAAATGGGAGGCTAAGTATATGTGGAGAATGTGAACCTGTAACAAGATATTGATCAATCTACTGTCCTGCTTCTACCATACAACAATATTCATGAGCTATGCATCTTGGCCCTATTTCCCTCAAATAAAAAAACAAAGAAAAAGAAAAAGAGGGCATTATGGAACATTCAGCAGAAATACAATCATCATATAATAAGAATCTATATGGAAACAAAATTAGAAGGTAAATATTAAGCCAGTCCTTTTACAGAAGGACACCAAAAAATAATACAAATCTTGTTGCTTTTGTTGAGTCCTCAATCAAAATTACATACAATTCTTCTCTCTTTGGAAGTGTCAAAAGCGTGAACAGGTTTCTGGCACAAGTTGATGAAACAGAGTAGAAAGCTGCCACCTGTTTGGACTCAAAGCAAGAATATCATCTGAGTAGCTGAAGATTTGTTGCAATGTGCAAAGCACATATATAGTGCTCTCAAACCATTTGCAGAAATTTCTCGTGCTTCTTTATAGAATCAATCCAGACCTTATACCTTTGATCGTCTAAATTCAAACCATATCTCATAGTGATTGAATAGCAAGCTACCGTGTGTATGTTTCCCAAGATACTCAAGCCCCAAACTTGTAAGCCTCTTTGTGCATTCCTCTCCTCCTAACCTTGAACAGAACTTTATATTGTGCGATACAAAGATTCGTCCATCATAAGGTTTCAATTTAGATGCTAATCTTTCCAGTCCAGTCCACACAAGTTTATCAGGCATGTGAAGAAATACAGCGCTAGCATAAATCAAATCATACATTACACCAGAATCAAACTTGCTGAAATCCATGTCATCCCCCTTAACTATCAAAGGCCGTTTGTGCAAGAGGCCTTGGGCAGGAAGCTCGTACCTAAATGCAGCCATCAAAGAAAGATCATCCCTTTCAAGACAATGGAAGTGTTCAGGATTTAAATATCGAATGAAATGCAATCCAACTCGAAGTGTGCCACAACCAATCTCTAGCACCTGCGAGTCTGGTCTGAGGTGAGTGGTTTGAGCAAGAAATTCAAACACGTCTCTTCCCCCTGCCCAAGGTTCACCATAGTTGCTATGGTGCTCTTCAACTAGGAGTTCCCCAGGGCATGGCAAGGCCGTGTGATTATTTGATTCAGGTCCCTCATAGTGAGATATGCCCTTAAATCTACATTTGGAAGAAATTGAAATCAGAAAACCCAAAAGGACATTCATTCAGTAATGCTAAATAAAATGAAATTAGAAACCACAACCAAGCAACAAACGTATATGTATCACTTAAGAGGCTACCAAAACATTGAGGTCCTTTATTTGGTATCTTATCAAGAGAAAGAGACAAAGACAGGGTCATGAACAAGGACAAGGAACGCGATTTCTAAAGTTAAAAAGAGATCATAATGCAAAAATATAGCATGCTGTAGTACATTTGCTCATTCATTTTGATAAAAAGTGTTTGACAAAAAGCTGAGTCAGAACTATATTATACAGTGTTTGAAGTTGAAAAGCCCAGTGGATTATTCAAAATCAAACATATAAGTACTGAAAGGATTACATTACACTACTGCAGAGACGAAAAAGGCAGAAGGACTGAATTTTCTAGGAACACCTATATTTTCACTCATTCTCTTGCATCTTCTCTCACTTTTAATGACTCCAGTACAATTTCAGTGCTACATACAATTCATCCAGTTAATTTACTTTTCTATATTGGCTAATATGTGCTATACAAATCGTTAGAACCAATCCTCCCATCCCATCCATGTTCTCTCTCTACCAAACAGCAACTTTCATTACAAACTGGAAATGACATGAATTCTCAGAAATTATAAATCTGAAGACTTAATAAAATGAATAAGATTAAAAAAATGGTAATCCCAAAACAAAAGTATACAAATTTAACAAACAAGTGGATAAAACAAATTGAGAGCTTGGAAGGATCTTACTGTCTAAGATCCTCAAGTTGCTGGGCCCTGGTGCGAGGGTTAATACCCTTGCGAAGCACATTGTCATGCATATGAAGCCCGTTTGCTCGGATTTGATCTTTCACCCACTCAACATCCTCCTTCCTTGTCGATAAGGGAACATTAATACGGCTAGACTCGGAAAGACCGATAGCAACACTCCTTGCATCAGAGGCAGAAATGTCTGAAGTTGAAGGGCAGGAGCAAGATGAAAGAGAGGACAAAAGGAAGAACAGAAAAACAGCAGCCACCAAAGCAGATAGAACCAGAACAGGCACTGATATCACCACACCCTTCGACATAGCCCGCGAAGCTGAGAGTGCCATCTATGGCTGATTACAGCTCTTAGTCCAAGCCTATGAATCTAGCAGTAGCAGGCAAATCAAAACTAAGTATACATGCTTTTGCTCAGGGATAATAGATTTATAATTATAATTACCTAAATGCTACTAATTGAACCACAAAGCAATGAAATCCTAATTGAATGGCATAAAAATTTACTTAATTTCAACTCTAAGTAACATATCATGCATAAAAATGAACAGAATTAAATCAAAACCCGAATGAAAATTCCATCTATGGTTTATATAGAATCATGTAGCATAAAGTGACATATTTTAAAAACCTATTTGTGTATTAGAAAGTGACCCAGTTAGAGAATTCAAGCAATGGACAAATCCACACACACTAATTGCATTATCAACAGCTACTTCAATTGAAATATAATATAGCGGACACCTTGAGCAAAATCATGAAATGGGGTTTAAACAGAAACACTAAGAAGAGGAAAAAGTGAAGAACTTGCATATTGTATTATAAGAAAAAAGACACCAAGAGAAGCAAAACGTTCCCATGAATCATACATAAAACGTAAGAATCCGTACCCGTTAGAGTGTAGATCTAGTGGGGGATAGCGCCAATGGCGTGGAATGCGATGAGAGAGAGAGAGAGAGAGAGAGAGAGAGAGAGAGAATAAGAGAGAAATAAGGAACCAAGAACAAGAGAAGAACAAGAGCTAACCCATGTTTTGTGGTCCCGGTCGGCTATTGAAAATATTATTGTATTGATGAAAAATCCTCTAAAGTTTAATTTTAATGTATTCACAGAATAAAACATCATTTTTTTACTATTTACAAATATAATTAAATTAATAAATAATAAATTTTATTAAAATTATAGCACTTAAATATTATTATGTAACTTTTAATGTGTTGAATTTTATAATTTTTATAAAAAATATTATATATAAGTTTTTATTGTATATTCTTAAACACAATTTAAAAAATATATAATATTTATATATAAAAAATATTTAAAAAATAAATAATTATATTGTTGAAATAAAAATATTATTTACACACATAAAAATATTTTTATATAATTAAATGAAATTTATATGAATATATAAACCTTAATATTTATATACTAAAATGACATAAAATTTATTTCATAATAAAAAATTTATATTAATAATTTTTTTCTTAAAAATGTAAAATTTATTTTGATAAAAGGTCTACATCTAATGTATCACATTATCAAATCAGAAAATTAATTTCTATTAAAAATAATAAAAAAATATTGAAGTACCAATTAAATAATTAAAAGTATATTTTATTAAGATAAAATATTAGAAGACAGTTATTTTTATGATTTTAATATAATATTTTAAAATAATAATTTTCATTATTAAATTTTATTTTAAACTATTAAAAATAGCAAAAAAAAAGGAAATTTATTATCACTCTAAAATGTCTATCATCACCTCATTTAAAATATTTTATAAAAAATTATTGTATAAAAAATTATTTAAGGAGGTGTGACAATAAATATTTTAGAGTAAAAATAAACTTACTAAAAAAAACATTTATCATATTTTAAAATATTTAAATAACAAATGTGTTTTTTTAATAAAATATTCTTATCTTTTAATATTTTAACTTTTAATTATAAATGCGTGTTTTATTTTATTAAATATTTATTTTATATAAAATTTTTTTATATTTATCACAAAATTAACTCAATAGCCATTGACAATTTAGTTTGTTAAATAAAAATAAATAAATAAATAAAATAGTGATATATTATATTCCTATAAAAAATTACACACTCTATTTAAAAGCATATTTTATTGAAGTAAATTGATTTTTTAAATTTTAATTTTTTTATTTCAATTTATTAATTTATAAAAGTACTTTAAATAAGTTATTTTTTATAAAATGTTAATTCTTTTAAAAAATTACTATTAATTTTCTTTCACATTATAAATTCTTTTAAAAACACATTATATTCTTATAAATTATTTATTTATTAATTTAATATTTCTATTCTTTTTTTTCATTCTTTCACACTTCATCAATGTCTTTTGGTCATTTTCTTTTCCATTTTTGAACTGTGATAAACAAATTTTCAAATTTTTTTCTTTTTCTTCTTCTTCTTCTTATCATTACATGCACTTCTTTTCCCTTTCAAATTCAACAAAAAAATTATTATTTTTTTATCCAACAAAAATATAATAAAATAATTTTTTAACTCAAATAGTATTATCTAATTCAATTAAGATTGATTGCAATAAAATATACCACTTTTTCATAAAAAAAGTATGCAATAAAAATTTATGTATGATAAAATTTTATGAAACATAATGGGATATCACATAATTTAATGTATAAATAATATTAAATATTATAAATATTAATAATTTTGTATATTTAGACAACGTTAAAAAAATCAAAATTCTTAAGCAACTACCCGTTTTGTGCAATAAAATAATAATAATAAAAGAAAAATAAAACGACAACTGCGTAATCGTTATGTTTTGTTTGGTTTCCTTCCGCGAAGGAGTAGGGTTTTGTACTGTTACTCATTGTCACCAACACGCTTTTACTTTACTGCATCAGCACTTCATCTTTACTCCTTCAAATTTCCAACAAGGTACCCCATTTCAAATCTCAGATCTTTCTTCCCTTTTGTTTCTTTTGTTTGTTTAAGGTTGTATCTTTTGTGCCCACATGTTATCTTCTCCAAAGTCTACCCCTTTTCCCCCTCCCCATAATTTAGGGTTTGGTGTGGTGATAAAACCACAATAATTTCTGGGAATTTCTTGTGACATTTGATAATTATAGATTTTTATTTTGCTTGCGAATTAGGGTTCATTGATTCTTTACAGCGTTTGGTTGTAGCTAATAGCTATCTCCTCTTATTAATTTTTTTTCTTTAATTTCTTAGGTTCGAGGGTATTATGCTTGCTGGATTCATTCTCTTGCTGAAATGCAGTCTTTCTAGGTAGAAAGCTCGTTCCCACCACTTCATTTGTATATTATTTTGTTTTCTTTCATTTTTTATATGATGTTTTGGTATTTTATTTTGAATATTTACAATTTTATGTTGTGCAATGCTGGAATTTTTCTGACTAATTGGCCTTTCTAAATATGAACTTCACGTGCCTTAGGATTAGAAACTAGATTTTTACTTGTGGGTAGTAAATTTGATATTTGTACCCAAAGCTATCCCTACATTATGTTCAATTTCATTTTAATTGTTGCATTTTCAACTAGTTCAATATAGTAATGCTAGTAGCTGAAATATTGAGTCACTGGATCAAAGACCAAGGGTCCGTTTATTTCAGTTTTTTTTAAATGAAAAAGTGCTTTTATAATTAATAGGTATGTTTTAAAAAAATTATAAAAGTTACCCAAGTTTTTTTTTTTTTTCAAAGAAAACTTGAAAAAAGCTGTTTTGTGTGTTTCTCCAAAGCTGAAAATAGTAGCTTCTGAAAAAGGACTTTGTTTTTATCAAGTTTAACAAAATGGGCTTTAGACCATGAGGAGATCTTTGGTGATATACTTCCAACTTCCAAGACTTCTGGATATATGACTAGTTCATAGCCAATTTGAAGTGGATAGGTGTAAGGAGAAATATGACTGAACTAGGTTATTAGTTGCCAATTAGTAGTTAGAAATGTATTCTTCACTCTATAGGCAAATGATCCATTGAGTTTGCCTCCTGAATCAAATTACTTATGAAATCTTAGAACTTCATATGTTCTCTATATTATATTTCTGGAATGAACATTTTTTAAATACTGGAAGTTGTAATGTAAGACATAGAACAATTAGAACCTTCAGTTTTAAACATGCTATACACAGAGAGAGGATTGAATGATTGTACACTTGTAGTTGTAGAGTGTTATAGGTCTAAGAAGATGTGGAGAAGAAAGCCTTGGATATTCTATCAAAAACAGTAACGTACTAAATGGTATCAGAAGCTGCAGAATAAAATTTCTATTAATAAACTTTGATCTCATTAGTGGCAGACTGGTAGTTGCTTACATGTTGTGTTCTTGATTTGTTATATACTTTATCAACAATGATGTAATGTAATTATTTGCTTAATTGATTATCCCTCTTTTTGTGTTAATTGTCATTTGTGTGATATTATTATCTCTCTTTCTCACATTAGGGTGCTCCTATTTTCCTAGTATAAATATTCAGAAATATCTTTGAAGGCCTGGGACATGGTTGGATGAGTTTTTACATTTTAACTTTCCCCTAACGACTACCCTAAATCCACTGGGCATGAAGCATTGTGTGAAATGATATAAGTTTTCAATTGCTAGAAAGAAGAATATGGGATTGCATTTGCACATTGCTTTTAGCATGTGCACATTTCCTTTGAATGTCACCCACACATAGTACATGTGTTTTCAGTCTCTTCTTTGGCCATATTGTAATGGAATCTGTTTTCTTTACCTGCTGACTGTAAGCACGGTAGTTGTGAAATATGTATTGAACAATCATGTAATGTAGAAAAATAAGTGATTTCTGCACTGAACAGGTTGATTGAACTTCTTTGAAAGCTTGCGGGTTGTGTTTGGAGCTGAAGCACCCACTCTCACATATTTGGCACCTAATTCTCTTAATTTTGATTCTGTTGACAGAAAGCTTTTTCCACTGTCCCTTTCTTGGTGTTAGCTATGCTACCCACTGGAGCAAAAGAGACTCAATTACGTGAGAGCAACAGTCAGAAGGTCCATCCTCAACCCATGGAAGATGCCATGAATCAGAATCCAGAAGCTATGGAAACCCTAATATCTAAAATTTTTGCAAATATCTCTTCCTTGAAGTCTGCTTATATCCAGCTGCAAGCTGCTCATACTCCCTATGACCCTGATAAAATCCACACTGCTGATAAACTTGTTATTAGCGAGCTGAAAAATCTGTCTGAACTCAAGCATTTCTACAGGGAAAACAACCCAAAACCAGTGTGTGTTTCTCCCCAAGATTCGCGTTTAGCTGCAGAAATTCAAGAACAACAGAGCCTTCTGAAAACTTATGAGGTCATGGTGAAGAAATTCCAATCTGAAATCCAGAATAAAGATTCAGAGATCCATCAATTGCAGCAGCAGATTGAGGAGGCTAGCCAGAAGCGCGCAAAACTTGAAAAAAATCTGAAGCTTAGAGGTTTATCAACCAAAGAATCAGGAGATGAAAATGGATTTTTCCCTGTTGATTTAACTCCAGATCTCTTCACTTCTTCTATGGAAGCAGCTGCAAAAGCCATTCATGATTTTTCCAAACCTTTGATCAACATGATGAAAGCAGCTGGGTGGGATCTTGATGCTGCTGCCAATTCAATTGAACCTGATGTTGTTTATGCAAAGAGAGCTCATAAGAAATATGCATTTGAGTCTTATATATGCCAAAGAATGTTCAGTGGCTTTGAGCAGGAAAGCTTCTCTGTAAAATCAGACAATATTACTGTCACTAAAGAGAGCTTCTTCCACCAATTTCTTGCGTTAAGGGAGATGGATCCCTTGGACACTCTAGGGCAAAATCCAGATTCCATTTTTGGGAAATTTTGCAAGAGCAAATACCTAGTGGTAGTTCATCCCAAGATGGAGGCATCATTCTTTGGAAATTTAGATCAACGAAATTACGTGATGGGTGGAGGGCATCCAAGGACTCCTTTTTACCAGGCTTTTCTTAAACTGGCCAAGTCAATTTGGCTTTTACACAGGTTGGCTTATTCCTTTGAGCCAAATGTGAAGGTATTTCAGGTTAAAGAAGGGAGTGAGTTCTCTGATGTTTATATGGAAAGCGTGGTCAAGAATCTGATAATGGATGATAATGATGAGAAACCCAAAGTTGGTTTGATGGTTATGCCTGGATTTTGGATTGGGGGAAGTGTGATTCAGAGTAAAGTCTATCTCTCAGGTATGAAGGTCGCTGAATGATTCCTGGATACAGGCAAGCTTTCAGCAAATGCATATTTGTTTGTATGTGGTTTGTTTGAATTGTTGTTCCCCTATCTTGTAAGATAATGCTGTTGTCTGTAATTTTTAAGATCCCTTTTAGTGGTTGTAAGATTAAATGAGCCTTTATCCTTGTTTATATTCATGTCCCTTGTACTGTGGAAACATCCTGCACCCCAATTCTAGTAGTCTTAGTGAGAGGGGAATTGAAAGGCATGAAATGTCACTAAGCTATTGGTTGAAGTTTATTCAAAATTACCAAAGTTTTGTAAATTTCTCTTCTAATTCAGCCCGTGCTTCTCGAACTTTTATAATTTTTATTAATTTTTAACCATTGATAATAAGATTTGGTGGTTGTTGCTTGTGTAACTAATAACTTAGAGAGTGCAAGAGGGTATTAGAAAGTGTTCTTACCACTCTTCTTGAAAGGTATATAAAAGAAATTCCATTCCCTTAGGAATTTCAATGTTTCCAGCAGAAGAAATGTTCTTCGGTGGGCATATATTTGATGGGAGGGTAGCATTATCATCTGTTAAGCAAATGCTTTGGTTACTATAGCTGCTGAAAATCTATGCGAGGGGAGAATATGTATTTTAATTTTAAATTAAAAGACATATATTATTTATGTTGATAGATGCATGATTAATATATTAATTTATATTTTGAAAAAAATATTAATTTTAAATATATTTATTTAAAATAAAAAAATGTCTTTTCTTCTCCTGTAAAACTTACTCTTCAAAAAACTTCTTATGGATCTGGCCGGGGACTTATTTAATTTTTATTGAGAATTTTCAAATTATGATTTGAGTAAAAGTTACGAGGAATATTTTTTTTTTTTAAAACTAAAAGATGGCTTGGAACTTCATAAAGGAAAAAACCAAACATGCATGTATGGCACAAATAAGCAAACGATGTTGATGCATTTAATGAATTACTCAAGATGAGAATTTCCCAATTCCTTTGAATTATATTTGCTTATTAATTTTATCCAACCACTTTTAGTGCAGGATTTTAAATAAATTTGTAATTTTTTACACTGTTATTGAATTAATTTTTAAAATAAATAATTAAAATATATTATGCGAATATTTTTAAATTTAATAAATTTTGTAAATTTAAAAAGAGTACACATTATATTAGCAAAAAAAAAAAAGAGAGTACATATTATAATTAATAATAATAATAACATTTTATTAAATTTAAATAAAAATAAAATATAAAAATGTAAATAAATATTAAATTAAAAAATTCCTAATGTAAAAAAAAATTACTTGGCATGGCAAAAAACAAAGTTAACCCTTAAAAATATTTACATTTGAGAATATTTCACTCTTATTACCAACATTTTCATGTAAAAAATATTTTAAAAATGTTCTCATTCAAGAATTAATATTCACAAATTATATATAAAAGTTGATATTTCTTTAAATTAAAATATTTTCTTTCTTACTGATGTAAATTAAGCAATGATTTCTGATCTAGACTACATGTATCTTTTACTGACAATCTTGTCTAAATTGAGTAGAACCATTCTGGACAACAAAGTTCTCTTTTCGAATATTTAACACAACTTTATTTATTGGAACTTGAACTCCATCTTAATTTGTGATATTAAGTTTAAGTATCAATACATACAACTATATTAAATACTTAGAGAGAGCTTTGTTGCTCATAATAATCCTATTTGACATGTATTGGTAGCATGGTTTCTAAAGAGCTTGGTTGGTTTTCAATTCCTATAGCATTGTTTAACAGCATTTTTGTTTGGTAGATTCATTTGATTTAATTTTATATTAGGGTGAGATTATTAAAATAAATATGAGTAGGCCATGTAAAACAACCTAGATTTACATGAATCTCTAGGTATCTCTGCATTTCCAACATCAAACGGAACAAATTTTATTTTGAGACTCATAATATTTTATTCAGACATAATTCATCATCTTCTAATTATTTTTTCATTATCTGGCTTCCGATGTTTAAATTTTTAATTAAAGTTAAACCAAGCAACTATATAAACCAACATTTCGCTGCACCAGTTGATGAAATACTGAAATTATGGTATTTTATTTTTAGATTTGCTGACTTTTAGTTTTTGAATTATATATTTTAATATCTTTCATTTTTGAACAATTCTAAATATTTCAGCCAATCTTTTCATTATTAAATAAAATATATAAATATTTTTTTTGAAAAATTGAATACGCGTAATTTTTTTAATTAATAAAACATACTTTTATTGAATATTTTTTTTCTTAGGTATCAGAAAGATTATAAAGAATCTTTTTAGTAGAACAAGACAAAAGTCTCCACTGTTACATTAGAGTTACTGGGTATCATTCTTTTACCAACTCTTATATTTTTATATTTATATCTTTTTTAATATTTTTAACTCCTTTTTATTTTTATTTTCCTTTTCTATTATATATCAATTATATATTTTTTAATTTTCCCTATTTCTATCTCTTTCGCTCACAGTTTTAAAAGATAATCAAATGTCACTTAATATTATAATGAATTAGTAAATTAATTAACCGTGAGATTGTTCTAACTTAACTTTTTGAGTTTATGATTTGAAGCAAAAATTTTATCCTTTATATAAAGATCCTATTTAACTTCAAATAAAAAGTACTTGAAGTCTTAAAAAAAAATGTTCACTTGATATTTAAATTTTATCTTATATCATATCATCTTTGCTGGAATATCACTCGTAATGTCCCACTTGCAAAATTGAAGAGCCAACAATTAACCATATAATGACGCATCATTATAGTTTTAGTAATCGAAATTATGTCTCTTGGAATC
Source organism: Abrus precatorius (assembly GCF_003935025.1). Classification (NCBI taxonomy): domain Eukaryota; kingdom Viridiplantae; phylum Streptophyta; class Magnoliopsida; order Fabales; family Fabaceae; genus Abrus; species Abrus precatorius. Next base: position 21,459,371 of record NW_020874439.1, on the reverse strand, counting down.
TTCCAAGCTTCATATTGGGGTTTGCTATTATGTTTTGCCAACCAATTGATCAACTTCGCACATGTCTTCTTCTTTTCTTTTTTCCCTTCTTTTGCATTAGACATAGACCCGATGGTGTCGCCTTAAAAGCTCCATGTTGCACCTTCATCAACCCTACAAAACCATCAACAATCTCTTATTAAATCATCTCCAGTCATTCAAGTTTCATACATTTTCTCTTCTTACTTAAGCATCGTATTACATCTTTTTTCTCTTTTTTTCCCCCTCTCACCACTTGATCATAATTCTTACAATCTAAGTTCAAGTCTAACCCTTTTAATCGTATAACAACAAGGTTTGAGCCACAACATTACTTCACATACCACCGCACTCAAAATAAAACAAGCTTCTTAAGACAAGGTTTTGCTTTAACATGGTTTTTTCTTGATATCAGGGTGGACTATATATAGTTTATATGAATATATTATTATTTACATCTAAGATAATAATATAATGTATGCTTATGCTAATGCTAATTATAATTTTTTATTTTAATTTGACCGACCAGCTCCTATTGAAAAATTATTATAGTCCTATGTTCTGTTTCGTTCTTAGCACAACTCATTGCACGTAAAAAGAAGATAAAATAACGTAACAAAGAGAAAACCTAAATACCTATGCATGTGATGATGTGAGGAGCTATCTATATAAGCACCACACCTCATTGCCATTTTCTTCAACCAAATATCTCCTTTTGAGCTTTGAAAACACTCTTCTGTAAGGTTCATAGCTAACTAAGCTTCAATTTGTGACTCAACATGGCACAATTCAACTTTACATTACTATCCATTTTCCTTTCTCTCCTCTTTTTAAATTTTGCCGCGCCAGTTGAACCATCAAGGCATCACAATTCCCAAACAATGTCCTACATAAAGTCCTCTTGCGATGGCACCCTCTACCCAAAACTTTGCATTCGTTACCTGGCCCAATATGCCAAATCCACCATTAATGGCCCACAAAACTTAGCCCAATATGCCTTGTCAGTGAGCCTCTCTAGAGCACAAAACACAAGAGGGTACTTTTTGAATGTGGCCAAGGAACTTAAGGCCATAAAAAACAACAAAATGGAGTACATAACCGTGCAAGATTGTGTGGACCAAATCAATGATAGTGTGGACCAACTTAACCAAGCCATCAAAGAACTACATTTGTTAAACCAGCATGGCTCCACCATCAATGATGACATGTTGTGGCACATAAGCAATGTTGAGACATGGGTGAGCACTGCCTTAACAGATGCTAGTACTTGTGTGTACTCATTCCCTGGTCATAGAATGAGTAAGAGAGCAGCTGCAATTAAGGTTAAGGCCATGAATGTGGCACAAGTTACTAGTAATGCACTTGCCATATTCCATAGATATGCATCTAGATACCGGCAACAAGTAGCAGCTAGAACCCCCATGAAAACCTAGAAGCTAATTTGCTATAGCTTATTACCACCCTCTGTTTGTTCATGTATACATTATACATGTTTTTTCTTTGGGGGGTTATGATACCTATTCATTTGGTGTAATTTGATTTCATGAATTTAGTTTCATAACTATTTGTACTAATAAATAACTATGTGAGTTGGGTTGTTATCAATTGTTAGGACAGTTTAAGATACATAAAGGCGATTTATTAAAAATAGTAACATGGGTATTAAAAATTAATTATTATTAAAAAATTTAATATTGTATTAAAAATATTTTCAGAAAATATTACTAATTTAAAAAATATTCAAAAGGCGTTGCTCTATATATATATATATATATATATATATATATATATATATATTTTGAAAGAAGAATTATTCTTCACATAAGAATGAGGTACTGATAAAATAAAAATTAATCAATTTAATTTATAAAAGATATGTAAAATTAAATATGATATCTATACTTAAATTGTATAATCTTAACCACTTTTTTTTATTGGGTAAAGAATTAGGACAAGCGAAAGCGAAGAAGTCACATGGAATATGAAAATTTAAGTTCACTTCCTTAATTTGAATTCATTAAAAATAATGATTAAAATTTAATAATTTAATAGATTCTGTCATTTTTATTTCTTATCTTCAAAGACATTGTTAGAGTAAAGTGTGAATTAGTTCCACATGGAATAAGATATGAGTAAATTAGGGGTTTATAAAGAGATAGACTCATGTACCTATTATCTTAAGGTTTTGGAGTTGCATTGTGGTGTTCTAGTATTTGTTTTGTTGAGACTCCTTACGTAAAAACTCTTCAACCCAACAATGTTATACTCAGCCCAAAAAGTATTGTTGGGTGAATGACAGCCCATGTGGAAGAGAGCAATAGTTGCTCTAGTGTAGACTATGGATATACTCATGAGCCAGTAGCATTCATGTGCGGAATGTGTGGAGCCCAAAAAGTATTGTTGGGTGGATGATAGCCCACATGGAAGAGAGCAATAGTTGCTTTGGTGTAGACCATAGATATACTCATGAGCCCAAAAAGTATCGTTGGGTGAATAACAACCCACGTGGAAGAGAGCAAGAGTTGCTCTAGTGTAGACCATAGATATACTCATGGATGAAAGAAATTCTGCTGCGGAGGGAGCCGATATGGAATATGGAATAGATAGATTCACATTTGAGAGGAAGTATTGGAGTCAAGTGATATGAGCAAGTTAGAGGTCTATAAAGAGATGGACCTATGTACCCATTGCCTTAAAGTTTTGGAGTTGTATTGTGGTGTCCTATTTTTTGTTGAGACTCTCTACCTAAAAACTCCCTAACTCAACAGACATTAAGGGTAAACTATTCTTTTAATATTTATGTGTATTATTTTCTTCACATTTCAATTTATCCAAAAAACCATTTAATTTTATTTTCATTTCATTTCTATCTATTTCATTAATCACATGCAATTTCATCCCTTGGATCAAAACAAAGCATAAAATTGGGTCCAAAAGCTACATGTTGCTAATGTGGCATGTAATTAAGGAGGTCAGCTGGTTTTCAATCTCAGGGGCGTAGATTAACGAATAATTAATTCGATAGATTGATTTGATTTAATATGAGATTATTAAGTGAAAGCACGAGTAAATCATGTAATAAAGAACCTATTATTTACATGAATCTCTATATCTGAGCATTTGAATCTCAAAATCTGAATAGGATTAGCTCAATTTCAAGATTGATATGCTTAGGTAGCAACATCTGACTTGCCAAATTAAGGGAATAGATTTTATTTGGAGAATCGTGATCTTGTACTTATTTCCTTAATACTTAAATGCTATTTAAAGTTGAAATAAACCAACAAACAGTGTAGCTTAACACCACAAAGTTAAATTAAGCAGCAATTAATGAAAGTCCAAATCTTTTAACCAATCTTATTATATTTGATCTTTTATTTATTTTTTAATTTTTTTCATTAATTTTTACACATCTAATATTACTCGAACTCAAAATTACCAGTTAAATTAAAATAATTTTATAGTTTTTTAAATTAGTTTTTCCTGTTAAAAAAAATTCTTTTTGTCCTTTTTTTTTTATCATCTTTTATTTTTTTTATGTGAATATTTTTATACTAAAACTTTAGTCTTCCAAAGCATGAGGCTCCACCATGGGGCCAAAATTTTTCAATGTTGACTGGGATAACAGGAGCGTGATGGGTTGTTCATCTCAAGAATTAAAAAAATTATCCTTTACTGCAAATTTTCGTTGGACTAGCCTTTGTTAGTATAATATTTTAAAACAAAAATTAATTTAGTATAGATATTTTAAAATTTTACTAACAATATAATATATTAAAAAAATGTAAGATGTTATTATGCTTAAATTTGCCAAGCAGTTGATCAAATACACACGAGCATTAATTATATTATTTTTCTTCTTTCAAGGGGACAGGGACCCGTGGGCTCGCCTTGAAAGTTCCATGTTGCACTTTGATTCAGCCTTCAGAATCATCAACATACTCTCATTAAACTATCCCAATATATCATTCAAGTTTCATGCGTTTTCCTTACTAATTAAGAGTCATATAAACGTGTAATAACAAAAGTTTGAGCCACATTACTTCACATACCATGACACTCAAACAAGGAAAACAAGCTTCTTAAAACAAGGTTTTACTCCAACAAGTTATTTTCTTGATTTCAGGGTGACTATCTTTGATATGAATGTATTATTATATACACATAAAATAATAATATAATGGATACTGATGGCAATGCTAATGTTAATTGTATATTATCTTTGATTTTGATTTGACCGACCAACTCCTATTAAATTTTATTATAGTCCTATATTGCTCTGCTCGTTCTTATCACAACTCATTGCATGTATAAAGGACATAAAATAACGTAACAAAGGGAAAAACTAAATAGATGTGCATGTGATGATGTGAGGAATTCTATATAAACACCACACCCCATTGCCATTTTCTTCAACCGAACATCTCCATTTGAGCTTTGAAAACTCTTCTTTTAGGCTTAGCACTAAACAAGCTTCAATTGTGACCCAACATGGCACGATTTAACCTCACAATGGTGCTATTTATTTTCCTCTCTTTGTTTTCAATTATTGCCACCTTTGTTGAGCCAACCATGGCCAAGCATAACGATTCCCAAACAATGGCCTACATAAAGTCCTCTTGCAATGGCACCCTCTACCCAAAACTTTGCATTCGTTGCTTAGTTCAATATGCCAAATCCACCATAAATGGCCCACAACACTTAGCTCAATTTGCCTTGTCAGTGAGCCTCTCTAGAGCACTAAACACCAAAGGGTACTTGTTGAAAGTGGCCAAGGAACTTAGGGCCACAAAGAACAACAAAAGAGAGTACCTAATCGTGCAAGATTGCGTATACCAAATAAAGGATAGCGTGGACCAACTTAATCAAGCCATCAAAGAACTACAAATGTTGAACCAACATGGCTCCACCATCAATGATGACATGTTGTGGCACATAAGTAATGTTGAGACATGGGTGAGCACTGCCTTAACAGATGCTAGTACTTGTGTGTACTCATTCCCTGGTCATAGAATGAGTAAGAGAGCAGCTGCAATTAAGGTTAAGGCCATGAATGTGGCACAAGTTACTAGTAATGCACTTGCCATATTTCATAGATATGCATCTAGATACCAGCAAGCTGCTACTAGAATCTCCAAGCAATCCTAGGAGCTTGACAGCTAAGCTAACTTAACTAATTACTACCCTTTGTTTGTTCATGTCCATGATGCATGTTTTTTCTTTGGGTGGGTTTAAATTGTTATTAATTAAGTGTAATCTGGACTTATTAATGTAATTTCATATTTGTTTCTGTTCATAAAGAATTATATGATTCCTAACCATGGGTATAGGAAAAACTGTTAGGAAAAATAAAACTTTTTAAGTGTCGGCTGGGAGATATCTTTGATTCACACACACATAAAATAATAATAAAAAACAGTTTTTCTTTTTGCATTTTTTATTGATTGTTTTTATTAATTGGTAATGGTTTTAGAATCCGTTGACTGAGGCTCTCATAGCTAGCTAGCCAGCAAGTCAAGTCAAGTAATTTAGCAAAAAAGAATACAATAAATAAATGAAAGGGATTTTATTCTAAACCACCAAAAATAAAGGAAAATTATTTTTAACGTAAGAATATTATGGGGAATATAAATAATAATAGCTAAAGTATACTAATATAATATAACTAATCGTATAAATTTTGTGTGGTTTCATAAGTAAAAATAAAAATCGAATCTAAGAAAACTGTTTTCTTGATAGAAAAGAAAACTGAGCATATTCCATTTAATTTATATATGTAGAACATTGTGGTGGTGACCGTTAATTTGGCTGGCGAGTTTGGGGATGAAATCCTCCAACCCATTTATGCTACTTCGTGCCAAGTGAAATAAGGTGAATTGGACTAACCATATACAAGGGACGGGCTTATATCTGTTCTTACTTCACTATGAATTTTTATAGGATTATTCTTTTTAATGTTTGAATTCGACTCAATCAAAATTCCATAAAAATATTCTAATATGGTTGAATCAACTCAATTTTTAAACAAGATATATCAATTTTAACGAAATATAAAACTAAAATTATACTATTTTTTGCATTATATATATATATATATAGAAAGAATCTTCTTACACCAATGTAAATTTAAAAACTCTTACATTTAATATGAATCTTCCATTTAACTTAAGTCTAATGACCAGTAAAATAATAAATTATAACCCGTTAGATTTAAGTTAAATCTCAGATTGGATATAAAAGTTTTTAAACTTACACCGATATAAGAAGATCTAGCTATATATATATATATATAAGCCAATAATATAAATATAATATTGTTTTATGCATAATGTTATTTATTAAAATTTATCATACATTAATTCATAATTATTTTAAAAAATATAATTTTTTTATCGGGTTAAGCAATTCCAACCCGCCCCAAAACATATTGGGTCTTATTTTGCTATTTAGAAAACATCAAAATTAAATTAGACCAAGACAGGTTGGGTATTATTCACTTATAAGTTAGAATCATTGGGTTAAATAAAAATTTAAAAGAATTAAGATTTTGTTTTTAGATTCTTAATTTTTACAGACATAAATTTAATACATAAAAAAATATATCTTAGTACAATAAAGTTGATAATTTATTTAAGAATAAAATTATACAAATTTATTCTTTTATTAATTTTTAATTGAACTGAATCAATTCGCGAAACTTTAAAAGTGAGGCGAGTAAAAGGACTACTTAAGAAGACAAAGCGGATTAACTAATGTTTGAAGTACATAACATCAAAGTTTGGGAGTGAAAGTGTCGGGTTCTTTTACATTTAATCTAACAAGCAACTATTGAAAACCAAACAACCACTACAACTTCATTCAAATATCATCCAAATGTATTTTTAAAATTATATTTAATTGAAAAACCTATTTAAGCCAGGTCAGCTCTTATAATGCAAAATTTAACCTATATTGCATGTCAATTTAATCTTATTTTCTTCATGAAACATTATACATAGCATGAATGTATAGTTTCAAACATATAAACTCAACCTTAAAAGCAATAGATTAATAAATTATTTTTATAGAATACTTCATAATTTTTATGAAGTATTTATTATTATTTTTTCATTTATCCTTCATAAATAGAATTGATGAAAACTTAAAACTACAAAAATAAATGTTAATACTAAAATTCAGTTCAATAATATTAAATAAGGATAAAACTGATTTTCATATTTAAAAATTATGAAAATAAACTAATTTTAATTATTTTTATTAGTTTGAATAATTTAGTTAAAAATGTAAGTACGCATATTATGGACAAGATATAAATCCTAGGAATATCATTTACTAAGCCCTGATGTTCAAAATATAGGCTCAACTGCTCAAAGCATTATTCACTTAAACAAAAGCATAATAAAGAACACACCACAAAATTATTAAATGAAATTGTCTTCAATTACACAAACATCATATCATTATCATATTCCTCAACTAAATTGAATTTTTTGTGTATAAGCTACAAACATGATACCCAAAAAAAGAGGCAACCAGCGGAAGTTAAGCAATGAAATGTGGTTGTCTATGAATTTAGCCAAGGAAAAACATTGGGTGATGTCTGCAACCGCCCTGTTAGAACTTCAACACCAGTCTCTGTCACCTAATAATGAAAAGGTTGCATCATATTAAACAGATATGGTTAGCTAAAAGTAGTGATGCACGATGAGATGCATATTTAAGACACCAAATACAAGTGTCATTGAATTTACTAATTCACTGACCAAAACAAATTAAGAACAAGCCACCATGGCTTTAGTGCACTTTGTAAAAAGAAGGCAATGCCAATAGGATTAGGATTTGGCTAGTGGTGTAGGGCTTGGGTAATTTGCATGAGAATATAAGTTTAGAGCCTTTTTGTTTTATATTAGAAATCAATTAATCCCCTACACCATGCACATGTTCTAGTGTAAAATCTGTAGCCGAGATTAATTTAAATACATATCCCAATTATGTTTGAAGGTTCAAAATCAATTTTATTTGAATCAAATATACACAAATTAAAAACACAAACTAATCACCCAAAATAAATAAACAAGCGGACATTTAAACTAAACCTCTTCGCTACTACCATTATGCCCAACAAAAGCACTTTGTAGCAAGCTATTGAATCATTTCATTATCATTATATAAAGGTGAGAATGTAAATGTTATCTTATCATATGTACAAAATTTTATCCAAAAATTAAAATTATTATGATAATTTTCTACAAAATCATGACAGAATGTAAAATATAACTCTACTTTACTGCAATAGAACCCAGGAGAAAACAGAAGTGGACATACCAGAAGAGTGTGCTCAAATTGAGCGCTCCGTTTACCATCTGCGGTAACAGCAGTCCATCCATCAGGCCACATTCGATCACGCCAAACGCCTATTAAAAACTACCATTAGAGCTTGCCACATGTATTCATGAAAATTATCTACATAAGCAATTTTATAAGTATACCTGCATTGATCATTGGTTCAATTGTAAAGGTCTGCCCTGCCTTCATCACACCAACTGCTTTATTTCCTGACATTGGTGGTTAAGGTGTATTGCACATGTTCTCTTTCTTGCAATCACGGTTCAATGTTAACATGAATCAACTGGGATGGGGGGAAGAGAAGCTAGAGGTGCACGCACAATAAAAAGCTAATGTGAAATGGTAAGTTTAATTTTGGGAGCAATACTTTCAAGAATTGGATTTGACAGAGAAAAATTAACAATTTTAAAAAAAATGACATGAGAATAAAGAACCTGTTTGTCGCGAGCAATTAACAGAATCTACAACCAGATTGGCAATAGAAAGTGAACGGCTAATCATAAGTAAAATTATTTCTAGTTTTCCAACAGTTATTTTATGTTCCAACAATCGGTTCCTTTATATTAAAAGAAAAGTGCATATTGCATATTGTGCTTAACGCTTGACCAAACATACATTAGAGGATGCAGAAAGTAATTTTCAAATATATTTTCCCTACCCTGCAGTGCTTTTAAACCAAGGAAAGGATACTTGCATAATGAGGAATGTTTGGTGCACAGTGAAAGAGCTCTCCAATTCCATGACCACAATATGATTTTACCTAAGGGGACGGGGGAATATGAGTAAGGTACAAGTGATATCCATCGACCGATGTGAAGCAACAAAACAATAAAAAAGTACCTTTAAAATTTAAAAGAAAAGAAAAGAAAAGAAAAGTAATTATACCACAGAGAAGCCAGACATTGAAGCATGACGATTAATAACTTCACCAATTTCGCGGAATCGTACTCCAGGTTTAACTGAATTCGTTAGAAAAGGAAGAATCAGGATCCCATTGTTCAATTTCTTAAAATCTTATGGACATTCTAATTATATGAAGCATTTAAACACAGCAATCGGACAATATAATCCAAAGACCAAATAGATATATTTATGGTTTTTATCAGTTATTAATTGATTTTTACAATGCATATTGATAAAATATTAAGTAGCTCAATCAATATCAGTTATTCAGCATGTCCTATTTTTAATTTATATTTTTAATAGTTAAAAGATATATTATCTAATATAATTGGGGATTGAGGACCAAATTAACATTTTTAGGATCAAATTTGCAGTTTCATTTATGAATTCATAAGGAAATACAAGACTAATAATATAATGTTTTAAAAATTCAATTATATTTGAAACTTAGACAAGAGACAGATTCTTCAGAGTTGAAATATAATGGAGATATACCAATGGATATTGCCTTCTCCAGGCACTCATATGTGCATTTGACCAGTTGGCGAGACTCTTCATCAACATTTCCCACAAAGTATGTCTCATTGAGATCACCTGCATAACAACTCATAAATTAACCGAGGGTTGAATTTTATGAACTTCAAGTGAAATGGTGTAACATATATTCACTAATTAACTTACCATGAACACCTTTATAGTACACAGTGACATCAATATTGACAACGTCACCATCCTCAAGCTTCCTGTACAATGACTATTATTAAGAGAAGTTCTCAAGTTGATATAATTGTATTATGCCACTGTGGCACTTGCTTGCACTAATCAAGTGTAAAGTGCCAAAGAAGAATCAAATAGCAAAGTTATTTTCTGTAAATTATAGCCAAAAGATATATAAGTAAAGTGGGTACTAGCAAAAAACGAAAACTACAGCAAGAATAAATAAGAAAAGGCACCGAATAGGTTACCTTGCATCAGGAATTCCATGGCAGACTACTTCGTTAACTGACCTGTTAGAAAGAGCAAATTTCATTCATAACATATACCAAGGCAACCAAAAGAAAAAAAAAATTTACAGAAGAAAAGTACCTACGTGCAGCAAGATTTAGGGAAGAAATGGTAATTGAGAGGTGATGGATATCCTCCTGCAAAGGTAAAATTAAAGAAAAAAGAAAATACCACCATTAATGACCAATTGTAATTGCCAAATCCCACTGACATCAAGAAACCGAAAGGAACCATTGGGAAACAGAATTATAATGAGGTTGGGAAGCTTTCTCTCAGTATGCTCATGACTTTTTTGAAGGACTTTTTCATTTCTGGTATCAGAGGTTCAGTAGCCTCACTATATCTTTTGGTATCTTTTATTTTTTCTCCCGTTTTGGAGAATATCTTCTATTCAACTTAGTTGTACTTTATCGATTTTCTATTAAAAAAAATTTTATCCAAAAAATTGCTTGTTGTACATAGTACCACAAAAAGAAAAAAGAAAGGCAATTGTTTCAGAGTTTTCAGTCAGACACAACATTCCGAAAGATATGTCTCTAGATTACAATGATTATGACTACATCATAAATAACAGAAATGCATACTGAACACTACAGTAATGCCAAGATTTTCTAAATGTAATGTGATAAACTTAAAGGCACTGATACAGCACAGACAAGAGGATATAATAAATTTAAAAAATTATTAGACCTGACACACAGCTATAATATGACAAATTTTGAATTAAAGCAATACGAAACACAAATTGTAAATAAAATTAGAGAATAAAAAATTTAAAAGTGGGCATGAGTCACTGTAGAATGTATACATAATATGACATTATAATTAGTATATGTTTGATTTAACTTATTTTGGACAAATAATCTCTTTTCTCTTCCGATATCCCAGAGAGCTTTTGAGAGAAATAAAAAACCAAAAGTAATCCATCTCAAACTTATATTTAATCTCAGTATAATGACATTCCTAGTTGTATTGCATAAAAGTTTTAAAAATAAAAAGTAAAATTTGAAAAATAGCTAGGAGTATTTGATTTTCTGTTAAGTGCCCGATGGATGTGTCTCAAAAGATGGGTACACCACACAGATGGCTGCTAATTTGAACTTGAAGTATCTGAGCTTCCTTAATTGATAAAATTATTAAAATTCAATAAATAAAGCAGCTAAAAAGATGGCAAGCCTTGTGAGCATTTTTGAAAAGGAAAGGTCATTAAAATTAGTACCTGCAGCAATAGTTGCCTCGTGAACAACTCTGTCAATCTCATCAGTTGTCACACCAGGCTGAATAATCCGAGCAGCTGCATCCAACACCTCCCTTGCAATCTTTAAATCAATTCACATAATGAGTCAAAAGTCCAGATCAACATACAAAGCAAAAATAAAAACATAATCTTCAAAGACCTTTTCACCACCAAAAGTTTACTCACACTAGAATATTATAGGCCACCTCAACTGGCCCAAGAAAAGAAATATTGATGAAGTTTTTTTTTACAATTTCAAGAGATTCTTCTTTCTTTTCTCACCCCTCAAGCTTATTACATATATCAAAGTGGAGGTTTATTGGATGTCATCATTAATCAACAAAGTGACATTAATTATCATATCACCAAGTCATTTTCTAACAAATTGAGCAGTATGAAAATAAGGATATGAAACAGTTTTGCATTGAATGATGAGTTCAGACAGAAGAGGAGAGGCAAGAAACTTACCCGACAAGTTTCTCTCATTCTCTCAATTTGATCTTGTGATTTGATCTACAGATTAATATCAGTTAGAAGGTAGAATAAACAGAATAATGACAATGTCCAACTTGATCTAACATCAATCATCTACTCGTGTATTTTAAATTTACACACCTCAACAGTATGCTGCAGTTCACTACTGGGCTCAACTTTGGGAATTCCCTGAAGTTTTAAAAACAGAAAAGATGAAACAATTTAGAAACTAATGAACCTCAGGCATTTAAAAAAGAAGATTTTGTATAACTCACATCATCAGCCCAATCAGGTTTATCAATATTTGCAGGGATAATCCGTTTACTAGAAATGGGATATGGCCGCAGCATCCTTGCAAGAGCAGAAATGAAATTTTGGTCTCAACAAATAAATGAGTAATTAATTATCAATAAACTGGAAGAAAAAAGTTGCAAATTCAACACTACAACATCTAAGATGCCAAAATAAAAAAGTGTTGGAAACATGGAACAAACAGACAGCAGTCAAAATGCAAAAACATGAAAATATCATTACTAACATTATATAATCTTCTTTCATTAAGTAAATTGAGGGGATTCAAAGCCCTAGAAATTTACCCAGTCCAATCAAAGTGAGGAAGCTTTGGACTTCGAGCCTGTCCTCTCTTCAAGCAATACAGCCAACCTTCACCGAGTGAGCCAGAATTTTGAGTGCCAGGTGAGGATAGCTTTGCCTTCAAATGCACTGACTTGTGTGTGCTCCATGAAGACTTGAAACATTCCTGAGAGCTGTCAAGAGATATCAAAATTGGCTCCAATAGACAACATAAAGGATCAAAAGACTCACTGTGAGAAGGAAAGTCATGTCGTGGGTGATTCAGAATTATAAAGTATCAAGTCATTCACCCTCCTCTAATTAGCAACACACGGTGCCATTCTAAGCGACAAAGACATCCCTTTCACCAAATTGACATTCCCTAGTAACTATCAATCTTCTATCAGGAATTAAATTAGATCAATCAGAACTTCTTTCTTTTATTTACAATGACTGAAACAATATCACTTGTCAGCACCAACTCCTGCATTATGTTGCAGTTGCACAACCAGCAAGTGAAATCAAAATATCTAACTTTGTCACTTCAGTTAAAAGAACTATGATAGTTAACCACAGGAGAATAGCCTCATAAACACTTGGTCTCAGTAATTTCTATTGTATAAATGTACACTGAGATAAAATGAAAAAAAAATAATAAAGGGATTTCAAACTATGTTCCACAGTGTCGGAAACGGTTGGCATATGAGTAACATCATACTTAAAAATCTGTCGTTATTTCCTTAGGATTTGTTTGGAAAGGGGGTGGGGCGGAGGGGTGGGTTTGGAGGGAAGGGAGGGGAAGATAAATCTTCTATTTTAAATAAATATATTTTAAATTAATATTTTTTCCAAATAAAAAATAAAAAATGATATATTAACATAAGTTCAATATATTAATCATGTTATTATTATCATAAATGATATATAAGCACAAACCAGAAAGCTTGTTTATTGAAGTATCCATGCATCAACGATTTCAAAAAACTGACAGAGTAGAAAACAATCACAAACCAGAAAGCAGAACCTTCACGGGGAAGCTTCAATTCCATGCATTTTGGACACCTGAACAAATAGAAAAACATAAAAAGGAGAAAAAGTCAGACAAGTTAAACCCAAACACATGATGCATGAGCACATACCATTCCATTATCTGTACAACATTACCATCCCAAACCTCAAACACCCAATTGCAAGGCCCTCATAATAAACTCAAAATTTGAATCTTTCACCACCCCAATTGACCAAAACCGCCATCATAGCAATGCAACAAAATTGGGTACAGTTAAAAAAAGAAGAAAAAAATAAATAAAAACTGCATGCTGCCAGTAGTAGCAGCAACTTTTGCGGATACAATGAAAACCCAATTTGATCAAAGCAAAAAACTAAGTCCTAATCACACATCAAACCATGCCAAATGCAGGAAACACAATCTCACGATCCAAAACAATTAAATAAGAAGTGGTCACAGTTATTGTGACTTGTGAGTAGCTATAGAACAAACAGAGAGAAAGAGAGTGAGGAAAAGTACTGAAGATTTGCTGGTTTGGCACAGTTAGCACAAGAGAGGGTGTTTTCGGATACATTAGATTCACCAGCCATTGATTACAAACAAGTGAAGGCCACTAGGGTTGAAGAAGTGCGAATAAGAACTTAGAAGAAATGGTGAAGAGAGAACAGAAATTTTATAACTTCGTGTTGATCAAGGAAAGGTATACATTTCAGTTTGGGCCTGGCCCGTTCATTTTGTCGGCCTATGAATTGGGCCTACCTATTTCGTGGGCTCATCAGGCCCATTTATATCTTCTGGGTTATTCTGACAAAAATTACTTCTTAGTTACAGAATAAAATAGTGTGTCATTCACTATCATTGCTAGATGCTAAAGAAACCAAAAAAAATAAAATAAAAAATACCCAGAAGATTTTTTTATTCGTTAGAGTGCAAAATTATTAATTATTTAAAAAATTTATTAAAATAATTTTTATATTTAAAATAATATCTTAATAATGTTTATTTGTTAAAAAGCTCAAATTGTTTACTTGGTAGTTTGCCTAACTTTTTCTAATTTATATTTTAAAGTTGATTTAACTCACCCAAATTGCATATTTATATATCGTAGCAAGTGGGTACATATTTCTCCAGCACACTGATTAAACCTTTTCAAATTCAACATTCTTTCACATTTTATTTAAAAAACATTTTAATAAATGTTATATTATTATAGTATGAGTTATTTTTATTATCTTATTCCTGTTTGTTTAGTCATTCTAATTAATTTAATTGATTAATCACAAATAAAAAGATCGAGTATATCACATTCGCTTTTACTCAAATTGGTTGAAAAGTTTAATTTATAGAGCAACTTTTATATAAATTAATGATTGATTATTTCATGCATGGTGAGAGCTAAGTGTTGTGCAGTCTCCACAGTTCACAAAGGTTGAGGACTTTGGGGGGGGGGGGGGGGTGAGTTTAGTTGGGATTACGTGGAGTAGCAAGGATTTAAAAGTAATATACGTTAAAATATGATATTATTGAAAAAATTAAAGAAATATAGAGATTTTTAATATAAATGCAGATATTTAGAGATAAAATAAAAAAAATTATAAAGTATAAAATATTGTTAATGATAATAAAAAAAAACATGTAAAATTTTTTAAAGTCAAAAAATTTTATTGTGATTTTTAAAAAATAAAAATAATTTTAAAAATAAAAAATTAGTGATTTTTGAAAAAAGAATAATTTTTTTAAAAGTACTTAAATAACATGATTGTTAATGACAATTTTTATTTTTTTTTCATATTTTTATAATTTTTTAAATAAAAAGGCAACGAGAAAATAAAAAATAAAAAATAAAAAATAAAAAAACGCATGCTCCAACTCTGTTAAACTTAAAATTGGATGTCCTTTGTTATTAAAAAAAAAAGACCTTTAATGTATCAGAAGCTACTAGGAGTTAATAGTAAAAATTAAAATTATGTGATCTTCACACTTGTCTTTTAAACCACTTTTCTCTCTGTGTAAAATGCAGTTGAATGACAAAGAAGTGAAAGAATGAACACTTACAAGAGTATTTCAACACTCAAATCAAATCCTTTTTGTATAAAACTGTATGGTAAGTGAATTAAACTTAGGTAGACAAGTAGCATGAATCCTTGAACTTTCATAATGATCCAAGAATCATAGGATTTTGAGGTTCTGTGCATGTGATTCTTAAAAAGCTTCCATGTGTAAGATCCATATATTAGGTTCAGTCAACATCCATGGCCTGGGGTTCGAATCGATTGCAGTCTAAGTGCCAAGCAAAAACAGTTTTTTTTTTTTAATCAAACTATACGTTATAATAAAAATTAATGTTGACATATATTTCAATTATATTCAATAAAAAAATATACCTTTATATCCTATCTAATTTTAAAACAAATCAGCCTGAAGTTTATGATTAAAACAAACAATAAAATTAATTTAATTCTATAAAATAATCAACATTAATTTCCTTTCTTGGTAATTTAAAATGACATTAAATTATTTTTTCAACCACATGGTTTGTGATTTTACTATTCATTTCTTTTATTTGCTTTGGTGATCACTATCAAACTTACTTCCAATGTTACTTTCTATAATTGAGAGATTAAATTAATATTACTTAACTTTTTATAGATTAGATTAATATTAGTATGTTGTTGATATGATAAACGTATGATGACATATTCTTTTTCTGATGATAGTCGAATCAAGGGAGCACTTTTTCTTCATTGGTCTTAGAGGGATAAAGCGAAGGGAATAATGCAAATTGGGCATGTTTGATTCATGAAACATTAATTTGTAATCTCTATGTGAATCTTTGGTGAAAAAACGTGTAGGAAAACTGAGAGAGGGAAAGAGTGACTTGGCAAGTGGTAAGGTTGGTAGGCTTTGTGTGTGTTATTGCTACAATCCCAAACTTGTTGCTAACATATTTTGTTTTCATAGTTTTGGATTTCATTGGTTTGTGGAATATGAAACTAAGTGGAGAAACAACTAATCGAAGCTTTTATGTGTGTATCTTTCTACAGCTGATATCCACGATAAGAAATAGTTCACTGAATTTGGAAGAGACTTCCAAAAGCAACCGCTAAATGATTCTTCACTTCATCTGTCTTCATTGACAATTCACCTTTGAGGATAACTCTTATTTTACTTCTATTTTTATTAATTGTTTTAAATATATAATGTTTTGAATCCGGGGAAAGAACATGAATAGATTGGATAAAAATTTGAATAAACTTTTAAGTTTAGTGTATTTAGAAAATTATTTTAATTAGTTTATATTTTATTTTATTAGTTTATAAACTTATTTAATTAAAGTAAATTTATAATTGTTTATTTATGAAATTATTTTACATGTTATTTAAAATAGTATTTACATTTAAAATTTATAGTTTGTTCTTAATTTTTTAGCTTCATTATTCAATAAAAAGTTTATTTATCTTAATTATTACTCTATCTATTTTAGTTCAAAATGAATAAGATTTAATTTAATATGAATATTTTCAAAATTTTGTTGTGATCGTATTTTTTATTCTTTTTAAATCTAGATCCGATATAGGTTGCGTATTTAAATATAATTTATTATTGAAAATTTTTTATATACACAAGAATTTAAATTTAAAACTTTCCTCAAGTACTATTAAAGTGTTTGCCACTTCGACCAACTTATATTGGTTGTGTCGTATCCTTTAAATGATATGAAAAAATGGTACTTAATAAATATCATAAATATACAAACAGAGATAGCAACAAGAATGGAAGATGGTATTATTTTCATTTGGAAGAAATTAATTATAATTGCCTAATCACATGAAGTCTTGTTTGTAGAAATTCCAGCATTGATTGCTTAGTCACCTCTCATCATATCTTTGTCTTGTGATAAGTTCCAATTAATTATGAGTTATGACTACTTATATTAATTAATAACTATGTGGGTATATGAATCAGGATTCGTACACAAGTTTATATATATATATAAAATACAGATCGATAGAGACATAGTTATTGAAAGAAAAGTTCATTTAATTTGAATTAGAGGATACTGCCGAAATCAACCGCTAAATGATTCTTCACTTTGGGTGTCTACATTCCGATGACATCGTGATGATATATGTTGAATAGTTCATTTATTAAGGTATAAGGATATAGTTTTCATTTATTCAGTGAAAAACAAAGTTTGAAGTTTGCTTGAGAATTTATGCGGTGCCAACAACACTATCCTAACCTTATTCATTTAATTCTGTTTTTTATTTGTATATTTTTTTTTGAGCGAACAAGTTTGCTTACATGCTTCATTATATGGATGTAAAGAAAGATATTCATATCAGTTTATGAGACTGAGTTTAAATAATTAATATTTAATAAAACTTTACTATTTTAAATAGTAAGGATTGATATTAATCAAACAAAAAGAATATACTAAAGAAAAAATCTTTGTAATATTTTTTATCTAATAAATATTTAGCTATTAATTAAGTAATAGTCTTCATTAATAGTACATATACTTATAAACAATTTCATTTATCGACCGTTGTTGCATCGTGTTAACAATATCATATATAGACTCAAGATATTTAAATTAATAATTTTAATTTTATTAAATAAAATTATAATAACATAGTAATAATTTTTAATCTTTGCTGTTAGTATCTAAGTGGATAGTTTAAATTTATATTTTTCATTGTTTTTAAATAAAAACATTCTCATTATCTATCAATCTATTTTTTAAAATCTACAAAATTAAAATCTTAAAAAAAATAGTACAAAAAGTATATATATCACTTCAATCTGTCAGTAAATAATAATTATTTCTATTATAACCAGTAACTTTTGGGGTATAGTTTTTCACTTTTGTTAATACAGATCAATCCTAAAAGAAGTTAAAAATATATGATATATGTATGCCACCAAAGTATTCGAGTACTTACATCTCTAACGCAATACAGCGATCATATTGAAGTGTGAGGGGTTGTTAATTTCAACAAAATTATAAGTTCAGGTTTATGTCTATGCCTTTTTCTTTATTCCAACAAAATTATTATTAAGACAGTAATTCACATGTATACTAATGAATGACTTACATTGTATCGAGTAAGAATTTTCAATATAACTATTCCTCCCTTTTTCATTTTTTTAAGGAAAAAAACAACTATTAACTTATAATCCACTGTACCATTATTCCAATATATATAGATGATTTTATTCCATATAATATTAACATAGGCTTTACCTTACGTACATACTAGATTCATGGATCTACTTAAAGCGATGGATATTTAGAAAAGCTAGCATATGATACATTGCTAACTGCTAAGTATCACAGTCATGCTAACATATAGTTACAACCCATTAATGATTAATTTCATTTACTACGCATGAACTCAAAGTTGCATCACCACTTAAATTCCAGCCCAAAATGGCACCCCAGTAGCTTGAATCCAACTTTCTCCTTGCAAAAACTGGTTCACTGTGAAGGGTGAGGCCTCACTAGCACTCAGCACATGAAAACCAGGCCAATTCACTCTATTTTGAGTAGAGGCACCACTACCAGTGTTCATATACTCTCCATAGTACAAAGTTGAGAGTGCAAAATTTCCATCCCATTCACTCCACCCTTTTGGGTGAATCAGCCCATCTAAGTCAGTTTTAAGATACACTGTCCTTGAATACTTCTTCCAAGGCCTACCCAAGAATGTGTTGTAAGAATTCTTAAATGAGACAAACTCAGATGTAGGCCTAACCCTGCTATTTTGGATTGAAATTCCAGTGGGTTTGTTTGGATCGTCTCTTCCTTGTGCTGTGATGAAGTTGGATTGATGGCTCATTGGTTTCCTCACAAAGATGTCACAATTTTGTAACACCACTATGGCATCACCAAATATGAAATCTACAGTGCCATATATGTAACAATCACGGTAGAATTGGCGATTTGAAAGCACATAAAGTGTGTCTTGGTAGCCTTTGATGCTGCATCTATAGAAGACTGATAAGTCTGAACTAACCTTAAGTGCCACCGCTTGGTGCTTTTCTGGGCCTGCTGTGTTCTCAATTGTCATATCTCTGGCCCAAAATCCATCCCCTGATACATCTGTTTGATATATACCAAATTTAGTTAGCAAAACCTTTTAATCACATGAAACCAAACCACCTGTCCTCATTGTGTCTCCTTTTTTCTGTTCCCTTAATAGGAAAATAAGACCTTAGGGAATAAAAAAATGTTGTGAAAATATTTAGTACACACCCCTTAAAGTGTAAATTTCAAGTGGAAGATAAGAAAAGAAAAGGTATAAATATAATATGTAATATGATGTGATAAGAGAAACCTAAAGAAATAAAAGATATCATATAAATGGTAATATTGATGGAGTGTCTGAGAATTAGAATTGAAAAAAAAAAAATAATAATGCTACTTTTAAATTACATGTATTTTTATGATGAAGGAAACGGACACAAGTGAAAGGGAAATTACTGTGTAGTTAAAAATTATGTGTATTAATGGTTCCAATCAATTACGATACAATATAAGTTTAAAAATTTGAAAACGTAGATCTAATATAATAAAAATTATAAATAGTATCATTGAAAATTATAGATTTAAAATTATTCAAACTGAATTAAACATGACCTAAAACATATACAGTCACATGCTGTGTCATGACTTAAGAAGATCATAGACATGCAGTGCATTAGATACTTATTATTTGGACAGATATTTAATAGTCTTACCAAATGTGGCTGAGCTCAGAGTGGAAGAGCCTTGGGCAACATTTCGGTTGCCAGTGATAATTGTTTTGTCTATGCCATCTCCTACAAACATCACATTGTTCAATCCAATTTGCACCTTCTCATTGTAGACACCTGATTTCACATGTATAACTGCTCTCGCAGGACGATTGTGCCCCATTGCAGCTAGTCCATTTACCGCTTCTTGGATTGTTTTGTGGGTCCCTGAACCATCCTGTGCCACTGTCAAATCTGCCTTATAGCTTTCTGTACTCCATGATTCTAAAAGACCACCACTTGATTTGGATATCGTTCCCTCAGCTGGTCCTCAACAAACATTTTAAAAATCAATATAAGATATTCAAATTAATATTGTGATCAATTAGGGTAATTACTAATTAACCATCCTGTGTTGTTATCCTTAATTATCAACATTTGTCATTGTTAATTTTTTATGACCTAGTTGTATGTAAATGTAAAATCAAATTGGTAGTTAGTACATCAAATGGCAGAGAATAATATTTTCCCTTAACACAGAAGAAACCAAATAGTTAGTAACAAAACCACTTAAAAAAGAGTTATTTTCATTTTTTGTTTCTCAATTATTATATACCAAGGTAGACCAATAATGAGCTTATTGCATATCCCAGTCAGCTTTCATGATTTCTTTTGTTTGTTGCATATACTAAAGGACAATATTCTAGCCTTCCGTAACTAAGACATTCTTCTAACTTCTTTTGCCGAAAAGAGTAAATAGTAGCTATCCTTTCAGAAATATAGGTGCAGATAAGCTCAAATATGTAGTATCTAACAAAAGTACAAAATCAGATAAATACATGAATAGATATGTACAATTTAATTAAATTTTTTTCTCAATAATTTTACATATTTATATGCCATTTACCCTGCTGTCACATACGAAAAGAACAAATTAATCATTCTCTTTCTTAAGGGCTATGTGCATATGCACATACTATATACTTGATGAATTTTTTTGAAGTAATAAAAATTATAAATTATATACAGAGAGACACACGCACGTGGTGGATCTATCTTTGTTGAACCGCAGTTGTCAACGCTCGAAAAATGTCTAAAAGCTGTCTTATCTTAAAATATGTGTAGTGGTGGATTGCATAGATACCAGTACCCTTTTCATTTATGTAACATTTAGTGCAATGGCAGAACATAGATAATGTTCAGTAAATGTCAAAGTTGATATATACACCTGTTGCATGCATATGAACATCCCCTACTTATATATCAACCAAGAGTCGTTTTCAGGAGTGAGTCACAGTTTAAGAGAGAAATGAAACACAAAACCATTTGATAACAACGTCAGTTATTTGATAAGAAATTCTTTTAAATACATTTTATAATGCATTTCATGTAATTAATCAAATTTTTCTTATAAATTAATTATTTTTAAAAAAGCATTAATCACAAAATATATATAGCAGAAGCTTTAAAAAAAATAGATTTGCTAATTTTCCTTTATTATATCATACAAGTTACGTACCTTTGCCTTTGCTTTTTGAATACAAAACAAGAGCTTCCCCAAGCAACATGGTCAAGTTTCTATCCAAAACATGATCGGCTTCAACATACCCTTTTTCTTGCAAACCATCCAAACAAGCCCTATGGTTTGTCATCACAGCACTAACCCATGTAAGTGCATCTTCTTTGGTGTAACTACTCTCTTCAGACATCATGTGAGAGAGCCGAGACTCACTCTCCTCATAGAGTTTGGCACAATCTCTTAAAGGCACACTATTACTTGTTTGGTCAAGGCTTAAGCTTCCAAAGCCATGCAATCTCACAGAGTTATTGCTAACCCAACTCTTGGCTTCTGAAATACGGATTTGGGCCATTTGAAGCACCTCCATTTGTTGGAGGCAAAAGGTGGTGGTGGCCATGGCAAGAAGGAGGAGCAAGGTGGTAGCACAGTAATAAGTGGCCATTTTTTACTAGAGAAATGTGATGAGTTGCATGGTTTGGTGTTGTGGGTTGATGATTTATAGCCAGCTTAAAGAAAGCACACACATGGATGCTAGCCAAGTGTCACTAGGACTGTGTGACCTAACCTATTTGACATATGTGTTATCTTGGATGGGAAAATTTCTTCGAAGTATACATATAAATGTTGTTAAACATTTATAGTTTCTTTTTTTAACATTCTTCGAATTGTAGAAAACCTAGATCAAATGCTTTATTTAACAAAAGTCACTTGTATGGGAAAAATACTCTGTGGTCTTGTATAAGAATAAAATTAATTTCACAAATTTTAATGTGCAAGAATACTTTTTATTTCTATAAAATATAGGACACCTTTCCTTTTTATTGCCCTTAGTATAAATCTTTTAACTAGGTTAATAATCCTTCGATAGGAAAAGTTTTAAATAAATTTTCTACCTTGTGAGATTTGTTGAATTATATAATTTTTTTAATCTTTAAAAAATATTTTGAATAATAAAAAATAAGTAGAATTTTTTATTATAAATAAGTAAAAAATTCTTTTATCATCTAAATTAACATCTAATTAGTAAAATGTATGAAAATGGTCTAGCCTATAATAATAATTTCTTACAGAAATATCGTGCCCGCATGAATATATAATTAACATTGTCTAATCTCATACCTGGCTTGCACGACTCTAAGCATATAATTATTGGAAAAAGATTATTTTATATAGGGTGTATTATAGGAAGAGAAAAGAAAAAGAGAAATAAATAAAAAACATAATAAATAATATCATAAAAAATATATAAGAAAGATAAAAATGAATAAATATGAACACATACTAATCGATAAAAAATCATTATAAGAAATATTATCCATTGCCCACCTATGAGAAATCACATCCACGCATATAACAATTGTCAGATCGTGTGCGGTAATAAAACCACCGCTTCACAAGGAATCTCTTTCGACAATACAATTAGAAGTGTTAGCAAGAATAGGAGGAACGAGTTTTTTTTTTTCTAAAGTTTTGATAAATTATTTATTTAAATTTAATTTGATTAAAAATTAATCTTATATAAAATAATATTGAGTTGGTTTAATTTAATGATATAATATATGAATTTTAATACTATATATATAGCTATAGATTTAAAAAATATAAAATTAAAATATATTTTCAAAATATATTTTTTAAATAAATAATATTTATAAAATCATGTTATAAAAAATATTTTTTTATTAATTTAATAGATTTGGTATTAATATTTAATTATTTAAAATGTGAATTTAAGAAAATGATAAGACAATAGAGTGCATTTTATGAGTTTAATTTTAGTGTATTGGAAATACTAAAATGTTTATGCTGTCAATTTTTAAAAATAGAATATAATTTGAAATTAGTAATCATGAATGTTAATAATTGATTACATGAGATTGGATCATAGGAATTAAAGTCCAATTATAGTCATATTTTAAAAACACGTCTTACAATGTGAGAAGTGATAAAGAAAAGATAAAAAATTATTTGATAAAAAAAATAAATGATATAAAAATTATAAAAATATATTATAAAAAAATAACCTATTTTAAATTCTCTTATTAAATTTTTTATTAATTCGTTTGTTTACTATATCAAAGAAATAATAAATTCCTGTTATATTTTTAAGACATTACATAAATTTTTAGCTAAATTTTTTTATAAACTATTAATAGAAATAATAAAAAAATGTAGGACTCTAAAAAATTTGATTGTTATGTATCCCAAATAAAAATGTAGTATTTAGTTTTAGATTTTGAAATGCTGCGTCAGTTTGCGCACAAAAGCGCGGTGCGGTGCCATCCAGACAAAGGTTCAAAGGCCGAAGTTAATAAATATATAAAAATGTAATGATAAGGATTTTTCATTACCTTTTTTTTATTTCCACAATTATATTACAATCATAATTTTGATTATCACAATGTAATTCGGAATATATTGCCATTTTGATTATACTTTAAAATTATGTTTAAGAAGGTATTTATCATTGACAATGGATATTAAGAAATAAAGATGAACATAATAAGATAAGAATAAAGTAGTTGCATTCCCAAATTAAAATTCTAACAAATTTATCGATTGAGTAGTCATAGAAAATTTAATAAAAGAAAAAAATGTAAAGAAAGAAGCAAAGCAAAGGACAGAGATATAATGCAAAACGCATTCGGTGGCTGAAGTCATTGAAAATGGTGTTTTGTGGCCACGCGTTTGAAAGTGAAGTACAATGATTTGACAATTTGCAGAGTAGTATGTTTTCTATGCATGTTACTTCTGCGATACCATTGTTCTTCGCTGATATCCTACAACATTTTTTTTTAATTTAAATTTTATATCATAAATTGAATATTTTTTAAAATTATTTTGATTTTTTAATATTTTTTCAAAGATTTTGTAAAACAAAATGAGAGAAGTAAACCACGTATTAAATAGCTTATTTTGGGTTTGATATGCTCATCAGTGGGTGGCAACTGCTCACATGAAAACACTATATTTGATAAATCCATGCAAAAACCAATAGGCAGCCTTTGATTTTACTGTATTTTTATAATAATAATAATAATGTCAGATATGATCAGGTGCCCATGCAAAAACCAACATATAATGGGCACCTGATCCACAATGTTTTGACGTGAAAGGACTAATGAATGTCAAAATCATCTTAGTGCTTCCTAAAGTATGAAACATTAGAGTAACGTTTGATTTAGAGACAAAAATACTGGTAGAGAAACATGACAATACACACATCATGTTTGGCTAGTATCTTGTAAAAACACAGAAAGACATGTGAGACACAAGGCCATGCAGTTTTGTAAAGGCAAAATAAAAAAATTATGGCTGAAATATGTATAATAGATACTCCAATCTTTTAGTATACACAAAACAGGACTAACGTTACTTTTGACAGATAATATCAACAGTTTTCTTCCATGAACCGTTCAAAATTATACTGTAACATATACGATTGTCTGTATTATAAAGAAATACCTAAAATTATTCAGAGACCTAAAGTTATTCTCTTTCAAGTGTGTTGAAAAAATGTTTCTCTAATATGAATATATACATGATACCGATTAAAAAATATATATTCTTACATTAGTATAATAATTTTTGCTTTTCTATTTCATCTTTTATTTTTATCTTTTTTTGTTGGATCACATATTATTTATAATTTTTTTTCTTATTTTCTGCTCTTGCATTCCTAAAATAAAATCTATGATTAACATTATTAAATAAAGACGAGCCACCCCAAATTTAGCAGATATTCACCTCTAGATCTAAATTTAATAAGTAAAAACATAGACTAAGATTCAGTTTAGTAAAAGTGCAAGAAAGTCTTTTGAAAGAGAAAAAAATTAGTATAAAAAAGAGACAAAATATCTTTCATAAAATAGAAAATTAGTCATACTTTTTTTTTTTTGAGAAATTTTGAGAAGCTATTTTATTTAACTTATCTAAATTTTAAAGAGATAACTTTTTTTAATTAATAAGAGAAATTTTATTTATTTTTTATATTAAATTTTTTTTTTTCTATATCAACTTTTCCAAAAGTTCACCCATGTAAGACACAAATCAAATCTCCATTGTTATAATTAAACGCTGTTTAAATGGCCAACTTTTAACATCTAACGTTCTCATCTCTACTTAACACTATTCAACACACATAACAGTAACAAATCCTTAACAGGAATAACCATGTTATTTCTCAGTTGCACGTAAAGCCATGGTAATTAATTTGGTCCAATCATGAGAAGCATGCATGAAACAAATTAATCACATGAATCATAACAAAGTGCCAAAACCAAGAAACTCAGTTTCAAAAATTACAAACGCTAACATCTTCTTAATATTATGCAAACGATTTTGGTTATACAATTGATAAAGAATAAAACTATTATCACCTAAACTAAGTAAAATTTTCTTATTGTATTTGACAGTACATCATTCAAATTTATTTTGAAGGGGCAAAAGTAAAAGAATAAGAAATCAATAAACTCATCAATAAATAATAAAATTTAAAGACCAAAGATGAAAGGAACACGAGTGGAAGGTAAGTACGAGTTGCCAGCAGTTATGGTTGTGTTTGGAGTAAAACGTGAAATGAATTGAATTGTGGGTATATTGTTTTGAATTACGTTGACAAGTCGTGGTTGGCCGTTGAATAGTGTGACTCTCACGCATACATGAATTTGAAGATATTAATTACATCTGAAAAGTATTTTTTTGGTAGATATAGATAGATAGAGAGAGAGAGAGAGAGAGAAGTGAACTTCAGAGTATAACTTGTTACATTGACGATTATATATGCGTATCGATCTCATTACGATCCTCTAAATACAAAAATCAAATTCAACAAAACAAAACTATTTATAAATTGTACATATTAAGTTTCCTATTGCATTAGCAACCTAGGATAACATTATTTCAACGACTGAAAAAAATAAAGAAATGGAACGAATCAAACAATCAATAAATAATGAACACGACATAATCACAGAGTAGAGGTAAAAGGCACTTTGGTGGCAGGTAACCACGAGTTTCCAGCGATGAAATTTCCAACTGTGAATTTGGAGGCTTCGGAAGCTCTAGTTATCACATGATAACCTGGCCATTTAACTCTTCCAGAAGTAGAAGCACCAGGACCAGTGTTCATATACTCTCCATAATACAAAGTACTTAATGCAAAGTTACCAGTCCATTCTAACCAACCTGCTGGATTGATCAGACTATCAAGATTAGTCTTCATGAAAACTGTTCTTGAATATTGCTTCCAAGGTCTTCCAAGATAAGTCTTAACAGAGTTTTGGACTGGTTTCAAATCTGAAGCAGCAGTGACCTTTGAATTGTGAATGGAAATACCTGTGTTTTGGTTTGGATCGGTTCTACCTTGGGCAGTGATTGTGTTAACTTTGTTTGGAGGGTTTCTTGCAAATATGTTACAGTTTTGGAACACAACAGCAGCATTACCAAATATGAAGTCAACTGTGCCATAGATGTTACATTCCCTATAGAATTGTCTATCGGAGTGGACATATAGTGTGTCTTGATATCCTTCAAAGCTGCATCTATAAAATACGGACAAGTCTGATCCAGAACGCAATGCAACAGCTTGGTGATTTTTGGCTCCTGCAGTGTTTCTAAATGTGATGTCTTGAGCAATAAATCCATCCCCAACAACAGCTGCAAGAATTTAATCTTGGTTAGATTTCTGTAAATCAATTTTTGTTTCGTATAATAAATTCATGTAGGGAAAAAAAAGTTATTCAGTTTGAGAATTTTTTTATTTTCATGTTATTTTTAAAAAATAACTAGAGTTAACACCAGTAAAACCCATTAAAATCATTGCTATTGTTTATATATACAGAAAATTACACTTAATCATTGTATTGAGTGAGAGACGGAAGCTTAGAAAGAAGACGCGTGATGAGTCTTTATTGGAGAGACTTACTAGAAGTAGATATCTTAAATAATCACACTAATTTCATTTGTTTTTTATTTCCAAAAAATGTGTTTTAAAGCATAATTTTCTTTTTCAGTATCTCTTGTTTATAAATTATAGAATAAAAATATAAAATATGTTTTTTCAAACTGAATGGCAAATATAAAAATGTAATGAAACTGCTAAACATACCAACAGTTGCCGAACGAAAGGTTGTGGTGCCTCCTCCAACACTCTTGCTACCAGTGATTATAGTCTTTCCCATACCATCACCCACCAACATTATGTTCTTAGCTTTTATCTCAACTTGTTCATTATATACCCCAGCTTTCACGTGTATCACATACCTTCCACTACTACTCTTTGGAGCAGCATTCACGGCTGCACTGACGGTTGTGTACTTACCAGACCCATCTTTGGCCACCACTACATTAGCTCGAGAAGCTGAAGAAGAAGCTTGCAACAGCTTTCTATCGCCTGGTTTGACCCATGTTGGGAAGCCACCATTGTAACTTGGTTCTTGATATTGAACCTTGTTAAGAGACAAGGTGTTGCTTAGCAACTTGGTAACGTTGTTGGACATGAGAGGCAGCACATAGTCTTGAACCCCAAGGTCATAGAACCCAGCTTTGCATGTCTCAAGGTTAGTGAGAGCTGTGCTAAGCCATGTTTGGATGTCAACTTGGGAACACTTGGTGTTAGGGTCTACGGTTTGGTTGAGTTTACTAATGGTTTGTTCGTAAAGCTCAACGCAATCAGCCCAAGCAGCTGTTTCACGCGGGTTACGGCATTTTGAGCCAAGTGAGAGAGTGTTTGCATGGCCTCTGAGAGCTCTCTCTTGAGCAAGTTGCAATGAAAGTTTGAAGAAATCGGATTTTTGTTTGATGGATGTGTATTGGTGAGTGGGATTATTGCTCAAGAAATACTCACACGGTTGAGGGTTTGGAGTTTGGTTGCACCAAAGTTTGATGTCATTCGAAGAATAACCATAAACTAAAGAGGAAGACAGCAAGGGAACAAATAAAAGGGTTGCGAATAAGCGGAAAGTTTCCATAGTTTGATTTCTTCGAGCTATGGATAATTTGCGTTAACAGAAAATGGAGTAAATCAAAGAGAAAATGGTTTGAATGAGTTGCTTGTTGATGAATGGTGTTTCATGTCTTAATTTGGTGCCTATTTATAGAGAATGGCAAGACATGATCGTTATAATATATTGTCGGCGGAGCACACAACACACTCTACTTTTCCGAGGCTCAACTTTGATTTCTGACTTTTACTTTTCTAATTGCTTGTCGCTTTTTGCTTCTGCATGGCCATGCATATTCTTTAATTTCGCTTTTAGTTTTGTGTTTATCTAAATTATTCTATGGGTACATAATTTGTTGATAAGAAATTAAATAAGCAATTTATATAATATCTTAATTTTATTAATTCACCATATATTTATTCTATAAAATAATTTAATTTCTACAAACCTTAGCTTTTATTACCAATCAACGTGGAAGTTGTTAGAAAAAATGATTGGTTGCAATATGACTTGTGCATGTCTTTTGACTTTCAACCTGCGTAGCATCGTTGACTTGACATGTGGCAATACTTTAGTGGCGAAATGAAACGCGTCATGCTTATTCGTTTTGTTACGTGGATTGGCTAATAGTTTGGAATATGGAATGGCACATAGGTTCAAGAAATTATTTACGTTGGGAAATTAAAATTTTCATTTCCTCACGTGACCCTATTATTTTCCAAACAAAAAAAAATCATCTGCAAATTAATGCAAGTACGCTAATTACTGAAAAAGACTTGCATGTGAAACAAGTATATATAGCTATGAATAATAATGTACATATTGTGATTTACTAGAAAATATTTCAAAAGAATTCACTATTATAACTTTTCGAATTAGCATATGCGATAATGTTTTTTCTAATAAAGATAAGTGTCATTAAGAAACAACACTCTTAAAGAAGAACAAATGACCACGTACAGAGATCAATGAGTTGTAAAGCATTTGGCGGTCAACTCACACATGATGTGTTGCTGGTTTGAGAGTTTTCAAAATGTCAAATAAACAACTTTGACAATAATGACAATGAGAAATTTCACAGAAATTAAGTTTTTCTGCCTTTATTTTTATGTATAATTTACATATTAATTTGCAAACCTTATAATTTAGTTTTAAATAAATTCACTTAATTAAACTTACACTAGAAATAAATAAAGGTTGAGGATGAAACTTAAAAATTATAAAATTATGAATAAAATTTATTAAATTACGTGTAAAATCATATAATTTTATATTTTTTAATAAATTTAGTTGATAATAAAGTATGTATTTAAAATAATATTAAATAATATGTAGCTAATATTTCTAAAAAATAAAATACAAAAAAAATGTAGAAGCACTAAATTTTGTAGTCTATCTAAACGTTGTTGAATTAAACTTAAAATTTATAAATGATCAAGATGTTATGGGTATTATCATCATCTTAATTACTGGTATAAATTAATTAATGGTAGTTCTAAAAACATGTGAAGTATAAAATTAAGTGTTTTAAAATAAAACTTGAAGGAGATAAAGATGAAAATACATTTATTTATACTCCATATGAAGTGAAAGATAAGTAAATAATCAAAGCACCTTGTGATAATATCTTAAGTTTGTTAATTTTTAGAGAAATTTTACATTCTCCCAGATAAGTTCAATTGCTTTGATTAGTGACCATGCATGTATGTTTACATGTTAATAAATAATAAAAATAATAAATCATATTTTTAACATTAAACTTTTTTTAAGAAAAAACATATAAGACGGATGTTTCGTATATTTTATCACTAATTATATTCTTAATATAATTCAGCACATATAACAGTAACAAATCCTGACACGATAACAAGACAATTTATCTTGGTACATAAATTTTAGTAATGGTAATTATTTTGATTCAATAAAAAAACATGCTTGAAACATAACTAAAAACAAGAATCATGTAAAATCAAGAAATCCAGTTTAACAAAAGTACAAACTATTATCAACTTTTTCACATTATACAAATGAATTTGGTTAAACAATTTATAAAGAATAATAAAGCTATTATCACCACTAGCTAAGTAAATTTTCTTCTTGTATTTGATAAAACATCATTCAAACTTATATGTTGAAGGGGCGAAAATAAAAGAATAACAAATCAATAAATCTACTAACAAATGATAAAATTTAAAGACCAGAGGTGAAAGGAACACTTGTGGAAGGTAACCATGAGTTGCCAGCAACGAAATTTCCAACAGTGAATTTTGAAGCTTTAGAAGCACTAATAATGACATGATAACCCGACCATTTAAATCGGTTTGCGTTTGAAGCACCTGGTCCTGTGTTCATGTATTCTTCGTAGTACAAAGTACTTAAAGCAAAGTTACCACTCCATTCTAACCAACCCATTGGATTGATCAAACTATCAAAATAAGTCTTCATAAAATTGTTCTTGAATATTGTTGCCATGGCCTTCCAAGGCATGTCTTAACCGAGCTTTGAACTGGTTTCAAGTTTGAGGCAGCAGTGACCTTTGAATTGTGAATGGAAATACCTGTGTTTTAGTTTGGATCGGTTCTTCCTTGGGCAGTGATTGTGTTTATTTTGTTTGGAGGGTTTCTTGCAAAAAGGTTACAGTTTTGGAACACAACAGAAGCATTACCAAAGATAAAGTCAACAGTGCCATAAATGTCACATTCCCTATAGAATTGCCTCTCAGAGTGCACATACAATGTGTCTTGATAACCTTCAATGCTACATCTGTAAAATACTGATAAGTCTGAACCAGAACGCAATGCAACAGCTTGGTGGTTTGCTGCACCTGCAGTGTTCCTAAACGTGATATCTTGAGCAATGAATCCATCTCCAACAACAGCTGCGACAATTCATGTATACTAGTTAAGTCTTGATCTTTGAATAATTCAATATTTCTCATAATTTATTTTTCAATTTTTTTAATCGAGTTCAAATAACTAATAACAATATGATTTTATTATAAGAATGTATTGATCATAATTTTGTATATCTAACATAGTAAATATTTCTATTATTATTATTATTGGTTGCTTTTGTGACTTAAAAAATAGGTTAACAAATCTGTTTATTATTTTAGCAATTACATGGTTGAAAAAGAAGATGAATATTATGATTATCTTTTGGCTTACCAACAGTGGCTGAACGGAAGGTTGTGGTGCCTACTCCAACACTTTTGCTACCTGTGATGATGGTTTTGCCCATACCATCACCAACCAACATGATATTATTTGCCTTTATTCAACTTGTTCATTGTATATCCCTGCCTTCACGTATATCACATACCTTCCACTACTACTCTTTGGAGCAGCATTCACGGCTGCACTGACAGTGGTGTACTTTCCAGAACCATCTTTTGCCCCAACTACGTTTGCTTTAGAAGCTGGAGAAGCAGCTTGCAACAGCTTTCTATCCCCTGGCTTCACCCATGTTGGGAAACCATCTTTGCAACTTGGTTCTTCGTATTGAACCTTGTTAAGAGCCAAGGTGTTGCTTAGCAACTTGGTAACTTTGTTGGACATTAAAGGCAACACATAGTCTTGAACCCCAAGTTCGTAGAACCCAGCTTTGCATGTCTCAAGGTTAGTGAGAGCTGTGCTAAGCCATGTTTGGGTGTCTACTTGGGAACACTTTGTGTTAGGGTCTAAGGTTTGGTGGAGCTTAAGAATAGTTTGTTCATAAAGCTCAACGCAATCAGCCCATGCAGCTGTTTCACGTGGGTTGCGGCATTTTGAACCAAGTGAGAGTGTTTGCATGGCCTTTGAGTGTTCTCTCTTGTGCAAGTTGCAACGAAAGTTTGAAAAAATCGGATTTTTGCTTGATGGGTTTGTATTGGTGAGTGGGGTTATTGCTCAAGAAATACTCACACGGTTGAGGGTTTGGGGTTTGGCTGCACCAAAGTTTGATGTCATTGGAAGAATAACCATAAACTAAAAAGGAAAACAGCAAGGGAACGAATATTAAAAGTGTTGTGATTAAGCGAACAGCTTCCATTGGGCTTGCTATGGCCACTGGAAAATAAAATTTTGGATGACAGCAAATGGATGATGAATATGGTGTATGACATTAAGTTTGAGCTAGATTCAATTGTGTTGGATTTGGATGGTGTTTAGGGTCCTAATTTTGGTGCCTATATATAGAGGATAACGAGAAGTTGATGTCTTGAATTAATATGGAATTATGGATGCTAGTTAGGGCCTTGGAGACTTCCCTCTACTTTCCAAGTCCTTTTCGTTTTTGTTTTGGTTGCATATTCTTTCATCAATGTACAATATTAGAATAGCAAATTTGTTATTTGTTTATAATTTGCACATACACTATTTTGCGTTCACCACACATGCAACTTTCTCGCAACTATGTTTGCAACCTTTCAAAAGTAAAAACGTGTCAACTAATCCGGTAGTTTGATGGAGGCTAATTGTATTTGATTAGTTTAATTTGTCAACTTTGACATTATTAGATGAATAAGAATCTTATTCTAGCTAAAGATTAATGCTCGAAATACGAACTGATATATATACATGATGATTAAATGAAAGATGTTTATCAATGTAGTATTAAAAACGTACATGATCCCAATATGTTGGACGAAAGAAAATAAAATGTCATTTTCTGTTTCAACCATTGATTTCTGCCCATACAAAATGAAGAAGACCGGTAATAATACTTTTTTTTTACACAATCTTTATTTTATATTCTTAATTATTGATTAAAATATACTTAAAAATTATAAAATTATGAATAAAATTTATTAAATTAGGTGTAAAATCATATAATTTTATATTTTTTAATAAATTTAGTTGATAATAAAGAATGTATTTAAAATAATATTAAATAATATGTAGCTAATATTTCTAAAAAATAAAATACATAAAAATGTAGAAGCACTAAATTTTGTAGTCTATCTAAACATTGTTGAATTAAACTTAAAATTTATAAATGATCAAGATGTTATATTTAATTGAAACATAATAATTTATTTGCAATATGATTTTAATAACAAAATAAGTTAAAGGACACCAAGAGTAAAAAAATAATATCACTGACAAATAATTAAATAATATATATAAACCTAATTTTAAGAGATATGTTTTTTTTTTTGTTGCAAATTATGCTCACATTATTTAATTAATTGATAATAAATTTATCTTTTAATTATTTGTGACCTATAACTTATTTTCATTAATATAAACTATATTATAAATAAATTGTTATATATCAATCTGATAGTAGTTATCATCTTGCGATTAAATATCTTACTTATTTAATAATCTTAAGATTAATTTAATAGTGTTTGATCATGATCCAGAATTATATAATTTATATAGTTGTTCCCTGTGACAGGGAAAAAAACGTAAAGTGAAAAGAAGTTTATAAAGGGAAGAAATTATTAATATTTTGAGTTTAAGGATTCAAATACAGCGGCCAAAGAATTTGATGGCTTTTAAAATCAGTGCCATTTGTTCAATCACTGAATCAAACAAAGGTTATTAGAGACATTAACTGACCTGAGACCTCCCATGCATCCACGTGGAATGAAAGTATTGGACAAATCTATTGGCTTTGCACGTTTTGGAACTGTGAAACGCACACCACAAAACGGATGAATCTATTGACGCTTTTTTGACTCAACATATTATCCAATAAATAATAAAAAATCGAACATTACACCCCAAAAGGAACCAGCTTTATTACAATTGATTCTGCTCATAATATGCTCAGCTGCAAACTATTCTGCAGATTAATGCATTGCCATATACACCATATCACATAATTGTTTGCCATGGTCACAGTTAGGCCTTGTGAAAAAAAATTAAGTTTATCATTTTTTTCTCAATTCTTTCTTCTCCAATGGGCATATACATCATATAAAGTGTTAAATATCGTATATCTATATTCAAAAAATGTTCTGGTTGGCTAAACTATCATAAACCAATAGTTAAATCTCGCGATATAATGGAAGAAATTATCAATAAAGAATTTGAAGGCTTATATTAACAAATAATATGCTTTAGTTATTAATATTTTATCTTAATAAACTTATTTATTATTATAATATATATAAACTTAAAGTATTTATGCCAACAATTTAATTTTTGATAAAAAATATTTATACTAATAAAAGTTAATCTAACATTGAATTGTTAATAATGATACTTTTTATGACAGGTAAGAAATTAATTATATATCTGATCCATATAATCAAATATGAGTGGTTAAAAAATAAAAATAAATAATAAATAATCATTTAAGAAAATGTTAATATTAGTTTTAAAGGCTGTGTTTAAATATCTCTTAATACTAAAATTTTATTAATAGACAAGTATTTATTAAGCTATATTTTTAATATAATAAATGTGTTTCTTTTTACGTGATGAATATTTAAAACTATTATGTAGAATCACTATTTTTAAATGTATAACCTTAAAGTCATCCATTTTTATAATCACATTTTATTAATTTATTTCTTGACTTTAATGAAAGTCATTCATCTACGCGCTGGGAGATATTTGTGAAGATCAATAATACGATCTTTATATAAAATTGAGTTAGTTAAAATTGAGGTTGTAATGCGTAATCAAACATCAGACCTCAAAGATAATTATTAATTCCAAAAAGCGCCGTTGGGTAAAGTCTGCTTGGTCAACCATGATGCCACATATTGACAGTTTTGTTGAAATTTGAAAGAGAAAGGCCAATTCATCGGTTTCACATTTTAGATAGATAAATTTTTTTTCTAATTATTATTATATTTTAGATAGATGAAAATTAAAGAATATTAATATTTTTTAATTAAATTATTAATTTTATTATTTATTAATATAAAATTAACTAATGATAATTTTACAAAGATACCAAACTCTTTCAAATAGAGAGGATACAATATATTTTACTTAAATTTCACCAAAAAAAAAAAAAGATATCATTTAAAATATCGTAACCTAAACAAAATCAATTTACTCGATTCAAATCTATAAATAAAAAACAAAATAAACCTTTTAATATAGAAAACACAAATTAAAAAAAAAAAAAACGTTTCTGTAGTACAGCCAATTTTTGGAGTTTTTTCCTTCTCCTTTATTTTTACAATAACATGTAAAATTAAATTAAACATATAAAATATGTTAAATATATTTTAAAAATATAATAGAAAATATTGTTACAAATTAAAATCTAGAAAATATAACATAAAAATATACTTGTAATAAAAAATTATCTATAAATTGATATAAATGATCAAGGAAAAGTATAAGAGTAAAATTATAACATAATTAATAATAAACTTATTGTGATTTAAACTTTTCTCATAGACAAAGTTTATTTAAAAAGATTACCGTATACATCAAAGGTATAGTTATAGAAATAAAAATATAATTTTATAATAAAATAAAATTTTTATTATATTTAAAACAAGATTTATTTAATATTAATTTAAATAATTAAGAAAAATTAAAAATGTATTTATTATCACTTAACTTATAAATCAAAATATTTTCCTGTGTCTTAAGTAATAATACTGTCTAGTTCTATTTGGAAAAAGAAAATATTGTAACATTATAAGAGTACACTTTGGTAGGTGTTCTTGACCATTTTGGGACTATAGACGAAATAAGAAATTAGAGATTTTTAAAAAAAGTTATAAAATATAATAAACAAAATAAAAATATATATTAATAATTTTATTAAAATAATATATTTTTTTTAAGTGACTATAATTTTTTTAATAAAATTATAAAAAAAAAAATTCTTTCATTCAAATAAACTCGACTCGTATGTTATAATCAACTACAAAAACATAAAATTATAAAAAATATATTTTATGAGTATTTTAAGATACAAAATCATTAATGATAAAATTAACATTAATATTTTTTAAAAATTCTTTATCGATTGATAAAATTATAAGACTATTCAATTGTTTTTGTGAAATTGATGACCTTAAGTAGGTTTTGATTAACTTTAATTCTAAAAAACTTTTTTCCGTTGATGATATAGTCACTGACACCGTAAATTAAATTTTATAAGTGATTGAAACATTTAGATAATAATTTATAAATTTGACAAACTTAATAACTGTTTAATTTTTTTGAAGAAAGCTAAAATTTTTCATGAGCTTTAATGTTAAGAATAGTAAAATTTTATAATTAAATGAAGTTTTAAGTTTATAGAAATTAAGAAGTCAACTATGTTTATAACAAGTGAAGTGCGAAGAATTAAAAGATCTTTTTTGTTTTTTTTTTAACTGCAAATGGCAAGAGCTGAAATTTTTTTCAAATGAAAGTAGAACACGATTTTTACTTTGGACACTCTTTTAAGCTTAGATTCTAGGCGATCACACTTCTAAACTACCCTCAGGATCGAGCTTGCTCCTTGGTCGACATGGATTGGAATACTCTTATAATCTATAATTAATTTTTTTTCTTATTTTAAAAAATTGTGTATCATGGAAAATGTCCCCATAAATAACAACAAACC
Source organism: Abrus precatorius (assembly GCF_003935025.1). NCBI lineage: Eukaryota > Viridiplantae > Streptophyta > Magnoliopsida > Fabales > Fabaceae > Abrus > Abrus precatorius. The sequence continues at coordinate 21,422,094 of NW_020874439.1, read as the reverse complement.
AGTATGATATCAATTCTATTTGGCCACCACACTACTATTTTTTCATTATTAAAAGAGTACAAGCAATGTACTCTACCTCGTATATGTAGATAAAATTAAAAACTCTAACTCGTACATAACAAAACAATTTACTATTAAACTAACAAATTAAAGCTTTTTCATACATCGAAAACGAATTAAATATCAATATGAATACAAACAATTCCCTCCCCTAACTCAAACAAAACCAAAACTAAGATCTATCCTTAATGAGAACCGTAATACGGTACTAATGATCTATTTTCCTTGATCCCACTAGTACAACATTATTGATAATTGACTTTCACATAATAAAAAAACAATTCAGTAATGGTACAACATATATAGCAAAATAATTAATTTATAAACCAGGGGTGAATGGAACTCCAGTTGCTGGCAACCATGAACTTCCTCCTATGAAATTTGCAACTGTGAATTTTGATGCCTCGGAAGCACTAGTGATAACATGATAACCACCCCAATTAACCCGATCTGCAGTGGATGAACCAGGACCTGTGTTCATGTACTCGCCATAATACAAAGTACTTAATGCAAAATTACCACTCCATTCTAACCAACCACTTGGATCAATCAAACTATCAAGATAAGTTTCAATGAAAACTGTTCTAGAATATTGTTGCCATGGTCTTCCAAGATAGGTCTTAACAGAACTTTGAGCTGTTTGCAAATCTGAGGCTGCTGTAACCTTTGAATTGTGAATGGAAATTCCAGTGTTTTGGTTTGGATCAGTTCTGCCTTGGGCAGTTATAGTGTTGATTTTGTTTGGAGGGTTTCTTGCAAAAAGGTTACAATTTTGGAACACCACAGCAGCATTACCAAAGATGAAGTCAACTGTGCCATAGATGTCACACTCCCTATAGAATTGTCGCTCAGTGTACACATAGAGTGTGTCTTGGTATCCTTCGAAACCACATCTGTAAAACACTGATAAATCTGATCCTGAGCGTAGTGCTACGGCTTGGTGATTTGATGCACCTGCACTGTTCCTAAATGTGATATCTCTACCAATAAACCCATCCCCATCAATAGCTGAAAAATCATATGTGTAAACACAATTGGTTAGTTCTCGACATTTAATTTTGTTTCATTTTAATAAAATTTTAAGAGATAAAATAGATAAAATGAATTATTAATCATGCTATGTAGTACAAAAAGAATACTAGCCACACATTCATTCTTTTAATTTATTATTCAACACAATTCTAGTAATGACTAGTTTTCTAAAGTGTCAAAATAAATTTTAAAAAGTTATGAATTTATAAAATATTTTAAATTTTAAAAAATTGATAAAAAAAAAGTCAAAAAGTGTATTTAAAATAATATATTGTTAATATTTTTCGCAGTAGTAATGACTTTTTTCATTGATGGTGTAACAAGTGACCCTTCTAAACTAAATGTGGAAATGAGCGGATATATAATTGCAAAGAAAAATTATTGATTTAAGAAAAAAGTTATTAAATAATTCACATTATTGTGTCTTGAAAAAATATTCGTACAAATTAGTATTTTAAAAATATAAAGAATAAATATAAGAGAAAGTAGCTATGATAAAAATATAGAAGTCGTTGTCTATGCTGTTGAAAAATTGATTTTCTTACCAACAGTGGCAGAACGGAAGGTTGTGGAGCCTCCTCCAACACTACTACTACCAGTAATAATAGTCTTCCCAATACCATCTCCCATCAACATGATGTTGTTAGACTTTATCTCAACTTGTTCATTGTATTCCCCAGCCTTCACGTATATCACATATCTTCCACTATTGCTTTTTGGTGCAGCATTTATGGCAGCATTTATTGTTGTGAAATGGCCAGACCCATCTTTAGCCACCACCGCATTTGCCTGAGAAGATGGAGAAGAAGTTTGCAACAATTTACGGTCACCTGGTTTAACCCATGTTGGGAACCCATCTTTGTATGTTTTTGGTTCTTGGTATTCAACCTTGTTAAGAGCCAAAACATTGCTTAGCAACATAGTAACGTTGTTAGACATCATCAGGGGCAACACATAGTCTTGAACCCCAAGTTCATAAAACCCGGTTTTGCATGCCTCAAGGTTGGTGAGAGCAGCACTGAGCCATGTTTGAGAATCAGTTTGGGAGCACCTGGTGTTAGGGTCTAAGGTTTTATTGAGCCTATGAATGGTGTGCTCATACATTTGAAGGCAATCAACCCATGCAGCTTTTTCACGTGGGTTCCGGCACTTTGGGCCTAGTGAAAGTGCATTTGCATGGCTCATCATAGCTCTCTCTTGGGCCAGTTGAAGAGAGAGGTTAGTGAAATCAGCTTTTTGTTTGATTTGTTTGTGCATGTGAGCAAGGTTGTTGATCAAGAAATACTCACATGGCTGAGGGTTAGGCGTTTGGCTGCACGACAATTTGATGTCATTTGAGGAATAACAAGAAACGAAAGGGAAATACAAGAAGGGAACAATTAGAAGAGAAAGTAGTAAGAGAAGCGATGCCATAGTACTTTGCTTTCTATAGCCTTAGGACGATTTTATATATTTTCTAGTTAAGAGTGGTGATTTAAGGGTTTGAGGTCGTTGTGTTTATATAGATGATGTGTTGAGAGGTAGTTGTTGAGTATGAGGACAAAAGTCAAGAGTGTTGGGGTAGTTTATCGAATTCATTTTTGTTTTTGTTTTTGTTTTTGCTTTTGTCTATTTGGACATTATTTTAAACAATAGTTGAATGGTGGGGCTAAAGTATCGAAATGATGTTTATAATATAGGAAATATTTATTAGTTAAATAACATTAAAGGGAGTACATACAAGGATATTCAACCCTTACACACAAAGTTCAGGAGGGAGATTCAATAATTAAGGACATAGGTTAGTAGTACATAAGACTAATACCAATTAAAGAATGATAACAATTTGCCCATATATAGGAACAGGAATATTTTTATTCTCTTTGACTTTCGTAATGCATGTCTATTGAACGAAAAATGTAATATATTTAATATATTATAAATTTAAAAATTCATGTTTAAATAATTAAAAGCATTTAATATAAACTCAAAAAACACATATTTATGCAATCCATAGTAAAAACCCTACTTTTTTTCAATGAAAACTATCAAATTTATATTTCAAAAAATTAAAAGCAAGTAAGGATTTTATTTCTTGCAATAGAAGATATTGAATAAAGTATTCTAGAACTTAGTATAAATTGATAATTTAATATGGCCTTTTATTTCGATCAAAATCGATGTCTTGGAAAAACATTATAAGTAGAAACAAGTGACCTATATTTCTATTGGTCTAGTGCAACCGTTGATTAGTTAACAGTTGGAATCAAACTGATATACATATATATATATATATATATATATATATATATATGCATGCATGTCTGCTAGCAGAAACAGTTAGTCAATTTCGGAGTTTTGGGCATATATTCTTTTATCATGCAAAGCCAAAGGAAAAAAAAAAAAGAAACTGTTAGTGGAATATCAGAAAGAAAATTCTCAGAAGCACGAAATGTAGAATCATAGTTCCAAGTATGCAAATGGAAAATTAGGAAGAGTAAGTATAAGCGTGCCGTGATTCTGATAAACGTCTCAAACGTCAACTCAATTCTGAGACATAGAATTGAGAAAGGAGTCTCAATCCATGCAGGACATATGGGTCCCTTCCGCTTCACATTTACTAAGTTCGCCGCAAATCCCGAAATTTCAAATGAGAGAAATAAATATAATTTAATATATTTCATTTACCATAAATCTCAGTTATTTATTAGCTGTATTTTTATAAATTAAATTTTCTAAACCAGCTAATTAATTAGTACCTTTGTTATTAATTATTTGACGAGTCCAATCTCCTTCAACTTCATATTTAATCTTTTTATCTGTGAATATAATTACGATTGTAATATGTTAATATCTTTTGAACAGTTCTATTTAGTACAAAAATTAAATACGAATGCATACGATTTTATGCGGAGAGTTTGTTATTGATTGGTTTAATAATGAATTAAATAACCACAAAAATTAAGAAATAAAACGAAACATAACCACATCATTTGTACACCAAGTTTGTAAAATAAATAAATCATACTGCCTAGCAATTTCATTATTTTTGTTAATTCTTTTTATATGCACCGCATGACAAAAAAAATAAACCGCTTTGTTAATAATCATTATTTAATTAAATTTAAATACAACGTATTTCCGTTGAAACATTTTAAAGTAATAAATAATTTTAATGGAATCCGTTAATTTAATATTGAACCACATATCCCTCGAAAATTAGCATTTTCTAAATATAAGAATTCAACGATGATATACGGAAAAACATTTATATACATTTTATTATTTGATTATAATTAAATTCATTTTATTTTCATGTAGTTATATCTAATTAAGTTATTTAAGCACGTGTGAGAAATGTAATACTACTGTAATATATGTCATCGAAACTTCATATCACACACAATTTCCAGAGTAGTTCTATATATACACATTACTGGTTCTGATTTCTCTTGTTGGAAGAAAAATGAATGGTGGAAAAAAAAAATTTAGAATTTTAAGAAACACGCATTTGAATGCTAGCAAGGGCATAGCAACGTCAATTTATAATTAACATCAGTTTAAATTTAGATTTTAATGTTTGAGTGAATTTAGTTAAAACTAATTACTATAATGTGTGTATTTTGATGAGTAAATTATATGCATAATAGTGTGAAAATAACATAATTTCTGTGAAAGTTCACATTTTCAAAGTGATTTATTTGACACTTTCAAAACTCTCAAACCAGCAGAACAACACGAGCCCATAGCCGTCAAATACCTTTTTCTCAAGTCATGAATCTTTACGTTACGTAGTTCTTTTTAACAGCTTTTTCATGACATGCATGTATAATGTTAGAATTATGTCAGATCAGCTCGAGCTTCTGAGAAAATTCTTTTGAGCAATACTATAAAAGATCTTATTCATGACTTTTTTAATTTATTGAAAAATTATTAATAATGAATAAACGATATTCTCGGGTGCAGAAAAATATATATTTTGAAATCATTATTAATTAAAAACTTGCATGCGTGCACTTCCTTGCTGCAACAATAATCACTGTCGCATGTTTTAAATTAATGATTTAATATGCTTTTAGTATAGTAAAATATAAATCACCCAGTCGTCAATTTAAGAATTTCAACCTGTGTATGTTCTACTCTTCAACGTTGACATGCAAATCCAATACAATTAGCTAACGGCGAGCGTTTCATTTGGCTGCTTAATTATGCCACGTGTCAAGTCAATCGACGCCATGCTCAATTCAAAGATATGTCCAGTCATAATCCGAACAACTTACACGTGGATTAATTACAGATAAAACTAAAAAGTAAATATTTAACAAATTCGATATATCAATAGACGCCATGCTTAATTTTATATAGATTATTCTTTGGCTGGGGAAACTCTGTTAATTTGCGGAATCAAATTCGATAAATTAGGTCTAATACGTCAGGTTTCAACAAAAATATCAACACATGACAACATAGTCAAGCAAGCCTAGGTTTAATTACCCTACGTTATTGTCTTGACCATGACATGACACCTGAGTCAATGTTTTCCTAGGACATCCCAGGGTCAATTGCGGCTGAACGTGAATACTGGAACATTAATCGGATAAAGCTTAATTGGGTTTTGTTATTTTATTTTTTAATATTTGTATAATTTATTATTTGTAAATTTTGATTAATTATTTTTTTGTGACAAATAATTTTTTATAGATATTTAACACAATATTTAAGGTATGAAAGAAACGGATACCAAATAAATTAACACAGTACCCCGATGCTTTACTTTTTTTTTTTTTAATTAATCTTTTTTTAATGGTTCTTTGCAATTAATCTTTGATAATCCAGAGCGATTGAGAACAGACAAGCAGTATTTATGACTTATGCGTTTTGAAATGCCAGACTCCAACTTGACAGTCATATCCTTTTCCAATTCCAAACACGACAACAAATTGTCCAATGTTTTATTCTATATGCATAGAATTCTGCAGAGGCCACTTGGTGTCGCTAAAAACTTTAAGTTGAATAATTATGAACAACTGGCATCGGATTTAGAAGTCATAAACTCCTTAGGCTGCTTTATTTGAATCATGTAGTACTAATTATCCTTCTTTGATAAATGCCAGGAAATTTTGTAGGATAATTACGTGCAACATTTTCTGTCCTACATATATATTTTTCTAATAATTTATATCTCAACTGTTAGTTTTAATTTTATATTTTAAAAGTTTGATTTTGATCCTTATAATTTTATAAATATAAGTTTTAATATTTATAATATTAGCCCATTTTAGTTTTAATTTTATAATGTTATCTGTTTGATTAAATGTTGATTTTTTGGTTTATGATCCTGACGATATTATAAAAAAAAAACTAAATATTCATTAAAATTAAATAATGATCCTACTTATATCATAAATTTATATTATATAACTTATATATTAAATGATCAGTTAGTAATTATATATTAAATAACTAATTATATTTATTTATATGAATAATGAAAGTATTTTATTAATACAAATTTCACAATAAATAAAAATATAATATAAATAATATATAGATAACATATTCACTTATACTAGTAAAAAATATTTAGTGTTGAAATAATCAAGCTTAATTATTAAAGCAAGCCTATAAAAAATCGTTGTAATTGATCACAATTCATACATAATTCTTTCAACCCATGTGCTATTATTGGCAAACAAATAAATGGCAAGTAGTAAATATGGTTTGTTAATTTGTACTCCGTGGTGCAACCTTTGTCACGGAATACAAAAATTCGTTGCGATTGATCACAAATTATACGTAACACATTCATCTCATCTGCTATAATTGCCAAACAAGTAAATGGCAAGTAGTCTTGATATGTAGTTTGTTCCAACCTTTGTTCATAAAAAATGAGAACGTTTTCCTTTTTAAAAAAGTATGTTAAAGGAACCGTAGAACTCGTGAGTTCTGTATATTACACAAACAAATTAATCATATCACTAAAAGCGTTTTCAACCTTTCAATATATGCATGTTATTGCAAAAAGGGTAACACTTTCGAAAGTACACTTTTTTTAATGGTCAAATATTTATTAAAATAGCGCATGGTGATGGTCAAAAACATAAGCCCAAATTTTGAACAAGCTATACAGAACTGTCTTGTATTGAAATAATATACACTCATAAAGAAAAACGAAAAAGACTTGGAAAAGTAGAAAGTTTTGTGTGCTCCCGCCGAAAATATATTATCCATATAATTTTAACAACCATGTCTCGCCATCCTCTATAAATAAGCACAAAATTAAGACATGAAACATCATCGATCCAAACTAGTTCAAACAATTTTCTCTCTGATTTACTCCATTTTCTGTTAACGAAAATTATCCATAGCTCGAAGAAATTAATCAAACTATGGAAACTTTTCAGTTATTCACAACACTTTTATTCGTCCCCTTGCTGTTTTCCTCTGTAGTTTATGGTTATTCATCGAATGACATCAAACTTTGGTGCAGCCAAACCCCAAACCCTCAACCGTGTGAGAATTTCTTGAGCAATAACCCCACTCACCAATACAAACCCATCAAGCAAAAATCAGATTTTTTCAAACTTTCATTGCAACTTGCACAAGAGAGAACACTCAAAGGCCATGCAAACACTCTCTCACTTGGCTCAAAATGCCGCAACCCACGTGAAACAGCTGCATGGGCTGATTGCGTTGAGCTTTATGAACAAACTATTCTTAAGCTCAACCAAACCATAGACCCTAACACAAAGTGTTCCCAAGTAGATACCCAAACATGGCTTAGCACAGCTCTCACTAACCTTGAGACATGCAAAGCTGGGTTCTACGAACTTGGGGTTCAAGACTATGTGTTGCCTTTAATGTCCAACAACGTTACCAAGTTGCTAAGCAACACCTTGGCTCTTAACAAGGTTCAATACGAAGAACCAATTTACAAAGATGGTTTCCCAACATGGGTGAAGCCAGGTGATAGAAAGCTGTTGCAAGCTGCTTCTCCAGCTTCTAAAGCAAACGTAGTTGTGGCTAAAGATGGGTCTGGAAAGTACACAACTGTCAGTGCAGCCGTGAATGCTGCTCCAAAGAGTAGTAGTGGAAGGTATGTGATATACGTGAAGGCAGGGATATACAATGAACAAGTTGAGATAAAGGCACATAATATAATGTTGGTTGGTGATGGTATGGGCAAAACAATCATCACAGGTAGCAAAAGTGTTGGAGGAGGCACCACAACCTTCCGTTCAGCCACTGTTGGTAAGCCAAAAATTTATCTTAGTAAATACTAATTCATCGTCTTTTTCAACCATGTAATTGGTAAAAAAATAAACATATTTGTTAACCGATTATTTTAAGTCACGAAAGCAACTAATAAAAAAAAAATATTTACTATGTTAGAGATACAAAATTATGATCAATACATTATTTTAATAAAATCATATTATTATTAGTTATTTGAACTCAATTAGAAAAATTGAAAAATAAATTAAAAGAAATATTCAAAGATTAATACTTAACTAGTATACATGAATTGTTGCAGCTGTTGTTGGAGATGGATTCATTGCTCAAGATATCACGTTTAGGAACACTGCAGGTGCAGCAAACCACCAAGCTGTTGCATTGCGTTCTGGTTCAGACTTATCAGTATTTTACAGATGTAGTATTGAAGGTTATCAAGACACGCTGTATGTGCACTCTGAGAGGCAATTTTATAGAGAATGTGACGTTTATGGCACTGTTGACTTCATCTTTGGTAATGCTGCTGTTGTGTTCCAAAATTGTAATCTCTTTGCAAGAAATCCTCCAAACAAAGTAAACACAATCACTGCCCAAGGAAGAACCGATCCAAACCAAAACACAGGTATTTCTATTCACAATTCAAAGGTCATTGCTGCTTCAGACTTGAAACCAGTTCAAATCTCAGTTAAGACATACCTTGGAAGGCCATGGCAACAATATTCAAGAACAGTTTTCATGAAGACTTATCTTGATAGTTTAATCAATCCAATAGGTTGGTTAGAATGGAGTGGTAATTTTGCTTTAAGTACTTTGTACTATGGAGAATACATGAACACAGGACCAGGTGCTTCAACTGCAAACCGAGTTAAATGGTCAGGTTATCATGTCATTACAAGTGCTTCTGAAGCTTCAAAATTCACAGTTGGGAATTTTATTGGTGGCAACTCATGGTTACCTTCTACAAGTGTTCCTTTCACCTCTAGTCTTTAAATTTAATCATTTGTTGGTGGATTTATTAATTTCTTATTCTTTTATTTTCACCACTTCAATATAAGTTTGAACATGTTCCATCAAATACAATAAGAAAATTTATTTAGTTAATTTAGGTGATAATAGCTTTATTATTATTTATGGATTGTATTACCAAATTTATTTGTATACTATAAAGAAGTTGATAATAGTTTATTATCCTTACAAGGATTTGTTACTTTTATGTGTGCTGAGTTGCATTAAGAATATAATTAGTGATAAAATATATGAAATGTCCGTCTTATATATATTTTTTCTCAAAAAAGAAGTCAAATGTTAAAAATATGATTTATTATTTTTATTATTTATTAACATTTAAATATACATGCAATGTCACTAATCAAAGCAATTGAACTTATTTGAGGGAATGTAAAATTTCTCTAAAGATCAACAAACTTAAAATTATCATGAGGTACTATGATTATTTACTTATCTTTCATTTCATATAGAGCATGTATTTTGATCTTTATCTTCCTCAATTTTCATTTTAAAACATTTCACCTTATACTTCACATTTTTTTTAAGACTACCATTAAATTGTATTAGTTATTAAGATGATGATAATGATGAAGTTAAAAATAAAAATAAAGTTTAAATGATTTTTTAGTCCCTATATCTAAAATAAATTTGTAATTTAGTCTTTATATATGAAAAATTTATAAATAAGTCCATGTACATAAATTGAGTCTCAATGTAGTCTCTACTATTACTTTTAATCTTAACGTTGTTTAATAAATTTGCAACCTGACCAACGGATCCAATGTAGTTTATATATAAATTTTGAAGTGTCCATTCATCACCTTCCATTCTCCATTCTCCATCTCCTTTCATTATAGTATACTATGAATTATGTTATTTTGATATTATGCAATTATGCTATTTTGCAATTTTTCATCTTTGCAATTCTACTCTTTTCCTACTATACTTTGAAGTATGCTATAATTAAAATTTTGTTATTATGCTGAATATAATATATTTTATTGTATGTAAGCATGCCGTTGCAGCAGTATATGCAAAATCTATAGCAGAATAAGATGGAAAAATCATAGTAAAACAAAATGAAAGCACTAATGTGACAACTTACTCTAAAATTTGGGCATCTACGAAATATTCTCATGGATTTTGAAGAGTCCAAAATGTGTAAATTTTCACTTGACACCTACAATCACAGAATGACACTTTATTCTTTCTTCTTGAAGTAGAAATGCTTGTTGTAGTAGTCCCCATTTTTTATACTATTGTATGTGGAAGAAGAAAAGTTGGCATAGGAGGCACAATGTATACAATTTAATTTAAGATTTCTTTATTAACATGTTGTTTTGGCTATTAAGTTGCTTACATGTTGCATCTCTTATACATATTGGCAATTTTTATAAATGACATTATGATAAAAAATAATGACAAATACTGAATTGAGACTAAATTTATATATAAAAACTTATTTATAAATTTTTTATATATAAAGACTAAATAACAAATTCGTGTTAGTTATAAAGATCAAAAAATCATTTAAACTTAAAAATAATAAAATTGATATTAAAAAGAGAGTTTTAGCCTCAACTTTAACATCATCCATTCTCAAACCAACATCACCAGTACTACAAATATGAATTGGACTTAAAATTAGAAGTGGATATATATATTAAATGATAGAATAAAGAAGAATTTAACCAGTGAGAACAAGAAGGAGACGTCATTATAAAACTTAAACATTGTTATGTATTTTTATAATATGAACAAACTATTCTTAAGCTCAACCAAACCATAGACCCTAACACAAAGTGTTCCCAAGTAGACACCCAAACATGGCTTAGCACAGCTCTCACTAACCTTGAGACATGCAAAGCTGGGTTCTACGAACTTGGGGTTCAAGACTATGTGTTGCCTTTAATGTCCAACAACGTTACCAAGTTGCTAAGCAACACCTTGGCTCTTAACAAGGTTCAATACGAAGAACCAAGTTACAAAGATGGTTTCCCAACATGGGTGAAGCCAGGGGATAGAAAGCTGTTGCAAGCTGCTTCTCCAGCTTCTAAAGCAAACGTAGTTGGGGCAAAAGATGGTTCTGGAAAGTACACCACTGTCAGTGCAGCCGTGAATGCTGCTCCAAAGAGTAGTAGTGGAAGGTATGTGATATACGTGAAGGCAGGGATATACAATGAACAAGTTGAATAAAGGCAAATAATATCATGTTGGTTGGTGATGGTATGGGCAAAACCATCATCACAGGTAGCAAAAGTGTTGGAGTAGGCACCACAACCTTCCGTTCAGCCACTGTTGGTAAGCCAAAAGATAATCATAATATTCATCTTCTTTTTCAACCATGTAATTGCTAAAATAATAAACAGATTTGTTAACCTATTTTTTAAGTCACAAAAGCAACCAATAATAATAATAATAGAAATATTTACTATGTTAGATATACAAAATTATGATCAATACATTCTTATAATAAAATCATATTGTTATTAGTTATTTGAACTCGATTAAAAAAATTGAAAAATAAATTATGAGAAATATTGAATTATTCAAAGATCAAGACTTAACTAGTATACATGAATTGTCGCAGCTGTTGTTGGAGATGGATTCATTGCTCAAGATATCACGTTTAGGAACACTGCAGGTGCAGCAAACCACCAAGCTGTTGCATTGCGTTCTGGTTCAGACTTATCAGTATTTTACAGATGTAGCATTGAAGGTTATCAAGACACATTGTATGTGCACTCTGAGAGGCAATTCTATAGGGAATGTGACATTTATGGCACTGTTGACTTTATCTTTGGTAATGCTTCTGTTGTGTTCCAAAACTGTAACCTTTTTGCAAGAAACCCTCCAAACAAAATAAACACAATCACTGCCCAAGGAAGAACCGATCCAAACTAAAACACAGGTATTTCCATTCACAATTCAAAGGTCACTGCTGCCTCAAACTTGAAACCAGTTCAAAGCTCGGTTAAGACATGCCTTGGAAGGCCATGGCAACAATATTCAAGAACAATTTTATGAAGACTTATTTTGATAGTTTGATCAATCCAATGGGTTGGTTAGAATGGAGTGGTAACTTTGCTTTAAGTACTTTGTACTACGAAGAATACATGAACACAGGACCAGGTGCTTCAAACGCAAACCGATTTAAATGGTCGGGTTATCATGTCATTATTAGTGCTTCTAAAGCTTCAAAATTCACTGTTGGAAATTTCGTTGCTGGCAACTCATGGTTACCTTCCACAAGTGTTCCTTTCACCTCTGGTCTTTAAATTTTATCATTTGTTAGTAGATTTATTGATTTGTTATTCTTTTATTTTCGCCCCTTCAACATATAAGTTTGAATGATGTTTTATCAAATACAAGAAGAAAATTTACTTAGCTAGTGGTGATAATAGCTTTATTATTCTTTATAAATTGTTTAACCAAATTCATTTGTATAATGTGAAAAAGTTGATAATAGTTTGTACTTTTGTTAAACTGGATTTCTTGATTTTACATGATTCTTGTTTTTAGTTATGTTTCAAGCATGTTTTTTTATTGAATCAAAATAATTACCATTACTAAAATTTATGTACCAAGATAAATTGTCTTGTTATCGTGTCAGGATTTGTTACTGTTATATGTGCTGAATTATATTAAGAATATAATTAGTGATAAAATATACGAAACATCCGTCTTATATGTTTTTTCTTAAAAAAAGTTTAATGTTAAAAATATGATTTATTATTTTTATTATTTATTAACATGTAAACATACATGCATGGTCACTAATCAAAGCAATTGAACTTATCTGGGAGAATGTAAAATTTCTCTAAAAATTAACAAACTTAAGATATTATCACAAGGTGCTTTGATTATTTACTTATCTTTCACTTCATATGGAGTATAAATAAATGTATTTTCATCTTTATCTCCTTCAAGTTTTATTTTAAAACACTTAATTTTATACTTCACATGTTTTTAGAACTACCATTAATTAATTTATACCAGTAATTAAGATGATGATAATACCCATAACATCTTGATCATTTATAAATTTTAAGTTTAATTCAACAACGTTTAGATAGACTACAAAATTTAGTGCTTCTACATTTTTTTTGTATTTTATTTTTTAGAAATATTAGCTACATATTATTTAATATTATTTTAAATACATACTTTATTATCAACTAAATTTATTAAAAAATATAAAATTATATGATTTTACACGTAATTTAATAAATTTTATTCATAATTTTATAATTTTTAAGTTTCATCCTCAACCTTTATTTATTTCTAGTGTAAGTTTAATTAAGTGAATTTATTTAAAACTAAATTATAAGGTTTGCAAATTAATATGTAAATTATACATAAAAATAAAGGCAGAAAAACTTAATTTCTGTGAAATTTCTCATTGTCATTATTGTCAAAGTTGTTTATTTGACATTTTGAAAACTCTCAAACCAGCAACACATCATGTGTGAGTTGACCGCCAAATGCTTTACAACTCATTGATCTCTGTACGTGGTCATTTGTTCTTCTTTAAGAGTGTTGTTTCTTAATGACACTTATCTTTATTAGAAAAAACATTATCGCATATGCTAATTCGAAAAGTTATAATAGTGAATTCTTTTGAAATATTTTCTAGTAAATCACAATATGTACATTATTATTCATAGCTATATATACTTGTTTCACATGCAAGTCTTTTTCAGTAATTAGCGTACTTGCATTAATTTGCAGATGATTTTTTTTTGTTTGGAAAATAATAGGGTCACGTGAGGAAATGAAAATTTTAATTTCCCAACGTAAATAATTTCTTGAACCTATGTGCCATTCCATATTCCAAACTATTAGCCAATCCACGTAACAAAACGAATAAGCATGACGCGTTTCATTTCGCCACTAAAGTATTGCCACATGTCAAGTCAACGATGCTACGCAGGTTGAAAGTCAAAAGACATGCACAAGTCATATTGCAACCAATCATTTTTTCTAACAACTTCCACGTTGATTGGTAATAAAAGCTAAGGTTTGTAGAAATTAAATTATTTTATAGAATAAATATATGGTGAATTAATAAAATTAAGATATTATATAAATTGCTTATTTAATTTCTTATCAACAAATTATGTACCCATAGAATAATTTAGATAAACACAAAACTAAAAGCGAAATTAAAGAATATGCATGGCCATGCAGAAGCAAAAAGCGACAAGCAATTAGAAAAGTAAAAGTCAGAAATCAAAGTTGAGCCTCGGAAAAGTAGAGTGTGTTGTGTGCTCCGCCGACAATATATTATAACGATCATGTCTTGCCATTCTCTATAAATAGGCACCAAATTAAGACATGAAACACCATTCATCAACAAGCAACTCATTCAAACCATTTTCTCTTTGATTTACTCCATTTTCTGTTAACGCAAATTATCCATAGCTCGAAGAAATCAAACTATGGAAACTTTCCGCTTATTCGCAACCCTTTTATTTGTTCCCTTGCTGTCTTCCTCTTTAGTTTATGGTTATTCTTCGAATGACATCAAACTTTGGTGCAACCAAACTCCAAACCCTCAACCGTGTGAGTATTTCTTGAGCAATAATCCCACTCACCAATACACATCCATCAAACAAAAATCCGATTTCTTCAAACTTTCATTGCAACTTGCTCAAGAGAGAGCTCTCAGAGGCCATGCAAACACTCTCTCACTTGGCTCAAAATGCCGTAACCCGCGTGAAACAGCTGCTTGGGCTGATTGCGTTGAGCTTTACGAACAAACCATTAGTAAACTCAACCAAACCGTAGACCCTAACACCAAGTGTTCCCAAGTTGACATCCAAACATGGCTTAGCACAGCTCTCACTAACCTTGAGACATGCAAAGCTGGGTTCTATGACCTTGGGGTTCAAGACTATGTGCTGCCTCTCATGTCCAACAACGTTACCAAGTTGCTAAGCAACACCTTGTCTCTTAACAAGGTTCAATATCAAGAACCAAGTTACAATGGTGGCTTCCCAACATGGGTCAAACCAGGCGATAGAAAGCTGTTGCAAGCTTCTTCTTCAGCTTCTCGAGCTAATGTAGTGGTGGCCAAAGATGGGTCTGGTAAGTACACAACCGTCAGTGCAGCCGTGAATGCTGCTCCAAAGAGTAGTAGTGGAAGGTATGTGATACACGTGAAAGCTGGGGTATATAATGAACAAGTTGAGATAAAAGCTAAGAACATAATGTTGGTGGGTGATGGTATGGGAAAGACTATAATCACTGGTAGCAAGAGTGTTGGAGGAGGCACCACAACCTTTCGTTCGGCAACTGTTGGTATGTTTAGCAGTTTCATTACATTTTTATATTTGCCATTCAGTTTGAAAAAACATATTTTATATTTTTATTCTATAATTTATAAACAAGAGATACTGAAAAAGAAAATTATGCTTTAAAACACATTTTTTGGAAATAAAAAACAAATGAAATTAGTGTGATTATTTAAGATATCTACTTCTAGTAAGTCTCTCCAATAAAGACTCATCACGCGTCTTCTTTCTAAGCTTCCGTCTCTCACTCAATACAATGATTAAGTGTAATTTTCTGTATATATAAACAATAGCAATGATTTTAATGGGTTTTACTGGTGTTAACTCTAGTTATTTTTTAAAAATAACATGAAAATAAAAAAATTCTCAAACTGAATAACTTTTTTTTCCCTACATGAATTTATTATACGAAACAAAAATTGATTTACAGAAATCTAACCAAGATTAAATTCTTGCAGCTGTTGTTGGGGATGGATTTATTGCTCAAGACATCACATTTAGAAACACTGCAGGAGCCAAAAATCACCAAGCTGTTGCATTGCGTTCTGGATCAGACTTGTCCGTATTTTATAGATGCAGCTTTGAAGGATATCAAGACACACTATATGTCCACTCCGATAGACAATTCTATAGGGAATGTAACATCTATGGCACAGTTGACTTCATATTTGGTAATGCTGCTGTTGTGTTCCAAAACTGTAACATATTTGCAAGAAACCCTCCAAACAAAGTTAACACAATCACTGCCCAAGGTAGAACCGATCCAAACCAAAACACAGGTATTTCCATTCACAATTCAAAGGTCACTGCTGCTTCAGATTTGAAACCAGTCCAAAACTCTGTTAAGACTTATCTTGGAAGACCTTGGAAGCAATATTCAAGAACAGTTTTCATGAAGACTAATCTTGATAGTCTGATCAATCCAGCAGGTTGGTTAGAATGGACTGGTAACTTTGCATTAAGTACTTTGTATTATGGAGAGTATATGAACACTGGTCCTGGTGCTTCTACTTCTGGAAGAGTTAAATGGCCAGGTTATCATGTGATAACTAGAGCTTCCGAAGCCTCCAAATTCACAGTTGGAAATTTCATCGCTGGAAACTCGTGGTTACCTGCCACCAAAGTGCCTTTTACCTCTACTCTGTGATTATGTCGTGTTCATTATTTATTGATTGTTTGATTCGTTCCATTTCTTTATTTTTTTCAGTCGTTGAAATAATGTTATCCTAGGTTGCTAATGCAATAGTAAACTTAATATGTACAATTTATAAATAGTTTTGTTTTGTTGAATTTGATTTTTGTATTTATAGGATCGTAACGAGATCGATACGCATATATATTCGTCAATGTAACAAGTTATACTCAGTAGATCACCTCTCTCTATATATCTATCTATCGATATCTACCAAAAAGAATAGTTTTCAGATGTAATTAATATCTTCAAATTCATGTATGCGTGAAAGTCACACAACTCAATTCGTTTCACGTTTTACTCCTAACGGCTAACACAACCATAATTGTGAAACCCAAAGTAGATAATTCTAGTTGAAAGATTTCGTGTTTTACCCTCTCTCCCTCTCTCTTTCTATGTTGTTGTCAATATTTCATGTTTTACTCGTAAACAAATTTATGTTTAGGGTCATTGGCTTTGGACTCGTGATTTTTGACGTGTGTGAGGATATAGAATTCGACAATGGGGGCATAACCCATAAAACGTTGGGCAACTTAGTCAGTCTACCGTTCTAATATTAATCTGAGACAGATTAAAAGAAAAGCTCAACCAAAAAGAAAAGAAAAGATAGGCTTCAACAAATGAAAAACTTTGACCAAAAAGAACAAAAAATAATGAACATGACTCGGAATGAGAGCACTCGATCAAAAACATTAACATTCCATCTTAACACTCTCCTTCTTACTTTTTAAACTCAACACTTGTCCCCACATTTTGGATTTCACCAAAAAAAAATCCATTTGCATCGTCACCACCATAACCATTCCTTTCAACTTCAACAGAACTCCACATTTTCCTTCCATCTCTGGTGCTTTCAATTCAAATAATCAACAACCGTTGCTTATGATATATTTTGCTGCTATAAGGACAGTAACCGAAAGGGAAAAAGACAATATTGGCTGAAAAGCTCTGTCTTGAATGAGGGCAATCAAATGCCAACATATACACAAGGTTCCTATTGGAAAAAAAAAACAAAGAATACAAAAATAGTATAAGATAAAAAATAAACCACTATTTACAGCTCATGATAGCTAAATATATTCTAGAGTCTTCTAGAGTATTTTTAGCATTCTATAATGTAGTATTTGTTCTTAGCTGATGAATGTTGAGGCCCATCTTTAGTTTCTTTGTGTATTGACAAAGAATGGGGATCAAAGACATACAAAAATTTTTAAAGTGGAAAGTTGGGTAGTTGTGTGTTTAGTAATTCAAAGGGAGTTTGATTTTGAGTAACTAGTGAAGGGACATGGTTAATGAGATAAACCACATGTTTAACAGCATATGACCAATCATGAGTGGGAATATGTGATTGAAAAAGAAGTGTCTTTACTACATTGAGAATATATTGATGTTTACGTTCAACTCGAGTGTTTTGTTGAGGGGTGTTAACACAACTTATTTGATTTAAAATTCCTTTAGATGAGAAAAAAATTTTAATGAAAATTTTGGACCATTATCAGATTTAATACGTTTAACTTTTGTTTCAAATTGATTTTCAATTAGGGTGATGAAATTTTGAACATGAAATTGGACATTTCCTTTTGTTTTTAATAACACCACCCAAGTATATCTACTAAAATCATCAACAATGATTAAAAAATAACGATGACCATGAATTGAAGGAATGAGACCAGGAGTGGTAGTTATTATCAGTGAGTGCGGATGTTGTGACACCCAAGCGCTAGGCGTGGGCAGGGAGTGGCCGGTGCAATGTGACACAGATAAGGAGTGACTACCTGGCAAGCTTCCAGCGGTAAAGGGCATATGAATGAATCGATCTTACACTGAAATTAGAGGGATCCAGAGGCTACCAGTGAGTGCGGGTGTTGTGACAGCCAAGCGCTGGGCGAGGGCGGGGAGTGATCGCCGGTGCAATGTGGCACAGATAAGGAGTGGCTACCTGGCAAGCTTCTAGCGTTAAGGGGCACATGAATGAATCGATCTTACATCGAAATTAGAGAGATCTAGAGGCTGTGTAGGTATGAGATTATACAATTAAGGATAGCTTAAAAGAATTGATTAGAACTACCTATATTAACAAAATGCATTTACTTTTTGATGACCTGTCACTTAAGGTTAAGTGACCTTTTAGGAAGTTTTCGGGAAGTGTGTGAGTGAGGATAAAGCACATTGAAAAGTTGTGGGGACAATCGTCAGTCCTGAATAAGTTATCAGGCTATTACAATAATAGTATCAAAGCAGACTTCTCTTTGACAATGATGGAAGAAAAATTGTCACTAGCATGAATATGATAGCGACTAAACAAGTTGTGTGGGATCATAGATAAGTTCATTGTTTTGCTGATGGACCTCGAAATTTGCAAACAATATTGGCTGAAAAGCTTTGTATTGAATAAGGGCAATCAAATGTCAATATATACACAAAGTTCCCGTTGAGGAAAAAAAAACAAAAATAGTACAAGATAAAAAAGAAATCACTATTTACAGGTCATGACAGCTAAATGTATTCTAAAATCTTCTAGAGTATTCCTAACATTTTGTAATGTAACATTTGCTTTCAGCTGATAAATATTGAGGCCCATCTTCAATTTTTTTATGAGCTAAAGTGATACTATGTTCTTTTAGCTGCCATTACCATATTTTACTATACCAACACCCAATGGGTTATCGGCGCCACTCTTTAACATTATATTAATTTCTTAACCCAAATCAATGTTAACATTAAATAATTATATAGAACATTAAAAGTTAAAAATTTTAATTAGAATAATTTTGATTGACCATCTGTTTAGTTTGACGACTTATATATATTAGAGGTGCTTTTTTTTAAAAAAAATGTTATACGACATAATATCTAAACATTTGGCATGTGTTTACTAAATTATGAAACCGATTAGATTAAATTACACGCTAATAGTCAAATTTTGCTTAATTTTTCAAATAGTTAAATTAACACTACGCCAAAATGGAAGTCTGAGAGTGATTTCGTTTTAAATTATAGTGTTTAGAACTGATTTAAAATCTTGCACCATCTGATGTGTTATATTTAAGAGAACAGTTAAACAATCGATCTTAAAAGTTAAGATTGGATAGCGATTGTTGCAACCGAGCGGTCGCAACGTTACGGCGAAAAACGTTTTCAAATATATCAAAGGAATCGTCACTAAAGTTTATTTTAAGAAAACCTTGAAATTTTTTTTTTAAAATATTATGATTTTTGAAACCAAAAATGAGTTCAAGAGTCATTTACATGTGGGGAAGGTATTAGCACCTCACAACATCCGTTTAAAACGGTTACCTAAAATTAATTGTGCAAATTTATTTAAATTCTAAAAAATATTTATTTAATTCCTAAACATTAATTATTTTTATTTTACAAGAAGAAATATTATTTATTGAGATATAATTTGAGTTATTTTAAAAATTATTTTGACATGACGGGTACGGTTCCCGCTCCTACGTATCCCCAGGTGCAATGGAAAACTCAAAGTCATGTAGTTCTATCTAAAAATTATGAAATTAGTTGATTATAATTAAGTTTAGTAAAATAAAATTTATTTTAAAATTAAAATTAAAATTATTTTCGTAAAATTATAATATTTAGGATACAAGATAACGCGGTTATACATGTACCCTAGGAGAAACAATACAGAAAGTGAAGGAATATCACATAACTATACTGCAAATCGTTAAATATATTTTATTCGTAAATGAAGTATTTGAATTTTAATTTTGACTATGATTAATGGTGAAAAAGAATTTAAGATAGCGTAAGCTATACATTAATCTCTTATAATTTTTGGATAATCAAAGGCAATGTAAATTACACATCAATATTATAAAAAAAAAATTGTATAATATAATAAAAATGGAGAAATGATTTGTTATTTAACTTATCGAAATCAGAAATATGATTCAGAAAATTTTAAAGTATGAAATTAATTTCATTTAATGAAATGAATAAATATATTTGAATTGATTAAAAAAAATTTAATAATAACAATAAAAAAATTAAAACTTTGTTTGATAAATTTATGTTGTATAAAACTTAATGTAACGTTGGTACACAGATGTTCTAATAATTTATAATAAGTAAAGATAGAGCTGCTACACATTAGTATTATAAGTTATTGTGTTAATAAAATAATTTCTATTTAAATTGATTGATTAGTAAAATAATGATTATAAAGAATACATTTTGATTGATTATTAAGATAATTTTTTAATTAATTATAGACTACATATAATAAACCAATGTTGCATAAAACTTTAGTTAACATAGGTACACTCGAGCTTTATTAATTTATAACACATGACAGTAGAGAAGCTACACGTTAATGTCATAAATTAATATAAACATGTGCTATTTATTATTAATGATATAAGAGGAAGTACTTATATATATATAAACTTAAGTTACATCAACATTCTATATAATAAGTAAAACAAAAGATAATAATCTTAAATTAAAAGAAAAATAATTAATCATAATAATAAAAGTCTAAATAATCAAATAACGTGAAAATATTTTGGAAGAATTTATTATCGAATTAAATTTTACAATTAAAAGAATTCAAGTATAGTAAAATAAAAGGAAATTACATTGCGTTGCATTATATTGCATTTAACCTAATTTAAATAATTTCTCATTATTATTTCAATTATTATTATCTAAAATTAATAAAATGTAATTAAGAGAAGTTAAGTCAAAATAAAAAATAAAGATGTAAAATTAAATATTTTACTTAAGACAATAAAAGATAAATAAAATATAAAACAAGAATAAAATAACTAAACAAATTTTCGTTTACCAAACAATAAATAAATAAATAAAGTTACTAAAGAAAATAATAAAAAAAAAGAAACCACATAGATGTAACTAATGCATTGGATTGTAGATGTTGTTGGTATATTGAATTGGAACAGCACGAAGAAAAGAAAGTAACCCCTTCGATTAAAAGCTAATGAAATAATAGATAAATAATAAAAAAAAGTTGATTTGACTGGATATGGCTTATTAGGTAGCGTATACTGCTAGCGTTCAGTCTTTCAAGTCATTATTCCATCAAAAGAAACGTAATATTATTAAAATATATTTTAAAAAATAAAAAATAATAATAAAGCTAAAAAAATACCTAGAACCACTTCATTTTTGCAACCTCATTTTAATCAAATGCTGCAAGTACTCACGGTGTCATTCTCACAAACTCTCATTTCTCATATTCATGGTTCATTTTACAACTCTTTCATAGTTTTTTTCATTCATATCTACACAAATACTTCAAGAAAGTCGAAGGTAAGAGGCACCTGAAATAGTTATGCTTTTTACTTCTGAATTTTCTAGGTGCCTCTATAAAAAAAATTTCTCTCCTTCTCTGAAAAATGATTGTGGCCTCCTCTCTTCCTTTCCCAGCTCTTTCTTTTTCCTCTTCCTTTTAAAAGATTTTACCGCTCTCTTAATTTTTCATTTATGAAAAGGCCTTCCCTTCCAAATTTTTTACTTGAGCTTTTATACCTCATTCCATCTCACGTTTTAGGATTTTTTTTATTTTTTTTACAAAATGCCAAAGTTCTGAGTTTTCCTTTCTTGTGTATGGAGTCAGTTTTGAAATTGCAATGTAAACCTGCATGGTGCAAGACTTTCATTTTCATGATCCGGTCTCTCTCTTTTTTCAAAATTTTCTATTTTTCTGTAAAATAATTTTATTTTATTTTTATAAACTAAAAAAAATTTGGAGGCCATTCCATAGATGCAAAAATTGGTATTCACAGCAGTTTCACACGGAACCGTTCACCAAAGTATAGGTATAAGATTAGAGAGCGATTTTACGTTAAACTGCTTTTCAAAGTATAAATGTAGACCGCGAATCTGAAATTTGAAATTGGTTTCTTCTTGAGTTTTCTACTGCAAAGTAAAATTAATTTATTATTACGTTTAAATCAAAATTTGGAATTGATTTCTTTGTGAGTTTTCTTTATTTTTATCACAAATCAAAATTGAATCTTGAATTTATATATTTGTTGTTAACCAAACAATCCACATCTGCATAAATCAAACAGAAAAAAAAAATTAGTAGGATGATTTTTAACGTTAAAAGAGAGAAAAAAAGAAAGAAAGAGAGAATGGATGATTCACCGTTAACAAAGAGAAGAAGAAAGAAAGAGAGAATGAAGAAGTATCTACATATGTGAAAAAAAAACTAATTTGTTAGCGCATAAAATATGAAGAGAGCAGACTAACAAAGAATGAAGAGTTACCTATATATATGAAAAAAAAAACTAATTGTTAGCGCAGAGAAGATGAAGAGAGTAGATTAACAAAGAATGAATAGGTATCTACACATGTGAAAAAAAAATCAATTTGTTAGTGAGAGAAGACGAAGAGAGCAAGTTAACAGAAAAAAAAAAATGAAGAGAACATAAAAGAGCAGAAAAAGACGAACAAAACTTACAGTAAAAGAGACCAACTTTGTTAGCTAAGAAGAAGAAATGTTTCATTTATAAACAGTTTTAATGACTTTAGAGAGCAAAAAAGACCAACTTTGTTAGCTAAGAAGAAGAAATGTTTCATTTATAAACAGTTTTAATGACTTTAAAGAGTAAAAGAGACCAACTTTGTTAGCTAAGAAGAAGAAATGTTTCATTTATAAACAATTTTAATAACTTTAGAGAGTGATTTTTTATTAACTGCTCTCCAATGTGTGACTTTAGAAAGCAGTTAATAGAGAATCATTTTTAGAAGTATAGATCTAAGAGCGGTTAATAGAAAATCGTTCTTTAAATATATAGTTACAAAACAGTTTTTATTAACCGTTGTCTAAGTTAGAATTCTAAAAACTTATTTTTGGCATAATATAATATATTAATTTTTTGTTTCTTTAATTTTTTAAATTTTTTAATTAAGTTCTTGTAATTTTAAATTTTTAACAATTGAAATTGTTATATACCTGTTGTATATCAATGCATGATATTTATATAATTTGATAGTCTATTTTTTTTTTCAATAATTATATTTTATAAGCAGACGTTTTAAATTCCTAAATTATATTTTTATTTAGTGATATTTTTAATTTTGAATTATTAGTAATTCATTTGGATTCTGCATGGTGACAGAGAAAGTTCAAAACATTTTTTTTCCTTCTTTATTCTTTTTGTTTTATCATATTTTAGCTGGAGCATATTTAATATGTGAGTTAAATATAGTTTGAAAGATAAATCTCCAATTTAATTGAATAGAATGGAAAAATATTAGCTTTTGTAAAGGCCATACAAGCCTGTTTTGTGTAATATACTAAACTATGCTCTTCAGAAAATGAAAAAAAATTATGATTGAAATGTGATGTTTTATTTAGAAAAGTGTGTAAATCAAGATTTCTTATAGAAGTCGAATTTCAATTCTCATAGAAACAGACCATGTGTTATGAATGCCAATGTGAATTATGTTGATAAAATACATTTAAGTGTTACTGTGCACATATCATGGAGCACACCTACGACCCTACATAATTTTGTCTGTCAAGCTAAAACAATATAATATACCCAAGTTGACCAACATTTTGCACTGATGAATTTTCCGATTTGTCGTGAAAGTAAAAAGAAAAAATAGATAACAAAATTTCATATAAGTGGATTAGTAAGCGAGACATGAATTTAAATTATTAAAATTATTTAGATAAATAATATAATAATTTGGTTAACAAAATCGAAGTTAAAAAAAGCAGCAGCATGGCAAACAAATCTGAAAGGGGCCAAGCCGAATAATTATAAAACTTAACAAAGAGGTCTACGCTTAGAAGTACAGGTGCAGACCAAAAGATAATGCATTCACTTTTTTTAAAAAACTTTCCAAAAATCATATATTAATATTGATCAGATATAAAAAAAAATAAAATTAAAGTAATATAATAATAAAAATTATTTGTTTAATTTTAATGAGTATACATTTTTATTTGATTATTTAAAAATATGTGAGTGAAAGACGAGATAAGTATTAAAATGCATGGATTTGGCATTATATATATACATGAAATCAATTTCAGAAAATTTGTGAGTAATTATCTAAACTCAAACCAATACTTAATTAGTAAATAGTAAATCGTTCTTTCTGCCTATTATTAGTATTTTTTTTAAAATACATACCTATTATATTTGATCAAATTGTGATTTCGGTTGGTGCATGTGAATGAATGAAACAATTGGGCATCTTATCCCACTATTCTATTTTTATTTTCATATATACATACATACATATATATATATATATATATATATATATATATATATATAATACTTTTATAATGTATGGCTGCCATGTCTTAAATGAGCAACCACAAGGACGCACCTACATTCATATCCATGAATTTCTTTATGAGAATGATGACGGAGACGATGATGCATATGCATGGAACTATTATTTCGCTTGCCACTCTTTATTTGCATAAAAAAACAACGATTAGGTGTATAAATAGTTGGGACTTCTCTTTCGTAGTTGGACTCCATGAAATTAGCAGTTCAAGACGATTCATTTGTAATAAAAATTCTATGCCTTGGTTTTCTATTTTGTTTGATTCTAAACCGATAACATATCCAATTAATGGATAATACATGAATACCATTATTATTCTCCAAATTTGAATTTGTTGAACTTCTATCCAAAATTATACAAGTTGCAATGCCGTACATGATTCAACGTGATCATTGTAACGCCCTAAAAGAAATTAATTATGGTCCTGATTCGATCATATCAAAGCTAAAATGTAAAGGAAATAAAATATATATGGAGTGTCCATTCCTTTGAGAGTTACGAAGGTACTGAGGCAGGTAAAGATATAACTTTATGATTATGATTTTTGTTAGCTCGATGCATAGCTTCGTAATATATTTATGGGTAGGATTTAGTTATTTTAAGAGTAATGTTGAGAAGAGTTATTTTATTTAATAACTCATTATAAATATTGAATTTTATTAATTTAACTGTAAAATAAAATTATATATTGATATTAATTATAAACAACATTAATTTTCATTTGTGTTTGTTGTATATTTAGTTATTTACTTATTTAAATTAAAAAATGTGATTTGAAAGTGATAAATATAATTATGTAATTTTATTACAAATATTTAAAGTGTTGAGCTATTTTTTATGACTTATTTAGCTATAAGCTTTATGGCCTTTGTAAAGATATATTTATTTATATAGTTTGATAATCTATTTATAAAAAGATTATTAAAAATTTTAAAATAAAGTAAGTCATTAAAAAAGTTAATAGGTCAAATCACGCTTAAAAAAAACTAAATTAAATTTAATAAAAAGTTAATGACAGACAATAAGTCAGACTTAAATTTTAAAATTATTAAACAGATCAGACTTACTTATAGAAAGACTAACCTAATTTAACCTATTTCTATCCCTACCTAGGCCTGATGGATTTCGAACAATCTTCTACAAACAATACTGGCATGAAATGGGTAGTAATATAAGCTAATTAGTTAATAATACTTTTGAGAAAAATAATTTTGATAGCAAGCTCTCAATAAATCTTATCTCTTTCATCCCAAAAGTGGATTGTACTAGCAATTTCATGAAATTTCGATCTATTAGCCTTTGTAATGTCCTTTATAAAATCATTACAAAAGTGCTTGTTAATAAGTTGATACCTATTTTTAATGACTTCATTGGAGCACTCCAGAGTAGTTTCCTCTTATGTTAGCGTACTACAAACAACACAATTATTTTGTAGTAAATCCTTTATATGATGCACAAGTCCAAGAGGAGAAAATGAGATGTTGTCTTTAAATTATAATTGAAGATTCTTAATGTGCACCCTCCTAAACTTTGGATTTCCAAATAAAATAGTAACTCTTATCATGTACTATGTTACTACTCCATCCACCAGCATTTTATGGTATTAGAATTAACTTTCTTCATTTTCTCCAAATCGTAGCCTCCGTCAAAGTGATTCACTCTCTTCATATCTCTTCTTTTAGTGTATGGAGATGTTGACTCTTTCTATAGAAGATTATGTAGGAATAATCAGTGGCACCCAGTTAAGGTTAGCTAAAATGGCCCAGCTATATCTAATTTGCATTTTGCTGATGATGTGCTTTTATTTACCAAAGCTAAAACCTCTCAAATTAAAATCATAAAGAAAATTTTTGATCAACTTAGTGTTGCTTCTGGTCTGAAGGTTAAGTTCATAAAATCTCGAGTTTATGCTTTGGTTAGTGTCAATGGTCAGAAACAAGTCAAGTTCACCTTTATCTCAATTATTCATTTTACTTCTTCCCTTAATAAATATTTGGACTTTCAAATGATCTCAAGTAGAGTGAAAAGAAAACACTTTGACTTCATTATGAAGAAAATTCAATATAGGCTTGCTAATTGGAAGTCTATTTTCCTTAATAAAGCGAAGTGTTTAACTCTAAATAAGTAAGTTATTACGACGATCCCAACATATTACCTACAATTGTACAAGTTGCCTCAATCTATTTTTCACTTAATTAATAAGTGTGTGCATAATTTTCTTTGCAAGAATAATGATGGAAAGGGAATTAACCTGGTGAACTGAGATACAATTACTCATAGAACCTAAGATGGTGACCTTGGTTTGGGAACAAATAAAGAAGCTGATGTGGCTTTATTAGGTAAAAGAGATTAGAATATGATGAATAAAAAGGATAAACTTTAGATCTAATGCTTGTAGAAAAATATGTGAAGGAATTCATAGTAAAGATGAAGAATCTAACTCTTGGCAAGCAATGAAAAATATTATGAAGAATGTATTCACTTTTTGACTTGGTAATGGATAAATATTCTTGTGGATTCATGACTGGTCAGCACTAGACATATCATGTTACCACACTACTTATATCAACATTCAAGATATAAAGTTGTAGGTTATGGATGTTTAGTCTTAACTAAGTAATGTTAGGACTGTCTCATATTTGATATTGTAATTTTTTTTGTTTCTTTACTTTCCTCTACTCAAAATGATAAGTTTGTACTTTAACATATTTTTATAATCTATATATTTATTTGTGGTATTATTTTATTAGGTTTTTACACTAATTTTTATAATTATTGTGTAGATTAATATAAGAAGGACACGGTTAGGTTAGAGCACATTTTGGACTCAAATTAGTTGAAAATAATATTTCACAGCAATGAATATACCCATACTTTAGTTATTTTAAGTTAATTGTTGTGTTATTTTAATTTCTTTTTAATTAAATTTATATTTAAATCTTTATTTAATTTAATTTTATATCCTCTAAGTTCAAATAATTAAATTTAAAAAAATTTAATAATTAAAAATAATTCTTTTGAGATAATATTTTAAAATTTTATTTTAAAATTTTTTATTACTTTTTGACATGTATACTTGCTTATAAAAAAAACATACACTTATGTATTGATTTTCGTATTTTCTAAATTAAATGGATAAATGCATTCATAAAATAAACGGTATATATCTCTCAATACAAGTTTAAGAAGAAAGATAAATTATCAATTATTAACCTCAAGACATGTTTTTTTTATCAAACAAGAATGAAAGTAACAGGATAAAAATTAAGAAGCTAAGCCTCAATTCTCTCTAAACCTGTTGCATCTAATCCCACCATTGGACTGAGTTGAAAAGAATATTGTACGAGATCAACAAAAGGAACATGAGTTCAGACTCCAAACTTGCAAGCATATCCGTAGAGTGATTGTCTTCACGTAAAGTGTGTAATAAAGTGATATTTCAAGATTGAAAACACACATGTCTAATAATACTGATCAAAGAAGCATAAGGATGGGTGTTTGATGCTTCCAATGAATGAGATCAATTGCTTTTGAAGAATCTGATTCACAAATGAATTTGATACTAAATTCCAACCCAAACCTCATGAAGGGTGGCTAATATTCTATATTAAAAATGGCTGTGATGCTACAAGAACCTTTAAAACTAGTAACCAACAATTTATACTTATGACAATTTTTTATTAATATTAAATGTAAGTAATTGATAATAGTAAAATTTTATTAAAAATTAAATTATTATCAAATTTGTGTATCTCTAATATGATTAATGCTTCTAATTCTACTAAAATTTTGTTGCTAATAATTGCTTAAACTTAGTTTTAAAGATTGAAACTAACAAAAACAATAAAAAAAAAGATAATTTATAATTATTTGAAAAATAAAGACTAAAGGCATGAACACTTTTTTTTTTTTTGGTAGTTCACTTATGTTTTAAAATTAAGAGTTTCTAAAGTATTATTTATTCTCTCTTACAATTATATTAGTAGTTAGGGTGCTTTACATAAAAACTTTTCAAATAAATAAAAATAATAATAAACACTTAAAAGTAAATATAAACACACCTTTGAAGACTCCACAATCCAAAACCAGATTGATTACCACTTATCAATGCATACTAGTCTAAAATAAAGACTAAAGCATTTACCGAAAGGAAAATTAAAAAGTGCCTGGTTAAAGATTTGAGATTTAGTAATTAAATATACATTATCTTATATTATATATATATTTTATTTAGATCATATATATTTATGCTACACTGTGATAAAATTAACTCTCTTAACAATTATTTTTTTCATTCACAGGATTTAAATCTGAAACTTTCCTTAAAAAGAAAGAAGTATGTAAGTATCACTTGAATCAACTTTTATTAGTTTTATATACCGTGTTTAAAAGTATATAATAATTTTTTATTAGAAATTATAATATATAATTTTATTAATGGATTAAATTTTATAATATCTAGTAAATATTTATTGTATGTAATGTTTTTGTGTGTGTGTGGTTACTTATATGTTAAAAAATCGATTAAACATAGTTTTTTTCTTTTAAATTACCCGTGGATAAGTCATAATCTATTGTCGTGTAAACTCAATGCATTTCAACTGATGATGTTTAACTGACTCACAAACTTATGATTTAAAACATTAAACTTGTGTCTCCATTTAGGAGCATATAGAGTGTTTTCAACAACTTAGTTTAAAATCAAAGATAGGGTATGTGATCATTTGTTGACATCTCCAGAAACTTAAAATGTATCCAATTTATCGTCACCTGAAAATCGTCGCATGTTTATAAAAAGATAGTCCATTTATTTAGTTCAAAAACTTTAACATCAATGATCTTTTTTGTTACGTGTTAATTAATATCATCCAGTTATCAAATGCATGAGGTACAAGTAACGACGTTGGTATATTTGACTCTTGAAAATTAATGATAAGGTCTAAAATTCAAATGTCGTGTCATTCCTTGAAAACGGAAAGCAATTCGTTTCTTTGAAGTTTATGATTATTCCTTTATTATTAGCTTAACTAAAAAACGTCATTCTACAATTTTTATTAACACTTTTAATAAAGGGCTTTGTTAATTTTAAGAGCAATTAATAATAATAAAATTTTATTAAAAAAGAAATATTTATTATATTTTTATAATTTTAATATAATAATTATATATTTTTTTATAAAATTATTTTATTTATAAATACTTAAACTCAGCCCTAAAAATTGATATTAACAAAAAAATTTAATAAAAAAATCTAAACAATTTTTCCTGCTTATACATTAATTGAATTTATTCAACTTGTTCACATCAAATGTCAAAATTGAAAAGTTTGTAACTTAATTGACACATGTCATTCTCATTGTCAATGTTTTAAGCTCACGATTTAACTAAGATACAAAAATGTTTGTCAATATTCCATAATAATAAGTTAATAAAGTGAAAAGTGTCAATGAGCAGCCAACATCCCAAATGATTACTATGTATATATTTTAGTTGTTTATAACACCTTTGAGTGTGGATAAATTATTATTTAATGATGTGTCTATCCAATAAAGTCAAGATTAGATTTAATGATGTTTGCTGATCTAAACGCCACACGGCTGCATCTCATGGCAATCTTAATTTTCAGAGGATAAGTCTACACTGTTAAACAACTAACTCCCTCTAAATACGTATTATAAACTCATCTCGTTTTTCAATGTAAATAAGTATTGATGACTTCATGAAATTTTTTGGTCCCATAAATTGAGATAGAATTAATAATATGTTCTTGATCTCAAAAGAATTAATGAGAAATTAATAGTTTTATAAAAAAACTTGAAATAAAAATATATCGATAATAATTTTAATTAATATTTTTTATTTTTAATTAAATCTTAAATAAACAAATATTATATTTATAAAATAACAAAAAGAAGAAACATTTTTTACGAACTCAACAATACTAACTAGGCGAATTATGTATGAATTTTATTTTGTGTAATTTTTAAAATATTTTTATTATTTATTAATTAAAATTAAAGTTTTAAATTAATAAAAAATATTTAATATCATTTAGAGTTATTAAGATAAAATTTTAATTTTGATTAATAAATTTAGTACTTAAAAATTTATACTTATGTTTTGTCTTTTTATTTTTAGTGTGCTGAAAATACATTAAAAATTTATAAACATGCATAGGTTTAATACAAAAATTATAATTAATAATATTAAAATAAATGTAGATCAATACTCATTCAAATATGAACTCAAACAAAATTTTTTTTTATTAATCTAACATTTTTTAATCCACAATTTTCCTTAAAGGATAGGTATAGACTTTGAAGAACTTTTTTTTTTCATAAAAGGATTTAAAATTGTTAGGATAACATTTAAGTTTTTTCTATCAATATACGACATTTCAGAAAAAGAAAATCTATACATTTTAGAATTATGAAAATCCATTCAAAGGAATCTAGCTGCTCATTCTTGACTAGTGTGATATGTAATAATCAGCATGCTGGGGCCTTTGATTAATTTGATAAAACCTTCATGAGCCTATAATACTGTGAGATTGAAAGGAAACAACCCTTATTTTGAAAACCCTTTCGTAATATTTGTATTTTCTACTTAGAGAATTATTCTCATGTTGCATTTAATTAAGCAATAAAATTTTCTTTTGGTTGAAAAAAATATAAATTTGTACTTGTAGTTAATATGAATAGAAATACACTGATTATAGCTGCCAATAAAATATGGATACTACCATTCTCTGTCTGCGCTTTCGTTAAATAACGATACATCAAAGTATATATTCTGTTCACACAACTTTATATTTTCTTTTACTTTTTTCTTTTTTAAGTGTTTTATAGCTGACTTCTGTCGAACTTAGAATCTTTATTCCAAAATAGCATCGTTATTTAAAATATAAAAAAATGACACTGTATAATATATGGAATATAATTTTTTTAATTTCACTTATATTTTTTATCTTTTCATATACATGAATTTTAAAAATTTACCCCAAATTAAGAAAAAACTTTTTATTGATCCATTTTAATGTTCACTATATGATTTCCATCTTGAAGACTTGAACCTTGCTGTTACGTCATACCAATATTTGTGTTTATAACTATACTTTTCTTCAAATTTTGCATGGTGATATATAGATAGTAACAAAAACTAATTAAACATAAAATCGTTAATAAATAGTAATTTTTTTCGTAGTGAATATATACTGCTACCTTCGAGGGATGGTAAAACATATATAATTTTGAATTATAAACCAATTAATAGATTAACAATAGATTCTGTAAATTATTTTCTCCTCAGAAACAGTTTTTAAAATTGATCATTAAATTAATTTTCAAAAACCAAAAAAAAAAAACGATAGAAAAAATAAAACATGATTGAACAAGCCATTAGAACCTTGATTGAAGCTACCATTAAAATATGAAGATTATGATGAACCCTTATCTATGTGCTCTTCCGTTAACATACGATAAACATCAAGTATATATATTTTTTTATACACGAATTTTTTATTTTATTTTTCTTAGTCTCTTATACTCAAGAACTTATAGAACCTTTATCCTCAAATCTTGAACCTAACTCCTAGCTCAAACAATTGAGTTTAAGATGTGTAGTTTTCCTCTAACTTTACAAAGTGATATAAACATTAAATATATTAAGTAGATGCTTATGTAATGGTAATTTTTCGTTTTAATTTTTTTTTATTGATTCTCTTATTCAGTATGCAAAACGTCTTTAACGGTGAATGCACCAGCAAATTATTCATAGAGCTAATCTTTGAAAATTACAGTAGCACCTTAAAAAATGTATTATATAATCAAATTTCATTTTGATAAATTGATTATTATAGATTCGATTTAGAATTCTTCATAGAGATTGCAGTACCTAGTAATATCTGACGTATTGAGTGGACTGGCTATGCCTATGAGGGTACTTTTGTGCAATCCCAAGTTGTTTTATACATCTGTTTTATACGTTTTAATTTATATATATTATTTACTCACTGAATCTCGTATTTACACATTATTTAATATATTGAATAAAAAATTAGTAGAATACTTATATCCCTTTAATATAATTATAATTCTTAAATTATATCTGTTTTTAAAAAAAGGTATCTTTTTTATATAAATTTCCGGGTTTTTTTTGGTCGTTGTATAAATTTCCTGGAATTACAGCAATAGGTGGACGGGGACTACTTTTTTCGCATGTTGACTAAAACGGATAGCTGGCGTTACTGTAATAGGTTTGAATACCTCTTCTACTTAACAACAATAATAGAATCGTTTTTCTATTATAATAAATTTATATTTTTTTATAAATTAGAAAAAGAAAATTAAAAAAAGTCTGTTGTGAAAATAATATAACTCATAATAATATTATTTTGTTTATAAAAATAATCAAAATTAGTACTTTATGAATTATAAGATAATTAAATGATAGATATGGAATAATAATAAATATCAAATTTCGTAAAGTTATATATTTAACATTTTTTATCAAAAATAAATTTTATCAATTTAATTATTAATTTATAATTTTTAAAAGTAGATCAAATTTATAAAATTTATATAATTAAAATTTAATTGATGCTTAAAATTAAATGTTAATTGATACTGAAAATATGAAGCAACCCTATACATCACTGTCCCAAAGTCAGCACAAGAAAATTAATATTGCCAAGCAATTCATCGTTTGACAGGAAAGTAAGAAAAGTCTCCTTGATACTGCAATCTACTGTCAATCTGGACATATCCGAAGCGTAACCATGAGAAATACAAATGGTGGAACTGCTGAAACCAAAGGGTCAATTTCCTTCTATTTTACAATTGAGTATTTCTTTTGAACAAAGCTATTTTGAAAGTTTCTCGCCAATGGTTATCTTTCAACTAAGCCAAGACTTCTGGTCCATTATTAATTACTCCATACCAATTCATTTTGATTAATATATTTAACTAATGACATATATGAATTCGTATGCGTGTGTGATCTAGCCGTGGATCTATGGAATACTATAATGGCAAGGATCAGGCTGCAACATGCAGGTTAATTCATCGTTGACAAAACGCAAATCAAAAACAATTTGCCTTTCCTTGAGGCCAACAATTAATTAGTAAACAGTTGGCAAATTTGTTCCTAATTAGTAACAATAATACTACCCAGCTAGAAACTATCCTCAGCCAGTTAGATTATGGACGTAACATAAGTCATAAGATATAAAACATGTATCTATATTCAATATATGTGTAAGAATATGAACATACTGTAACTATAACGCGTTTCATTGGATGATTATATTGCCGTCATTGGGCCAAATCAGTATTTAGGTAAGGTCAAAGACCCCGATTTTAATTACATATCTTTAATCGATTTTTTTTTCCCAATCTTTTATAAAATATTGCTACCCATTTAAATGCTGTGTTTTAATAAATTCCAATAGTTGTTGCTCATACACAAATGAATGAACAGACGTGCATGAAAATATAGAGCCAATCCAAAAGTAAGTAGGAAAAGTAAGACATGGAGGGCAATATTCCCATAGTTTACAAATTTCCATGCATAATTGTCCAACAAAGCACCTCTTCTCTCCCTCTATTTAAAGGCCTCCAATTTAGGACATGAGCCCCACCCACCCTCAAACCCAACCTCAAATCCCCTTCCCTATTTTTTTTTTCTCTTCACCCTCCGACTCTTGAGCCATAGTGTACCTCCTCACTATGACACCATTTCGCTTGCTAATAACACTTCTACTTGTTCCCTTTCTATTTTCTTCCATTGTCTCCGGCTACTCATTCAATGACATCAAATCATGGTGCAACCAAACCCCTTACCCCCAACCATGTGAGTACTATTTGACTAGCAATGCTTTCAACAAACCCATCAAAAACAAATCCGATTTCTTCAAAGTTTCTCTACAACTAGCCTTACAGAGAGCCCAAAAGGGCCAAGAAAACACTCACTCAGTAGGCCCAAAGTGCCGCAACGCCCATGAAACAGCCGCATGGACTGATTGCCTTGAACTCTATGAGTACACTATCCAAAGGCTCAACAAAACCATAGACACCAAGTGCACCCAAACCGAAGCTCAAACTTGGATAAGCACAGCTCTCACAAACCTTGAAACGTGCAAAGATGGGTTCTATGACCTTGGTGTCCCAAACTTTGTGTTATCCTTGTTGTCCAATAATGTAACTAAGTTACTAAGCAATACACTATCTCTCAACAAGGGTTCTTACCAACCACCAAGTTACAAAGATGGGTTCCCAACATGGGTCAAACCCGGTGACCGAAAGCTCTTGCAATCATCTTCAGCAGCTTCTAAGGCTAATGTGGTGGTGGCTAAAGATGGGTCTGGAAAGTACACAACGGTTAAGGCAGCCATAGATGCTGCACCAAAGAGTAGTAGCGGAAGGTATGTGATATATGTGAAAGCTGGGGTATACAATGAACAAGTTGAGATAAAAGCGACGAATATAATGTTAGTTGGTGATGGTATTGGAAAGACTATAATCACAGGTAGCAAAAGCGTTGGAGGGGGCTCCACAACCTTCCGTTCAGCCACTGTTGGTAAGCAAATACTATCATATTCTTTTCTCTAACTTTTTTCACTCACCAAAATATTAATACCAATTATACACTACTTAATGATGGTTTAATTAGTGGTAATAGATAGATAGGCTAATATATCAATAATTTATTTTACCTTTTAATGACATATTATTATTTCATTAATCAAGTTCATCATTCTGTGTACATTTTTTATTTGACATTGAAAAGAAAGAGAAAAATATACTATTTTTTAATAACTATAGAAGAAAGTGTAGTAAAATTCAGTGTGAAAAAATCATGACTCAGTTTACTTGTCTGTGAAAGAAATAACCACTATATTAAAACATTATATTTTAATAAAAATTATTAATGTTATCTTTTAGAATTGATTTTAAACAATTAAAAATGATAACTCTCTTATAAATAAATATTTATTATATTAAAAATATGATAAATATATATTTTTCGTTAAAACAATACTATTTTTAAATATTTAAAAATAATCTTAAAAATTATTAAAAATAACTATTTTAATATGCCTAGGCGTTCTACTTCCAACAAATTTTATATGATTCTATACATAGTGGTGTACTTACCATAAAAAACCGACAAAA
The DNA here is from genome assembly GCF_003935025.1 of Abrus precatorius. NCBI lineage: Eukaryota > Viridiplantae > Streptophyta > Magnoliopsida > Fabales > Fabaceae > Abrus > Abrus precatorius. Next base: position 21,385,819 of record NW_020874439.1, on the reverse strand, counting down.
GAGTTCTTGGACAAAAGGTGATTAATAATAACAAAAAAAAATGAAAAGATGCTATTATGATATCAATCAAATCATTTTGTTTAGTTTTCAACAACCTCTATTAAAGAAATCTCAAATTTCTATTATTAGACGGAATCTTAATTTAATAAAAGCTTCATCTTGTCTTGATTAAGGATTGAGATGTTGGTGGAGCCCAAGATCCACATTAAGTGGTTAAAGCTAGAATCATTTTCGATATGTATTTTATTCAAAAAAAATTATTGTTAAATCCTTCCGAAAATTCATATTTCTCCAATTGAGTATTGTCCATTCAAAAAAAGAAATCAATCAATCGGGAAAAGGGATAATAAAGGGAAACTAAATATAATAATCCGTAGCAAGTCAATGAAACATTTTTTGTGCTGGTTTCTTATTGGAATTAAGACAACGTTCTATAACCGCAGGTTTGATTTAAGAATAAATTTACGTGAATAATTTGAATTAGTGGTCTTAAAAATTAAAGGGTCGCATACAGAACTTGTCTTAGAGAGCAAGTTAAAGGTTAATAAGCTTCTTGAGAGGTAAATTATATAGGAGGGGATCGGAATTGACTTTTAGAAGTCAAACAAGCTATAGAAGCGTGCATGGTTTAACATGCAGAAAGGGACATATATACGTTCTAGATTATCATATTTTCTTTTTATGGACCACTTCTTAAATATATGCTAGTTAAAAGAAATTGCATTCATCTTCTTTTATTCCTAATTCAAAGCAAGCATGTCCCACTTTGATATTTTCTCCAAGTTCCATGTACTGAACCTAGATTAAAGTAGAAAATGAGATTTTTATCAATCGGTATAGTAATTTGAACAATTCAAAAGCAGACAAGACTAGTTACTACGGCATTTGGATAGAAACTTTTGTAATTGATTTTGAAAATAAATATATAAGCCACAAAAAAGTTCATTAATACAATAATTCAATAGAAAATAGTTGGCATTTCATAAAAAAAGTGTAAGCAATAATTAATAGTTAATTAATTCAACTATCCTTTATTTTATTTTTTGCAGCTGCTGTTGGTGATGGATTTATTGCACAAGACATCACATTTAGGAACACTGCAGGGGCAGCAAATCACCAAGCTGTGGCACTACGTTCAGGGTCTGATCTCTCAGTATTTTATAGATGTGGCTTTGAGGGTTATCAAGACACACTATATGTTCATTCAGAGAGGCAATTTTATAGGGAATGTGACATTTATGGCACAGTAGATTTCATCTTTGGTAATGCTGCAGTGGTGTTGCAAAATTGCAACATTTATGCAAGACCCCCTCCACAAAAGACCATCACAGTCACTGCACAAGGAAGAACTGATCCAAACCAAAACACTGGAATCATCATTCACAATTCTAAGGTCACAGGTGCCTCAGGTTTCAACCCAAGTTCTGTTAAGTCATATCTTGGAAGGCCTTGGCAAAAGTACTCAAGAACAGTGTTCATGAAAACTTTTCTTGATAGCTTGATAAACCCTGCTGGCTGGATGGAATGGGATGGCAATTTTGCTTTGGACACTTTGTATTATGCTGAATATGCAAACACTGGTCCAGGTTCCTCCACTTCCAATAGAGTTAAATGGAAGGGTTACCATGTTCTCACTAGTGCTTCTCAAGCTTCACCTTTCACTGTTGGAAACTTCATTGCTGGTAACTCATGGATACCAAACACTGGCGTGCCTTTCACATCAGGGCTTTAAATTGCTTATTAATTTTATAAGTTGGTGCACCTTGTGATTAGCTCTTGTATTGATTCATGTTAAATTATTTGTCCCGTACAAATCTATATCATGGCTGTACTAGGGAATAATAAGGCAAGGAAAAAAAAATAATATCTTGGTACGGCCAATAAATTGTATTGGTATTTATATTGTTACTATTGAATTAAAGAATTGTTATTGCTGGTGGAATTGCATTCGTTTATAGAATCAAAGATCAAAGTTTCATTTATAGGTCGTCATTTTCTGTTTGTCTGTGTTTTTCATATTGAATCTAATTAAGCTGCGAGGTTCTCACATTTGGCGATGGAATTGTTTTTACTCTCCGGGCCTTAAGATTAGTCCATGTGTGAGCACAATTTAAATATCAATAAATGATTATTTTATAAATTATATAGAATAAAGTTTCATTTTCTTGAGTTGATCTGTGTGTTGAGGTTGGAATTTGGATCATGTCATCTCTGATGTCTTGGAAGCTTCGTGTTAGTCCATGTATCGACATCATAGGGCAATTAAGAATGGGTCATCAATCTAATATGTGAGTTAGAGGACCTTGAATTGTCTTCTCGGTTATACATTTAAGAGAGATGACCCCACATAAATAAATGCTGAAAATGTTATTTACTATCAAAAGTAAGATAACAAGATATTGTCCCTTTTAATTTTGAGATATATTTTTAAAATGATATGTATATAAAAAAGATTAAAAAAATAAAAAATGTTACACAATCTAATAATTATTTATTAAAATCTTATTTCACATTTTGTAGATATAAATGATTTTCATAATTTTAAATATTATGTGTGTATATGCCTCTGTATATTAAATATAACTTTACTTTATAAACTATTTTAGATAAAACCATTTTAGGAGTTACTTTCTTCTTCGTTAATAACAAATATTTTTTAATCTCATTTTTTTAAAATACAAATACATTGAATAAAATATATTTTAGATTAGTGTTTATATAAAAAAAAATAACTATAATTTTAGCATATTTATAAATTTTTAATGTTTTGTAATTTAATATTTTAAAATAGTTTGGATCAATTCTTAAACACTTATTTATATATATATATATATATATTTAACAAAATAGGCTTTTTGTATGAATGGTTACTGACTACATCGCTTTTCAGAACACAGACTTAAAATTATATTATAAAGGTTAATTATTTATAAAATATATTATTGGATAAAGTGTGCGAAGTACAGTGTAACTCATGCCACCCACTTTTTCCTTCTTTCCATTAAAAAAAGTGCATTTCAATTATGCATCACCTAACGATTAAGTCGGGAGCTAATCGAATCGATATTTTAATAAATTTTATAATTTAAATATAATAGATTATTATATGATAAAATTTAAAAGGCATGAACCTAAAATTAAGATGCATTTACATTATATATGTTAAGAAAAAAAAAATCTCGCGCTAAGTTAATTAAACTTATAATCTTGTTAATTTTTCAAAAGAAAAACTTGTCAATCTCTTGCAACAGTCAACTTTCATTAAAATTAAACGCCTTATGTAATCATGTTTGACTTTCAATACTTACACTTATCCAACTTTTCTCGTAGGTAAAGTCTTACGACATCTAAATTCTAGCTAGAATCATTTGAAATTCTAATTCTTGACAATTTAAAATCCAAAAACAAAAACAAAAACATCATTGTCACAAACGAGTTTGCAACTTTACATCTCTCGAATGTTCTTAAACTTAAGACTTGCAGTTTTGATATTTAATCCATCCTTATAGCATTTTTCTTGCTTTTGTCATTACAGCATTTAAATAATTAGCTTATAACTGTCCAACATTTCTTCTATTAAGGTAAGATTTTTACTTCTTTTTCTTTTGGGTGCAAACCATTTTTATTATTTTAAGGCCCAGAACAATAAAAAGTTGCTGGACCTACATAAAAGTTGAGTAATTAGATCTATATTTTTGTAGATATTTGAAATAAACCCAAATTAAGAATGAAAAAGCCCCTAGACAATGAAGACATATCAACCTAAAACGAAAAACAAGCCAATGAAGATATATCACATATGAACAAAAAAGAAAAAAAATATAACCAAATAAAATAATAAAGAAATAAGAATGAAGACAAGTCTTGATTGGTGCCAAATTATTTGGGACTAGGCATTGTTTTAAACAAACAAAGACGATCAAATTTATAAAAGAAAAAAAAAAACGAAACTCTGATTATCGTTATTACATGAGTTGGAAAGAAAAATGAAAATACTGTTAAATCAATCTAAACCAGTCTCCCTTCTTATGGAATAAATCATTATTTTTAAATCAAGCTTCATAATTTTTTATTTAATACTTTTTTTATAAAATATTAGAAAAATTAATATATTAGAGAAAATGGCATTACTTTTTTTAAATACACTATCTTTATTGCAATAAGACTAGCAGATTATCAGACTTAATTTTACTACCAAGATGTTTGAATATGCGTTGAGTAACATGAGTTTGAAATGCATAAACTACTACTAGTGTACTTGGTTTTGCATTAAATCCACATAAACTACTACTATCATCATAAATTATAGCTTTTACGTCAAAATATGGTAACGTAGATCCATTATATACAATGTTAATTCGACGCACATCTATGTGAAAATCTTAAATGTTCACATGAGTTTTAGGTTATAGTTTTGTTGCTTATGAAAATTGTGATTCAAACTAGGTTGTACTTTTAAAAGAGGCTTTGCAATCCATAAACAAGTTAATTAATTAAAACTCAGAACAATCTAGATTGCCTTTCAAGAGGGCATTGAACAAAATATGTCAACAAAGGTAGTACAATAAAGTAATCCTATTAAGAAAGAAATCATACTATACTAGAGCAACAAAGAAATTAATTTTCATGAAAAAAAAAGAATGATGATATTTTGTCGGGAGATAACGTGGGCAAGGGATTCAACAACCCTTCTGAAATTGATGAACAATGAGAGTGCCACTTTGTACACATAACATCCACCCTCTGAAAAACATAATGTATTAATAATAGCACAAAAGTGGAAGCAGCACTTTCATAAAATTTAAACAAACATTTGCTTACTTTTTGAAATGATTACCCCTCTTCTTTGAGTGTAATCCCCACCTACAATTTTTTTAACCTGCATATAATTTAAAAATATTGAATATTAGCCCCATTAGTTTATCAGTCGTTATTCAATTTAGAAAAAAAAATTATGTTTTATCTTGTATATTTAGTCATGAAAAATTTATCACATATATAAGGAGTCGTATTGCACCAATTAAAAACTAAAATCTTGCAGCCAAAACAGACTTTTTCTTTCATTTTATTATAAGCATTACAAGATTAAGAAATCAAATGTTACCCATTGCTCTTCGGCAGATTGAGAGGAGGACAATTAGAATGGCTAGACCTGCTAGTACTCCCACAATAATGGCAACTGATTTTCCCACTTGGTCATCGTCGTTGGAAGATTCTGCACAAAACACAAAGTTAGGGAAAAGCAACGATCAGAACTATTGGTTTACTGTATAGTGTGCATTTGATTTGTAAGATACTAAGGAAGGCTGCTATAATATCCCATGACTACACCAAACTGTTGGGTTTGATTAAAAAAAAAAATAGTGGTTTGTACTTTATAATATTCAAATTGTAAAGGAAACCTTTTTAATTTCAAAAGCATATCTAATAAAAGTTTTGCATTTTGTTTCATCATAACCATTAATTAGTTTAAGAAATTGGAGAAAGAATATAAAACTCTTCAGTGTTTGGTACTAAAAGATTGTCCTTAGATTCCATAGTATCTTATTTTTAACATTAAAATTTATTTTTGTGCCAAATTATGAAACTTGAAAATATAGGATAGAGAATAAAATAATAAGTGCGTTCTGAGTTTTAAACAAAAGTAATCAAACTTACAGAAAGTAAAAGGGCATAGAGGAATTACTGTCCCTGTAAAGCATAAAAGTAAACACTTTGCTTCATAAAAAGATTACATGTTGACAATTTGTTAGGTACTAGCTGCATCTTTTTCACCTCCATTTTCTCTTCAAATGTTTGTCATGAATGGCACAAAGTTTCTTTAAGTAATTTTAATCATATTCCAAAATTCCAAAAAAAATAAAAATCAACCTCCTTCTCTTGCTTCTTTCCCCGAAGAATTGAATCAGTTTAGTCATTCACAAAGTTTCCTTTAACAAATGCTCATTGGGAAGAATATTGAATGTAATTATATTAGCACTAAACTAACTAGTGGGTACAATTTAAAATAAAAAAACAAATCAGAGAAGATTTGCCTTTGAATAAGATACATATATATACTTCAATTTTAAATGCACAATGTATAAAAAAAGAAATTAAATCCTCACATAGTATTGAATAACATAATACAATCGCGCTGAGAAAAACATAAGTTTTATCAAATTTAATGAATGCAAACCAACAACTATAGTGAGTAACAATTATGTCTTTCGAGCTCTCACAACAAGGACTATATAATGTTACTTATTAATACAAGAGAATCCAAAATAGGGGGTAAAAAGGAAAAAGAATGAGATATCAAACGGACCTGGTTCATCATAGTAGCCAGATTCCCAATACCTAGCATAACACTGTGCCAAGAACACATCAGCAGATGCTGCTGATCCACATATATTCTTCAGCTTTCTCACTGCTTCTGCAAGGCAAGAAGAGCAATCTGCAACAGTTAAATCCCCCAAACACTGTGCAAACCCTTCAACAAAACCTGAAGTACTAACTCCAAATCCATTAGCTACTTGCAAATCAGCAAGAACATCATCTCTACGCCTAAAGAACTCAACATCATTTGTCACAGCTTTGCTACACTTCTTGAACCAAAGGCTAGTGTCAGGTTTTCCAAGGAAATCAACATGTTCATATCTTAGATAACAGCCTTCAAGTTGCAAAGATGCTCCAAGGGCCAAGGGACAAACCAAACCTATTTGGTTAACAGAACTTTGAACACATTTTGAGCAATCAATTGGTCTTAAATCACCCCTACATTGGTACAAGCCATATATGGACCCTTCTGAGGCTGTTGAGCTTCCATTTCCAATTGCAAAGCTATTGTATAAAATGTGAGAAGATGAGCTAACAACTGAAGACAGAAAAGAATTAAGGTTGGCTTCAAAGGGTGTGTTAGGTTGGTATTTTTCTTGAGAGCACCCTCCATAAATGAACATTTGAGTTCTTGTAGTGTAACCTTGAGCTCTAAGAATTGAAGAAAAGAGAAATATCATATTTGAGAGTTTAAAAGCTAAAATGATTCTATGAGTTCTCAACATTCTTTTTTCCTTGCTTCCTCACAGTAAAGACTTTCCTTTCTTTCATGGTTATCATGATAATATGAGAGTGGGGTGGTGGCACTTTTTCGGTCGTTACTGAATTCTCACGTGAAGCCTTTTTCAGTAGGAAAGCCTTGTGAATGTTAAATTTTATATTTCAATTAATTTTAGATTACCTGAACATTCAAAACTTGAAATGATCGTACTATTCATATTATTTTTAAAATATTAAATTAGCCTTAAATTATCTTTCTAAGAGCAGGTTACTTATTTATGCTATCAATTTTGTCTCTATGGATCAAATTATGAATTATATCGAACAAGTTACATTAAAGTTTACAGTTAGCTAAATTTACTTTACCAATCATCTCGAATTTCTGGCATCCAAATTCATAATTATAAATCATGTGTATCCTCAATAGATTATGATTTTTACATATTTTTGCGGCAAAATAATGAATTACAATGAGAACTTTCAGCTATTACTTTAGAGAGAAATTAAAAGAATATATTCCTTTCACTTTCTTCTCAAACTGTAAAATACCCATTGAGTCACTGACACAGGTGAGCCATATGATAAGTTTGAGTGAGTATCTACGTCAAGAGAATATTATAAAAAGATATGTTGGTTGATTTTAAAGATGGATTATTCCCAACATTATCTAGAATTTTTCAATCAGTTTGAGCTATTTTGTATTGCCTCTATTTTAATAATATAATAGCTACTATTCTTGATAGGGTAAATTACATTTACCTCTTATAATTTTTTTTAACAATTGTATCTGTTTATATTTATTTTGTAACTATTATACTTATAAACTATCATTTTGTTATTTTATTTAGAGAATTTTAACTTATTTTATCATTTAAATTAATATTTTATTAGTTAAATTTTTATTAATTTAATTATAAAAAATGATTTCAACACGACCTGAACAAACATAACAACGTATGTAAAAATGTTGCAGAAAAATAATAAAAATATAGAGAAATCAATAAAGAGTTCATCTTATCCTCGTCTCTGCGTACTAAAACCTTAAATTTTCCATCTTAAATTCATTTTTTTATTCTTTCTTTCCTTCTTATTGCAAAGTTGTGTTTTCATAAAGCAAACTAGTTACTGAGTTTTTTCTTCTCTTATTATTTGTCATTAGAAATATTTTATGTTTAATTATTTTTATTTTTATAATTATATGTAACTAAATACATTTTTTTTAGACTAAAATTTATCTTGTAATGTAATTTTAAACCTTTATATATATATATATATGATTCAAAAGTTATTCTTAGTTATCAATTAATAGACAATCATACTATTAATAAATTAATAAAAATAAAAATTCCTTTAGGTTTAAGAGTTAAAAAAATTAATTTATTACATCAATTTTCAATCAGTTAATTATTTTTAACAAATTTTATATTTATTGAGGTTCTTATTTATTTTTTATTTTCTATAATTATTAAGATAACATATAAATAAAAAATTATCATTATCTTATGATTATTAGGTAGTAATAATAGTTAATTAAATAATTAAAAATTACTTTAATACAATTGAATAAATTTAAATTTGGTAACATAAAGGTAGTTAAGAATAAATCGAAGTTTGAAATTTTATTCATATCAAATCATATTTGTGATTTCTTTGTTTATTTACTTTTCAATTTCAAATTTTAATTTTAATTTAAACATTCTTAACTTTTAAATTTACTTAACATTTAAGGAACAATAATAGTAAATATTTATTATATAATTTATGTGAAAATAATATTAGAAAAGTATTAAACACTCACTTTTACTGCAATTAAGAGATACAGTTGTCTATTTGTTAAAAAAAATTTGAAGAGTTAAAATATGCTATATGCATCAATATTTTGCATTTGTCAAAGTATTGCTAATTGCAAGTAGTGGCATATTTTAAATGTTACTAAGAGGAATGCCGGTAATACTTTTTCTAACATATTATTTAGTTAAAATTTATTAAAAATTAATAAAAACATGAGAGAGAAAATTAATTAAAAAATAAAAAAAGTGAGATTTAGAAAATTTATATAGTTTTTAATAAAAGAGGATTCAATTATATTGCAGTGGAAAGTCTATTTAGCAGCTCCCTTGCTTTTAAAAGAGGATTATTTGTCAAAGTTCAATAAGAATAAAATAACGCGATTTGAAGAAATATCTAAACAAATCCTTTAAGCTCCGTGAATCCAATTTAATACGGGAATTTACTTTTTTGTGCACCTAGTAAATACATTTATAATTTTTCCTCCAAAATACCCTTTATAATGATACTAATAATAATTATTATTATTAAATTTTTGAAATTATATCTTCACATTTTAAAAATTAATTTTTTTCTAAAAATAAAATTTTGTAATTAAGATTCTATATTTCTAAAAATATATTTTCAGAATTAAAATTTTACACTTAAAAAAATTAATTTTTTTAATACATATTATGATGCTTCTTTTTTCAGTCATTATCTATCAATAGTTTAGTTATGATAGCGGGTTAATTATTGGGCTGTTAATCAAATGACATTGTTTATTGAAATTTTGTGTATCATGTTGACGAGTGTGTCTATTATCTTTTGTATTTAAAATACTGATATTCGTCACTCTTATTTAAGTATTTTGTGTTTAAAATAATTTTTTTTTATGACTATATCAATAAATACAAGAGAGTAGCAACAGACAATCACTAAAAAATATTTTGCAGAACATTTAAAATTTATGAGAGAAAATATATAATTAATCACAACAAATTTCATTTGCATATAAAATAAATAAATTTTCTAGTTTGTTTATATGTATAATTTTTTAACTATTAAATAAAAATATTAATAAATGTTTACATTTTATATACATGAGAATTGATGGAGAGAGCATCTGATATAAAAAATAAAAATAAAAATTATATCCTTAAAGCTTGTCTTGGTCCTTGATTCTCGAGGCAGCAAGTGGGTGTGACTTCTTTACTTTTATATGAATGAATATAAAATACAAATATCTGATTCAGCATTATCAATTGATAGAGACACTTTCGGTGAGAAAATGCTGCAGGCAGGTTCATGTTAATTATTTTCAACCTTATTTTTTTGCATTTTAAAATCGATTTTAAAGTAAACTGTTAAGTGATTGTTCTGCAGAAAGATGAGAAAGGAAATCCTCTCATTGGTCTCCCTATCCTTACCTTCCTTTAAAGTTCACGTAGGCCCATTATAGTTTATAAATTATATAAACATTGTAATTTTTTTTGTGTCCACTACTTCTAGCTAACTTCTTATGAAGTTTCAATTAATTTTAAAAGAATTACAAGGTTTATGCTGTAAACTTAACTACAAAAACTAGAAGTTGTAAATTTAAAGTTACAAATTCATTACGGTAATATTATAGTATCTAAAAAGACAAAAGTATCAAAGTGAATCCCATACTTGGATTAAAATTTTAGAAATTTAATAAATTACAAGAATTTTATTAAAACAAAAAATTATATTTCTCAATAAACTTATTATAATACTCTTTAAATTAAATTAGTTTTATATAATTAAAATATAAAACAAATATTATACACAATGTACATACTATTACTAATTTTTTATCTTATTTTTTTATTTAATTTAATCTGAATTTAACCGAATCGTAACGTGCTGATTGAGTTTATTATTAAAAATTTATCTCGTAATTTTTAATTCGTTCACAACAAAATTTTTAATAAAAGTAATTTATCGATATTGTATTTAATCGCTTTTAGTTTGGCCATATATTTTATTTTCTTTCATATATTATGTTATTGTGGTCGTTGTTTGGGGCACATTAAAAATCAGGTAGTATCACAATCACGTTATCCCACCAGCCACCACAAACTCACGTCCTCCCAAAAGCTAAACGGAGGAAAATGAAAAATCAATTTCTACTTTACATTCAAAATTCCATTTATACATCAGAAACATTCAAATACCCACCTAAAGAATTCCCAATTAAAAAAAAAAAGTGAAATATATAAATAAATATCTCAAACCTATTTTTAAAAATAAAAATTCCGAAAGCATATTTCAAGTCACCCCATCAACACTTCGTAGTTCAACACTGTACCCGCCACGCCAATCGTCTCCGGTTCCTCCGCAAACCCGACCCGGATGCAATTCGGGTCTTGACTCGTTCAAACTCAGTGAACCGGCACGGAATTGTGAACGCACCCTGTTGCTCAAACCCGAACTCCTTCTCCGCTTCCTTCAACAAATCACTGAACAAAGGGTGGTTGAAGTAAATCACCGGCACTACTACGCGCTGACACGCGCCGTCTTCCTCCTCCACGTACACTGCCAAATGCCCCTTTGGCACGGCCGGAACACTATCCGGATCCGACCCGATTGGAATATAACCCGACCCCTTCCTCTCGCACAGGAGTCTGGCTCCTCTCTTCAACATGCGCGCCCACGTGAGAAGCTTCGCCATGGGGTTAGAGTTAGAACCACCCAAACGATGGTATCTGCGTCGGATCCTGACCCGTCTGAAGATCCATTTGGTGACCCGGATCACGCGCCCGCCGAGCTTGAATTGCATGGTCTTCACAAAAATCAGAAACCGCAGTTTTTTTTTTTTCTAGAATTTCCTAGAAGTAGTAAAAGGAGGGCTTTGCTAGCGTGTAATGAGGCTCATGAGAAGGGCCATGGATCCGCAGTGGACATGGCAAGTCGAAAGTGGGTGAGACAAATTTCAGAGAGGGATGTGGGTATGTTTGACATGATGATGATAACGATGATAATGATGATGATGATGATGAATAGTATCAAAATACAAGTGAATTTTCATTCCAGAACCTTGAACCCAATGGATCCCAAATATGAAAGATTAAACTTTTTATGCAAATTAATGAAGTGATTGGTATATATAGAGAAGAAGATGGGGAAGTGAAGGGTTAAAGGTTCTGAGAAAATGTTGGAATGAAATGAGGAATTGTGGTTGTGAGATGAAGCAAGCCAATGAAGTGGCGAATGATTTGGAGCTTATTTATAAGAGGCTTGGAAGTTGGAACAATCAGAGAAAGAGTCAAAGGTTTGATTGTGTAATGGTCAATGGTTGGATGGCTTTTGATTAGGAGTGTAGCATTTTATTCAAGGCAAAAAATATAAAAATAAATTAATAAAAAAGGATTTTTAATGATTTATTGTTAACATCAAATCTGCCAAGATAAAAATATATTAAGATATTAATTTTATTTAATATTTGCTTTTTGAGTTGTTAAAAGTACTTAATAAGTACTTTAATATTTCTTGAAAATACAAAATATACCCAATACTTTCTTTATTTAATAAGTTTAAACACCTAAATTTTATATTACATTGCAAATGCAAAATTGTAATAAATATCTTCTTTTCAATACAAATTTAACTCCTTTCAGTCTCTTTTAATTAGATTAATAAAATTTATTTGAAGAAATTAATGTGTTAATTTTTTGAAATTAATTATAATATTTCAAGTCTATCTCTAACTAAAGATAATTTTTTCATCATACTAATGATTAAGAAAATTGAAAAAAGTTCAATAATGAATGATAAATATGTAAAATAAATTAATACTTTTAAATTTTTATTAAAAACAAATTTTTTTAAAATATTTTTATAAAAACAACAATAAAAAAATTAAATATGTTAAATTATTCTTTATAATTAAGCTAACAAATGATTTTATCTATACCTTTTTATTTATCTTTCTAATAATCCTGATATTATTTTATACAGTTAACAAAAAATGTAAAATTTATTATCTTAAAAATATAAAAAAATAATATTTTCTTTAATTAATAGTCAAGAAAATTTACATGAATAAAAGATAAATAAGTTTAAAATTGTTTTAACAAAATTGTTTTAATAAATAAAGAGAAATATCAGAAATAAAAGCATAAATAAATTGAGTTATTCATTAATAATTTTGAGTTAGCTTATTATATGTTTAATTAAGTTCATTTATTGAGTTAAATAAATAAGTATAGTTTTGAGTTAAATTTGATTATTTAATTGAATGAAAATTCAGACTTTATAAACATGATGTAAATAACTTAGCAAGTAACCCATTTATGCATGTATTAGTTAGACAGTTATAACTTTATCCAGGCAAGTTATATTCACACTCGTTGCACTTGACATAATTTTTTTTTTCTATATGATATAATTGTTTTAACACTATATAAACATTCTTACTTAATAAACAAAAGGAACGTTTCAAATCATAAAAGTTTATGCTAATGAAAAAGTAGACATATATACTTAAAAATATAATTTATTATTATTATTATTACTTGCCTAATATTAATTTTTGAGTCATATTTTCTTACATAAGAATTATTTATTTCATAAAACAGCTTGATTTAGTGTTTCTTACATGGTGTATCTGATACATTTACAAGTCTACATGGACTATATACAAGTGCGAGTGACCTAATGTGTAGTGTTTGATTGGTAAAAGAAGAAACAAAGGCAAACGGAGAACATTGTTCATTTGAGTGTAGAAATTTAAAAGTGGATTAAATGGTGGGAAGAAGTGTAAGATCAATGTAAACGCTTTGATATGCTTCTGCAAGTTGTTTCCTCGAAAGTGATAGAGTACACGTATGCTGTATCTCTATTTCAAATAAATTAATATTTTATTCAAATGGATACCTACCCACGAAAATTTGGCTCTAATCAATGTACGTTCCTTTGTCCTTTTCTCAATACGAAAAGTCGCGTGAGGCTTGAACGGGGTCGTTTTAAGTTTCATCTTTCAATATAACAAACATGAACACCAACTAATTACAGTTTTATGTATGTACGGTTTCGTACACCAACCATGTATAAAAGTGGGGCCCACCGTACCGACATTTTTTGCACGATTGTTAAGTATGTGATTATCACAAGACCCGTGACGCTTACGCTGTTATGAAAACAAATTTTGGATTTCTACATTGTTTTTTAATTTATTTCAAATTCTGAAAATTAAAATTCCATATATTTTTTGAAATGTTCAAACTAAAGTCATTTATATTTTCGTAGGCTGAAAATATCATTTTTTTATACAACAAAAATAAAAATTTAGAAAGATCTAAAATAAATTGACTAGTGTAATAACAAATAAAAGTATTATAAGAAATGTTAAATAAATAATATAATCTTATTAAAATGTAATAACTTAATTAAGAATTTGATCTCTTCAAAATTTATATATTTTTTAATTTATTTTTAATTTTTAAAAAAAATTGTATTAAATGATAATTCATTTTGTTAATTTTTTTATTTGATGTTTAAATATTATAATTTTTTTCATTTAGTCTCTTAAGACTAAATTAGAAATTTACACTAAAAAACGTTATTTTTATGTTAAATTACACTTTATGTTTGGACTATTAATATATATATATATATATATATATATATATATATTATACTAATAAATAATTTATTATTTAAAAATATTAATGTATATTATCAATATATAATGCATTATTTATTAGTATAATCCTTAAAATCATTTGTTAACAATTAAATTTATTAGTGACTAGCTATTTTTTTTTATTTTGTAATGTCATGATATTCATGACGATAAAATAAAAAATTTATAATTCTAATATAAAGAATTTTATAATGTTCAGAAAAATTAATGATAAATTAAAATTTTCATAATATTTAACGACTTATATTTATATAATTTTTTTTAATTTAACATTAGGCCAATTATAAAGAAACACGTAGCTTTGCCAAAATTCGTACAAAATATTTTGCACAAAATAACAAAGCTAATTTATTCTTTATTTTTAAAATTTTAATTTGTATTAAAAATATCTTTAGATTTTGTCAAATGTGAAGTTATAATATATATAAATAATAAATGCAGAAGTAGCTACAGATTTTTCTTATTCTAAAGCATCCACCACTTTTTCGTGAACATTTAACAAAAGTCCAACACGAGACTAATCTATTAATGCTTTTTCTTGTTTTCTTAATAATTTGTCAATTTTCTTATTTTTCTAAATTTTAATTACATTTTAAGTTTCTTTAATATGACTTATATATAATTATATTATATAAATTTAATCACTTCATTGACTTTATTCTACTTAAAATTCTTAAATTAATATTGTTTATAAATATTTGAAGAATATATAATAAATTTATTTATTATATTATATTTTTAAATGTTTGTGCGTAAAAAATAGTATAATTTTGACAAAAATTAAAAAATATTGTAAGACATGAAATAGAATTTTTTTAAAAAATATTTTAAGTGAAACTTAATTTTTAAATTAGTGTTTTTTGAGAAAATAAAGTTTAAAATAATTTAAATGATTTAATTCCTCAAGACTTTGAGAAAAAAAAGTAAGAATTTAAGTATTCTAAGTACAATAAAATTAACAAAAGAACTAATTTTGTATAATATTAAAAGTAAAATTAGTTCTTAAAACTATTAAACAAATTAAAATTATATAATTAGTTATAATAATAATAATGATGATGATGTAAAATTGACAATAAACACAGGATTGTTTTCTATTATTTTAACATCGGTTACTGTGACAGCGGTACATGCCGTTGTGGCTTTTGTGTGCGGAAATGTACACCTATATGCCGAGTACTCAACCTCAGGTGATTGGCCTTCTGCAAGGGGGACGTTGACAAACTCGCAGACAAGTTCAACGTGGGATATAAATATAATACTAATTAAAAAAGTATAAATATAAATAATAACACACCTCCTCTTTAACTTTAGAATATTAAAATTAAATTAAAAAAAAGCCAGATAAGTCAATTAAAAAAAGTCATCTTAGACACACTATTTATTAGTATCATAAAATCTTTAGATAATATTAATATATATATATATATATAAATTTATTGTTCCTTCTAAAGAAACTGATCTTCTATGTTCATGATAGTCAGTTTTTAAACAAATTTTAGGTTTAGAAAAACTCTAATATAGTATTTTTAATATATTTTTTGCAATGTTATTAAAAATTTTACACGAAAATAAATTCAGCTTTTAATATATAGTTATCCAATGTTTTAAGGACATCATAAATTAAAAAAATTTAAATTTAAACTCTATAATTATATATTTTATTAAATATATTTAAATAAATCTCCAACTATTACTAGAATGTTGAAAGTTGTTAGCTTTGAATAAGTTTTATAGTTTTACTAGAGTTATGTTTTCTTTTTTTTAGTTGGATAGTTGTATGAGCAAATAATTATTAGTACATGTGATGAACAACCTTTGAAAGTGATTTTATGGGAAATCTTTTAATCGAAGAAGAGATCGTGGTAGTTATTAAAGACGAGGTTAAAGATAAGGAAAGGTAAACTTTGACAAATCCACTATTGAGTGCTTCAATTGTCACAAACTAGGGCACTTTCACTGGAGATGTCAAAGCAAGGAAAGCAACCATATAGAGATTTTTGAAGAAATGTTGCTCATAGCTTGGGTTGGTGATAACCACGTCGTACTGGTATCAAATAAACTAGATTTTCTGAACAATTTTTGCAATAGAAGGAGTAAACCTAGGTCATCTCACAAGGACATAAAATGCATTCTGCTTCTGGTTCCATCATACAATTTTCAGGTTAGCTTAAGGGGAGGATTGTTTTGAATTAAATTATAAACAATAGAAAAGAATAAAAATAATTCCAACGAAATATGAACTTCAACTAATTCAAGATCTCAATTACTATAATGCAATTCTCATTGCTACATGAATACAATTCCAACGAATTTTCAATCAACACTAATTCAATTCGACATTAACAATCCGAAATCTAAATCTAGATTATGAATTCCATCAAAACAAAAAAATTGCAATCGCAAATCCAATGCTCTAACGAAATTCAGAACAATTGATTGATTGAATTAGGTGAATTCATTTATTTTAAATCTGAAATTCTCATTCTCTGTTTAGGTTGCAAACGAAAATTCAATATCATGAAAAATGTAATTATCCTAATAAGAAAAAAAAAAAGAGAGAGAGAATTCAGTAGAACCTAATTTGAAACTCAAATGTAATGTAGTTCTTGAAACCTTGAACCGATTGATGGATTAGCCTTACTTCATGATCATGCTTGCTTCGGCCAAAACTAGAAAATACAAGAAGATGGAATGTAGAGAAACGAAAATAAAAGAGAGGAAAAAAAAGAATTTAGAATAGAGACTTTTTGAATTCTAAAAAATAAGGAAAGAGATCTCGTACATGAAGTCATAACCTCTATTGAAAGATAAAATAATTGATCTTAATTAAGGCCCAACTCCCTAATGAGGTTCCTAAACACCTAACTAAGTAATATAAAAAATACAATCAAATTCTGAAAATTTTAGTGCAAGGATGCAACATTGTGACGCAATTTTAGGCCTTAAGATGCTTGAACCGAAATTTTCTCCCAACAGAGAAGTTGTAGATCTCTCTCTTATCTTTCCATAGACACAAATTTTGTTCAATTCTGAATAGTGTAGCTCCAGATATGATTTTTGTAAGAAATTGTGTCAAACAAGAAATTATGGCGAGAATAAAGAAAGATTTACTTTAAATCCTAAATGACTTAATAACACAAATCTAAACTAACACATCAAAATAGCACACTAATGAGACTCAATTAAACTAAAAACATGAAAAGAAAGATGTACTAAAATATGACTATCAAATACCCCCACACTTAATCCTTTGCACTCTGGGGCAAAACTTTTAAAACAACAAGAAGTATTTACAAAATTTTCAGAACTTTCTAATGAATTTCCAATGCAAAGAATAAAGAAAGAGAACAAACATTTCTAGAATCAAGGCAACAAAAAATCAATGAGACACAAATGACATTAAAAGTAAGCAAGAAAACAAGTCAAAATAAAGAAAGATTCAAAAATGATAGAACCTCACAAGATAGTGTATAGCTCTCAACTCTCAAATATTTTTATTTATTATTTTTTTCGGCTAGTATTTACACTCAACACAACATGAAAACTAGCACAATCAAGCTTTGACAAGCTTCTAATTTCCACAACTTGAAACACATGCTATTAAAGATCAAAAGGACTTTTATTTAGCTTGTAATGTGGCCAAGGTAAAGGTTAGATGAAAAAGACATTGAGGCTTAAACAACTAAAGAGAAAAGAGGAGCAATGGGGAATAAGTTTAAATAAGCAAAAAGACTAGAAAAAATCTCCTAAACCCTATGGTTTGACATATTTTTTTTAATTATATATATATATATATATATATATATATTTTTTATTTTTTTTTTGCTTTGTTTTGCTTTTTTTTTTTTTTTAATACCAAACAACTCAATATTCACAATATAGAAGTATTTCCTAGAGGCACCCCCACACTTATTAAAAATCCATTCCCAAACCAATTCCAAAGCTCCTATAATCCCTAAGGTTATGGAACATCATGGTTTTTTCCACTATATGGCCTATAATGAGCTAAAATCAAGGAAGGGTTATAAAGGCCCAAAGGGGGTAAACAAGAGGAATCAATGCAAGGTAAGTCAATTTGGCAAAGTAGCCACAATTTCAAAGAAGGCCTAAATCATATCAATAATGCATGTGACAAGAAGCTTAAAAAAGATACAAGGCAAAACCAAAGGTAAGCTAGCAACATGAGTGAAATCACACAAGAAATAAGCAAAATAGGCTTAAAATTCTCACAAGGTTCATATTCTATCATTAATGAATCAAACTCAAATTTTTTAAGCAACTTACTCAACTAAAAATGTAAAAATGACTCATATCAAGTATTGCAACCTATCAACTAAAAATGGTGTAACAACTTTCACAATTCCTATATCTAGAAATTAAAAAGAAAGAATGAAACTTTGTGTAACTACTCCAACAAAACATCATCAAAACAGAAAAATAGAAGCACAAAAATAGCAAAAATTCAATACAGAAAACTGCAAAATTTGAAAAACAGCAACAAAAATTGCAACAGAAAACAAAAACTGCAGCAGAGAAAAATGAAATCTGAAAACAGCAAAGCAAAAACAGCAGAAAATGAAAAACAAAGAATAGAGAACAACAAACAAAAAACAGAAAATAAATACTTTAGGTAGTCAGAAAGGCAACCAATGATGAGTCTATCAACAACTAAAGCAAAATCTATAGCAGGAACAACAGGTTCTTGTTAGACTATGTAGCTTAGACAAATACTTTAGGTAGTCAGAAGAAAACAAACAAGTCCTATTGTTATATATTATGATAATAGTTCTACTATAAAAGTATTAAGAAATTCAGTTATGCATAGGAGGGGTAAACAAATAGATGTACGTTTTCATTTTTTAAGGGATCTTACAAAGAATGAAGCAGTTAAGTTGCAACATTGTAGCTCACAAAAACAAGCAACTGATGTCTTGACTAAGCTACTCAAGCTAGAAAACTTTGTTTGAATGAAAAGCAAGTTAAGAGTTATAGCAAATATAAATTGAATGTTTGTGATGATTTAAATTAACGGTGAAAATATTAGATATGTTTGAATAAGTTTCTAGTTGTTACTAAAATATTGGAAGTTGTTAGCTTTGAATAAATCTCCTAGTTTTATTAAAATTTTGTTTCTTTATTTCTAGTTGAATAGTTGTCAAAAATCAATAAAATAATTTGGTTGAATCGTTATCTTTTAGATATTTTTTATTTTATAAATTAACTATATATATTTTGTATAACACATTAATAATGTGTAGTTTTTTCTTCTCAAATGCTTTCACAATTTTTTTTTTCTAACCTATTTAAAGAGACATGCTGAAGTGACAAAACTTTAAAAATTATTGTTGCTAATAAAAGAAAACATAGAAAAAATATTTTTTCTTCTTTTCAATATTTTGATTTTTATATAATTTTTTGTTCTGTACCATTTAGAAATTTCCTTTCTTAAAGAACAATACTCGTTAGTATAAAAGTTTTTTTAACCAATCAATCACGAATTGATGTAGATTTAATTATAGGATAAAATGAATTAAAGATAATGTGTAAATAAAGGTTTTGATATTTCAAAATAAATTTGTAATTTATCTATTTGATCATTTCTTTTTATTATTAATTTTTAATTTAATTCCTTGAGAAATTTTTTTTTATTTTTATCAGTTTTTTTTTATTGATAATGTGCTATCTTATTATATTATTTGTTTACATAATATCCTAACTTGCTCATATAATTTAATTTAGACATAACATGGATGAAATATAAATAGCAAGATCATATATTTTTTTTATTTTATAATAATTTTAGGTTATAAATTTAGAACTTTTGAAATTAAGATTTAAAAATAATAAAAATATATAAATCTCACGTCATTATTTATATACGAGTCAAGTTAGATGTTACAAAAAAAAAAAAAAAAACTAAAAAGAGTAAAAAATTACAAATGGAGCAATTATATTGAAAATCGAATTTTTAGATAACTTATTTGAAAAAAAAATCAAAATGAGAGATCAAATACTTTTTTTAATTATTTTAAGAATAAAAACTTTATTTAATTCTGAAAAAAATTATTAAATATAAGAAGATCTGAGTATAATTTGCTCAAATTAAAAAATAAAAGCAGGCAATTAACAAGAATCGGGGCAAGTACATAATATACAATTTTCATTTAGTTTTTATCTTTGAGAAATTTCCTTTCTAAAATAGAAACGAAAATAGCTAATCAATTTTTATTTTTCATTTATTAAAAATAAAAATAAAAATAAAAATAAAAATAAAAATAAAAACAAAAAATGATAAAAGTAAACAGGCCCTTAATTTTCTGAACCCACTAATCAAAGTAATCTAAAAAGGAATGTAGTGAATTTGAAATTTAGGTTGAACTTAATCAATCACATAAAGAAAAAAGAAAAAAAAAGTTAGGTTGGTAGCCAACAACTATCTATATATTGCACAATTAGTTTTTAATTTAAGAAAAAAATATAAGTAACTTAAATTGAGAGAAAAAAGTAATTTTTTTTTTATAATATAGGTAGTTAAATTATGAGATTAAAGTTAAAGTAATGAAAATTGAAATTTAAAAATTTGAAATTTAACCTAAAAATTAAAAATTTAGCAATTTAATTTTACTAAAAAGATAAAAAAAAATGTTAAATAACGATGAATTTATGTATTACAAGAAAAAATGAAATATAATAAAAAGATATCCTCATGTTAAAAAAATTAAAACTTTGAGTTGTAAAAATTCATTATTGGGTTACTTGTACTCATGAGCTGCCCAATTTTACTAATGCTTGTATTTTGATATAAGATATAGTTTAATACAAAACCATTTTAAAAGTTTTGCACCAATTTAAAAAATGATTGTTTTTATTACATTTCATAATCTTTAATTTGATATACCTATATAAATTAATAAAACAACATGTATACATATTTTTTAGAAATAATTTAAATTTTATCTGATATTTGAATGGTAATCTTTTGGGCGTGACATTAGGCCTAGGCTCACTTTCCTTCGTTTGATTGGGCTGACCCACACCTATTGCATGCACCAGTTTAGAAATCCAACCTAACACCAAAAAATTAATTTAAACCAACTGCAGGAAATTAATTTAAATATGAGATTTAAAAATATTATATACTAAATATAATATTTTAGAAAAAAATAAGAAAATATGTGTCTAAAAAATGTATTCTTTGAATGAAATAACTGACTTTATTTTTAAATTTTTTTAAATACTTATTAATAACAATTTTAAAATTTTCGTTTTTTTGTGTTTCTCCTCTTTCACATACTTGTAATCTTTCAGATAAGGTGATAGAGTTTTGTTTTAGAGTTTTCTACAGTTATCTAATTTTTTAAGAGTTTTGTTAACTTTAACTTTTAGGGTTAAGTTTAAGCATTTATAAATATAAATTTTTTATAAAAAATATACACAATTATTATATTAAAATTATAAAAATATAATAAATATTTTTTAATAAAAAATTGTATTATTATTAATTGCTTATTTTCAGTTTAACAAAATTTTTATTTTTATTTTTATATGAAGATTATAAGGGTTATTTAACGATCAAATTATAGTTTAATAAGGAAATACAAAAAGTCTCTTGAGGAATAAAAGAGAGAGTACGAGCATTTGGAAGAAGTCACATTAACGAAACGAGAATAATAGAAGAATAATTTTAAAATTTCTATCCTTTATGTTTATTAAATATTTTTTTATAATCTTAAGATAATAATTACATATATTTTTATTTAATATTTATTTTATAAAATAATAAAAAATAAAACAATATGGGGAGAATATAACAAACTCTAACAAGTAAATCTTTGAAAAAAAGAAACAAAGTTATCTCATTTCAAAAGAGGGCGAGTCTCAACAAAAATCAAAACTACTTATTTAATAATGAAAGTAAGAAAAACGCATCCCTTCATCTTGAGTAATTCTTAAGTGTACTGAAATCATATATTATTTTATATAATTATGTATGTACTGCATCGGCTGTTAATATGAAAAATGTAATTAAACTGAGAAATTCCAATGTTACAAAAAGTAGATGATATACAATTAATGAAATATAATACAAAACATATGATACTCTTTGGAGGGTCTAAAATATAAGTTATTTACGCTTTTAATTAAAATGAATCATGAGAAGTGTTCTTATAATTTTAAAAGTTTTTATTTAAATTAAAAATTAAATAACAACTAATATTTATTTATCGCTTGACTAATCATAATAATAGACCCGGTTGCATTCTTCCTACGGTGGACTAGCTACAGAGGATCCTCCTCCTTCGTTCCCTACTTCGTCCTTCTTCACCTTCTATTTCGTTGTGTTCTTCGCGACTTCGAAATTACTCACATCACAACCAACTCCAATAACCGTGATACCCGAAATCTCGTGGTTCCCGAGAAAGATCCGAATGAGGGATCCGAATTTGGAGTTGCAGGAATCGGGTTGGGAGGAACTGCGAAAGGAAGCGCGCAAGATCGAAGGCGATCTCGACGTCAAGCTTTCTTCTTACGCCAAACTTGGCGCTCGCTTCACTCCAGGAGGTTCGATTCTCAACACACTTCCTTTTCAATTCAATCCTTCAATGAACATACATTCATCTGAGAATCGTGTTTCTGTTTTATCTATATTTGAATTTGAATTAAATTAAATTAAACTAGCTAATTTTACTCATGAAAGTGAATTGAAGATTTTTAGTTTTAATCTTTTCTGCTTTTTAATTTCCGATTTGCTAGCTGGTGAAGTGACTATTACTGTATTTCAGATTTTCAGTGCTTTACATTGATAATTTATTTATTTTTTTTATTTAGGCATTGCGCTGTTATAATGGAAATGTTTCTTGTCCAGATGAAATTCTATATCTGATTAGTTAATTGTAGCGATACATAATTTCGATTAGTTAATTGTTCACAATCATTAAATGTTATTTGGACATGAAAGAGAAATTGTCTATGTTGATTAATAGTGAAGAAGTATCTAATAATCAAGTGCATTTAGTCTGGCAGTGGCAGTTCTCTATTTTTAAGAATTATGAGTATATGCCTCTTGTTATTAGGTTATGTGGATGGTGGTTCACCACCTCTTGGGTCCAGTAGGTCATGGAAGTCCATGGAAATGGAAATCCAATCCTTGCTTGAGAAACTGTTGGATATAAATGATTCAATGAGTAGATGTGCTGCATCTGCTGGACCAGCCACTTCTGTTACTCAAAAGTTGGCTAGGCACAGAGATATTCTTCATGAGTTTACCCAGGTATGTTTATGTCACATTTCTATTTTGGATAATTTAAAGTTTTAACCTCTGTTCAGTTCAAAATGATTGAATTTCTAGCATTGTAGATTATTACAGAAATGCATATAATTCATTTGACAAGACAACCATTGCATATTCCTTGTCTAGTGGATGGATGGATGTTGCATTGGATTTGAACTACTGAATTTGTTGATTCTAAGAATTGGTGCATTTTGACATCTTCCTACTTGCAATGCCTGGAACAGGTTTGGAGAGAAAAAAAAATGCATTCTCTTGTTAATTATTATTGGGAAATTCATAGTATGATCTGGTTCAAATTATGAGAAATTAAACTAGCATGCCAATTGATAAGAACAGAGCAAAATAAGGAAAAGACAGCCCAAGTGCCCACCTAACAATTGAATCACTGTATTCAGTTTTTGTGTTTTTTGTCCTAACCAACAAATCTCTCTAAAATTTTTATGAATTAATTCCTAACAAAATTTAACGCCTTCTTGTTGGTGCATAAATATCTATTATGCTCATCATGCTTACAAGAAGTTCAAACACAAATTTAATTCTATCATTGTTGTATTGGAATCTGGGCAATGCATATTGGTAGGTTGATATCCAAATAGCTATACTTGTTGTCGCAATATAACTTCATTGGTAGGTTGGTTTTGCATCCCTAATTATTCAAGAACCCTTTTTTAAGCTACAACATTTCATAGTTTCCATGAGCCATAGCTCTGTATTTTGTTTCAGCAGTGCTCCTTGCTATGGCATTCTGTTATTCTGCTTTTCCAGTTAACAAAATTACCTCAGAATTGTGCAACTGCCTGCAATAGACCTCTTGTCAGTTATACCCTACCCGGTAAGTATATGTGATGGCCTCAATAATCTATTGTGTGACTTTCTTTTGAAGAAAAGATATTTGCCAACTGACTTACTAAATTTACTGCAAACACATTATTAGGCCATGTGACAAGCAGTAAATAAGTTCTCCCCTTCCCCCTTCTTGTCATCCCTAAGCTTTTGACTAGGGCCAATGGTGTGTCTACTGATATGTGAGCATTCATACCTTTCTTTTATGTACCTTGGAGAGAGAACAATTCCTTTTATGTACCTTGCAAAATCCATTCCATGGAAGTATCTCAGGGACTGGAAATCTTTTTTCTTTCTTGAATTTAAACTTGAGCCTAATTCAACACCAAAAGATAGTTTGTAAGGTGAGGATTTTTGTAATCTTTATAAGTTTTATTTTAGTGATACTGTAATTGAGGTTAGATTTGTGTGTGTGTGTGTGTTGCATTGTGAAAGTTGTGGGATCAGGTAAGTTGCATTCAGAAAAATTCATGAGACTAAGTATTTTTTAAGCAGTTAAGGGTGGTTTAATATCAAATTTACAATAGAATTTGATATTATCTTAAATGAAAGCTTTGACTTAATTTTACCTCAAAAGTTAGCTTGTAAAATAAAGATTGCTTTAATTTTTATAAGCCATTCTTTGATCATGTCTAATCAATGTGGGATCTCAACAATCTTAAAATCTATTTAGAGAGTTTTCTGCATCTAGTTCATCTCTTGTAAGAATTATGTCATACACAATTACAATCAATACAATAATCTTCCTTAGCAAGCCTGGCATGATTTGCTTGACTTTGTGTATATCCTTGATTTTTTATAACAACAGTAACAACTAAGTCTTATCCTACTAAGTGAGGTCAGAATGAGAATATTAAAGTGAATGAGTGCTTACATGAGAATGAACTGAATAAACAATGATCATAAGAATGTTAGAGTAGTACTTATAGTGAAAAAGATGATTGAAAACCGACTTAAGATGGTTTGGTTATGTACAAAGAAAACTTTTAGAAGTACTAGTTAAGAAAGTGAATACAACTTTTAATTTGGTAAAAAATGGTAGAAGGAGATCCAAGAGAATCTTAAACGAAGTTATTAGAACAATTTTTTTTATTAATAATAATTTTAAGAATTTGGTTTTTGATTGAACTCAATAACATCGTGTGATCCATACTAACTTCACCTAATAGGATATGTAAATTTTTTCAAGGAATGGAAAACAGAGTGTGGAGGTAACGAGTATGAGAGAATGAAAAACTAATATATGCTCCATCGTGTTATTTCATTCATCAACCGATACATTTATAAAAAAAACTTAACAGAAAAACTAATGTTGCGTGATCAGTGGTGACAACCTATCAAGCACTAACAAATTCCTAGAAAATAGGACTTATTGAAAAACAATCTTTGACTTGAAAAAAAACAGAAAAAAAGTGACTGAAGCATATCAACAATAGGATAAAACTTAATTGTTGTGTTGCATTCTTCACAACTAGTTATTGTAAAGTTCAACTGAGCTTGTAGCAAGAGATGGAACAACTATAACAATCTTTGGCTTCACAGCCAGAGAACTGTCTCTAAATTATCATTGCCATTGGTTGAAGAAAATCCCTTGACAACCAACTGAGTCTTGTATCTTTGAAGTGACAAACTATTGTTTTCCTGAAGATGTGAGATCTTGACTAGGTCCCCAAATGTTGCTGTGGATGATGGTAAAAGGACTGGATGCTTTTGTTAGTCTTTGATGGATAAGAGGTGCAATGATGCTTAGCTAATTGACAAATTTCACTAGTAAAGGATGATGAATTTTATTCTTGAAAGCTTCAGAAGAAAATGCTTTAAATAACTAAAACTTGGATGGTCTAACCTTTAGTACCATAACATTATTTCATTGTCCATAGAAACAGAGATAAAATTTAAAAAGGTATGTTGAGTTGTCCACTGAAGTCAGATCCATTGTCAAAGATGTAGATTCTATCAATCTCCTTAGCTGCCCATCATCCTACCTGAGCATCATGCTTGAAATTTACAGCACAAGGAATAAAAAATGGCATGACAATTTAGGTCATGAGTTTCTTTATTAATGGACAATAAATTGCATGACAGGCTAGGATCATAAACACTGTGGGGGTTTAATGAGGGGCAGAGAAAGCTAGTTCTGACTATTGTGAGGAAGGACCCATCAACAATTTTGATTTTTTATTGGCTGTACAAGGAACAAAAGGATGGCCTAATGCACGAAACTCCAATCAAATAGGGTTTGGGGAACCTTGTCCATATAAACAAAAAGGTTGTTTCCAGGATTTGAACCTCTGATTTCTAGGCGACAAGTTAACAGCTTTACTGTTTACACCAAGGCTCACTCTCCAAGGACTATAGAAAGAGAATAATCTTGAACAAATTTTCATAAGATCAGTTATTCTAGAATCAATGACTCATGACTTCTAGAGATTTGTTTAGTACTAAGAAGTGCAGCTGAGTTAAGTACCTTTTTGGACTAAGGAACTAGATGGATTTACTGACATCTAGGGAGAAAGGAATTTGTGCAGGTGTTCTAGTTATTGCTTTGTAGAAGGGGTTGCCTTATAAGTGGATTGTGGCTCAAGTTTCACCACTGGATAAGCAAGATACAAAGCACTAGGCTTTGATATATGCCAAGTGAAAAATAAAGGGTTATAAGTAATAAATGAATTGCTAGTAATCATTGCCCTGAATCCTAACTTCAACTAAGTGTCCAATACCAATTTTTCGTTTGCACACATTATGTTATGTCAAGCCTGTAACCTTGGGTAAACTGTTGAATCAGATGGCTGGTGATTCTTTTAATATGTCACTGCTTTATTCTATTCTCAACAAAATGAAACAATTGAAAATGGAGAGAACTATTGAAGTTTCTGTCTTCTGAGAAGGTGGGGAATTAATGATTGAATTTGATATTTTGATTTCATTTCTTTGTAATGATTTCACTGACAATACTGAAGAATAAAAAAGTGCTTGGATTGTGATTATTTTCTTGTCCTTATTGTAGCCTTTTTAAGGAAATGATGAATATTGTTCAAATGGAAACTAAATATCTATCTGGCTTGAGGCCTGATGAATGTTATCAATAGAAGAACTAAACAGGGGATAATAATAAGATATCCCCCTGGAGTAAAAAGTGCAAAAAAGTGATCTTCAGATATTCTTGTAGTCCATTTCATGCTAACATGAGGCTACTGAGGACAGGACAGGTGTAAGTGTAATGTTTTAGTCCATTTATCAAGGTTCTTCAGACTCTGCATCATCCTTCTTAAGCCTTGACAGATGTCTTAGAAAGTAAACAGAAAATTTCGGTAACTCAAGTGAGCAATGTTCTACTGTCATTTTGACTTGAGTTTGCTGATGATGACCTAACTGTACATGCATTTAGCAATTCCTTCTAAGCATAATCACATACAATGTATTGTGGCTGTGCCCTACCTACTGTTAATCTGTTATGCTATTTTTTACTTGAGATAGCTTATTTAGGAACTAGGCAGCAGCTTTTAGAAAGTTAGTTTATTGCTGACATTAATTAGATATGACTACATTGAAAATTTTGATTTCTATTACTCTAATAAGTTTACTTTAAACATGTTTACCCTGTTATTTGTTATTCTCTTCAGGAATTTAGGCGCATCAAGGGAAACATAAACTCAATGAGGGAACATGCAGAGCTTTTGAGTTCTGTCAGGGATGATATTACTGACTTTAAGGTGAATCATGAGTATGATCTGAGTTAAATTACATTGATATTTTCTCATAGCTGTACTATAGACTTACCTTCTTCTGGCAGACGTCTGCTGGTAGTATGTCCCCAAGGATGCAGTTACTACGTGAGAGAGCTGCAATCCATGGCAATATATCTCATGTGAGTATTTATTCTATTGAAGTAGGATAAATTTGTACTTCTTCTTCTTAAACAATTGGTGAACATTTCAAGTGAATGTCAATTATTCATTGATCCCTTGAAAGCTGCATCAGAGGGGTCAAACAATGCTCTTTCCCCATGGCTAGCTCTGGGGATCCCCTTTTTCTTTCCCTTCACTTGAACTAATGTCAAATGGGTAGCTTAAGTCTTGTACCTAAGATTTGTCATATGGTCTCTACTTTTAGTGTACATTTTTCTGGCTACATATCATATGGTGTCTTTTAAGTCATATGCAAGGCCTAATCCAAAGTCGGGCTTCCCAACATACAAATTTTAACTGGAGATTGAGATGTTCAGTATCCCATTAGTACTTGAAGTAAATTGCTTTATCTTTTCAATAATCATATTGTCTCTCGTATCTCAAATTATGCACTATTGCTTCTGTGCAAAGTTAGGGCTTCCTGCTTGGTGGCAATAATGTTTAGTCTGATATAGTTAATTCCTCAAGCATATTTTGGGTTTTATAATTTTGAAGTTCTCAAAATTTGCAATACTGCATTTATCCATTTATGGTTGTCAAATTTCTAATTAGATTTCTTTTTTCTTTAACAAAAAGAAAAAGGTCTTGAAAATCCATTTGGATTGTATGTGAATCGCTATGTTATAAGTTTTCTTCACTTTTGCTGACACGAAGTCACAATAATAGGTCTCGTACACACTTTTTTCTTTTCTGCTCTTATTAAACATGACTCTATTATCCTGGATTTTAAGGAGTCATGATGTCAATTTTGCTGCATTTTTCCAGATAGATGATGTGATTAGTCAAGCTCAAGCAACAAGAGCTGTGTTGGGTTCGCAGAGGGCATTGTTTTCTGATGTTCAAGGAAAAGTGAAGCTTCTTGGTGACAAGTTTCCCATCATTCGTAGCCTGCTTGGTATGTTTTAGATTTTATATTACGAATTTTCCATTGATTTTCAGCGTCACTGTCTCTCTTTTTGTTGACCAAATATGTGCTTTTGCAGGTTCAATAAGAAGGCGACGCTCAAGGGATACTCTTATTCTGTCAGCAGTTATTGCTGCTTGTACGTTGTTTCTCATTATTTATTGGCTCTCAAAGTAACAAAAGTATTTTGTAATACAAAAGAATTATGAATTATGGTATTTCTATCCATTGAATTTTTTTGCTTGTCTTAGCTTTTTTTTTTTTTTTTTGTCTTTTAGGGAGGGGGAAGATTAGGATTTTTTTTTCAATCCACTGTCTAAGAGCCTCATATTTGCATGCCAGTTGTTGGCATTGAAAAATTTTATTCGACTACGGATTTTGATATAAATCAATCTCAAATAGTAAAATTTCACATTGTTTCTCTTATCTATTGTAGATTCTAGTTTTCTTAATTCTTTTTTGGAAAAGAGGGGTGTGGGGAGGGATAGGGTAGTAAGAAGGAACTTAAGAAAGAAAAGTGCCATGACTAGTGGTATGTTCATTCCTAAACAAACTGAGTTTCATGGATGGGAATTAGGAAACCTGCTGAGAATTAGGCTGATTTACTCTTTGCAGCAAACAATTCACGTTCAACGTACTTTCTTAGCGTCGCATCCTCTAGAAGTTGCTTGAGCAATAAAATGGTTGTCTGGGTAGAAATAATTAGGTTGAAAGTTAGCAATGTCCATTTTTCATGTTTGAAAACCTATTTATCACACATATACGAAATATTTAAGATGTTCGTGTTGATTTTAATATATCAAACTTAAGCTTATTATTAGTAATTTTTATACATCTCATTTCTTAAATATATACTTAATGTAATTAAAATTGAAATTTTAGGATGTCCACTTCTAGTTTTTAAGTTTTCCTATGGTAGCATGGGGTTGGGCCATTGGCTTATGCATGTCCAATTACTGGAGGGAGTGCCAAATGAGAAGGCGAGTTCAGATCTGTGATAGGAAAAAGCTGTGTGGAGAAAATGTCCACGCCAACAATGAAATAAGTAAACTTGGAGTAAGAAGGCTGACTTAGAGAGCAATGAGTGAATGGAAGTTGACATAACAGTAGAGTGGGACTTGGAACTGTCCACTACAGATTTCTCCATAAGAATTTGTAGCAGTAAGCGTTCCATGGATGTTATACAGCACATGATTTGATATTAAAAAATCTGTACACGTGAAATCACCACTACTACTTGCTTCTTGTCTCTATTTGTCCACAAGAACAGCTTGCCGTGCAGGCACTTGCTGGCAAATTTTCTTTCCCTGCTGGTGCGTGGTCCCTTCATGTCCTGATGCTGTTGTGGTCCTTGTTCAACATTCCACTCGGTTTAACCAAGTAATGTGTCTTGTAATAGATTTTAGATCTCTCCCAGCATGTGCAATCTCATCTTGTTTCCTTAAAATTCTGAAACACATATTTAATCAGTACGCTATTACCGTGTCGGCCTCCTACATTATGTTGACTTTAATGTTCACAACTAGTTTGGTCGTTTAAATTAGATATCCGTTCAGAGCATTGATTGAAATCATAATGTGGTTCAATCATTTATTTTCATGTGTTCCACACACAGCATGCCTCGGTGATAGGGGATGAAGGGTTTGTGTGTAATACACACCTAGTTATATATCCATGAAATTGTCGACTTAAAGATGACAATAGGGGGGGGGGGAGGGGGAGGGGGAGGGGGGGACAAGGACAAGTACATAACGAAGCCATATATGAACATAATGTATTATTTTGAAAAGCTGAAATGTATGTTTTATTTTTGCGCGTACACAGTTAAACACAGTTTTTATCTAATAATTATGAACTATTAGATGGTAATGTTGGAAAACGTAATAGTAAATAGGCAGCAAGAATGGCTCCTTTGAGTTTGAACTTTGATAAAATAGCAGTGTATCTGGAAAATATAAAACTAAAAACCCATCAAGAATCTGACTTCATACTATTTATGGAGAGTCCACAACACGTGGTCATTCAGTTTAGAAGCGGGAAAGAGATGGTTTCATGGGAAGTAAAATATGGCTAGAAGCCAGAAGGCTTGAAGAAGATCAGCTACCTCTATCTCTAATCTATAATATTATAGCTTACAGCAGTAGGTCTTCTTAGGTAGTTTTGTATGGTAATGGTAGCTGAGGACCAACTACGCTGGTACTTTCTTGTGTTACAGTAGAGCGGTACAAAGCTCCAGGCGAACATAAATGTCAAAACAGTGATAGCTCCATAAATGTCATCTTTATTGGATTTCTACCTACAGTAAGAGAGAGAATATGTGCATGTATGAGAGACGTGTCCGGATGATGTTTTTCTCTAGATCTTTTAAATTAGTAACGTTACGTGAAATATAGATTCAAGAGTATATATATACTATTCCTTGCTTCTCTCTTTTCACAATTATTTTCTTTTATAAAGATTTGTTATAAGCAACGTTATACCTATCTATTTATCTATATAACTTCCATTTAACAATCTATACGCGCGTCATATGTATTTTAAATTATTACTAAAGCACCAAAAAAAAAAAAACATGTAAATGATTAGGCGTATAAAATGAGTAAGAAAAAAAATATGCCAATTGTAAAAAAAGTAATTTATGAATAAATAAGACTGATGAAAAACACTTTTTAAAATCTAAATTCTTATTTTACCACCTACCTTTGCTTTTATTTTATATGGAAAAAAATAAAAAATTACCAAAAAATATGATGTTTTGAAAAAATATTACAAAAATATAAAATTTTCTAAAAAATCATTAATGATAATTTTTAACAATTTTTTTCTAAAAACTGCCACCGGCCATTTTTAAATTTTTAAACTTTCTTATTATTTTTTTAAAAATTGTTAGTGACAATTTTTTAATATTTTTCTAAAAATCGTTAACGACATCTTTTATAATTTAGTAACTTTCCAATTTTCTATTTTACCTACACAAAAAATTATTACTGACGATTTTTAAATGCTATATTTTTGTAACTTTTTAAAAAATACTATATTTTGGTGTGTGTGTGTGTATATATATATATATATATATATATATATATATATATATATATTAATTCCATATATATAAAAAATATTCGCCTACCTCCCACGTACCAAAATAATAAGAGTTCTTTAGACCCCATGGAATTCATCTTTATTGGAGTCATCAAAGTAATAGTAAAAAATAAATCAAGATATGAAAACGAGATTATGTGATGTGTCAACATGACATAACTGTAAAAAATTGTGGGTGTTATATAACAATGAGTAATTCTTAGCTATGATTCCTTGTGTGAGCATGCATGAAGTGTTAAGTGTTGAGTATGCAGATATAAATTGATAATAGATTGTGAAGTATGATCATTGATCCAATTTGAACATCAAGCAACAAAGTATTAGCGCTCTTAAGTGGCCAAAAATCATTTATTTATGTTACTCCCACAAAAATGATGTGTAATTTGCGGTAGCTAAAAATTTCTAGATTCGTCGTTGCCTCTCTTAATTATTTGCTTTACAAACTCTTAATTGTTTGTGTTTTTTTATTTTAATTACATGCTTTTATGATCAAACATATCCTCTGTGCTACAAGATGACAAATGCAAGGAGCTGCATTACAAAAATTAGAACTGAATCAATTCTTAGAACCGTTAATAACACATTTAGTCATAATCCCATTGCTACAAATCAACAATCAGTAGTAGAAATTAAAAGTAAACACTTGCAAAGGTTAGAGGGTATTAATGGTGCATCTAAAACAATATTTAATCGCTAATAATTGTTCTGTTATAAAAATGGGTTTCATTTTCATTGCAATAAAATATTTGCATCCCTTCTTGAACTAGATTAGTCGAATGTCCAATGTGATGTCCAGACACTGGGATTCTAGCTAGATCAAAACAGCAAAAGAAACAAACCATTTCAAAAATATGTTAAGGAGCTGCTGGATAATTCGGAAATAGAGCTCGTCTTCTCCATCTCCATTTCAAACTATACAAACAAACCAAACAAAATGGGACAACTTAGCATGCATGTGATTGGTGGTGGATAAAGAAACATGCTGAGAAAGAGTGCATAAACTAAAGATGGATGGAATTGAGGAGAGAACCTAGACTGGTATATACCAAAGGGTGACGATGTGGTGAGTATAGTTCTTGAGAAGAACAATGAAGGCATGACCAAGGCCAAGGTCAATGATTTTGAGAAAATCATTTTGTTGGTCAAGAATACAAGAGCTAGAGCTCATGATGTGCAACATTGTGGTTGTGGTAGTGGCCTCAACAACACTCCAACTTATTCTAAAGCAATAGTTTGATAATATAATATAGGATATTAATTAAAATAAAAAAAAATCCATTAAACCATTGCACATCTATTGATTATGAGCATATATATATATATATATATATATATATATATATATATATATATCATAAGTCTAAAAACTCTTATACTTAATTTGAGCCTTTCATTTAATTTAAATTTAACGGGTTATAATTTATTACTTCACTAACTATTAAATTTAAGTTAAATGAAAGACTCAAATTAAATATAAGTGTTACACTTGTGTGAGAAAGATATATATATATTAGGCATCTATAAATTGCAAGCCACAAGTGGCTAGAGCGAGTCTTTTTTCTAATCAACAAAAAAGAGTAGTAAGGTACGAGAGCTAGCCAGACATGAACAAAGTTCAAAATAACTACAAATTTTTAAGGCACAAATTATGGCAGGGAAGAAGCATCAGCCATGGATTTGCAATGATGGGGTCAATGGAGATTTGACTATTAATCTGGACACCAAATAATGATAGGGTTCCGACTACGGGTTCAAGCTTGCTTATATATGAGTATTTCATAGGTTGAATGCAAAAGGGTTAGAGCAATGTATGGAAACGGAAAGTGGTATTGATTTGGAGATGGAGATGAATAGATTATTGTGGCCGTTGATTTGGTAAGAATGAACGATTTATTGAGTGACATAGAACAATGTATCTATTAGGGGGGAAAGAATTTTTTTTTAAGATCATTTTTTATTTTATTTTTAAAAACAAAAAACTATTTTTAAAAAGAAAATCAAATATACTCTTATTATTTACTAATTACACTTAGTATTAAGATACTTAAGTACAAATGGTATGGTTTGAACGTTTTTGTTAGCAATAAATAAAGAAAAAAAAAATCAAAGATTCACTGTATTACAAATAAAAATTTAATTATTGATGAAGTTAAAATGTTTGGTTTTTTCTAGATAATTACTAAGATATTATCAAAATCTTATAGTTTGTATTTTCACCAACTGTCAATTACTTATTTTGATGATTTTAATATTTAATAGTCATACAAAATTAATATTTTTTACATAGTATAAAACTTCTAATGAATATATAAAACAAACAACTAAGAAATAAGATGAAGATCTAATTTTGTTAATCTAATGACTAATATATTATCCTAATTTGTATGGACTCCCGTACACACTTGTTGTCACATATAATAGTGATTGAAACAGGTCCATTAAAGTTTGATCTTTTAATAGAAGCATAAAGATGACCTTTTAATGCTCCAATTACTAACATATTATCCTCCAGAAAATAACATTATTAAATTAGAAGCTTTGAAATTTTATAAAAATTTATTTTACAATATAGTAGTATTTTACTATCTTTTTTTTTTCTTTCTAAACTCTAAAAAAAAAAGGTAAAATAGTTCTTATAAATCCTGATTTAAAAGGAGGAAGTGCAAAATACTATTTTTAGCATGGGCACTTACAAAGTCCTTGAGTTAGATGAATTCCATCAATTTTCTATCAATCTTGGTAGAAAGTAGCTGTGGTTGATCTTTGAAGATTGGTATGGATGTTTTTCAGTTTAATTTTGTAGATCCTTGTTTAGTGTATACTTTTATTTTCCTTATTTTCAAAGTTGATTATCCACTATATTTTAAGGACTTTCAAACTATAAGCCTTTGTAACGTGGCTTATAAGGTCATCACTAAAGTCCTTAATAGTCGTCTTAGATCATTTTTAAATGATTTAATATCTTAACTTCAAAATTGTTTCATCTTTGGAAGAGGAACAACATAGAATGTTTTAGTTCAAGAAATCTTAATCTACATGCATAAGAAATAAAGCCAAAAAAGGAATAATAATCATTAATATTGATTTGGAAAAGCCCTATGACATTATTAATTGGAATTTTCTCTTACACACACTCCATAACTTTGATATATTATGTTGCATTATGTCTCTTATCATGTAGTATGTGTGTACTTCTTTCTTATCCATTATATGGAATGATGTTCAACTTGATGATTTTCATCCAACGAGAGGTTTTAAATAAGGAGATCATCTTTCCCTTTTTTATTTTTTGTATGAAGAAACTTTCTTTATTGATAGATCAAAAAGTGAAGGAGGGGTTGTGAAAACATTCATATATCTAGAAAATGACTCAAATATCACCCATCTTTTGTTTGTTGACGATGTCTTTCTTTTTCATAAAGCTAAAAATACACAGGTCAAAGATGTTATAACAATAATATGAGAATTTTATGATGCCTCCAACCTTGAGATTATCTTTGACAAATCAAAGACAATGTGTTCGAAAGGAGTCTCTCGCTAAAAGCATGACACTTTTTATGGCCTCACTTCCATTCATTTTGTTTCAAATATGGAAACCTGTAATGATTTTCTATTAAGTAAAGGTAGATTGAATAAAACAGATATACACCTTTACTTGAGAAAATTCATAAAACGGTGACAATTTGAAATGAAAAACTAAAAAAATTTGTAAACTTTGCTTCGCAAAATTTATCTTAACTTATGTTCCTATTTATCACATTTAAATTTGGTGATTACCTCAATCTGTTTTTTTTATGATATCAATTAAGTGATTATAGATTTTATTTAATCTTCTAATAATTCAAACCACAATATTTATTTAGTTGACTTAGACAAAATTATATCTCCTAAGAAAAATGGTGGTTTGGGTGTTTGTGATATGCGAATGGTTAAATATGAATTATGTATGATATTTTGTAGGATAAACTCAAATTTTAGATTTAAATTATGAAGGTCTAGTATATGGAAGGTAATCCACTATGGGTTATTAAAATAGGCCCAACATACTCTACTATTTAGAAAAATATTCTAAAGATTTGTAACATTTTGAGAGATGGTTTTAAGCTTTAACTAAGTTTTGATTCTTTTTTGTTATGATATTCTGATTAGATCGGACTTAAGCGAATTATTAACTTAGTTGATTTTGTTTACATATCAAATACAAACCTCAAAAGTAATGAATTAGTTTGTTTATGATACTTTGAAATTGGACTATCTTCCAACTATATACACCATTTTCGTAGGCCAATAGATACAAATATTAAATATCACTCGTAATGGAAAAGTAAAAAGAGACTTATTTTGCAAAGACAACTTTTCATTGGCTCAATTATTTGAGATTTATCCTTTTACAAATTTCAGATTTTGATTGGTTTTAGAAGTTTTCAGTAATGGAGAAAATTAGTTTTTTTATTTAACTTATTTGTCATATCATTATCCACTAATGGTTTGCATTATCATAAGTTTGAAGATATTAACCATTGTCTTAAAGTTTTCTTTACTCTAAAAAAGTTTGGTTTAATTTAAGAGTGTCATCCCCTCTCCCCCACCCCCACCCACACCCAATTGTAATTTTCATGATCTTATACTACTTGGATTGGTATTTTAGCTTAACACAAAAATTGTATTTTCTATTTATCCAAAGGAGTTGGAGGAATAATATACTCTTTCATGAGGAAAAATGATGTGTTTATTATATTTCACTACGCCAAAATAGATATATGAGAGCGGTTCCGTTTTAAATTAGAGAGCATTTAGAACTGCTCTATAATCTTACGCTGTCTGATGTGTTATGTTTAAGAGAGCAGTTAAACAATTAATCGCTATCAAAAGTTAAGATTGGAGAGCGGTTCCGCGTGGAACCGCGAATCTGAAATTTGAAATTGATTTCTTTTTGAGTTTTCTGTTACAAAGTAGAATTAATTTATTATTACGTTTAAATCAAAATGTGGAATTGATTTCTTTATGAGTTTTCATCATTTTTATCACAAATCAAAATTGAATCTTGAGTATATAGATTTAGTTTTAACCAAATAGAAAAAAAAAAGGAAACAGATTAGTAGGATGATTTTTAACATTAATAGAAAGAAAAAAGAAAGAAAGAGAAAATGGATGATTCGCGGTTAACAAAAAGAAGAAGAAAAAGAGAGAATGAAGAAGTATCTATAGATGTGAAAAAAAAATCAATTTGTTAGTATAGAAAATATGAAAAGAGCAGGCTAACAAAAAATGAAGAGGTACCTACGATATAAAAAAATTAATTATTAACATAGAGAAGATGAAGAGAATAGGCTAATATAGAATGAAGAAGTACCTACAGATGTGGAAAAAAAAAATAATTTGTTAGTAAGAGAAGACCAAGTGAGTAGACTAACAAAAAAAATGAAGAGAACATAAGAGAGCAGAGAAGACAAACAAAACTTATAGTGAAAGAAACCAACTTTGTTAGCTAAAAAGAAGAAATGTATTGAGCGTGTTTCATTTATAAATGACTTTAATGACTTTAGAGAGCTGTTCTTTATTAACCGCTCTCCAATGTGTGACTTTAGAGAGCAGTTAGTAAAGAACCACTTTCAGAAGTATAGTTCTGAGAGCGGTTAACAAAGAACCGCTCTTAAAAGTATAGATCTAATAGCAGTTAATAGAGAATTGCTCTCTAAATATATAGTTACAAAGTAATTTTTACTAATTACTGTCTAAGTTAGTGCTCCAAAAACTATTTAGTAGTGTAGTGTTTTGAATTTCATTAGTGAAACTAATAAGAATTGTTCTTTGTTGATTTCAAACAAGTTAATCCTTAAATTCACCTTTTCTTGGGAGATGCCATAAAATCCACCATCTTCTAAGTATTATAAAATTGATGTGAATAATAATTATAAAATGAACCATATAAATTGTAATAATGTTATATGAGAGACTGTAATAATAAATGCCTAACGCAATTTATTCTTTTTATTGTGGTAATAGGTTATTATTTGTAGTGAATTGAAATCAACCTTTTAGAATCTCTAATTGGTCAAATTAAAAAGCTATCATATGATAATTTTGTAATTTGATTGCACTGAACATTATTATAAAAAAATCAAGATTAATTTATCTTGAATATATTCTATTCTACAAAATATTTATTATCTCATTCAAGTTTTTTTTTTATGTACTCATGTAATATTTTAGCTGAAGATTCCTTTCATCTTCTAAATATTTTCTAAACATAGTTTCTAAAATTTTAATTCTAGACAGTTTACATATTTTGTAACTTTTTTCTTGTTTTATTTTTTCTTTTTCTCTATAAAAAATAATCAATTTTTTTACCAGTCTTCACCAATTTCGGATTTATTTGACTAGTTTTTAACCGGTTCTTACTACTTCTCAAATTAACCCCTTTTTTAGGTTAAACAGATCGAACAACTAATTAATTCCTAATTCAAGCAATCGAACCAGCTAGTTGGATTGGGTTTTCAAATGCTTGAGTTAGTAATTAGATATATGTCGTGAATCATGCAGGGGATGTTACAGGTTTTTTTGGAAATAAATAGAGGATAAAGGGAAAGAAACTGGTCGCAGTTAATCGATTGGGATAGCTTTGATATTATTACGGGAGGGTGCTGTTCTACATTGTTTATATTTTATGGGAGTATCTTTTGGTATTTCATCTTAGTAAAAATTCAATATTTGTTTGTTTTTAAAAATGATTCATTTAAATGGGTGTAAATAGCTTAAATAAAATTTGTTCTATTAGTGATCATTGAGCTTATAGATCAAGATTGTAAGTTATATTCAAATGAGCAAATATGATATACTAACCATCATAGTACCTTCTGATTTTATAAGGCTTCAATATATAATTTTTTCTTATATTATTAATAATTTTTATAATAAAAAATAATCTTAAAAATATTAATTATTATTTAATAGATACAAATTCAAAGTAAATGTTTTTCTTAAAGAATAAACTTCTTAATATATTATGATTTTCTCTTTTAAAAATAAAGTTTTTTATTTTATAAAAATACGCCTCTTATTTGTTTTTTAAAAAATATTTTTAATCTATTTTAAACCTACTTATATACATTAAGAAATAATTATTTTTGCTTTTGGCTGGTAATAAAGTAGTATTGGAGTGTCATAACCAATTTTTCAGGATCGAAGTTGGATTTTAACTTTATAAGATGAAGAGGATAGCTGGAAACCTGGTTACGACTAAAACTCCTAAGATAGACATATAACTTTTGATGAGAGTAAATGAACCAATAGAGAATTACCTGTTGGTGAATTTGACTCAGATATAATTGTGGGTGTCGACATAAACCCCTCACATCCCATTTAAGGTTTAGGTGCCTATATATGGAAATATACATATTCAGCATAAAAAATAAAATAAAATAAAAGTTAATCAGTGTCCTCTAAAATCAAAGAAGGATTTTGGAAGTCTGATCTTGATACAATAAAATGGAAATGATAATTTTAATTAAAAATATAAAAATATACTTATTTTAACTTTTTTTTTATATATTTCAATATAATATTTATTAAGAATTAATTATATATATTTTTATCAGAACACTATTACCAGTTACCTAGAGAATAAATATGTAAATAGACATAAACCCTATCCGTCGTTCAGAAACACCTTGTAGAGAGGATATCAGGAATACGCTTAATTTATCCTGCTACTAGCATTGCCATTCATCTTCGTAATTGTGAGTTATTTTCAGGAGACTGTGTTCATCATACTTGTAATTTGCAACTTTAGTTGCAGTAGCTCTCACTTTAAGAGGTATAGTGTGTTTGTTTAGAGTAGAAACAACAGCTTGTGGAAACATGCATGCCGTGACTACATGACAAAATATCTAAGGAAAAGTATCGTAGGACCACAAATTCCGTCGTTTGTGTGGTGACTGAAATTTAAAATAAACAAACTAAAAAAATCATAATATGAACTATGAAATGAATTCCACCCATGAATTAATTCTTGGAATAAATTTCTTTTATTTTTTAAAATATATTTTCAGTGCTATTTTTTTTATCTCAGTTTGCAACACTAAATCCCAACACGTACAACTCACTATATGTGATATTATTTTATAGGATGGACCATTAAACGCACACATACATACATAATGGTGATATAAGTAGTTCTTTTTTCGCACTATATATTTAAAGAAACTCAACATTCTCCATTGTAGAACAACAATTCTATAGGTCATGACTTTTTCTGGTTAAAACAAGGGTGAATAATTTTTCTATAAAATATTTATCACGAAAAATTAAACCTAGTTATTAAGAATTTTATGTTTCTTTTACACAGAATCATCATAGCTATTCTTTTTCTTTTGGTTGATGTAATCGTTCTTTCTCAGTTCATACTTTATAGGATTTTGTTCAAGCACCGGCGCTAGTGACGCTGAAACGAATAAACCCTTTAGGAATGACCCCACTGTTCTTTAGAACTTAACATGCTAATTCTTATACCCTACCCCTTAGAGACACTGAGGAAAATGTTTGGCTAGTTAGAACGAAGAAGAAGCCCAAATGAACAAGTGGCATGCAAAGTAATAGCTTTCTACAACTTCTAAGCAAAGTGGAGGTGACAGCCATCTTTTTCAGCAAAGTTAGGGTTACTTTGCTTCTATCTCCGAAAGGAAACAAAACCCTTTGTATAGAGGCTACAATATTAGCAGAGGCCTAACTAAATTGAAATCAGTAACCCCAAAAGAAATATGAATGAATGGAATTCTTACATAGGACAAAGGAAAGCCAACGAAATTTAAAGATCTCTGAATTCTGCTATCACTGACAGGTATTTACATGTATGTGTGTATGAGAAAGTGATGTCTGAGGAGTCAAATCAGTAATGTATTCCCCAGATTTGTGTTTATGAACTTTCCTTAACTAATTATCAAAATTCCGTTTCTAAAATTCAAAGTATTTTTTAATATTAAATTATTTTCTTTGGGGTTGCTAGATAATCTCGATCACCATGATTTCTGTTGCGATTCCCATCGACTTTAGGGACGTAGTGGTAGGTCGACCCAACTTGTATTTAGACCTAGCAATTATAGAGCAACTTGAGTATGATCTAGGCTCATCATGTTTTCCCAGCATCTGGTGCATTTAGACCAAAAGCCGTACATGTTAGACAAAAATGAGTAATAGCATGTTTATGTTCATATTTGATTATGTGTATAGATTTACATTTATTTTAATAATATTAATCATAATTTTTATGTCAGATTTGTTCTTATATGCTTTTTTAACGAGTTTTGAAACATACATTCTACCTTTTTGAATTAAGAAAGAAATTAAGAATCAAAGTTGCCCATAAATTCTTTAGATATACGAGGCGTTAGATTAGGAGAGGAAAATGTTGATTTTGTCGGAGGATTGAACTTCTAGCATGAACATATCATTTTCAACTCTTAGACATAGACTAATACAAGTTAAATTCCAATTTGTTATTCCAATTTATTCTCGTTACTTTTCATGTCATCTTCTTAGGTCAACTTTTTAAGACTCTTTTCTTATAATGTTCTTGTTTATTGATAAATATGTCCCAAAAATAGATATACCGGGATTCTTTTCCTTTATTCCTCTTTTCACAAGCTTCAAGAATTCTTGTTTTTGATTGGTGTTCTCATCCTCTTCAATGTATAAAGTAAGCTTATAAGGTGTAGAGATTGATATATAAAGCTACAGAGCCATTTTATTTTCTGAACTTTCTTCTGTTTTGTCCACTAAAAAAAGTCAGAAATGATGTCAGGTTATTAAATTTTCTTGTAACAATCTCTAACTTCACTCTTTCTTCACACGCTTTCATTAATTATAGTATCAAAGATTGGTTTTCATACCCAAAAATAAAATTTTGCGAGATAAATGGTGCAAATTTGCTGGAATAGTTCTACACACACACACACAAAATAATCGATTTCACAAATTAGATTATAATTTTCTTCCGTTGACTTTGCAACCCAAATTGACAATAGGGCATGCATGCCCCCATAAATACATAATTCTAGGGCATGTGATCTACAGAAGTTTTGCTCGTTAATTGAGCCAACCTACATACAATCATGTGTAGCATTTAATAAACCAAACTTAAAAGGGGCTACGAAACATTCTATTTGTTTATGTATAATGTGCTTTTTATTTTTATTTTTCTCTTTGTTTTCTTAACTTTTCCTTTTATACATAATGTAAAATCTAGATTGTGTTCTGAACTGTGGTTGTGATCATAATATTGTAATATGAATGTAAAGAAAAGATACAGTCAATATCATACATTCTATTGTTAGCGTAACAATATTTATATACTAATAATCTAAGTTGTCATATAAATCTATATAAAGGGAGATAAGTCAACTGTGTAACTAACATATCTTTTCCATCAATATCTTATTTTATAAGTGTAAACCAAATTTACAAATTGAGATCAAGCAACATGTTCCAACATCAGCATAGTTAAAATAAAAAAGTTTAGTCTTAAGAATTTTTTTTTAGAAGACTTTCAAATGGACTCTTGCTTATTATTATTATTATATTTTAAAATAAAAATATATATTAGAAGACTTTCATTTTAATTGAAAACATATTATTAGCATGCTTCAATTTACGTTTAAATGAATATAAACTTATGTTAATTTCAACATTATTAGTTATTATTTCTTTTTTTAGTTCACATATTTAGATTTTTTTAATACTTTTTCATGTGATGCTTTGATGTGAATTTAGATCAGGCACCAATGGTGACAGCAGCAAGTGATAGGATCGATACTTTATAACCATGGTCAATACATTGAAAACTATTTATAATTTATTTAATTTCATGTTCAAATGCTTGAGTTTACATTTCTTTTGTTTTGTAAATTTTCTAATGTATTTTCGAATATAGACTTGGTATGAATTATGCTAATTAGTGAAAATAGTTATTTGATTAATCTAATAGTTCAAGACCAAAGCCACTGTGAACTTTCTATTTCCTCTTATAAATCGAGTTGTAAAGTAAATTGAATAATAGAAGTCATGCTATAA
Source organism: Abrus precatorius (assembly GCF_003935025.1). NCBI lineage: Eukaryota > Viridiplantae > Streptophyta > Magnoliopsida > Fabales > Fabaceae > Abrus > Abrus precatorius. The sequence continues at coordinate 21,342,227 of NW_020874439.1, read as the reverse complement.
AAAATAAAACCTAAATTCAACCCTAAGATGAGCTGTTTGGTCACTGTGTTTACAGGTGGGGCCCTCTAGTTTGATCCTTTCCTTTGTAAGACAAAAACGTTTATCATACCCACCATATTTCATGTCCATTCAAAAAAAAAAAAAAGTCACCATTCTTGCTCCTTAGATATGCTAGCTGAAGCAAATGATCCTCAAATAAACCAGTAGAGAATGCAAATGGGAAGATCTACGATGGACAATATAGATATAACCAAGATCCTCATTCATAGAATTGATTCTAGATTTTTTTAATTTAATTTAATTTAATTTTTTCCCCTCTATTTATATAAATAAAATTGTAGCTTAAGATATGTGCCCGGGCCAATCCAAGGTATGAAAGCCTTTGGATTCAAAAAGCACATCAAGATAATATGCATTTATTTTACTATAAAAAGACAAATGAGAGTTTTAACATATGATTTATTAAAGGTGAGACACTATTTTGCTCAATATTTTACTGACCCTTAAAACTTTACTCTTATACTATTAAATTCAATTTATTTTAGAAATAAAAGGCAAGAAATATAAAAAGTAATGTAATAAATTGCGGTAACACTACCTTAAATTTAAAGTCATAAAATATTACTTTGTCGAAATCTTAGGCAAAATTTAGTTTATTTTGAGAGAAATTATTCCTTTTTTTTAGAAGGCAGTTAAAAAAAATAATTATTTCTTCTAAATACAAGTCAAATATGAGTGTGTAAAGTTTTGTTATTATAGGTGCTTAAATATTTTATTAAGTGTGATGAAATCCTTGATAGTTTATGTGGATGAATATTTTAGGTTTTTGTTTGGGATGATGGAATTATAATTGTATTTTAAAATTTTAATTCTATTCAAATTGATTTTTAACATTTTATGTGTAAAATCAGAATATATAATTATAATTAAATTCAATTTTATTCATATTATTTACCTGTAAGATATATAAATAGACATTTTCTTTAGCATATTTTAATTTTTACTTTTAGAATTGACTATCTTTCGAGTATTTGTCAGTAATTGGAAAGAATTTAATTATTTTAAAATAGCTATGTGATCAATGACTATGGCTTCTTAGATTAGAATTTAATTATTTATTGTTCTTTAATTATCTTCTTTTAAAGTATGAGATACATAAGTTAATTTTAATTTACGAAAAGAGTTTTAATTATTTTATTCTTTATTTTCTCTTTACAAAAAATACTTTTGCATAAATTTACCCCCATCTCATAAAAATTATAATCATTTTCATTATATGTCATGCAAATAGTGAATCAGTTCAGATAATATTGGTAGGAATCAGTTCAGATAAAAACTGAGATCCTAAAGAAAAGATTAAACTATATATTAAAGGTTTCAAATTTTCTGTGCGACTCCCTCTTCAATCCTATCTTCTTATAAAATAACATTATATGAAAAGCTACAAATTTCTTTTAGTTGTTGCATATTTTTATATAAGACAGCATTTGTAATGTACAAATGGATTGAGCAATAGAAGTTCTAAGAACGAACGCACATTATTCTAAAATTAAAACATGGAATTTAAAATGAGTTGGTATATAGCTGTTATTAGCTTCCAAACTAAGAAAAGAAAATGCTTGAATCCATAAATAAAAATAAATAAATAAAAAAGGGAATCACAATGAACAGTAGTATTTCGAAATAAAGATGATCAGGTACTGTGATCTGTATGCACGATTCAATTGATTGCAAAAAAGAAAAGGGAAATTAATGGCAGAAGTGAGGTGGGTCACAAGCATTGAACTCTGAAAGGGTTAGAAAACAAGATGGCTCTAACATAAACATCTTGATTGCAGTAGTGGCCCGCATTGGTATCAAAGGGGCTTCAAATTCAATGATCTTCATTTTAAACGCAGAGAGTTTACAAGAACAAAGATTTGATTTGATTTGATTTGATAGACAATAAAATGTCATCACGAAATGGAATTGTAGAAAACCGAGGACACACTGTAAACCTTCTTAACTTTGAAAACAACATATGAATGAGCCAAAGCTAATCACTCCCATGCACACGTCCCTTTCGCTCTCCGTTCCCCCACCTCTGCCGCCTCTGCTCTCTCTCTCTCTTACACACACATCCATTGGGAATGCCAACCATTCATTTACTTGTTGGTTTTCTTCTTTTATTTTATTTTGTTTATGATGATAATATTTATGGAATTTTCTATTTTCTATTATCTTTATTTGTGTCCCAGTTAAGAGGCATGGACTTTGAAGTCAAGCTATCACTGCTTTGTTAGTTATAGTTACCAATCACTCATATTTATGAGGTTATAAACCTTTTGAAAGTAACCGATTGTTTTTATACACATACCTTGGCTGATGATTTATGTAAGTTGATTATGACTCGTCTCTTGTGATGACGGTTGCTAATTAACAAATATAACTGATACAACTACAATTATAATGATTACAATCATGTGACTGTGAAAATTATCTTTTAAATATATGCATACAAAAAAATTTATAATTTTCATCATCATGTGAAGTCATTTTAAATAAACAGCCAAAATTCGTGAAACTGTAAAATTTTGAGTTTAATTGTTCATTTGACTAACATACTTTAGTACAAAAAGAAACTATGTAGGGCTGCACGGAATATTATATATCACTTCTTTTCTTATTTTTCTGTTTTAAAAATATTTTTATTTATCTCTCTATATAAAAATTTAAGATAATATTAATTATTATTTTATTTATTAATAAATTTTTATGTATATAAAATACATATATTGTTTAAATAGTTCAAACATTACAAAAATTAATAATGAAAAATAAATTAATAAATTTAATAATTGATTTTAATAAATGATAGTTTTTTTTTAATTTATAATAGATAAATAAAAGTAATAGTATATATAAGATAAGATGAGATGAAAATGGAGAGAGAAAGAAAGGACTTTCTAGGTGTATTCGATCCTTTAATACATAAGTGGCATCTCTTCACCCTGTCTCTCTTTTCCCTTTCTTTCTTTGTTCTCTTCTCTCTCCCAAGCTAGTTAGCTTCTTAACAGTAACTCAGCAATCAAGAGGATCAGATCCATAGGAAGTTTATCTGTCCATCACCAAAAACTTCACTGATCAGTCAATCCCATCAATCAAATCAAATCATCAGAAAGAAAGAAAGAAAAAAAAGGGAATCATCAAAAAGAGAAACAATATGTCCGCTTCATCCACTTCCTTTTCACCGGACCAACACCTCTCTCCCTCAGACCAGCTCTGCTATGTTCATTGCAATTTCTGTGACACTGTCCTCGCTGTATCACTCACGCACCTTTCGTTCATATCTTCATCTTATATATTCAAATGTTTCTTTGCTTGATTATTGGCTTAACCCTCTCTTATTAGTTACCTAGATATGCATCCTCCTTCTTCTTAATTATTGTTTTGTTTTGCATTTAGGTGAGTGTTCCTTGCACCAGTTTGTTCAAGACTGTCACAGTGAGGTGTGGCCATTGCACCAACCTTCTCTCAGTCAACATGCGTGGACTACTTCTTCCTGCTGCTAATCAGCTTCACCTTGGCCATTCCTTCTTCACTCCTCAAAATCTTTTGGTATGTATATATGTGGTTGTGAATTCATAGTAATTAATGATAGTTGTAGGAGTAGGAGCTAGGGCTTTTAATTAATGGGCTATTTTTGTGTGTGTGTTAGGTTTTATGTGTAGTTATATGTTCTCTTTTATAAGAAGAATTGATATATGAAACGGTAGTGATCAATTATCCGAGTATTGGGTTTGATATTTCAGGAGGAGATTCGAAATGCGCCTTCAACAAACATGATGATGAATCAGCTCCCTAACCCTAATGATTTGGTCATGAGCACCATGAGAGGAGGACCTGAAGAAACCCCTAAGCCACCATCAGCTAATAGACGTGAGAATTTTCTTTAATTTCTTAACTTACTGAATAAGTTGCATGCAATAGCTTTCATGTTATGGATTTTTTTTCTATTTTTATTTCTTGCAATAACCTAAAACCTTACCTGTTTTTCATGTTTGTTTTGGTTTCTTTTTGTTAAGTTTCCTTTTTCTACTTCCCGGGTGCGGTGATCAAAGATTCTTCTGATACCACCAAAGAAAAGCTAGGAAAAGAAAAGGAAACTTTTCTGATACCATTCAGTCCATTTCATTTCACACTTCTTTTAAGTTCATAGTGGTGTCACTTGACCAATAAAGGGAGAAAAGCACATAATAAAAAAGAAAGGGTTCTATCCCTATCATAACTCACTTGTCAATCTCAAACAGTCGCTGAGGTTTCTTGGTATACAGCAAGTGGCAAAGAAAGAACAATCTTTAGCACATTTATCTCATGCATTGCTTTTTCCCTCTTTACTGTATTAATGTAGTGTGCTTCCAGAAATCCAGCTTTTGTTCTTCAAATTGTTTAATTATAAGCATCAAGATTCCATTATTTTCAGATTGGACCAAACCATTTCCATGCTCTTTGATTGTCCCTCTTGTCGCATTAAAAATTTCAAAGTGGTGAGAAAAGAAATTCAACATTCTTTTCTTAAGGGTAATAAAAAAATCAAATCTAAAATTTGTTATATCATGTTCTTTCTCAGTGTCTATATGCATGTCTCCTTACATGCATACAATATTGAGTGAGACAGAATTCTTCCCCCGGAAATATAGTGCTGAATCCATTGGGAGAGTGATTGTTAGAGATAATGATGAGGTAATGATAGAATAGAGAGAGAGAGAGAGAGGGAGAGAGAGAGAGAGAGAGAGAGAGAGGGCATTAGGCAAAAGGTCAGCAAAGTTATTTAATGTTCCTGTCTGTTTGCCTGTGCAATGTCCGTGTGTTGCATGTCCAGCTCCAGAGAAGAGACAGAGAGTGCCATCTGCTTACAACCGCTTCATCAAGTAAGTTTGATAACATTAATTTCACGTTATTTATTATCAATTCTGCTTAGCTTGATTACTGGTTTTTGCGCCTGTTTGTATGCATTAGCTAACGGAGTTAGTGGAATTTTCAAAGCATTTATGTGAGATTAAAAAAAAATCAATTCCTTATGAATTCCGTTAGACAAGGTATTCAACCAGACTTCTCATTGATGGTTTAGTAACTTAAAAAAAATCTTAGTAAATCAAACCTTTACCACTTGTGTATTAGTATGAACCGTTTGCTAATTTCTCTTATTAGTTAAAATAATAAATTATTTAATAGATAAAATTTAGATGTATTTTTTAAACATTTTTATTATTTATTAATTAAAATTAAAATTTATTTTAATAAAAGATCTATGTCTACCTTTCATGCAAGCTATTAAAGTAAAATTTTGACTGACAAATAACATTAAAAATACTTAAAAAGAAAAAAACAATAACTCAGTTTTGTTATTATCTAATTTCACAAAAAAAAAATAAAAAAAATTAGCTTGTTTATCATGCTATCTGATGGCTTTCACATCATTTTAATTTTCAGGGATGAGATCCAACGAATCAAAGCTGGGAATCCTGATATAAGCCACAGAGAGGCCTTTAGTGCAGCTGCAAAGAATGTGAGATCCAAGGAGATTCTAAATCTTACTCTCTTAGGGACTTTTTCCCATTTTAGATTATTTTCAATTTTTACTAATTAAAGAGTTCTCTTTTTGTTTAATCAAGTATATGTCTAAACTCGTTTTCATTGCCTTGTTGGTTAATAATTTTTTTTTCTCCTGTGTGGGGTCCATGTTTTCTTTCAGTGGGCCCATTTTCCACACATTCATTTCGGACTTATGCCTGATCATCAACCCGTGAAGAAAGCTAATGTTCGTCAGGTACTTGAAAACCCTAGCTACTGTTACCTCCTTTTCTTTTGGCAGCATAGAGATTTCAAAGGGGACTCCTATTTCTAGGGTTTCTAATCTCAAATTTTCCTTGTGTGCGTTTAGGAAGCAGAGGACGTGCTCATGAAAGATGGGTTTTTCGCACCGGCTAATGTAGGTGTCTCTCCCTACTAGATGTGTTTACTGTGTAGGGCTTTGAGTGTCTCTAATTAAGTAATTGTACTAGGACTTTGTCGTATGCAAATTAATGTTGTGCACTTGTGTTAGTGTTAGTACTTCTTAGTTGTTACATGTTGTTAGTTTTATGTTACAATCAATGGTGGGAGGGGATTCTGACGAAGCTAGATTAGTTCTTCTGAAAATGAAGATGGTTTATTTCCTGTTGAACTGGTCCCAAAATGACTCAATGATTTCGGAATGTAGAAAGCTTTTCAAAGTTTACAATATTTGGAGTTTTTTTTGAATTCTAATAGTTCTTGGTAATTAGTGCTCTCCTACTTCTGTTCGTTGGTATAAATATTTAATGTTGATCATAAAATCTATTGGTTTTCAAAAGAAACACTCATCTTTAGAAAATTATTAGATAAATGGTTTTTTTCTTTTTTCTTTTTTTTACCAAAAAGGAAGGATAAATGTTTCATTTTAGTATTCAAGGTATTAAATGCATTTAATTTTGATATAATATTTTTCATTTTATTTTATTTTTTACAAAAACTATTTGCCATTTATTCTCAACATAATTCATAAGCTTCATAAATGAACCAACCTTAAAGAATGGTTAGATATTTGATAGGATTTCATCTAAAACTTGTTTGATTAAATTCAAATACTTGTGTTTTTTTTTCTTATCTATTTTAGAAATTATTTATTTATTTAAGACAATGTTAATGACTAATTTTTCATTTATATTTGATCTCTTATTTATTTTTTAAATATGTTACTTACTTATCATAAATAAGAGAAAAATAATAATAAATGTCATATAAGAAAGTTAAAAATAGTTTAAATATAAATAAGAATATTAATTATATTTTTAATCTAAGTATTTCCATTATGTAGTCATAAAGTTAGTCAGTTAATTTTATTACTTTTAATTTTCTGTTATCAGTGCATTTGTCCGCTTATAAGTAGCCCTTTACAAACTATATTTTATATCAGTAAAGAAATTCTTGACCTGTTGAAAAGTATCATATTTTGTTTTCCATTAAGTATAATCATGTAAAACGAATAACACCATCTATTATAATAGGAAAATAATTATTACCATTACGTTGATTGAGGATAATTGACATTACCATGTATAAGATCAAAATCATTTTGTGCATAATTGTTATTTGAGATGAAAGATAAAAATTTTGACAAAAGAAAAAAAATATATATATGAAATTTTACTATTTAATATTTTCAAGATTTTATCAGATAAGGTCCTAATCTAGAGTGCCATAATAGTACATCATTATTTCTAATGAAATAACATTTTTTATTTAGAAAAATATTTTTAAAAGGATAAAAATCATGACCTGAAATAGAAAAAAAGAAATAAAAGAAGTAATAGTTTAGATTAGATTCTATCTTTGCTACCTCAATTGTTTATTGGTGTACTTTTTTGTTTGTATAAATTAAATATTTGGATAAATAATTTTTTTATTATTTAATTTAAATTTGACTAAAATTGCGTATTTAGATGTGGTGAATGAGTTTATCATTAGATAAAAAACTTTAAACTCTTCAATCATATTAATACTAATATAACAGTTATTTTTTTCTCTTTTTTATTACATACATTACTAATCACATATACTATTTCTCTCATGTCCGTTTCTTTCTCTTTCAAGCTGTAGACAGCCTATCATTTTCCTTGCATAAACTATAATATAAGATTAGGAAAATGTTAACCTCTACTTTAGGTTAAGGTTAGGTTGTGTTTGGATAAGGAAATTAAAACTTCTATTTTATTTCATTAAAAATTAAATTTATTTTATTTTATTAAAAAAGATAATAATATTATCATTTTTATTATTTGTAATGAGCTTTAATGTAATTTTTAATTATAAAAGTACATATTTATTATTATTTTTATTAATCCCATAATATTAAGGTGGAATTGTGATTTATCTAAATATGCCCCCTTCAAAAAAGATCCAAAAATAAATAATATTAGGTTAAAATATGGTTCCTAACTTGGAGAAAGGAGGGAAGGGGTATTTGTATCATCGTTCGGCTCTACCTTATTTACACTTATCCTTCCATTTGAACGAATAAGAGAATCATACATGGGTTTATTCCCTAGCTAAGATATTTCCTCAATGTGATCATGTAAAAGGGTCTTCAAAATGATTCTAGAGATACAAAATTCTTATTATGCATTGCAACCGATTCAACATATGTCTGTTCTAGACGTGAGTCCACCTTCCTTTGTATGAACCTGTGGTTCTGGTAGTTGATTTGTAGAAATGTTAAATTTGATTTATATTCTTCTTCTACTACTACAAAAGTATCTAAATGTGTTAAGTTAGGTTAGACTTTTTCTTAATTTGACTTCAATTATTTATCAAATATAAGAATTTGACCAATTTACTTAAAATAATTTTCTTTTTCCTTTGAGGTATAATTTAGCCTTTCTAAACCTATGGTCTAATTTACTTGGAAATGTGTTTAAAAAACCACTTTAACTATAAATAAATTAATCGACTTAAAATTTTAAATGAAACGAAATGTATACAATTTCAAGTACTAAAAAATTACAATAATGACAACCAAACAACAAAAATAATAATATTGCCCTAAACAAGTCAACCTTGTATTAGTAATAAAAACCAGATAGTTTAGAGTAGTAACATTTTTAACTAAAATGTTCGCCTAACTTTGTTTAATAAACATGCCAGAAGGCCAAATTATACGGGCCAGGCTATTAACAGGCCACCTAACTTACTCTAATTTATGAGTGTTTATTTTTTTAATAAAATAAACACCTTAATTATGTTATCATATTGGAAAATATATCTAGTAGTTCAGGTTTAAACTTTGAAAACTCAAGTCATTTATGTAATAGCTATCCAATGGATTTATCCAAATGTTTGTGTTAAAAAAAATGATATAGAAAAACGTTACTCTTATGTCACCTACCTATTCTGGATGTAATTATGATGAGTAGTATATGAATATGACTTGTGCTAAACTATCGGAGGAAGATTGTTTGTTTTCCAATAGGAAAAAAGAGTTGACAGAAGCACCCATGTCCATCCACTATTGGCAGCATTGAAAACTGTGCCCAAACACTACGCTAGCACCATTTATATATATGGATAATTAACGATTATCAAAATTCGAGTAAGGTTTAATTAAAATATTTGACAATATGACTTAACTAACTTACAAGTAATTATTAAGCTAAAATAATCATCTTCTAACTAAAACAATGCTAATTTTTACTAGCTTAATTATAATTTTGTCCCTATAAAAATAAAACTCTTTGTAATTAGTCTTTAAAAAAATTATTAAAATTTACTTCTTCACATTTTAAAAATGTTTATAATTAATCTTTGACATTAACTATCATCTTTCAAGCAATGAGTGATAAAGAAATTCAAATTCATTATTGTCATCATGTTATTATTATTATTTTTAATATTTTTATTATTTAAAAATTAATATTTATACAAATATCTCTAAAAGATATTTATATTATTTAAGAAAAATAATTAATTCATCTTTTTTAATCTTACTTTGCCTCAAACGAAGGATTGGAGTTTCATGGCTAAGCCTCTAAAGTTGGGCTTCCACGTTGACCCTTTTATTCAAGCAGGAAAAAAAACCTAAATTCATAGACTATTTTACAAATTTTGATATTTTAATAACAAAATTTTAAAAATAATTAAATAACATATAGCACTGATGAGTTAAACATCTATTATCTAACTCATCATTTAATAAAGAAGAGTTAATAACATAAACTAATTTTAAACATACGTTATTTTTATAGAAATAAAGAAACATAATTAAGTCTGTATAAAAATAAAATTTATTAAACAATATCAGTATCAGTAGTACTCACAAATTTCACGATGAACTTTTCAAGTGCATGCCCTCCTTCTTTGATACATGAATATCTGTATCAAAGAATTACCACCTAATACCCGCTTCCCCTTATACAGTATACACGTCAACATATGAGCTAATACATTCAAGTGGATTTATATGCATGGCAACAGCAAAGGGAAAAAGATGCAGTAATTTTGTCCTTTGATTCGTGATTTGAAAAATAATGCATAAATAATTTGTTATGAAAATTAAACTCTAATAAGATTAAGATAATCCCTGAGCTTAAGTTGCCTTTGATGTCTATGAATCGGTGCCTAATGATGGCGCAAAAATAATGGAGCAACGATGAGAGTCAAATAATAGATTAAGAATCTCAATTTATCAATGCCAACACAATGTTCAAAAAGAGAAGATTTTAACCAAGCCCAATAAGCACACATTTAATGGACCCAGGAGTTAGGCCCCATTAGTTAAGAAGGGCCATCACAAACAAGGTTGGGCTCTAAAATTAATCCTTATGGGGGAATATTGGTTGGAATTTAATCAGATTCAATATTTGAAAAAAAATCAGATGAAATAGAGAAACTCAGAGGAATCATGGAGCTAAAAAGGAACTAGCTCAAACATAAAGAAGATTAAGAGGATGTGTCACATCTAAACTTTGTTGACCTAACCAAAGATAATAGAAAAATGTGAATATCAACGCGCCTAAATCTTTGCACTCAAGTTAGTAAAAAAAAATAATATTGAAAATCATATGTGATCTTATTTTATAACTTTCTGTCAGCCACTGTAGAGAAAAGTTAACAACATAGAATAAATCTTAATTTATTAATATTTTAAGTATTAAATTTTAACAAAATTTTTTTATAAGAATTTATCATAAAATATGCTATATTTATAGTAACTAAAAATATAATTAAATTTTATTTAAACAAAGTGTTTATATTTTGAAAGTTGAACTTTGTTTTTCTTCTCCCAAATTCGTCTTCCTTTTCTAAAACGTGTTCTTCTCTTTGATGTCGATGTTCCAGTCTTTGAGGACATGGTTGAGGGATTTGATTGGTTGATCGACGACATAGCCTCCAAGAGATTACAGCCACAAAGAGACAAATGAAAAATGCATTATTTTGGAAGATGTGCGATGAATCATGATGGACGCATATTTAGTGGATCAACAAACCCATTCGTTCAATCAAATCAGAATCCACTACACGTTTTTATTTTTTATGTTCTGTTCTAAATTTATGCTATTCTACACGTTTTTATGTTCTGTTCTAAATTTGTGCTAAACACTCCTAATGTGGGGTGGATGCACGAATAAAATAGACCTTCCAAGTTGTTAAATACTTTCAATGGGATTGATGATGAAATCTATCAAATGTGTTGTTGCCATGCATTATTATATTTATTTTTATAGCTAAACTAAAGGCTTTATATATATATATATATATATATATATGTATATATATTTTCTAAATTATTTATTAAAAATGTCTCAACAAATAACTTATTTGTTTGCGATAAATTTTTTTCATGTATACAGTAAATATTGCTCATGTCAGTCACTAGAAAATTTCTTTAAGAATTTAAGTATGTTAAAGTTATATATAATTGAGAATATCTCATGATGTTAAAACTCGTTTAAAGGAAATTATAGGTGACTTTTTTTTACTAACATGAGTATGTTTGGGGAGTTAAATACAAATTATAAATTTAATGAGTTTATTGTAAATATATTATTATTGTACTTGTTAAGAGCTCGACAAATATTTGAAAAGATTTCTTGAACTATGGAGTTACGTATACTGAAATTTTCCATTAGGTTAAATTAATTCAGTAATATCAATTTAGGTATTTTCATAGTCCAAAAGAGTATCAGATTCAAAGCATTTACGACCATGATATTAGTTTAGATGATTTTAAAAATTATTAAATGCTTTCCCTACAACCTTTTGAAATATGACGAGGATTATTATAAATTTCTATACCGATCTTTCTAACTTATTTATCATTGTACATATAAGAAATATTATATAATAAGTTTTTATTAGAAAACATAACTAAATTCAATTAAATATATTGATATTATTAAATGTTATAATTTTTAATAAAAATTTATTAAATATAATTTTTTATTAAATATAATGTTGCTCATATTAAAAAAATATTTGTATATCTTTTTAAAAATATTTTATTATATCAACTTTAATTTTTTAAATGATTATACTCAATGTGTTGTTAAGAGAGTAAAGACTTATTATTTCAAATGATTATATAATTTACACGCTTAAATATGAATGTTACAAGAGTAACGATGAAGATTCAATCTCATTTAAGCTAAGTCATAAAATGTAACAATTTTAAAAAATTGTTGAATGTTATGAAAGAAAAGTTAAAATCAATGGATTATAACAATGTGTGAGAGCTAACAGAGGTCTACATGTTCAAAATAAAATGGTTATAAATAAGTCTTTAAGACCAAATGATATTCAAAAGGTAATATTGAAAGATACAAGGTTAGACCTGTTGCTAAATGATACACTCAAAAAAATAAAATTGACTATATAGAAATCATCTCTCCAATTTAAAATAAAGATTCTTTAAATTTTGTTATGACTTTAATAGTTCATCATGACCTAAAGATTCATCAAATGGATGTAAAGACTATTTTTTTGAATGGTGACTTAGAAGAGAAAGTTTACACGAATCAACTTAATGATTTCTTGACCACAAGAAAAGAAAATCCAGTGTGTAAATTAAAGAAGTTAATATATGGACTAAAATAAGTTCTAGTATTTTCATTTCAATGATATCATTATTTTATATGAAGGTTAGCAGGAGCAATTTGGTCTTCTTGTTGATGACATTCTTCTTGCCACCACAAATGATGTTAACTTGTTGCATCATATAAATGAATTTCTCTTTGAGAATTTGAGATGAAAGATTGTGTGATGCATCCTATGTGATAGGAATAGAAATGTTTCATTACAAATCACAAGGATTGTTACGATTATCTCAAAAATGTTATATCAACAAATTCTTAGATAGATTCAAAATGAACAAATGCTTATTAGGAGTGGTTTCAATTCAAAATAAAGACAAATTTAGTGAAATGTAATGTCTCAAAAAAGAGTTGAAATAAGAATCAATGGAATTTATTTCTTATGTATAAGTGGTTGAGAGTTTAATATATGCTCAGACGTGTATTCAGTCAGATATCAATTTTATTGTTCGAATATTAGGCCGATATCAAAGTAATTATGAACCGCTGCTGCAAAGAAAGTCTTTAACTATTTACAAGGCATCAAGGATCACATGTTTACAAACAAAAGATCCGGTAATCCTGAAATGATTGACTACTTAGATTTAGACTATTCTAAATGTATAGACTTGAGGAAATTCATCTTTGGTTACATTTTCTGATAACTGGTGGTGCAATTTAATGGAAGGGTGGAAAGGAATTAATCATTGTTACATCTAATGTGGAGGTGAAATTTGTAGCATGCTTTGAAAAGTTCATGCAATGTGGGTGTAGAACTTTGTCTCAAGACTTAGTGTAATTAATAGTATTAATAAGTTGCTAATGATGTACTTTTGATAATTCGACAGTTATTTTCTTTTCTAAAAATTGTAATGGTAAGTATTCAAGAGGAGCAAAACACATAGATTTGAAGCATTTTTTAGTTAAAGAAGAATTGCAAAGTTGGAAAGTGTTTATTGAGCATATTAATATTGAATAATTAACAGCAGATCTGTTAACTAGGGATTAGTGCCTAAAATGCTTTTTGCCCATGTTAGAAGTATGAACGTTATAGACACGTGACAATCATGATCTAGTCATTTTATATTAGTTAAAGATGATGACTTTATGCAGTTATTGAATCTTTGAGTCATTGCATGGACTAAGTTGGAGATTGTTAAATTATTTTAACAATTTAAAAAATGGCTCATGTAATTTATGATATGATTTTAATGTGATGACTGTTAATTATATTAAAAAATTAGGAATAGAGAATCCATATCAAAAAAGTTGAAATAATGATATCCATTGTTTTTTCAAACATTGCGATGAGTAATATTGATGAATTTATTAAAGGTAAAGATTCGAAAAGAAAGGGATTCGAACCCTTGGTAAACAAAAAGCCTATATAGCAATTGCTATGTATCGCAACCGAACGGTTGCGACGGTACGGCAAAAACACGTTTAAGAAAAACATCTTTTAAGAATAAAAGAATATTTTCTAAAAAATCAGAGCAGTTGTCACCAAAGTTTATTATTATTAAAGAAAATCTTGAAAAATCTTTAAAACATGATCTTTAAAACCAAAAATGAATTCGAGAGTCATTTCGTGTAGGTGTAGAGAAAATATTAATACCCTATAACGTCCGTTTAAATAACAGTTACCTTCAATTAATTGTGCAAATTTAGTTAAATTTTGAAAAATATTTATTTAACCCCAAAACAATAAATGTTGCTATCTTATTTTAGAAAAAAAAATTATTTATTGAAATATTGTTTGGTATCTTCACAAAGAGAAAATTTATTTTGAAAAATTATTTTAACTCGATGGGTCTAGTTTCTACTCCTACATATTCTCTAGTATAATGAAGAACTCAAAGTCACATAGTTCTACTTAAAAATTATGAAGTTGGTTAGTTAAAATTAAGTTTAGTAAAAGAAAACTTATTTTGAGATTAAAATTATTTTTATAAGGTTAATGTTGAGGATACAAAATAATGCAGTTATACATATATCCTACGATAAACAATATACAAGACAAAGGGAAATTACACAACTACATTGCAAATTGTTTAAAAAAATTTAATAATTTAAAAAATATTATTATCTGTAAATGAAAAGTTTGAATTTGTATTTAAAAATTTATATTGAAGAGAATATAAGATAGCGTAAGTTGTACATAAATTCCTTATAATTTATTGGATAGTCAAGGGTAAAGTAAATTACACATCAATGTTACAAAAATTTGTATAATAAAGTAAATAAAAGTTTAGTTATTTAATTTGTCAAAGTTAGAAACATGGTCTAAAAAATATATTAAATATAAAATTAATTGTATTTAAAGGAAAAAAACATGTTTAAAAAAAAACAAATGAAAAGATATATTTAAATTAATTAGTAAGTTGAGAAATTAAAATATTAGTGGACGGGTTTGTAATGCATGAAACCTAAGGTAACGTTGGTACACAAAAGTTTTAACGATTTAAAGAATATAAAGATAGAAATACTATACAATAACACTATAAATAGTTGTATTAATATGATGAAAATGTTCTAGATGATTGATTTTAATTAAATAAAAACATAATTGATTAATTTTAGAAATTGAATAACATTGTTTTAATATATTGAAGGTGTATAAAATTTAAAGTAAAGTTGGTACGTGATGAATCCATATTTTTACTGATATTTTAGCATAATTCTAGCTCATTTAATAAGGAAAATATATGAAGAAAGCAGGAAAAACTCAGAAAAAGAGAATGATTGAAAGTTTTAATTCAATTTGTAGTTATTTTCGCATTTGTAGAATTTATGCTTAGTTCTTAAGGAATTTATCTTGTTTTGAAGGAATAAGTTGAGCAAAAGTCATGGAAATGGATCATCAATGGAAAGGAAGAGGAAGAATGACAATGTTGGACTCCAAAATACAAGAATTATGGGATGTAGGCTGGGCGTGATCACTATTGTTAGTGAAAGTGATCATTCCAGAGCCTAAATGAGAAGAGGAGCCTGTGCGTAATCACTTTTAGTTACAAGAGTGAGCGTTGCCAGCGTGCGTTATCACTTTCGCCAGCGAAAGTGAACGTTCCAGAGAAGACTCTATTCCTGAGGAGCTGCGCGTTGTCACTCTCGCCAGCGAAAGTGAGCGTTCCAGAGGCACTTGTATCAGGACAGCTTGCGCGTGGTTACTATTACTCACGAAAGTGATCACGCGCAGCCCTTGACCTCCTGCGTTGCCACTATTATGAATAAAAGTGAATGTTCGCAGCCCTTGACCTCCTGCGTTGCCACTATTATGAATAAAAGTGAATGTTCCAGAGGAGCCTTCAACTCTGCAAGTTGCGCGTGGTTACTCTTGCTCTTGAAAGTGAACACGCACACTACATAAAGCTTCTACGTGGTTACTCTTGTGAAGAAAAGTGACAACGCGCAGAACTGGGTTTCTATAAATACATGATTGAAGCGCGAAACTGGAATCTTTTTGCTCATTTTCTGTTTTGTTAGTTAAAGTCTCGTTGAGAGAGAGTGGAGAGAAGATTGGGGTCGAAGCTTGAAGCTCCAAGAAGAGGGATCGGATTGGAGCTCGTGGCCATGGCTGCTTTGCATTCTTCTTCATCATCTTCTTCTTCTTTCTCTGTTTTTGTTGCAATGTGTGCTTAATTTCCCATAGTTAGGGGTTTATGGAACTCGAATTGATGTATTGATTCGACTTTATCTTCTGAACTTTAAGTTCTTGGATTAATTGAGTTGTTAATTCTGCTTTTCATGCAATCTCTGAATGGAAATTCATTTGATTAATCAAGAGGAATCTTTACCAATGGAAATTGGATTGTTTGCTCCGATCTGAATTAGCAACCAGAGTTTAGGGATTTCTTAGGAATAAGGAGACCTAATTCTGCAATCTTATAGTTCTAATTCTTAATGCAACCTGAAATTGAATCTCACCTAAGGGATTAGGGAGGTTTAGTGGATTGTTAGGGTCAATGAGTTAAGGAATTAACCTTTGGCTAGATATATGTGAAACTGATTGTCAATTATTCAATTGCTTGAATGTTCAGAGGATTTAATTGGATTGATATTGATATTCTTGTGAAGTAAATTCCTAACTATCCTTCATTGCTATTTCATTTTATCACAAATCTTATACTCTGTTTCTCTGCAAGTTCTTTGCTTTAATTGCTTTGGTTTATTGCTGTTATATGTTACAAATCTCCTTTATAATTATGTGAAGTGATACTTGAAACCTAAATTCCCTGTGGAGACGATATTCTGATCTTAAATTTACTCATCACTTGCTGCAATCCTAGTGCACTTGCTAGTGTTAGATTGCAAACAACAGTACGCATAGGTTTTGACAATTTATAATACATAAAAGTAGAGTTGCTACATATTAGCATTATAAATTGTTGCATTAATAAAATAATTTTGATGTAAATTGATTGATTAGTAAAATAGTAATTAGAAAGAGAATACATTTTGATTAGTTATTAAGATAATTTTCTAATTAATTAAGGACAACATATAATAAATTAATATCACATAAAGCCCCGGTAACTTGAGTACACATAAACTTTATCAATTTATAATCTATAACAATAGAGAAACTATACATTTATATTATAAATTGATGCAATTATATTATTATTTATTCATTAATTATATAAAAAAATAATTTATTATTCATAATATATAAGAGGGGTTAAATCATAAATGTAAAATTAAGTCACGTCAATATTCTACAAATATACAATAAATAGGATAAAAGATAACAATTCTAAAAGATAAATAACTAACATAATAATTAAGATATAAAAAAAAATATTAAAATTAAGAAAAATTTATATTTAACGTGAGAATAAGATAAATTTTACAAATAAAAATACAACTTAAGTATAAAATAAAATAATAAAAAAATTGTATTTATCAATTTTAATAACTTTTATTATAATTTTAATTATTAGTACTTAAAAAAATTAATAAGTATAGTTAAGAGAAACTAAATTAAAAATAAATAAACATGAGAAATCAAATATTTTTATCTAAAATAGTCGAAAGTGAATAAAATATAGAATAAAAATAATATAAATAAGAATATCCATTTTTTAAAATAAAAATAAAAAGAAATTCAAATAAAAATACAAATAAATAACAAAATAAAATAAAAAAATTAAATTAAAAGGATTGTCTTAAACTCTTTTTCAGCATATTAGAATTTCGAAATAAAAAATAATACATTTAATTTTAGTTTTGCAAAGATGAATAGTTTTAAATCTGAACAGCAAAGGAAGTGACTATTAAAATGGTGACTTATAGCATGATCCTTTCTTCTTTTTTATCTTCGATTTACAAATTTTATTTACTATTTTTCTATTTCTTTCTTTTTATACTTCTTTCTTTTTATGTTTTATTTTGAAGATCTATTTTTTGAAAATCCTTCTTTCTAAACAATTTGTCGCTCTTAAATTTCTCCTCCCCTTCCCATTTTTCGGATGTCTTGTGTTTTTATATTCAGCTTTGAATGAAATTTGCCACCTTATTAAAGTTGCATTCTGAAACAACACGTTAACACCACCTCGTCTGACAGGACAAGCTGACTATTGTACCTTAGGAATAAGCTGATCGAGGGTTTTTTGCCTTTTTAGGGTTAATTTTAAAACAAAATACCAAAATAGGGCTTCATGTAAACATATTCTTGATCTGGGGTGGACGGGTGACATGGCAAGAGAGTTGTCCATAACAGAGACGACACATATGATGACGTGGCGAACTGTGAGAGTGTCGTCCCACCAGTAGCAGACACTCATGACAGTGTCATCCCCATTATTAGACGAAACTCATGAGATGTTGACACGTGTCGCTTAATGAAGTTGTGTGGTCTATTTTCGGACGGTTTTAGTAGCGTCTACAACATAGATGACTCCAGTGCCAGCCCACGATACCTAATTTTAATGTGATCAGTGAATAAAAATTTTGATACATTCTTTTATCCAACTTCAAATGTGTATAAATATGAAAGTTTCACATTTTAACTGTGAAGCTAAAGAACGAATAGGCTGCTGGAGAAGACATTGTAACTAGATAGACTGGAGAAGAAATTGCAAGAAGAGCAATAATAAGGTTAGACTTTTTTAAGCATTATAAATATATGATTTTGTTTATTGGCTATTAAGAATTTATATTTCAAATAATAATATTTATTTTATATTTGGATAATATTTTAAGTGTTAATGTTGTAATATAAATTTTTTAAGTGTTAAAAAAAATTTAAATATTTGTAATTACAAATAAATTTTTAAATATAATTTTATTATATTATAAATTTAGCTTATTTGTAATGCAGGATGAATGAAATTGTTGTTATATTATATTCAAATGGTAGAATATATGAAGGAAATGAGGATATAATTTTTTAAGGAGAGAAAAAGATGATTAAGATAGAACGTGGCATCATTGAGCGACACGTGTCAACATCTTATGAGTGTTGTCTAATAATGGGACAACACTGTCATGAGTGTCGGCTACTGGTGGGACGACACTCTCACAGTTCGCCACGTCATCATATGTGTCGTCCCTGATCTGGACGATTCTCTTGCCACGTCACCCCCAACCCCAGACCAGGAATATGTTTACATGAAGCCCTGTTTTGGTAAATTTTTTTTAAATTTAACACTAAAAGGGCAAAAAAGCTGCTGATCGAGCCAACACAAAATTCAACTACTGAGTTTTCTAATTTCAACAACTTAAATATATAAATATATGCTATTGGACCTATTTAAGTTAGCACACATAACCCTCAACTTTCAATCCATCCCACTTGTAGCAATAGCCAATGGGTTTGGCGCTAAGACCCTATGATTACCCCTGTGAGTTTCAATCATTTTCTTAAAGTTATGCTTATGGATTTATTTTGTGGACTTCTGCCAAATAATTTTATAGGTTGAACTAATTAAAACATTGATAATGATCTTTTCGTAGATTTACTTACAAATCTTTGTAACGACTTTTCTTTTATTAGCTATTTTATTATTCTTATCATAATAAGATTCTAATTTTTATTTATGATTTTTCTTAAACTAATAGTTTAGAGATAAGGTGATTCAATTTTCTAAAAATTGGTGTTTTTTTTTTTTGTTATTTCAATATAAACAGAGTTTGAGAAAAAGATAAGAAAATGTTATTTTCCTTTGAATTAAATTTTCGGCAAAAGTTTCATGAATTTATATTTACAGCCTGGCTTTGCCAACAAGACCTTTCTAGCTAGAGAGTTGATTAATTTTTCTTTCTATCTGAAGACACGTCTGTTTTATCGTTAGGATTATTATTGGGTATTCATACATGTAGAAAAGAAAAACGTGTGTTTTTTTTTTTTGTTGGAATTTTTTTTATTATTCCCGATACATGTTTGTCCACTCACATATAAGTATAGCTAGCTCCTCCCATTATAGTATGAAAATTTTCTATTTTTCCAACATAGTAGGTTATAAGGGTTTACAATGGTGTTACCTCTTTTCCTGATTCAATACCTTACTCTTCCGGTGTTTTTGTTGTTGTTCTTCCGATACTATAGAATTTCCAAGAATCCACGCTATCCACCTGGTCCTAGAGGCCTTCCCATAATTGGAAATCTTCATCAGCTAGATAATTCTATCCTTCATAAGCAGCTATGGCAACTCTCAAAGAAATATGGTCCTCTATTTTCTCTTCAATTAGGTTTAAGGCCAACACTTGTTATCTCCTCAGCTAAACTAGCCAAAGAAGCACTGAAAAATCATGACCTTGTGTTTTGTGGACGACCTAAATTACTTGGCCAACAAAAATTGTCCTATAACGGGTTAGACATGGCATTTTCTCCATACAATAATTATTGGAGGGAAATAAAAAAACTTTGTGTTGTCCATGTCCTTAGCTCCAAGCGTGTCTCATGCTTTTCCTCAATAAGGCACTTTGAGGTCAAGCAGATGATAAGAAAAGTATCTAGGCATGCCTTATCTTCAGAAATTACAAATTTGAGTGAAACACTAAGGTCACTTACTAGCAATATTATATGTAGAATTGCCTATGGGAGAAGGTATGAAGATGATGAAGAAAGTGAAAGGAGTAGAATCTATGGGATGTTCAATGAATCCCAGGCCATGATGGGTACTCTCTTCGTTTCAGATTTTATTCCTTTCTTAGGTTGGGTTGATAAAATCAGGGGATTGCATACACGTCTTGAACGGAATTTTAAGGAGATGGATAAGTTTTATCAGGAAGTGATTGTGAACACATGGATTCTAGCAAGAAGACTCCGGAGGAAGAGGATATAATTGATGTCTTCCTTCAATTAAAAAAGCAACGTTCGTTTTCCATGGATCTCACTAATGATCACATCAAAGCGGTGCTCATGGTTTGAATTTCTTTTCCTTTTCCTTCTCATTTACTGTTTCAACAAATTATATACTCTCACAAAAAGATTGCATCATTCGCATACATATAAGATTTGGAAAAATGTTTTCCCTCGTGGCCCATTTATAGTTCATACAAAATTTGCTCTTAGTATATGTTTTTTCAAAAAGATAATATGAAATGGAACTTCTTTTAGTCTATAGATGTCAAACAAGAACACAGTATTTGGAAGAATTTATAAACAATTTATAAAAAATAACTTTAATCGTGTTGGTATAACTTCTTAAAATAAGTTATTTTTAGTTTATCTTAATGAGTTTTATTATTAAATTTATAAAAAAAAATCATTGAATAAATAATTAAATAAACAGTGTACTCAAATCTATCTAAAAAATAAATGATTATTTCATATCTATCAAATAGGTGTGAAAAGGGTGAAAGAAAGAGAATGATAAGATAAAAAGAAAAAGGAGAAAGAGAAAAGTTAAAATGTAAGATATGATTAAAAAAAAAAGATAAAAAAAGAGGTGAAAAAATTGAATAATAAACTAATTTTGACATGATATTCAATGCTATCGATCGACTACTGCAAACTGCATAACATACGTGCAACATTTGTTTTATTACTAACAAAAGAGAAAGAAGTATTATTTTAATTGTGATTTTCCTTCAACAGAACATACTAGCAGGAGCAACGGATACAATTGCAGCCACAACAGTATGGGCTACCGCATTGATAAAAAAACCCAAGAGTACTGAAGAAAGTTCAAGAAGAAATTAGGCTCTTTGGAGGTAAGAAAGGTTTCTTAGATGAAGATGATATTAAAAAATTTTCCTATTTTAAGATAGTGATAAAAGAGATTTTGAGATTGCACCCACCAGTGCTTCTAGCGCCAAGAGAAACAAATGAAAAATGCATTGTAGATGGTTATGAAATTCCATCAAAAACATTAGTGTATGTGAATGTTGGGGCAATCCATAGAGATCCTGAAGCTTGGAAAGACCCAGAAGAGTTTTTACCCGAGAGGTTCTTAGACAATGCTATAGATTTTCATGGACAAGATTTTGAGTTGATCCCATTTGGTGCTGGTCGTAGAATATGCCCAGGTTTGCCTATGGCTGTTGCCACATTGAATCTTGTTCTTGCAAATCTTCTTTATGCCTTTGATTGGGATTTGCCAATAGGAATGAGTAAGGAAGACATTGATACTGAAGTGCTGCCAGGAGTTACACACCATAAGAAGAATCCCCTTTATGCTTTGGCTAAATGCCACATGTAATAGCACAATGAGGTTTCAGTTACAATTAATAATAAATAAACAAGTGTATGTTGATGTTATGAGTAGGGCATGGTTTTCATCTCTGTATGCACTCTTATTCTTTTCCCCCTTTCCGATACCATTCTCCCATCTTTCTAACACATTTTTAATCTCGTCTCTTTTAAGTTATATATTGAAAAAAAATTTCTTACAAACTCAACATCTTGTGTTCAGTTTTCCCTTTTTTTTTAGTTACTTACTATGATGCCCATAAATTTGATACAACATTGTATATTTTCTCTGAATTGAGAATTGTAATTTTTTAATATTTTAAATATTTAAAAATATTTATATCTTTTTAAATAAACTACTAACCCCACTCACTGTTTACAGAATCAACTATTACAATTATAATTATGTATAAGAGAACATAAAATATTTTCTTAATTTATAAAGTACCGTAAAATTTATTTATTTTAAATTATATTTATATATTTTTTTTCAGAGGAAAAGCTCATTGAATTTAAAGTTCTTAGGCCATCTTCAACAGATTCAAGATTTTGAATTTGAAAGTAAATTACGTGTAAAAGTTGTAATACACCATAGTTATCTTCTAATTAATCATATAAAAAATAATTAATTTTAATTATTTATTTTATTCCAAAATGAAAATTGTATATAATTTTTTATTCTATAACTGTGATTAAATAAATAACTTATTTACAAAATTTTTTCAACCTTTTTTTTTATTTTTTAACTAAAATTTTTCTAAAGGCTTCAAATTTGTTATTATTATTTTTATATCTAAATTAAAAATAAAAACGGTTAACAATAAATGTTGTTCTTTCTTTACTTTTACTTTTTAATAAAGAAACACAAATTAAAAATATCATTTTGTTGTTTTAATTATAAAAAAAATATGTAGAAGAAATCATTTTCCTTTTGTTTTTTAGAATGAAAAAAATGAATTTTAAAACATCGGTTTGATATTCTTTTAATTTTAAATTGGGTTAAAAATTATATAATTTTTTTTTAATTTTCAAGAAAGAAGAGAAATATTTTTAAAACATCATTTTATTAAGATTTTGAGTGTGGGTCTAATCGAAGATCCCAATCAAAATTGTTTGCAATAAATGTTCTTTCTTTACTTTAACTTTTGAATAAAGGAACACAAATTAAAATTTTATTTTGTTGTCTTAATTCTAAAAAAATATTTACAAGAAATCTTATTCTTTTTGTTTTTTAGAATAAAAGAAATGATTTTTAAAACATCCTTTTGATATTCCTTTTAATTTTAAATTGGGTAAAAAGTTATATACAAAAATATGTTTTCTCATTTTCAAGAAGAGAAAATTTAAAAACCCATCATTTTATTAAGATTTTGAGTGTGGATTTAATTTAAGATTGCAGAAGAGAGAGAGAAAGAGCTATAATGACCTATTTATTTAAAATATTTTTAGCAATTTAAAATCATGACTCTCTTATTTATATTATTTTAGACAAATAAGTCACTTAAACTTATATATATCTCTCTCTCTATAATCTTGGAGTGATTAAATTTTTTTAAAAAAGATAAAATTAAATTAATTAGACTTACAAAATTTAAATTTTTTTTAAGAAAGATGAGTACAAGTCTAAGAAATAATAATTAAAAAACTTTACATGAAGTACAAGCTCAAACTTAAATAAGTTAAAAATATAAGTCACAATTAAATTATAGCTAATTGAAATTGTGAGAAAGTGTTAAGATAATAAAATTTTATATTAGTTGATTAGCAACAAATCAAAAGATAGACAAGTAAGAAAGTTATGAATCTAAATTGTATAAGTCATTTTTTATAAATAAGTAACTCAAATTTATATCTCAATCTCTTTCCCTAATTTTAGACCATGTCTACGTACACTCAAATCAAAATCCTAATAATTTTTAGTTATACTTTCATTACAAATTAAAGAGAGAACCTAATAATAAAAAATTAATTTAAATTTTGATTCAAAATAGAAATAGAAACAATTTAAATAAATTTTTAAAATACTAGAAATAAAATGAAGAAAGTATTTTTTAAATAAAAAATAAATTAAAGAAAATATTTTGGATTAAAAAGGAAAAAATTGAAAAAGAAAACATTATAATTAAAATAGAAAATTTTAAATGTATTATTTTAAAATAAAAATAAAAATTTTGAAAGTAATTATTTAAGAATAAAAATAAAAAATTGAAATAAAATCAAACAAAAAGCTGAATATTTTGGAGTAAAAAGGAAAAAAATATTTTAAAAGTATTCTTTTTTAGTCTAGACAAAAAAGTCAAGCACAAAACCGATTCCATTTATAATTGTGGGCTAACGTACACTAACTATCCCAGGAAAGCCCAAGTACCAGAAAAGCCCAAATCATAAGGGTTTACTGTTTTTGAGTCGTAGCTCATCATTATTGTATTAATAATAAAACAGAGAATAATAAAGATAAACGACAAGAAGAAGGAGTTGGTTGACGGTAAGAATATTTAATTTCTTTTATTTTTTATGCATTTTGAGTATGTTATATATTTAATGGCTATTTTTAAAATTTTAAAATTTTAATTTCATTATTATTAAAAAGAAAAAGAATTGCTTTAGAAAGCAGAGAAGGTGATTAGAAACAATGTGCATAGAATGCACAAAATAATCATTCTAATTACGCATATAACATTTTCAACCTAACAACATGGAATCACTGATTTTTAAATTTGTTCTTTGACTAGAAAGCAGGCTACTGCTCTTGTTAGTGTGACTCTTCAAGCTAATGGCTACAAGTTCCTCTTTTTGCATGTTTTTTAAATTTGTTCTTTGATTTCATTTAGACCCATAAATTTTGATGGTTAATTATTTGATTGATTGGTATGTTAATTGCATAAATATTTTATATTTTAAATTAAATTTTCTTTATGGACATTTTTTTTATTCTCTATTTCAAGGGGTATTGTTTATTACACTATTTTTTTTTAATATTGACTAAGTTATATGAAACAAATGAGGTTTTGTTTTGAATTTGGTATAGTTCCTTTGGAAGGAAGAAGAAATGTAATTATGGAGTTAGGTAAGTAAAAGTTGAACTAGGTGTGAGAGGAACTATGTAAATGTTTAATAAAATAAAATAATCATTAGGTAATGTTTTTAATTTATTAATAATAACTTAATAATAATTAAAGAGAGAGATAAAAAATAAATATTATATTTTGAAGATGCATGTTAGATTGATACTTTATCATAAATATATTTTACTTATAAATTATTTAAATGAGGAGAAAAATGCTTATTTTTATTTAATTGAAAAGTAAAAAAAAATTAACTATATTAAATCATTTTATTTCATCTTAATATATTAATATACAAGTTAGTAACTAGGTATGTTCATAATTTTGATAAAAGAATTATCTCTCTATTTAATCAAATAGATTTTTTTAAAAATTCTTCCATGATTTTTTTTTCTCTGAGTTGTTTTTACCTTTTTCAAATGATAAAAATGATTTGTCTTCACTTATTTCCCACCGTTACTGTTTCTATCCCATGTCACATGCTTTACTTGTAGAATCTCCAAAATGGTCCCAACACCAACTTGTCTATTAGCAACTAGTGAGTTTCAATGTCACGAAAGAAAAAAGGAACCGAACCAATTAAAATATTGTGGATATTTTTTTATGTACTGTGGATATTTTTTTATAATAGATTTGTCTTATAGCACTTGATATTTTCTTGAATGGATACTGGGAGACTGGCATTGAGATTATTATATATTTTAAAATTATAATAATATCATTTTAAAAAGTAATTTTAAATCATTTAATTTTTTTAAAAATAGTAGTGTTTACAATAGAACTAAACTATTTTTAAATTATTAAATTAACAAAAAAATAAAAAATTGATTGAATTAAACATTGATTAAACTGAAAATAAAAAATTAAAAAATTGCATTTTATACTGTAGTTTAATCCATTTTTAAACTCATTTTTAAAATAAACAAAATTAAACTGAATTATATTTATCATAAATTTATATTATTTTTTTACTAAAATTTATCATAATATTGTATAATTATTTTTTAATTGAATATTTTTTATATCAACAATTTTATCTTTTTAATTGTCATTTTTCTTATCTATATTTTTATTTTTTTTAACAAATTTATTTTAATTTCTATGTTGTTATTTATTTTAAATTTAAAAATAAATTAGAAATTATATAATAATAAATAAAATTTAAAAATAAAACAATATAAAAATAAAAATTAATTAAATTAAATTAAATTAATATTTTACAATTTTATTTGATTTAATTTTTAAATTAAATTATAATTTAATGTAATTTAAAGTTGAGTATAAGAGCATTCACTTAATTTGCTTTCACTGTGAAAAGTATGACTATAGGCAGCGATTCTACCCTACCCTTACAAAATAATAATTAATAATAAGGATCTTATTCCTACCAAAGTACCGAATATAGTTGTAGACAAAAGCGAGTCAGGAAAATATTGGAGTAGAGGAGCAAGGTCTGTTTGGACTCTAGATGTTAGTCAAGAGGCCTGTAAGGAGAAAAGTAGGGTTTCATTGCCTAGCAACTAGTCTAGTCCAGGAGAAGATGAATAAGGAAGTATCCTTAGGATCAAGATTTGATATCTTGAGTAGTTCTGATCTAGAAAATGATTCTAAGCTAGTTTTGAACGGAAAAAATTTCTCATATTTACTAATTAGATTTGAGGAAGGGGAAAAGATCCACAAGGTATTGGAAAGAGTAAATCTTTAATAATTAATAGTGTTGAAGGGATTCCCTCTAAAAAAATCCATCAAAGGTAAAACAAATCCTAGAACTAATCTTATTAGTAAGGAAGGTGAAGAGGTTAATCAGTTAGGATTAATAAATGAGAATAGTATTGATAAAAATAGCCACAATTCTAATAATAAGGATCATAGAGAAATCTTTTCTCCTATGAACAAAATGTCTAAAGAGATTAATTAGTCTGAAAGTAGGTTTAACCAAGACCTTCTAGGTTTAAGTTTACCTAGTTATATGAGAGACCAGGCCTTTGGGACTTAGAGCCCTACTGAGAAACCTCCTAATCTATATCCCATTATGGATGTTGATAAATCTGATCAGTTTAGTAGCCCTTCTACTCTCTATCAGGCCTCTAGTCAGACTTTTTCTCAGCATCATAAATATGTAAATTAGTCTCTCCCTTTCTATTTTATGAACTGCTTATTTTAGAATTGCAAGGGGATAGGATGTAGAGTCTTTTACATGTTTGTTAATGATCTTATAGTTATATATAAGTTAGATTTTCTGGCTTCGTTTGAAGCTAAAATCTGTTCTGATAGAGCTAATAATGTAAATAGGAAAATAAATTTTGATAAACATGAAAAAATTGATGTCATTGGGTATTCAGGAGGTATTTTATGTCTCTGGAACAATAGGAAAGTTTCTGCTTCCTTAGTAGCCAAGTTTAGCTATTTTATTCACCTTAAACTTACTACCTCTAATCATTAGGAGTGGCTTCTATCTTCTGTTCATACTAGCCCCCAAGAACACCTTACAGCGTCTTGCTGACAGGAACTAATAGAGTTCAGTTCCTTTATCAACTGCCCATGGAGTCTGGCAAAGGACTTTAATTCTATTCTATACCATTCTAAACAAGTAGGAGGTAAAGCCTCTAACCCTAATACTATTAATACCTTTGCTAATTGCCTCCTCCAGTGTGGTCTCTCAGACCTGAGTTTCAAGGAAAACCCTTTACTTGGCACAGGGGTAATCTAAAAAAGAGGCTAGACAGGATTGTAGCCAACAACTCCTTATGTCTCTTATTTCTCCTAGCACTGTAATTAATATTCCTCTCTTGAAATATAATCACTCAAGTCTTTGGGTTAAAATTAAAAATAAAATTTTCATTGGACAAAATAATCATAATTTCAAATTCCTTGCTCCTTGGTTGCCCTTTTGGTAATATTTTCCAAAGGAAGAAATGTATCATATGTAGAATAGAAGGGATTTTCAAAAAATTAGGATATGGAAACAATCATTTTCTAACTAACCTCATGAAATAATTATGAAAAGACTATCAAATTATTCTTAAATAAGAAAAAATTTATTAGCATCACCAATATAGAGCTAACTAGTTATCTCTAAGAGACAGAAACACTAAGTTTTTTTACAAAGCTGTATTAGGTAGGAGGACCAAAAATAAAATTGAAGCTCTTAAGAATGATAACTAGAACTGAATCTTTAATTCCTCTGAATTATAGTCCTTAGCTCTAAACTACTTTAAGACCCTTTATTTTGATCCTCACCCTCAAGATTTCATTCTAAACACTCTGTCCTCTTTTCCCCCACTTAGAGATATAGATATTAGGTTGTTCTCTCTTAGGGTCTCCATAGAAGAGGTTAAAGCTACTTTATTTAGTATGGGTAATTTTAAGACTCCTAGACTTGATGGACTTCATGCCCAATTCCTTAAAAACCAATGGCATTTTTTGGGTCAGTTTATGTATAACTTTGTTCTAAGTGTCTTCTAAGACCCTAGGAAAGTTAGTGAGGTTAATAAGACTTGCCTTACCTTAATTCATAAGACTAATCACCCTGAATCAATTAGAGTTTATACCTATCTCTCTTTGCAATATTAGTTATAAGATTATAATTATAATTTTGGCCAACAGGGTAAGGGATTCCCTCTCCTATTTGATCTTTGCAAACTAGTGTAGTTTTATTCCTGGTAGACAAGGGATTGACAACTCCCTCATCCTCTATGAAATAGTGCATTCCTTTTATAACACTAGGGGCAGAAATAGTTACATGATTATCAAGCTTGATTTTGAAAAAGCTTATGACAATTTAAGATGAAATTTTATCATAGATACTCTGTTTAGGGTAGGCATTAACTCTGAAATGATTAATCTCATTCAAGCTTGCACTACTTCACCATCTATGGTGGTTAATTGAAATAATTCTCTCACTAGAGCGTTTCAGCCTACTAGGAAAATTCGTCAAGGAGACCCTATCTCCCTCTATTTATTTGTTTTATGTATAGAGAGATTGATTCATCTAATTCAATATAGTATTCTTAGGAATGATTAAGATCCATTTTATTTTGGTTCCCAAGATCTGCAAATCTCTCACCTCTTGTTTGTAGATGATATAATTCTGGTTGCTAAGGCTACTCTCAACCAAACTGCTATCATTAATAACATTTTGACTACCTTTGGCCAAGCTTTTGGCCTCAAGGTTAACCATGAAAAATCTACTTTGTTTTTCTCTAAGAATACTAATCATAATACTAGGCAACAAATTAGTGAGATTTTGGGTATTCAACCCTCTAGTCAAATTGGTAAATATTTAGGAATTCTCATAAATCACGTTAGACCTCTAAAAATTAGTTCTCTTTTTTGGTTGACAAAGATAGAAAAAAGCTGCCACTTTGAAAAGTGTCATCTTATTGGCTAGGACAAAATCTATAAGCACAAGACTGAAAGAGTCTGGACTTTCAGAACCTTCACATGATAAACAAAGCTTATATAATGAAACTGTTTTAAAAAATTTGTACCTCTCTTAATAACTTATAGGTTCAAATTTTAAGCAAAAAACACAAGTTTTCTGTTGGTCAAAACCAGGGTGCTAGAATCAGTAGTAGGGTTTCTCCACTTTGGAAAAGTATATCATCAATTTGACCTCAGTTTTCTAAAGGCATCTTTTGGTATTTAGGGAATGGTTTTTCAGCTAAGTTTTGGACTCATCAGTGGGTCCTAAATACTCCTATTCTATATTTTGTTTCTTTGTACCCTGTTTCTGATTAGGATCTGGACACCTATGTGCTGTTATTTATTGATTAGGGGAATTGGGATAGGAATAAATTAAATTCCATGTTGCCTGCTCATGTCTGTGAGAAAATTGTTCAACTCAAACCTTCCAACCTTTATAGTAATCCAAACTCAGTATCTTGGGCCCTATATAGCAAGGGTTCCTTTTCTGTCAAAACTGCATAACAACTGCTTTCTCAAGCCAATCACCCTCCTTCCCATCATTCTGATTTATTTAAATTGGTCTGGAAGTGGGATGGCCCCCTAAAATAGCTTTCTTTCTTTCTCATAGTAGATTATTCACTAATGTAGATAGGGTTAGGAGGAGTTTGACTGATGTAGCCTCTTGTCCTAGGTGTGATAATGAGAATGAGTCTATTATACATGTGTTGCGGATTGTTACCAAACTAAAAGAGTGTGAGAGTATTTCATTTTTCCTGATCACTGGGCTTGGTTTTTCTTTGTTGGACTGACAGCTTGGATTCATGGAAACCTCTCTACCCCATGTGTTAATAGATTCTTTAATTGGCAGAAATTGTTTGGTTTATTACTTGGTACTTGTGGAAAGATAGGAATGAGTTTATTTTCAATGCATGCTCTGTCTAAGCTTTTATTCTAACTCGAAAGATTATTTGTAATGCTGAGTTTTTTTACTTCTTCTATAGGAACAAACAACTCTCTCTTCCCAGTTTACCTTTGGATCAGTCTAGGATTCGTTGGATTCCTCCTTCTAGGAATCAGCTAAAGATAAACATTGATAGGGCTGCTTGTGCTATCCTGAAAGCTATTGCTTATTGAGGCCTTATTAAAGATTGGAAGGAAAATTTTGTGGCAGGTTTCTATTATTCTCTGCTCTCTTGCTCTCCTTTGAAAGCTGAGTTGTGGGGAATTTTCCAGGATATTCGTTTGTTTCTTCAATTTTCTAATCAGCCTACTGTTTGGACTTAATCTAATTCCCAGGAGACTATAGAATGTATTCAATCCAAGTCTCATTTTTGTATCACATTATCTGTAAAATTAGGGATGGTATTAAATTTGTTAGCGCTGTTAGATTGATTCACACCCTTAGGGAAGCTAACTATTATGCAAATAGGTTAGCCAAAATTGGCTTGGAATCCTTGTCCCCTTTTGTTAGATTGGATCAGGTTCCAAACCTGCTTCCCTTCTTGGTTTTGGACCAATGTGGGTCCTGGTTCCCTAGGTGTTCTCCTTAGTTTAGTTTTTCTTTTAGACTTTTAGTCTCCTTTCTTAGCCAAAAAAAAAAAAAGATAAAAAATCTTAAGTTGTCCAAAATAAATAAATAACTCCACTATCATAAATAAATAAGTGCACAAAGCATGTTTTTAACTAGCCAATCAACTCCAACAATAAAATTAAATTGAAAATCAAAAAGATAAAAATATATAAGAAACAAAGTTACTATGCTAACATTATTAATCTTATCAGATATCTCATTTCAAAAATTTAAGTTTTCAAAATGAAAAATCATAAATAATGAAAATATTGTCAAATATTCTATTGAAACTATTTGTCGCAACTGGGCGGTCGCAACGGTACGGCAAAAAACGTTTTCAAAATATCAGAGGAGTCACTATCAAAGTTTATTTTAAGAAAAACCTTGGAAAAACTTAAATATAATACGATCTTTGAAACCAAAAATGAGTTCGTGAGTCATTTACCTGTAAGGAAGGTATAACACCCTACAACGTCCGTTTAAAAATGGTTACCTTAAATGAATTGTGCAAATTTATTTAAATTCTGAAAAATATTTATTTAATCCCTAAACATTAATTATTTTTATTTTAGAAGAAGAAATATTATTTATTGAGATATTATTTAGGTTATTTTAAAAATTATTTTGACTTGACGGGTCTGGTTCCCGCTCCTACGTATCCCTAGGTGTAATGGGGAACTCAAAGCCACGTAGTTCTATCTAAAAATTATGAAATTAGTTGATTAAAATTAGGTTTAGTAAAAGAAAATTTATTTT
This sequence comes from Abrus precatorius, assembly GCF_003935025.1. Lineage (NCBI taxonomy): Eukaryota > Viridiplantae > Streptophyta > Magnoliopsida > Fabales > Fabaceae > Abrus > Abrus precatorius. Next base: position 21,310,172 of record NW_020874439.1, on the reverse strand, counting down.
GAAATTAAAATTATTTTATAAAATTATAATGTTTAGAATACAAGATAACGTGGTTATACATGTAACTACGAGAAACAATACAGAAAGTGAAGGAAGATCACACAACTATACTGCAAATCGTTAAAAAATATTTTAATCGTAAATGAAGTATTTAAATTTTAATTTTGATTATGATTAATGTTGAAAGAGAATTTAAGATAGCGTAAGCTATACATTAATCTCTTATAATTTTTTGACAACCGAAAGTAATGTAAATCACACAACGGTATTGCAAAAGTTTGTATAATAAAATAAAAAGTGGAGAAATAATTGATTATTTAATTTATCAAAATTAGAAATACAATTCAAGAAATTTTAAAATATAAAATTAATTTCATTTTAATAAAAAATAATTTTATTTGAACTTATTTAATAAAAACATTAAAAAATTTATTTGATAGATTTATATTATATAAAACCTAAGGTAACGTTGGTACACATAGATTTTGACAATTTATAATACATAAAGGTAGAGTCGCTACACATTAGCATTATAAATTATTTCTTAATAAAATAATTTATATTTAAATTAGTTGATTGATTCATAAATTAGTATTTAGAAGAGAATTATATCTTATATTATTATTAAAGTGGTTAACTAATTAATTAATGACAATATATGATAAATTAATGTTGCATAAAGCCTAGGTAACGTAGGTACATATAGGCTTTATCAATTTATAATACATGACGATAGAAAAGTTATACGTTAGTATTATAGATTGTTACAATTATATTATTATTTATTAATTAATTATTAAAAAAATAAGTAATTTAGTATTCACAATATAAGATAAAGTAATCATAAATATAAAATTAAATCACATTAATATTCTACAAATATACAATAAATAAATAAATAAAAAGATAACAATCCTAAAAAGTAGAAAAAGTCAACATGAAAATTAAGATATAAATAATTAAATATAAAAAAAAGAAATAATTTATTGTTAATGTTAAAATGAGATAAAAAAATAAATCAAATATAATATTGTAAAGTAAATGGTGTCAAGAGATTTTAAATAAAAATAAAATAAAATAAAATAATTTAAACTAGGCTAATATAAAAAAATAAAAATAAATAATAAGAACTTATTCATTAAATAAATTAATAATTATCATAATAATAAATAATAATGATGATGAATAAATAAATAAAACTAAATAAGAAATTGTATGTTGAACTAAATAATAAAAAAAGTAAAAATAATAATAAATGAAAAAATTCGGACAAAAAAATAAAAAAAATAAATAAAATGGTAAAATGGTCCCAAATTTAAAATTATCAGATTTGAAAGGGAAAGATTTTTGGGTTAGGGGTGTGCTTTTCTTCAAGAAAAATAAAAAAAAAATATGAAAGGGTGGAGATGAGGTTAATGGAAGTCATAGTTTTGAGTAGTGAAGGTTAGTGTGAGAAAAAGGAAGAGGAATGAGAAAAGGTAGGGAAAGAGTTTTTTTTTTTTTTTTATGGTGAGTTTTGTGTTTGTGGATGATGATAGATGGAGGAATGGGTGGAGAGGTGGTGAGACATGGATGTTTGAAGTGGTGGTTTAAAACTTTTTTTGCCATTTGGAATTGATTTGATATAAGAAATGTTTATTCAAAATATAAATATGTATGAAGAAGAAAAATGTATAAAATACGTGATAAAACTTACTTGATGTTCTTGAAATTTTTTACTTGCCTTTTGTTCTTCCTCCTTTCCACTAACCTTCCTTTCTCTATATTTTTCTCTTTTTTTTTTCTTTAAGTTTAAAAATGCTTCCTCTCAAAATTTTTAGCCTCTTTTCATGCCCTTTTTACTCTATGGTTCTTTTTTGCTTTTATTGCTAGGATTTTCACAAAGGACCAAGAATTCTGAATTTTTCTTTTTTTATGTATAAAGTAGCATTGGTTTAAGAATTTGATTATTTGTTATATTCTATTTTTCTTTTATAAATTAATACTGAATTTTTCCTATTTTATTAAGACAAATTTTTGTTTTTTCTTTAAAACCCTTTGATTCCATTCTCCTTTTGTAATATTGAAATTCAAATTTTTTTAAAATCAAAAATTTTTAAATCAAAATTTTAGTGTTCACATATATTAATAATATAAATATTTTAAATAAAAATAACAATAAACATAAATCACCAGTTGCATAACTTTATTATTTTCTAATTTTACACCGCACTTGTCATCAAGTATTGGGGCCCCACTTTACCTAGTGCTCTCAGATATTTGTGAAGTTCTCGTAACCTGATTAAACACCTATATAGTGTTGCTAGAGGTCTTATTATTCTAACTGTAAGAGTTACAACAACTATTTTCTTCCTTGTTCCCATAGTTAGTTATAGCTACATGCAATGGTGACTGCAATGGTGTCACCACTTCTAATTCTCTGTCTTACACTTCCTGTGTTTACATTATTCTTCTTCCAATACCGCAAAACCTTCAGGAACCCACCTCGTCCACCTGGTCCTAGAGGCCTTCCCATAATAGGGAACCTTCATCAACTCAATAACTCTTTTCTTTATCTACAACTATGGCAACTCTCAAAGAAATATGGGCCTTTATTTTCCCTTCAATTAGGTTTAAGGCCAGCAATAGTTGTTTCCTCACCTAAAATAGCCGAAAAGGTATTCAAAGTCCATGACCTTCAGTTTTCTGGACGACCTAAATTATTTGGCCAACAAAAATTGTCCTACAATGGATTAGAGATGATATTTTCTCCATATGGTGACTTATGGAGAGAAATTAGAAAAATTTGTCTTGTTCATGTCCTTAGCTCAAGGCGTGTTTCTTATTTTTCTTCAATAAGACATTTTGAGGTCAAGCATATGATAAAAAAAATATCTAGGCATGCCTCATCTTCAAATGTTATCAATTTGAATGAAGTGTTGATGTCTTTTGCTAGCACTGTTATATGTAGAATTGCCTTTGGGAGAAGGTATGAAGATGAAGGAGCTGAAAAGAGTAGGTTCCATGCATTGCTTAATGAGTGTCAAGCCATGATGGGTACGTTGTTTGTTTCGGATTATATTCCTTTCTCAGGTTGGATTGATAAACTCAGGGGGTTGCATACACGTCTTCAACGGAATTTCAATGAGTTAGATAATTTCTACCAAGAAGTCATTGATGAACACATGGATCCCAATAGAAAGAGGCCAGAGCAAGAGGACATAATAGATGTTTTACTTCAATTGAAGCAGCAGCGTGCATTTTCCATAGATCTCACAATTGATCACATCAAAGGAGTTTTCATGGTTTGGTGTTCTTTTCTTTTAACTTATCTATTTCAATAACATGAATGTTATTTTTCAACCTTGAGAAAAATTAATTTGCTACATTTGTGTAATATTTTTTTATTAAAAATTAAAGTATTATATTAAATTTTGTAATTTTAATAAAAATTTATTACATATAACTTCGTATTATATACACTAGTTTACATGTTAAAAAAATAAATCACTCTTGTATCAATATTTTTTTAACAGATTATAAGTTTGAGTGGAAAGATTTTTAAATATTGCGTTAGGTACATCTGTAGAAAATAAATTTTATTTCTTCTAAGAGATTATAAAAAATAGTTTTTTTCATTTTGTAGGAGTTCATTAAAATTCATATATATTTTCATATTAAAAACCTCAACAATTAATGATCTTAAGTAGTTCTATTGTATAAACAACAAATAATAACGACAGAAAACAAAACAACAAATAAAAGAAACATTTTTTGTTTTCAATGTTTTGTTGTACACAAAATTTTCGATCTTAAAATAGATGTTTAGGTAGAAGTTAGCCAATATATAGAAACACCTGAATTTGACAAGTGGACCAAACAGAAGGCCAATTCGTACTATGCCAGTATCAATCCTCACTCTGACAAGTGTTGCAGTTCAATTTTTTGTTATAGTGTTTTACCGCATTTTTTGAGTTGTGTTTAAGGATAAAGAATAAAAAAATTATATAATAATTTTTATTAAAAATCACACCATATTATAAAATTTAATTCATTAATAATATTAAATATTATAAATTCTAATAAAAATGTTATTATTATATTTTATAGTATACTTGAAGGTTCTTTACACAAAGTTTTCACGAGAGCTAATAGATGTTACGCATTGATATTTGAATACTGAAAATCGACGAGCCACAATTAATTTATTGCAAATGGGGGAAAAAAACTAGCTTCTGACATTGACAATTCGAATTTAAAAGATTTTATAAAAATTTATTTTTCAACCAATTATCAATTGCTGATTTTTTATTTTTATTTTTTGTAGAACATGCTTGTAGCAGCAACAGATACAACTGCAGCGACAACAGTTTGGGCTATGACTGCACTAATGAAAAACCCAAGAGTAATGAAAAAAGTTCAAGAAGAAATTAGAAACTTGGGAGGTGAAAAAGACTTCTTAGATGAAGTTGATATTCAAAAGTTTCCCTATTTTAGGGCTGTGATAAAAGAAACACTGAGATTGCATCTACCAGCACCACTACTTGTGCAAAGAGAAACAAATGAAAAATGTGTCATAGATGGTTATGAAATTCCAGCTAAGACCATAGTGTATGTGAATGCTTGGGCTATACACAGAGACCCTGAGGCTTGGAAAGACCCAGAAGAGTTTTGCCCTGAGAGATTCTTAGACTCTACTATAGATTTTCGTGGACAAGATTTTGAGTATATTCCATTTGGTGCTGGTCGTAGAATTTGCCCTGGTATGCCTATGGCAATTGCATCATTGGATCTTATTCTTGCCAATCTTCTTAACTCATTTGATTGGGAATTCCCAGCTGGAATTAAAAAAGAAGACATCGATACTGAAGTGCTGCCAGGACTTACCCAGCACAAAAAGAATCCACTTTGTGTTTTGGCTAAGACTCGAATTTCAAATGTGATTTAGTAGTAGTGATAATTTCGTAAGCAAAGTAATATTGTTTGTACCATGACAATTAGCAAAAGGTACGTAAATAAGGGCATGTTGATGTTATGAGATTGTTTAGCTTCCTTCTTTTGGTGGAATGCATTCTCCCTTTCCTTGTTTTCTTTTCCTTTCCTTATTTTTTTTTTCCTCCAATAAAATAAACATTTGAAAGAACACTGTTAAATTTACTTCAATAATACACTTGTGGGCCTTATCATCATTTCTAAATCAATCCAATCTCTATATCCGTTTCTGGGAAACAAACAAAACGTAACATCTTTTGCATATCATGCCTTTCCCCAGAAAAAATTAAAGGTTACAAATAACAAAAGAATTTAAAAACAAAAACATGAAAATATTAGTGTACATGCATAATTATAAAATATCTTACTAATTCATGCATTATTATTAAGATTTTTTTTTTAAATATCTTTCTTGACAGTTTTTTTTCAATATCTTCCTTAATAGTTACTTAAAAATAATAAATCCAATGATAACATGTCACTCGAGCTTACCAAAAATGAAAGTGACAAACTACTTAATTAAGTAGAGAGGAGTGACAAAAATATATTATTTTAACACGTGCTTTTAATTTATTTTTAATCAATAAATAAAATTTATTAAAAAATCTATAAAACATAAAAAAGATTACATGTGAGAAAGAGTAAGATTAACATAAATTTTAGAGTGCAAAAAATAATAAATCTTATTTTTGTTTATTCTCATATTTTCCTGAAATTAACTGACGATATCCATTACTTAACGGAACTAAATTCATGGAAACGCCATGAATCATAATTAGATATAAAGGAAATTAGTTTTAGAAATGATAAATTGATGAGATACAGCACACGCAATAAATGAAAGAATGGAGCACGGAAAGATATTATGCTATTGATTCATTAAATTTATATAGCCCTAGTTAATTTTATTTCTAACAAAAATTTAAAATTATTTTAAGAAATAAATATAGTTTACAAAAATTAAATTTTTAAAATCAATTTATCTATGAAAACTAATAAAAACTTAATTTTAAAGAAATTCCAATACATTTTTTAAAAGGAATTTTTTACATTAATTTTTAAAATATTTTTATTTTATTTTTATGCGATAAATAAATAAAAATAAAATAAGAGACAAAATAAATAAAAGTAATTATAAAAGCTTCATGTTAACTCAACAATTGAATTCAAATTTTTATGTATCTTTTCATACAAGGGAACTTCATAGTCACGTAAATTTTAAAATGTGACTTGATTGATTTTTAAATTAAAAATAAAATAAATTTATTAACAAATTTTAGGACATCCAAATTATCATAATTCAAATGTCAATGGTTAGATTTTATAAAAAAAAATTGCATTAGTTAACTCATTTTATGTGAAATAATTTAAAATAAATTTAAGCTACCAAATTATCATAGTTCAAGTCTTTCTTAATTTATTAAAAATAAGATTAACACGGTGCCTTACTTGAATTAACCCCTTTTATTCATAAAATAAAATATTTATTAAAAAATGATAAAAAAAATCAAGATCATAAAATTATCACAATTCAAATACTTTTAATTTAAAAAATAAGATAAATAAGACTTTTTTTTTCCTAAATTAACCTTTTTATGTGAAATAATTCAGAAAAATGAATACATAGACTTTGCAAAATCCATTTTCACTTTTATGAAGGAACATATTAACATAAATAAAAAATAAAAATGGATGTAAATAAAAATTTAAAAATAAACATGATTTACATGATACATAGTAACAATAACAATAGTAAAAAAAATAATAAAATTAAAATAAATACACAATAAAATTCACACGACACTTTTAACAATTAACAGTGTTATAAATGTAATACTAAAAATAGAAATGATAACTTATAGACATAAAATAATAAAAAAAATCATAAATAGAAGGTGAACATAGACACATTCTCCCCCAACTTCATTATCTATGATGTTTCTAGTGACAAGCTATATATATATATATATATATATATATATATATATATATATATATATATATCATCCAAAGAAAATAAGATATACAACGTCTTTCTTCCTCAATAATTCCTTGATCCCTGTAGCCATAGATCACAATGCTGTTACCATTCGTTCTGTGTCTTATTCTCCCACCCTTGATTTTCTTCTTCATCATCATCGAAAACCGCCGAACCTTCAAGAACCCACCCCTTCCACCTGGTCCTAAAGGCCTTCCAATACTAGGAAATCTACATCAATTGGATAACTCTACCCTTTACTTGCAGCTATTGAAACTGTCAAAGAAATATGGTCCTCTGTTTTCCCTTCAACTTGGTCTAAGGCAAGCTATTGTTGTTTCCTCACCTAAATTAGCCAAAGAGGTACTTAAAAAACATGACCTTGTGTTTTGTGACAGACCTAAATTACTTGCCCAACAAAAATTGTCCTATAATGGGTTAGAGATTATATTTTCCCCATACAATGATTATTGGAGAGAAATTAGAAAAATTTGTGTTGTTCATATCTTTAGCTCCAAGCGTGTCTCTAACTTCTCTTCCATAAGAAAGTCTGAGGTGAAGCAAGTGATTGAAAAGATATCTAAGCATGCTTCTTCTTCAGTTGTTACAAACTTGAGTAAGTTGATGATGTCTCTCTCAAGCTCTATAGTATGTAGAATTGCTTTTGGGAGAAGGTACGAGGATGAAGGAAGTGAAACGACTAGGTTTCATGGGTTGCTCAATGAGTTTCAAGCCATGATTGCTACCTTCTTTATTTCTGATTATATTCCATTCACCAGTTGGATTGATAAATTAAAAGGATTACACATACGTCTCGAACGAATTTTCAAGGAGTTTGATAAGATTTACCAAGAGGTCATCGAGGAACACATGGATCCAAATAGACAGCACAAGGAGGAACAAGATATAGTTGATGTCTTGCTTCAAGTAAAGAAAGAGGGTTCGCTTTCAATTGATCTCACCTATGATCACATCAAAGGGGTCCTCATGGTAGGGTGTCTAATACCTATTTTCATTCCTTTAATTGTTTATTCTTTTGTGAACATTTTCATTTTCTTTATTGCAATATATACTTCCGCAGCTGATTTTGTGCAAAAGTAATAGTATATCTTTTGTTGCAAAGAGAAACTGTCATAATAACATTTTAAATCTGTTATTGTTTAAAAGTAATATTTCCAATCTCTAATGCATATAAACGCTAAATTTTGGGGAGATAAAGGGAAGATGTGTGATGAATCTGTTAGCAAGGAACACATGGCTAAGTTTTTTAATTTACGAAAAGAAAAGCAAATTAAAAAATTTGCCAACTAAAAAAGAATATGAGCTTTTCGAAAAAAAAAGAAGTGAGATGGGTTTAATTTCTAACATGTTCTAAAAAAATTCTAATAAATATTAATACTTATTTTGTACTTTCTTTGTAGGACATGTTTGTGGCAGCAACAGATACCACGGCAGCGACATCAGTTTGGGCTATGACTGCCCTAATAAAAAACCCGAGAGTAATGAAGAAAGTACAAGAAGAAATTAGAAGCATGGGGGGTCAAAAAGATTTGTTAGATGAAGATGACATTAAAAAGTGTCCCTACTTCAAGGCAATGATAAAAGAGACATTAAGATTGCACCCACCAGGTCCACTACTGGTCCCAAGAGAAGCAAATAAAGAATGCATTATAGATGGCTACCGAATTCCTGCCAAGACTATTGTTTATGTAAATGCTGGAAGTATTCATAGGGACCCTGAAGCTTGGAAAAACCCCGAAGAGTTTTATCCTGAAAGATTCTTAGACAGTGCTATAGATTTTCATGGGCAAGATTTTGAGCTAATTCCTTTTGGAGCAGGTCGTAGAATTTGTCCTGGTTTGCCTATGGCAATTGCCACATTGGAACTGATTCTTGCTAATCTTCTTCATTCCTTTGATTGGGAATTGCCAAAAGGAATGGTAAAGGAAGATATTGACACTGAAATGTCGCTAGGAATTACCCACCACAAGAAAAATCATCTTTGCCTTTGTGCCAAGACCAGACCTATGTGTAACTAAATAACAATTGTTACCGACACATTGCGTCTAAGGCTAAATTTCATCTAATAAGTGAATATGTGGTAGATATTGTTTTTATCACATAGACCTGTATTATCTTTTAGTCGATTGAGAAATAAAGGGAAATTATATATTTTTCTTTCTCATCTCATGAATTGTAAAATTAGTGGAAAAAATACCTGAATTTTCATTTTATTTTATTTTAATGATAAATAATTTTTAAAATGTATGATAAATAAAAAATAATAAGTATTAAGAAAAATTATTATTGATTTTTTTATTCTTATTAAATTTTACACTACCTTGAGATTTAGTACACATTTTCTCTCTACAAAAGTATCTCTTTTGACAATGTTTAGCTTTTATTATAACTAACAAACAATTTTTAAAGAATGATGTAGTTTTGCGTTTCCTAATACAATAAGATGCGTCAAAATAAGAAAAATTTCTAACAAATTAAAATAACTTCTATATTATAAATGAAATTCTATTGTTTAAAAAATAAAATATTTTATTATTATTTTCCATAATTGTTACATGCATATTATAAAATTAAAATTGACTGAGAAAAAGATGTGAATTACAATCTTTTTTATTATAATAATTTTACTTTTTACCTATACTTTTGTTAATTTTTTTAAAATTATAGAAATTAAACTTATTATTTAACTTTACTTTATTACCTTATATAAGTTTTTTTATTTTTTATGAAAGTCTATTCGACATTTATAAAAATTCTCTCAATGCTTTTCTATTTTTTAAAGTTTAAAATTTAATTTTAAAAGTCTCATCTCTAAAATTTACAGTTATTAATATATATTAATTATTTATATTTAATTAAAAATTAGTTTAACACTACACAATAAAAGTGTTATTTTAAAAAATTTTAATTTTATTGAATATTTATCTTTTAGATGGATATTATTTTTAGTTATACAATTAAGTTAAAATAAATTTTTTTAAAATTTATTGTTAAATTTAATTTTATTATACATATGTATATAATTATTTTTTAAATATAAAATTTTAATTTTAATTATTAAATTATATGTATATTTATTTTAAATAAAATATTTATGTATTATATGCGCTGTTAAACTAATTTATTAATAATTCTTTGTTTTATTTTATTTTTTATTTTATTTAGAAGTTAAAATAAATATTTAAAAGTTACTAATAATTGCACACTAGTTATAATTTTAGCAGTGGGACTTTTAAAGAATATGGCAACAAGGTTGCAACCTCACGGCAAAAATGTTTTAGAAAAAATATTTTAAAAATAAAAAATATTTTTTAAAAAATTAGAGGAGTTGTCATCAAAATTTATTAAAAAAATTTTAAAAAAACTTTAAAAAATAATTTTTAAACAAAAAATAAGTTTGAAAGTCGTTTACACGTAGAGAAAGTATTAGTACCTTACAATACAATGTTCGTTTAAATAACGGTTACCTTTAATTAATTGTGCAAATTTATTTTAATTTTAAAAAATATTTATTTAACCTCTAAATAATAATTATTGTTATTTTTATTGTAAAAGAAGATAAATTATTTATTAAAATGTTAATTGATATCTTTAGGAAAGAAAAATTATTTTGAAAATAGATTTAACTTGACGGTTCGGTCCCTGCTCGTATGTATTCCTAAGTATAATAGAGAACTTAAAATCACATAGTTCTAACTAGAAATTACAAATTTGGTTGATTAAAATTAAGTTTAGTAAAAGAAAGTTTATTTTGAGATTAAAATAATTTTTATAAGATTAATATTTAGGATACAAGATAACGCAATTATACATGCATTCTATAAACAATATAGAAAATGAAAGGAAATCACACAACTATAGTAGAAATTGTTAAAAATATTTTTATTTATAAATAAAATATTTAAATTTATATTTGAATTATAATTCATGTTTAAAGAAGATTTAAGATGGCATAAACTATATATAAATTTCTTATAATTTATTAGACAATTGAAGGCAAAGTAAATTACATATTGATATTGTAACAAATATATAATAAAATGAAATAATCAAATATTTGGTTATTTAATTTATCAAAATTAGAAATGACTTAACAAAATTTTTAAAAAATAAAATTATTTTTATTTAATGAAAAAAATAAATATATTTTAATTGATTAAAAAGATTAAAACTTTGTTTAATAAATTTATATTGCATAAGACATAAAGTAACGTTAGTACACATAGGTCTTAACAATTTATAATGCATAAAGATAGAGCATTTATACATTAGTATTATAAATTGTTACGTTAATAAAATAATTTTGATTTAAATTAATTTATTAGTAAATTAGTAATTATAAGGAACACATTTTAATTGATTGTGAAGATAATTATCTAATTAATTAAAGACAACATATGATAAATTAATATTATTTAGAGTCTCGGTAAGGTAAGTACACATAAATTTTATCAATTTATAATACATGAGGATAGAGAAGTTATATGTTAATATCATAAATTGATATAATTACATCATTTATTAATTATATAAAAAAGAAACAATTTATTATTCATAATATAAGAGGAAGTAAATAAAAAATATAAAATTAAATCACATCAATATTATATAAATATACAATAAATAAAATAAAAGATAATAATTCTAAAAAGTAAATAATTAACATAATAATTAAGATATAACAAAAAATAAAAATAAAAAATTAGGAAGAATTTATTTTTAGTGTTAGAATAATGAGATAAATTTTACAAATAAAAGTACAATTCAAGTATAATATGGTAAAATAAAAATATTATGTTTAACCAATTTTAATAATTTTTTATTATGATTATTCTAAATTAAATAGAATTAAGAGAGTCAAATTAAGATAAATAAAAAATAAATAAAAATGTTGAATTATTGTAGTGGTCACCGATGGTGGCGGCACACAGTGGCCAGCGCTAGTTGGAAAAAAAAATTGTCGTTTGGATATTCTGGAATTGATTTGATGTATGAAGTATTTCATTTAAAATATAAACATGCAAGAAAAAAGTTTTATAGGATATATGATAAAACTTGGAATTAGTAAAATCAAATCTTTGCTTGACTTTTTTTTTCTTCCATTTTCTTTCTCCTCCACTATTTTTTCTGCAAAATCTTCTCTTTCTAAATTTTTCAGCTCCTTATTTGATGCCTTCTCTTTGTATTTTATATTCTTAGAATTAAAGAAAAAACTAAATTTTTTATTTAAGCTCCATTTTCATGCTCAAAGACTTTGTTTATTTTTTTGTTCAATTCTTGTAATGTTTACATTCCTTTTTTAGAGTCAAATATGAGTTTTCCTAATTTATTAACGTAAATTCTATTTTTCATAAAATATTTTATTTTCATTCCCTTTTTATAAAATAAATTCAGAATTTAAAAAAAATAAAGTTTTTAAAAAAATTTGAGTATTCACATGCAAGCTTTCCTAAAGTTATTTCTTACTACTTATATTTTTTTATAAAAAAAAAAATACTTTTATTCACTCTTAATATATTATTTTAACAGTTTGGTTAAGTACTACGGTTGTCTGTCGGATGTCTCACAAAAAAATAAAAACTTTTTGTTAAGATAATGAAATGTTTAAATTTATATTGAAAATGATGTAATAACACATTCTAGGCAGATGAAAAGGATAGGAGAATGGAGATACAAATGTGAAGCACAAAAATACAAACGAGGAAACACAGTTTGTTCACCCACGTACCTATGTCTCTGTAAAGTGTGGTATGTAGTACAAAGAAGATGAAGAAGATATATAAAGCATAAAAATACATGTGAGAAAGCAACCCACTTTATCTACTTATTTCAAATTAAGGCATGATGGGTATGTTTGTGTGTGGTGTGCATGTGAGAGTGTATTAATTACTTAATGGAAACTTCATTCACACGACTCTAACTTGCTCAAGTGAAGATTGAACATCGACCTCATCATCTCCATTTGCTTCCAAGGATTCTTTATAGGTCATTCCACGATACTTTTGTGAGTGTTCTTCATCAACAAATTCTATGCTTGGGCTAATGAGTTTGTTCAATGAAGGTCCATGAACACCAACCACAGAGATCCTTTGCACTTCATTCTTACCAACAATCACTCGATGGATATGACTCTTGTACTTCCCATTCGTTAAGATCTACAGTTAATTTGAGAGGAGAACAAAATCAGGATAAAGCTACTTTTAGGTAGGGGTGTCTATGGATTAGATTTTCAAAAAATTAATCTAGATCTATTTAAAATCTAATTATATAGATTAAATTATAAACTAATCCATTTTAATTTTTCTAAAATAGATTTAAATTTAGTTTAAAAAGATTTAGTTTAAAATTAATTTTAAACCGTTTTTATATATGGTAAAAATATACTATAACTATTTTTTAATTATTATTAAATTATTATATTAAAAAATATTTAAATTTTATAATAAATAATATAACATTATATATATATATATATTTATTTATTTGTTAAGCATCAACATTTATAAAAAATAAAATATAAATACAAAAAGTACTCTAATATATTACATTAACAATACATGTCCAGAGAATATTTACGTATATTTTAATTTATTAATAATATTTTTTTTTTATATTTTATTAAAGTAATAAATATTTAGATATATTCTACTTTTTATCATCTATCTATCATATAAATTAATTATATGATTTGAATTTTAAATTATTTTATTTTATTTTTTTAATCAGTTCAAAAATAGTTTTAAAATTTAAATTTAGTTTAAAATCAATTTTAAATTTAATTTTTGTTGAAACTAGTTTTAAATTTAGTTTTACGTTGAATTAGTTTTAAATCTAATTTTAAATTTAATTTTTAACGCAAAATTAATTTTTAATATATTTGTGAATTATATTTTTAAGATAAAACTAATTTATTATACAAAATGTTGCATTAAATTAGTGCATTTCACAAAGATTTTAACAATATTTATTAATATATTATATTTTATAGAAGTATATAAAATATTTATTATTTTTTTAACTTATTTTTAATAAACAGTTCATAGTAAAAATTTAAATTAAAATCTATAAAAATAAAAATTAATAATATAAATAATAATAAATTTTTTATAGTATAATATTTTAAAAATTAAAAAAAAACATAAACATAAAAATTACAGTGGTAATTAATTTAAAAATATTTGTTATATTTTAATATCTTTAATTATTTTAAATATTTAATTTTAATTATAAGAATTAAGATTAATAAAAAAATATTAGTGATAAAATATAGTTACAATAAAATTTTGTAAACTAATATAACACTAAAATTTTATAAATAAAGATATAAAGTTGCTTTATACATATGGATTTGGATAACTAAAAAAAACTCTGATTTTAAAAAATAGATTTAGATACTAAACTAGTTATACAAATATAGTTAATAAAAAACTAGTTTAATATGGATGTAGATTTTTAAAACTAATTTGACATTGGTTATGGATTGGATTTATAAAATTGAATTTTTTGAACAACCCAACTTTTAAGCCCCTAAAATATATTTTTGTTTAATATAACTTTTTAAAAAAATATCTAGTAATAAGTTTGTAAATGATATTAATTTGTTTGAAATAATTAAATAATTTTTCTTAAAAATATTATTTTATTATATTGGTGTTTGACTCATTTTATTTTAATTTTTTATTTAAAATAATAAGTTGTGTCAAATAAAATTATATAATTATTCTCTAAAACAAAAACTTCTTTTGCATGAGTTTTTTTATAAGCTAATTTTGAACATTTTCCCTTGTTTCTCTTTCTTTGTTATAGAGCGTATCATCTAACAATACATTGTTTCATAATTTTTAAGTTGTAAATTTTGACTTCAAAAATATAAAATTATCAAAAAATATTTAACTTTACATTTAATTATCTTCTTTTAATTTTAAATTTAAAGTAGAATTTGAGATTTTAAAAAATTTAATTAAATGCTACTTATCATGACTTAATCTCTTTTCATAAATTTTATATATTAAAAGTTTCAAAAAATAATTAAAATTTTAAATTTTAAATAAATTATGTTTATTAATTAAAAAGATCTCATATAAAAAATTGCATTAAACTTACATTGACATTAGGCTAGCCTGCCAAAATTGTTCAACAAAATTGTTTAACATGCAATGGAAAAAAAAACTTGAATAAAAATTAATACCTCAAGATGATCACCAAGCTGAATAAGTATGGCATGATGGGGAATATAAACATTAATCCATTTTCCTTTGTGGGTTAGGATTTGGAGACCACCATCTATTTCTTGCACAAGTGTAATTATAAAGCCAGGGTCAGTGTGTTCAGATAAACCAACAGCTCCTTTGGATTTGGCATTTGGTGGATAAAGGTTCATCGCCATTACATCAAACCCTGATTTCAAGTTAAACGCCTTCTCTATGAAGTGTTCTTCAAACCCTAAGGTTGTAGACATGGCCCTTGCTAATCCACTTACTACCATTCTCATTTCTCTGCCATATTCTTCCAAAATTTTGCTGATGCACCAAATAATTAATCCAAAACAAAATGAAATATATGGAACATATATCACAGTAAATTACCATAAGATATGATTATCAAAAGTGTAATAAACAAGAACAAAAGAAATTTCTACCTCTTGTCATTATTATAAAAATACATAAATGAAATGAATTATATGGAACATCACACGGTAAATTACTATAAGATATGATTATCAACACTCTAATAAGAGAAAAACAAAAGACAGTTCTACCTGTAGTCATTTTTATATAAAATATAAATTAAATAATTAATTCACCAACATCGATAAAAAATAGTTTTATGTTACAATTTTATATTTTTATTCTAAAAACTCTATAATATTAAATAGTTAAATTGATAAGTTATATATTAAATGTATTAATATGTCTACTTATATAAATAATAAGTGAATGTCTCATTCACAAAAATTTTATAATAAATAAGAACATAAAAAATTTTCAAGTAATGCATCTAAAAATAATTTTTTATAATAAAAAATATTAATGATTCTTTCTTGTGAAGAAAAACAGAGATATATAATATTAGATTTATATCAGTGATAGACAAAATTTTCTTATAGAACTTTTTACAACATTATTTTTTTTTATTTCTTTATCATATAACTTATTATTGCACATTTTTCTATCTTTTCTTTCTATCTTTCTCATGATTGTAAGAAATTTTGTATGATTTTGTTCTACAAAAATAATCATACCTGAAACCAGAAGGGTTGGAAGGAAAATAGTGCTGGGGATGCGCAACAACCTTGAGATATTCCCTATTTTCCCCAGCAGACGAGTTTAGTTCCCAACGAATTTTATCTGATGGGCATTTTTTGCTGTAGATACTTCTCTCATCTAACGTTGTTTGGTCAAAGAAGTCAGAAACTCCCTTTAATACACTGTCAAATGTTCTATCTGGGATGGTATGGTTTACCAACTGCATGCATGTGAAGCAATGATCAAATTTATATTTATACATACAGAAAACACTTAAAATATAATTTTAATATTTAAAAATATATTACTTTTAACTCAATCCTTATGATTATTCACACACACACACAATTCCCTAATTAAACAAAAATAATGTGATTATAGTTCCTTAGTATTGAAATTTTGTTTATTTGTGGTCTTCTAAAATTCTATAAAGCATTTTCCTCTAGTCTAAGATGAGTAACAAAGCGCACATTATTTTAGTTAAGTTAGAGACTAAAAAGAATAATAATTTTATAGGAATAAAATAAAAGGATGTACATTTAAGAACCAAAAACATAAATATTAAAGTTTGCATAAAACAATCTAATTATTAATTTATTTGGTTGAGATATTTTTTTTCAACACATTCTTTTGATACGATATTGAAACTTGAAAATATTGTGGGCAATATTTAGGATAAGAATTTTAAAAGAGAAAAGAAGCCATGCATGGGATATCATATAAATAATAGCACACAACAGCACAAGAGGATTACATAAAAGAAGCCATATTCTTGGCATGCTTTGCGGAGGCATTCAAGGGCATGGGATCGATGATCAGAGTTGTTAGAGAAGAGTAGAGAGTAATTAACAGTGGGTATTTCATCATCAGAAGCTAAATAAGGATCTGCCTGGGGAGAGTATAATTGGGATGCAAAAGAACTCATTTCAGCCATTACAGAGATCAAAGAGAGTATATTTGAAACGATGTTTGATATGCATGAACGGTGGTATTCCTTCAACCTATATATAGATGGGGTGGGGGGTGAAGATTACCTACAAATATATCTCATGTTATCAAGTATATTTCATGCGTGGTTTAAAACACTAAACAGTTGGGTAGTTGAAATTCAAATCAAATTATTTATCTGAAATACTCTTCTAATGTTAAAAGTGCAAAGAATAGGAGGAGAAGTATTCTAAGAAGTATTTTGAGTGGTTTGAAGGTGGCAAATGCATAATTTTTTTCATTGTGAATGAGAAGCACGAGTTCTTGTCTTTATAGAGCTTCTCAGTTTTCTCCCTCACATTTTTCACATTATCGATCTTGAGGGGTTGAAGGACGGTGTGTATAGTAAAAATATAAAAAACATATTAAGTTTGTCAAAGAATAACTCCAAAATGCAAGACCACACTAATATTGGCTAATTAAATTTCCCTTTTACAACATCACGGTCTGGAATTTGTTTACTCCACGAAAACATGGTGGGTGATTAAATAAAAGGATGTGTTGAACTTTCAACAACAAATCAAATAATTCATGACGTGACTTTTGGTCAAAGATAGGAATGCAATCCAACTTCGAACACCGATGACCTAGTGTATGTGTTAGAAACATGTTCTAAGGTGAAAGTTATAATTTATAGCATTAAAATATATTTATTTTTCAGGGAATTCAACGCATAACTAAATACATACTAAAATAGAACATAAAAAACAATAATATGATCACAATTAAGTTAATTTTCTCTCCCTTTTCATGCATGGTTAAGTTCATTTACTATTGTGTTTTTTCTTGGTCACGTCCATGTGCATGTGTGTATATATATATATATAAAAGGTTGGTTTGTTCAACATATTTATTAACTAACGGGATATAACACTTTTTTTTATTCTATACAAAAATTATTTTCAAAAATGTAATTTCATTATTTTTATAACATATACATGAACATTTTTCAATAAAAATTATTTTACATAAAATTATTTTTAAGAAAATTATTTTTTTTAAAAATCTATATTTTTTAAGAAAAATATGTTTAAAAACATTTATAAAAGAATATTGTAATCATTTTATAATATTTATTTTAATTCTTTTATAATCATTTATTCTAATTATATTTTTTTTCTAAAAATAAATTTCAATTCCAAAATAATTTAATAAAATTATTATAATATTAAATTTTATTTTTATATACACATAAAAATATTTTAAAGATTTTAAAGATATATGTATGTACGGATATAAGTAAAAATAATTAAATAAAATTTAATTTTAAAAATTATATTAATTTTAATAAATTAAATAAAATTTATTTAAATATAATTTATATTTTATTTTATTGTTTATAAAAAGTGATCTCAAATATTAAAAATAGTAGCTTAATATTATTTCATTTACTATCATAATATTCAATAAATATAAAATAAAATAAATTTTTTTATTAATTTTTTATCATATCCTATTTTTATTCATCTATTTTATCTTATATTTTTTTATTATACATTTTCATCAAAGGGACCCGGAATGTGATTGATGAAAAACCCAGTTGGCATATACAAGACAGCCACCCCATGTGAAACAATAGTGAAGGCAGAAGGCAGAAAACACGCGTTGTTTCTTATGTCCACTCAACTTGAGGCCTTTTGTTGACCAAAAACAATAAATAAATATTAAACTTGGGGGCTTTTGTTTCTTAACGCCTTTCGGCCCGTTTGGGTAACTCGCTTGACCAAAAATTACATAAAGAAAACTTGTGTTTTTTATGTTTTTTCAGTTCTATCCATTGTATTTGTTGTACTACTAAACTTCTAAAAAGGTAAGTATTATAATAAAAAATAAGAAAATAGAATAAATAAAATTTATAATTTTTTTAAATAGAAAAAATAAATATTAAAATGTTACAAAAGAAAAATCTAACCATTATATAAAAAGAGAGGAGTTTTTTTTTTTCATATATTAGATTGAAAGTGCTTGTTGTGATACTTGTAAATTTGAAAAAATATTCTATATTCTCTTTGATAGTTGTGATTTTTCTAATATTTTAAAAATAAAAGAATATTAATATTTTTTTCAACACTAAACCCTCTCAATTACAAGAAGTAAATAGACTTTATTTAAATAGAATTACTAATATTTCCTAATATAGAAAATTAATGGAAGTATGCTTTGTCATAATCCGAAATTACATAAGTTCTCAATAATTTTAATTTTTTTAAAGATTAATTTTATATGAACTAAAGCTTTTAAAACTTAAATTATATATTAACTCAAAATACAATCATTGTGTCCACTTCAAATGTGTGTTTAGATTCAATTAATTACTTTTAGAATTTATTTTAATAATTAATTATAGATATAATTGATTATGTGAAATAAATTTTATGTTTAGATATGTTAAATGATATTATTTTTTTTGTTTAGATTGTCTAAAATAATTAGTTTTTATTATAAAATTATAAAATGTGTATTATATCATTTGTATTCATTGATTTTATAATCAAATAAATAAATAAATAAATAGAAAGTAGAAAAATAAAAACTAACTAAAAATGTTATTTTAGCCTTTAATCATCAAATTTGTATATCATTAAAAAGGGATTTATTTGTTAAGATTATACCATTAGATTATAATCTAAATTACCAAAAACAAAGTTGAATAGTAAAATCAGTAACTTTTTCTATAAACTACATTATAATCTTTAAAATTAATCTCATCCAAATACGCTCTTAAAAGAAACGTGATTTAGCCATTTATGGAACACCAACTTGTAACGTTTAGTGACGAGCGCCACCACTAGTGAAAACATTCTTGCAAACAGAAAACACGTGTGAGATGTGATAGCTTTCTAGTTTCCAGTTCTATACAATGTATTTTATCAGGATATTAATAAATTGGAACATGATAAATGATGTTTAAACTGAACATGTATCTCTCTTGATAGATATTAAATGTCATACTCATCAATTTAAGCCTTTATGTTGTATCACATAAGCCAATGGACGCACGAAAAATAGCATACATTCACTAAAGTTTGTCATAAACTTTTGAATTAGACCCCTTGTGCTTAAATCATTAACTTTTTGTCATTAAGCCTTTATGTTGTATCATCATTCACCAAGCAAATTTTGTTCATGTTCATTAGCCAATGGACGCACAAAAAATAACATACATTCACTAAAATTCACAACTATATACGTACACAAATAAAGTAGCAGGAAGTTGAATATCTAAATTATTAGATCAAAATAAAATCTGAATGACCCTGTTAAATTTCTTCCTTGTATACACACAGACATGAAATACTCAGAATCTATCTACAGCCAAGCCTTTCAGTGAGGCTTTTGTAGAATGAGGACACGATGATGTCCAACACGAGTCTCATTAATGCGGCCAAGGTGACGAAGAACCTGCAGACACATGAAATTCCTTCAGGATAGCAATAAACAAAGACAAAAGTTTACAAAGACATTGCACACACGAACATGTTTGATTTACTTTTTAAAAACTAAAAACTGTTTTCAAAAAGTAAATCAAACATACTGTAAATATTCCATGAGGTACTTCTCGTCAGTTATCTCTCACCCGGTGTATAATTTGATTTTATCCGAAAATATTGGGAAACATTATGATTTTAACATGTCTGCTTCACCCGCTGTCTACTGCAACCATATTAATCATTCATGTATTGCCTCAATGACGTCAATGTTGACCCAGCATTGAAGGATAAACCATTTCACATCTCATGTTTCAGGAAAAGAGTAGAATTTACTAGTGACCATACACGCAGGGAAGAAACTCGATATGTCTCCAGATCCTTGGCAAAATCCAGAAGGGAAAAACTAAAACTACAACCATTATGAGAAGTGTATTGTTTAGCTCAAACCTTTGGAGATGTCAGGAATTATATTTTCAAGAGATGATTTTGAAGATAAATGTGGGGAAGAATCAGGAATTTCTGAAAAGCAAAGCACGTTAATCATAATGATTTGCTTAAAAGCAATTAAGGAAGGAGGGCATCCACAAACGATGGGTTGAATGATATACATAGTTGACAATAAACAGGTGATGTACTGATAATAGGATACATGCACAGCATGGTGCATGAGAGGGCACCTCGGATCTTTTGATAGGTTGAAATTGAACACATAAGAATGGCTATTCCCGTGGTCCTGAGAGTTGTTCTTTTGAGTAACAAAAGTCGAGAACAAAGTATGAGCTGTAGGATTCGTAGGCTAGTGTTTCAGTGAAATCATGCACATACAACCGGCATGATATCGTCCACAAGTGAAGCCATAACTATACTATAGTGACCTTGATGAAGTCATGAAAACCTCAAAAGAATGTCTCTGATATCATGAGGGAAGATGTAGAACAAAATATACCACGTAATCACTAAATAGTACCAAGAATAAATGAGAATCAAAAGCTACAAAAAAACTTTTGAAATACAAAAGCTTCTTTGCAAATAATATGAGACTTGAGCTCTACATTGAATGTATAGAATTCTAGTGTGAGGTATGAGGCCTTGGGTTTTCTAACTACAACAGGTAGCTTTTATGATGTGATTATCCTAAGGTTCTTATCAATTAATATCATAGCCTTTTACTGTGTCTCTCATCCACAAACAATTAACACAGGTGATGATGTCAATATTGTAGTTTTTGCTCGGGACTAATCAAGGGACTATTACAGTTACATGGATGCTAAGATTGAAAAGTGCTATGAGATGTTAGAATCCAATTGCAAAATATAGAAGTTGAATTTCTATTGAAAGTATGGGATTTATAAAATCTTAGACTCTTCAACTACAACGGCTAACTTCTATGATGTGATTTGTACAGTGAAATATGGTATTCTAGTGTAAGGTTTATAGCACCTTGAGCTCTCCAACTACAACAAATAGTTGCTGTGATGTTGTAATCACTCAATGATTTTACTTCAACTATCCACATTATGTAAAGGGGTAAAAGACCAAAATGTGCTTCGTTGTCTAGTATATAACAATAGCCAAGTTTTATCCTATTAGGTGAAGTCAACTACACAGATCATACAATGTTATTAAGTTTGATTAAAAACTAAATTTTCATAAATATTCTTTATCAATAGGTATTAAATGTTTCAACAAATTTTAAGTTGGTTACCAAAGGTCTAACACAAACTTCTTCCTTTACCCGGACTTAGGACTAGTTATGAGACCATAGGCTTGGTCATCTAGTATAATTACATCAATTTAGAACTTCAGATATTCTTGACAATCCAGTTTAAAGTTTCTAATTTCACAAGTAATTAAATAATAACAGAGCAAGTTCAACTTCACCAAAATAACGTGTTTCGGTGTTTGTACAAATAAGAATACTCACCGTCAGTATTGCTTTTCCAGTGTTGTCAAGTTTCAGTGATGGTCCTTTAATGTCAGCTTCAAGAAAAAAGTGTTTTCCCTTAATCCCTTCCATGGTTGCAATATCTCTTATTTCCTGCAATATTTAGACAGCTGAGAACCTTTTCTTTTGGCATTAACGGATAGACAAGTACAAATAAAAAGAATGAACAGAGGGACAACAAATCATTGAGAAAGTAGTTGCTGAAATGAAAATAAAGGTTCCACTTACCAGTGCTTTTTCCCAAAGATTTTCTGCCAACTTCATGAGCAAGAAAAAATAATTGTCAAGACGAAGGCAAAATGTAACGAAACCTACTTTACAATTAAAAACAAATTTGTTCATTAACCTTCTTTTTGGGGGCAACAATAAGTTGAGCATTTGCTTCAGCGTAGGACGCCATATCATTGATTGCTGCATTCACCTTCTCAAGTGTAAGCCTACCTCTCATGTATCTGTAACATCAGGCCTTGTGTTAGGCAATGAAGTAGGCATAAATCATGGATAGAGAAGAATATCATAACAAAAAAAATCTAAAATGATAGGAAATATATATGTGTTGCAAATTTCTACATCAGGATTCCACCCATTAGCTAAGTCAACATTTCTTGAGACATTTCAAATGACACTCCTGACAACACTTTTAGATTGCTCCATCACATAAATTAAGAGCCAAATGCACTGGAAAAAGGAAGGACCCAATGCTACAAGAGAATAACGATGAAAAAGCTTGCTAAGAGCAATTCACATGTTTCATCAACAATCCATCTTGGCATCATCATCAGATGTGTTTTACTAAGCATTTAAATATGACCTAGCAGAATTTAGATTCAAAAATTTACAAAGAAATATCTAATCAATGAATTGAAAGTGTACATAATTACTTACGATGACAAGGAATCTAGTTCACTTCCAGTAACATACCACATTGGTGGAGAACCACGGCCCTTTTTCTCCTAAAAGGAAAACAAAAAGAAACGTCAGAACTTGACAATATATTTAGCAAGTAGCAATGATAAGAAAATGACGCAGCTTACACCTGTAACAGATTCTCAACTGGGAAACAGATTAAAAAGAAAAGATAGAAACATGGAACGCTAGGCAATAGAAGAGTTACAAATCTTTAACCACTTATGATGTTTTAAATACGGCTCCGAAGGGTATAGATGCTAGAGAAAGAATAGGTAAGCCCAATCCAGTTATTTAACAAGAAAGTATTATTTCGAGAAAAATAATAGTGATATGATACATAGTATTAATAAATACACAAGGTGTTCTTGGAACTAGAGAGACAGAGACAATGTCAGGTGTGAAACAAAATGAGATTTGCATTTTGCACTAAAACAGACCTCACTTTACCTTAGGTGCTGCTGCAGGCTCCTCATCAAGCTTCAAAGCCTCAAATGCTCCAGTGTCTTGTGCAGAAAATTCAGGAAACAAACTGAGGAACACTAACAGCAATTAGGTATCAGCTCAAGCAGAGATGATATCTCTCAAATCTCATTAAATCAAAGCACATAACACATTAAGGGAAAAATATGTACAATTACCATCTACTAGTTTCCAAATTTGACACTGTCACTCTATCAGCCATTTGGAAGGGAAGACGAAGAGACATATTCTGCAGTTTCTTTTGCTGCCGCAGTGATGCATCAATCAGTTTCTACAACACAACAACAACAACAACAACAACAACAAAAGCCTTATCTTAATCAGTTTCTTCAGTAAGGCCAAAAAACAAACGCAACAGGCATCAATTGTTATACAGGGTTAAACACCAAAACCTATACAAAAAATTGCTTACTGTTCTTTCCCTAGCTACATGATTTAATTTTACAAATGGCTGACATCTATCATTGCGTGAAGAGTAATAATCATAAATTTATTTCTTTTATCAAAATTTCCCCATACCAATCTCAAAGCATACCACATCATGAGACTTGGTCCATTGAAATAACTGCATAAGTACAGGGTTACCGGAAGATGTAATTCCGAAGAAGCAGCACAAACGATAAATAAATTAGAAATTCAAATGCCCAAGAAGCAGTGATTGAAAAGAGAGAGAGTACCTTGGTTTTGGGAATGGCTTGTGCCTCTTCTCGCAAGCGATCCTTGATAGCTTGCACCTGAAGCTCCATTGCACTCACCGCAGCCTCCACCGCCGACAGATCCGCCATGCTGCTGGCCGGGTACACTGCAATTGCAAATTGGCCTCTCAATTCTCCAATCAATACAAATACAAAACAATTAATTGAACTCACTCATTCACTCACTGTTTCTTGCAATCACCAGCTCCTGAAGCTGAGCTATGCGGCCATTGAAGGAACACATCAACGAATCCAACGATGCCCCAGCTTTCATCCCATTCATCTCTATCTCTCAAATGCAACTGCGCCTTCGTGGAACTTCAAATTTAAAATTTTTCTATTTGAAATGCCGCGCCAATGTTTCAAATCCTATATAATATGTATTGAATTTAATTTGGGATAAAGTTTATTCTCATTATTTTATTTTAACAAAAAATATATTTTAAATTTTAAATATGTTTAAATTATATAAATTTTAATATTTATAAATATAATATAAGTAATTTAAAGGTTAAATTGATTAATTTTAATGTTATGCTATACTATTATTAAGATTTTACGTCTTATTATTCGGCCAACTTGACGATGATAATGTATACATGGGGGAAAATAGTAATGATTGGCAATCAGGCTCGTCTAAAAGCCCATTCAATTTAGCATTGGGGTTAAATGGGCCTGCTCTAAAAGAAAATAATCGTCTAACTCTTTAAGAATAGTTCGCATGCTCGAATTAAAAAGAAAAAGTTTGTTTGAAAAATTTTATATGATTTAAAATATAAATAAATTTTTAAAAAATCTGATTAAAAATGACTATTTTTTATACTTTTTAATTTTTACACTACACCTATGTATTTTATAGTATAAAAGAAGGATAGAAAAACTCAATAAATAAATTTTTAAACGATTGCATTTTTAGGAGGATTCTTAAACCAGAGTGTTTTTAGAAATTATATTTTTTCATCATGTTAAATATTTTTATTTATAATAGATGTTTATTTAATTAATTAAATATTATTTTTATTCGTAAACTCTCAATATTTGGTTGAGAACATTGCAAGTTCATTTGTAAGATGCAAATACAAATTAATTGCGGTGGAGCAATTAACAAAACCACAAAAAGCAAATCAAAGAGTAATCATACGATAAATACTATGATTAAATGGGTGAAAGAACTTTGGATTACATTTCAAATCGATCCACTCTTTCCAAAAGAAAGCTCATAAAACTGACTTATAAAGGAATTTGAAAGCGTAGTTATGTTTGAATTTAATTTATTTTGTATTAAAAATGATTAATTAAAATTTGTTAAGAAAATATTGAAAAAAGAAATTAATCTATCAAAATTAAGTAAATTGAAACTGGCACAAGTCTAGTACTACCCTCAAATAGAAAATTCAGATACCAATGACATTCAGTAAGAAATTTGCAATCCCCAAAAACAGTGGTAGCTTTCATGATATTTTTATTTTATTCTGGTGTGGCAACATGAGAGTGAAAAAAAAAAGTTCCTATCAACTTGTTTCGACGACCTAGGATAATAAGATGATGAGTTTAGTTTTATTTCATCATCGAAAAATGAAAGAATATTTTTATTTTTAAATTTAACTCAGACATAACTCACTCCTTTTTAGGAGAAAATGTCCAGATTGTTATGCCTGTTGTACGAGTCAAACTTATTCGACAAGAAATTTTGTTATCTAGAGACTGTTATAGTTACTGCTGTCATTCTATTTTTAAATCTAACGTTTCTAATTTTCTAATAATACATTATTAATAAGGAAGGGTTACATGCTTATGTTTTGTTGGAACAAGTAAGTAATAGATACTAAGACATTAAATTTAAAAAAATTAAAAATTAAAAAAAAAGAATTAAGTGACTAAAATTAAAATTTCACAAATTTAAACCAAACTTTTAATTATTATTTTTTGATGGAACATACACATAATATGTATTTCACTAAGCATTGTTTATCAACTTAAATATATATTCTAACAAGTAATTAATTAACTTGTTTCAATTTTTAATGATGTGTAATTAACTAATAATAATAAAATTTTAATTAGAAGAAGAAATATTTATTATACTTTTATAATTTTAATATAATAATATTTTTTTTATAAAAATTTTCTATTTATAAATGTTTAAACTCAGTTTTAAGTACTGAAGTAAGATAAAATTATCAAACTTTCTAGGATATTTAGAAAAATAACTTCACTCACCAAATATTTACAATATGAATAACGTTTTTATTAGATACTTTCTAACTAATAGCGATGAGGTATGTGTTTACGTTCTATGAGAATAAATAGAGATGAAAAAAAATTAAAAGGTAAAAAAAAAAAAAAAAACTCTTTGAACTGATAGAATTTAAAAACATATAATTATAAAAGTTTATAACTATAAAGTTAATAACAATTACATTTTTTTTTATCCTTTTTCTTTTCTAAAAAATCAATTCAAAAACAAAATTTTATAGTTAATAAAAGTTATGCATATAAAGTTATGGCTCGCACCCCTTGTTTTGCTAGCAGTTTACTGTATTTTCTTCCGTATGAATATTAAATATAATACACTTAACTCAACACCTATATGCTATTTGTAGTCTTCCTTTTGTATTGGATTAGAGGCACACTCTACAATATCCCAATAAGCATTTGTATTTGTTCACTAATTAACACTTTATCTATACTTATTGTAGGAGATCATAGTCATGGATTTTACTTCATCAAGATACTAGAATTTGCAAAAGTTATGTTACACTGACACACCATGCAAGTTACTTCTTATAACATGGCTACACATCATTTACGCTCTGCATTATATTATGTAATATTTTTTTATTGATACTTTATTTATATAAACACTAATTTGAGTATTAAAGTGTCTTAACAACTACTTTATTCCTTTAAACTTTATTAAACCTGTTGCCAATTTTGATTCACACAAGTACACCAAATTAATATAATTAGAGAATGATTAAAAGAGCTTGAGTAGGTTGTATAATGCTATGCCATGTCACATATCACAACTTCACCAAACAACATGGTTGAAGAAAAGGATTCATATCTAGAACCTTGAATATGAACCCTTACACTACAACATAACACTCATCTCGTCTAACTACCACACCTATTCTCATTTAAGTATTCCTTTAAATTTAGATAACTTTAAAAGTTGAGATTTTGCGTATTTTATTTTATTGTTAAAAATGGAATTTAATAAACTTTTTAATTCAATTAAAAAAATCGTGTTTTCTCTCTCATAACATATAAAATAGCTTATCAACGATAACTAATTATGATTTAGTTAAGTCCAAGAAGAATTGAGGCTACGAAACTTCATATCGGGTAATGATAAAGGAAAATGTTAGAACTATAAAGATGCAATAGTAAGAACATATGTGAAAAAGATATTTCAATGCTCAAGTCAATCTAAATTTTAATAGAAAAATATTATATGAAAAAGGTGTTTGACCCATGACACAGGATATGCTTTTTATATGAAACTCAAATGCAAGTGAATTATAATTAATCAAAATATGGGGCACTCCAAAGAAGTAAAGTGTAGCGTGATATAAGTATGAAATCATTGAATATTTCTAAAGCTACTTTGGTGTGAAAAGTGTAATATAGAAACTAATAATTCCTGCTTCAAGTATGTAGTGTTGAATGTTACAAGTAGAGATAATTGATCATTCGGTGGCTCTTAGATGAAACATCTAACCTAGTTTAAGTATTTTGAAGCCTAATGTTGGTCATTTTTAACTTGTATCTTTTTGAACAGCCCAAAATAAATCCTAGCAATAAACTTTTGTAAACATACTCAGACATATTTTATATAATTGATTAATCTTTAAAAATATCAAAGAGATTTTTAAAAAGTTATTAATTTTCAGTATTTTAACTTTTTAAAAATTAACCAATAAAAAACTATTAATTAATGATGTATTTAAAAGAATATATTAGTACCACCTTTCTTCTTCCTTTGGGTCGGATATCAAGAATTATGTTGTTTGGCACATATCCCGTGTTCATATTTTGAGGCAGAAAAATAAACAGCACTTAATTAAGGAGGATTCAAAAGGGGATTAAACAAATGTATGAATGGAAGTCAGCTATGAACTTGTACAATTACCAGAGAGACAGACACCTCAAAAAAGTTGTCTGGTGGTAACTACATAGTTTAGAGAGAAAATTCTATGATTTCAATGACATTGTTGGGAATGCTGCGTTCTAATTGTTGTCACCTTCTAAAGACTTGAATGTGTGTGAGAATGCATGTGCTAGTTCCAATAAACAGGTGCAATATCCCTTTTTTCAATCCCAATTTGTCTTTATTGGGATTTTATGTTTCATCTGAGTTGAATTCATTCTATTTTTTACTTCCATAGGAGACATACTTGAAAGTGTTGCATCTCGTGTCCCTTGTTAGGTGCGGAACACCCTGGCAATGGCTAGTTCCTGCCACAAATTTAAGCTACATTAAAGCATGAAACAATAATAACCAAAATAATAAAAACCTTTCCAACTATAATAAAATAATATTTTCATTTTGAGTACACAAACCGGACTTTAGTCTATTTTAAAATAGAGAGATTAGTGAAATTGGTTTACTTTCTCTGACCAATTTTTTTCTACATACATGTAAAATTATACTTCTATTCATCAATGACATAGATAATTTAATGAGTTTAAGTTATGTTTTCAAATTACTTTACCTTGCTTAAATGTGACCTTCATTTATCATTTCTCTCACGTTTATAAATCTGTATTCTAAAAGTAAGCAAATATTATGATTTTATTTGTCATTATATATATAGGCAGCGACATGTAGTTTTAAAGTTTGGTTTCCATGTAATTTTAATTTCAATACAATACTTTATAATCATTTAATGAACTTAAATATATTAACTTTTACAGAGGATGCACAGTTTGTTTCTTTTATAATTTAAAGTTTTTTTTTTTTTTTGGGTGCATAAGATTTTGTTTCTTTTGTCAAAACGTCATCAATCACAAAGCACTTTTCCAAAGCATTTGGTTGGGGGGGCCTTGATTTCTTGATTCCGATGTTATTGTCATTCTCTTGAAGAGTTACATTTTTATTTTATAATAAAAAAATTATGGCTACTCTTTCGTTTTGGTTTTTCATTTTGATATCTATCTTTTTTTCCAAATTATTAATTGGTACACAACTATTATTAATTTGCGGGTGAAACTATTGTGAATTTAATATTTTTAGTTGCTCGGTTAATCTCAAATTCCATTAGTTTTATTATGTCTTTACTTGCGATGAAACAATTGGAAAGTTGTTGATTTATATTTACTAAGTATATGTTTAGATTTGTTTAAATTTGAAGAGCAGTTTTTCTTTTAAAAAAATTTGAAAGTTTTACCCAGAATTTTGGGTGAATTACATATTCCTACTTTAATAAACACTCAAATTATTATTTTTAAAAAATATATTCTTCTCGTAACGATGAAATGTGTTACACTTGAATTCTTTATAATTTTTAACGTTTTCTGTAACGTGAACTTTAAGATTTTAAAAGATAACATAATTAAAGATTTTCTTAAAATGTATTATTCTAAAACTGTTTCTTATTGTTAAGGCCAATTTTTCATTATATTATTTACACAAATTCATAATAACATTTTAAAACGAACCGCTAATGAGGAACAAAGAGAAAATTTTATTTATTTTTTTAAAATATTTGTTCATATTTAAAAAACGTAGTATATATTAATCTTTTAAAAGAGTAAAATATACTTTTCAAAATAAAAAAATGCATTTTTTTTTCTCATAATGAAATAAATGAAGATATAATTTAATCGTCTTTAAAATAAGGAGATTGTAATTTCTACTAAAAGTTTACTACACGTTAATAAATTTCATTGGTTTTATCTGGTTTGTCATAAAGTTGTGGTTGCCGCTTTTGATGAACCCAGTTATGTTATTTAAATTTTGTTTTTACTTGTCTTTTTAATTGTTTCTTTTTTCGTCCTTTCAATTAAAAGCCAACTTACAGATAATTCGTTTTCGATCTTTTTTTAACATGCTTGGTTTTTTTTTTTTTTTTTCCAATAAGGTGCTATTATTCAACATGGTTGATAATTTTAAATTTGTTAAAAATGAAAATTAATTTTCATTTTTATATTTTTAGTTTATCTTTTTTATTTATCACTTTTAAATTTAAATAATAAATTTTTAAATTAAATCACACAAATTAATTTTTACTTTTAATTCAAAATTATTTAGTGATGGGATGACTTTAATGATGAGGTAAGAAATAGAAAAGCAACGTAGCAATGACAATGTGCTAATGGTAGCATTGGTCATAATTATGATTATAGTATCGATAATAACAATTATGTGAGTTAAAGAATGATAATTGTTATTAGAGGATGACACAGTGATGATAGTGGCAACATTAACTATTAGTAATTAATTACAGTGACTGTGGCGGTAAAAATGTCAAAATGATTACCTAAATAACTGACACACCTTAAAATATCATTTGTTTTTCATACTAAAAGGACGTCAAAGGAGATAAATTTGTTCTTTTAATTTGTATTAATGGAGAGTAATATGAGAGTAATTAGACAGTCTATTTTCGGGCCTATGCAAGGAAAGAACTTTCTTTTGTTAAAATTTTATAAGACCTTATCAAATGATGAATTCTCTCTTTACAAATAAGTCTTGTTAATTTTTTTTTTTATTAAAAGTTATGCTGTGTTTCTTTAGAAATTATGAAAATATTTTATTATTATATTTTTAATTTTTATTACTTTTTTCTTTTGAGTGTTTTAATGATACTGGTTAGCATTTTTCTATAAAAATTTTCAAATTTTAGTATAACGTCTACATTACATGACTATTTCAATAAAAAGGTTTAATATTTTTTTCTAGTAAATTTTATAAATTTAAAAAATGATTTTTGTTATTAGAAATAAATATTTTTTATATTATATAATACTAATTAAAAATAAAAATTTTTAAATTAAGGAAAATATTGTAAAAATTTTAAAAAAAGATTGAATTCAAAATATTTTTCATCTTTATTCATGTATCCTGTCAAATTTAAAAATTAACCTAAATCTAATATTAAAATAAAAATAAAAATAAAAATTGAAATGAAAAGAAAAAAATAATCAAATTTTACAGTATTAATTGAAGGGTTTTTGGTGCTTCTTTGAAATCTAACTGTTACATTTTTATGTGTGATTAAAATGGTATTAAGAGAAATTTTATAGGAATGTGTTAATTTTATGTAATAAATCTAAAGAAACTTCTTAAAAAATTATAAAAAAATATTTTATGTTAATAAAAAAAATCATGAATAAAAATACAGTATGAATATTTGGATTTTATTAGTTTACTAGAAAAAAATACCAAAATCTCTTAAAATATAAAGTTACCAAAGCAAACATCCTAAGAAACTATATATACAATACAAGGAAAAAAAAGTTGTCAAGTACTGAATTAATACTTCTTAAATTAAAATATTTTAAGAAACATTATAATTTATTATTAAAAAAATTAGATTTAAATATATAGCAAGATTTTCTTACACTAGTATAACTTTAAAAACTCTGAATTTGAATCTTTTAATTAACTTAAATCTAATATGTTATAATTAATTACTTTATTAGTCATTAAATTTAAGTTAAATAGAAGGTTCTGATTGAGTGTAAGAATTTTTAAACTTATATTCATGTAAGAAAATCCTTCTCCAAAATAAATAATATATCATGTGCGTTATTGTTGAGGCAAAATAAGAAGGGACAAAGAGAGAGGAAGCATATTAATTAATTAAGTCGGCAAAAATACCAAAACCATGTGCGAAAGAAGATTTGTGGGCATGGCAATGTTGGGACCTATTGCTATCATTTTCCCTCATTTAAGATTACCAACTACCAACGTCTTAGAATCAACTTGCAGTTACTGGGTTATTTCTTATCAACTGAATTAAAATTCAATTGTAACCACATCACATGACAACCATACAACTACGTACTGCAACGTAAGCTTCAAGGCATCAATTGCATAAATGCCCAGATATATATTTATGAAAACTTGAATACAAGGTTTCCACTTAAGATACCATATATTTTCAGATTCAAGAACTTGTTGGAAAAGTATCTATCTAAAGCAGCAATATTGGTCATGCACCTAATTATTAACATCAATATACCGTGACCATTGTGCTCTCGCTTATTTTCTCTTTTTCTAATGGTTTTCGATCCTTTACCACTCTAAGAAAAGCGTTGATGTGAAGTTAATTAACATTTCAACTGAACCACTTTTTCAAATAACACTAGACAAGTTATGAATATTATTTCTGATCTTTATTTATGTCCATGTTGCTACATCAAGTATCAGTTATAGATGAAAAAGAATATCACCTTTATGAATAGCTGGGATATGTACTATATATAAGCATATATTTCGGAAATTTTGAGAGAGAGGGAAAGAGAGCGAGAGAGACTCTTCATTCAGCCATTACTTGTAGGAAATAATCATGAAGAGTATTAACTTGAGACGTACTAGAGCACTTTGTGTTTTAATTTTAAGTTCTAATAAATACTGCGAAAATCTCAAGAATTTAACATGAATTTATATTGGGTAAATGAAACAACGGATAAATAGAATAAGAGAGCTAAAACTTTTGAAGATAAAGAAGATAAAGAGAATACAAAAATTAAGTTGCCAGAGATTAATTATTAAGTACAACTTCAACCAAACGAGCGTGAAATTTAAATAAAAGTTATTGCAATAGTCGAAATAAAACATTTGACTGCAACAATTAGTAGTAACTGTTAAAAATATTATTATTCAATAAATTGAATTATTTTCAAATCAATTTTATGCGCTAGAAATGGTATTCAAATTCAAAATGCATGTCGGAATCCAACGACGTATTAGATTACACAAGTTATTAGGGTCAATCAACATAATTAATTAACACTAAAATAGAAACAATATTAAAAAATAATTCGTTTGAAAGATGTGCATGTGGTAATATATTAATCAATTAATTGCATTATTCAACCGTAAAAATTATTTTAATTTGAGAAAAATAAAATTTAAATATATAAATTTGAAAATATTGAAATACCATATTTACAACATACTGTGATAAGAGAAGTTATAGTGAGAATGCGAATCGAAGATCTAGAAGACGAGGGATACAAATTGAAACCATGAGTACTTAATCTTATAGTAATATAAATAACTATATATATTGACATAGGAGATATGTTATTGCCGGAAAACATGTCTGATGTACATTTATATATTTAAATAAAAATAAAAAGAACATAATATATTATAGCATAAAGTCATAACGTGCAGTTATTTTCTGTAGTCATATATATGCTAGCAAAACTAAACATTAATTTCACCTAGCTAGAAATAGAATCCCTCTCTTCATTACTGTTCATTTTCTTCAATATTCAGGGCATCGCATACATCCTCAATAGAATATTGTTGCTTAGTTGTGATGAGGAGGATGTGTCTTCGGTGGTGAATAGTCCAAGTTAAACCCAGGATGTTTCTCACTTGGTTTCTCGTGAGGCACACGCCAAGAAACTGAAACAAGAGATTTACTTTTTAAAGCACTTGAAGCCTTTCCCATTCTAGCTTGGTTTCTCGGCTTCTCAGAATCACTAGCCAACTGAGTCTCCATCTTGTTACCAGCTTCATTAAGCTGCTTTGGAGAAGAATCGAATCCATTTTTCTCATCACTCTGCAAGCATAAATTAAAAGCCTTGTGAGGCATACTATTAAATATGAAGGTTAAATGACAAGTATATTTTATATCATTACATATATCAATATATGTATATTAATATAAGTCCGTTTGGAAAAGTGTCGACTATTTATGAAAGGAGCCCAAGTCTCTTAAATTTTTTAAACTTATTTTAATAAGTTTCTTAATATAAATTCAGTCAGAATAAACTTTTAAGTAAGTCTTTATAGAAAAAAATAATTAAAAATAAATAAAGCTACTCTTTTAAGAACAATTTGTACTGTTTAAGTTTTAAAGAAAAATTGAATAAAAAATCTTTTAAAAAGTAAATAAAGCATCAGTTAGTTTATTTTCATAAATTTCATAGTTAAATTTATGACATAACTCATTATTGGAAAAAAGTTCACTAAATAAATATTTAGTTAAGTTGTATATCTAAATATTACATAGGTAAATTATGAAAGTTGTTGACTAACCTTGACAGAGAAGTGGGATTTCTCTTCCAGCTTCTTAGGATGCCGAGCATTACATGCATGCAATGAAATGCACAGAAAGAAAAGAAGAAGGTATGCAGTTGACATGATGATAGGTGACAAATATGGTCTGAAATTGAGTGCAAACTTGATGGTGGGATAAGGAAAATGCAGTGAGGGTAGTAGAAGTATTTGAAGTGGCGAGGAAATAAATGTGCATTAAATGCAATATCTAAAGAAAGAACAAGGAGTTCTCTTGTAGAACATGGAGTTGTAGGGGATGAAAGAAGTAAAGAGAGAAATTGAAGATATGGTGGCCTCCTCTCTCTTGTCCCTTCTTTTTGACATGTCAATTTAATGGGTCCCAAGAGAGGGAAAGAGAAGCAACACGAATCCTTCCTCAGAGATATATATACAAGAAGAGAGAGAGTGTGTGTCCAAAATAGAGATTTTACTTCTAAAAATTGGCATTAGATTCATTAGAGGGGATATGAAAAGTGAAACATGAACCAAAATCAAGAATGCTATTGCCTCCCATATTGGTTCCACCGAGGAACTTTTCATTCCCTGTCTTTTTTGTTCAGGACTCATAATCAATATCTCAATGGCTAGTGCCCCCTTGTTTTTTTCCCTTTTGCCTTTTACCCTTTTTTCTCCTAGGGAAACTATAAACAATATTTTATATATTAACTAT
Organism: Abrus precatorius; assembly: GCF_003935025.1. Lineage (NCBI taxonomy): Eukaryota > Viridiplantae > Streptophyta > Magnoliopsida > Fabales > Fabaceae > Abrus > Abrus precatorius. Next base: position 21,274,594 of record NW_020874439.1, on the reverse strand, counting down.
TGAAAGTTGGAACACTTTTTAGATCTTATTTTATTCAGTTAAACTCGTGAACAATTTCACATTAGCTTCTTAAAACTTCTTTTGTCCACCATAAGGAAAAGGTTGATGATCGAAGTCAATATTGTGCAACCGGCAGTGAGGAAACCTAAGACAGGAATTAGAAAGTTCACTAAATTTGGTATACTTTGAGAGGGATAGGTAAGAGGGTCAGCTATATCAGCTCTAGATCAGGTTTACCATCATCTTATCATATACGGCATAATGTTTTTTCAACTGCTAAATTATAATTATATATTATTTTAATTTATAATAAATTTTATTAAAACTATATAATTATGAGAATATAATTTAAGAGTATTTGTTTTTATATATTTTAAAAATTAATATTAGACTAATGTTAATATACACTAATAAAATATTAAATAATTTTATACTAATTTAAAATTTTACAGCATTATTTATATGATAATTTTTTAATAAAAAAATATTACTATATGTAATATATATACTAATATAATATAATCATTCATCTTCATTACACATAAATAAATAAATAAATATAATATGTAAATTTGTAAAGATTGATTCATAATATTAATTTATTATAGATCGTTGGCTTTTTTTTTCTTTTTTTATTAACCAGTGTTTTAGAGAATCTTACTCTGTATAATTTTTATAGTAATTTGTCACTTTATGAGTAGATAATTACTTTTACTAGACCTAAATTTTACATGTATATCTCTTTAGCTTTTTGTCATTAATGAATCTTGAAGCATAATTTCCATAACTTAGATGTGAATCTTGAACACGTGAGAAAGTTTTTTCAATGTATAAAGTAAGAGGAATAAATTTTGATTATTAAATTTTATTATGAATGGTTAATGTTGAAACGTATAAGTGATCTTTTTTAATTAATTATGTAACTTATCAAATCTTATAATTATAACTCTCTATGTATGGTAATATAATTCACATTTACACCTCTCACTCCCGTGTAAAAATGTTTCTCTTACAAGATACATCCCTAATACACATATACATATTTAGATAATTTGTGAAAACAAAAGTGCAAAAAAAAAACCTTGAATATGTATATTTGTGTATATTTTTTAGATGACTTTATTAGCATAAAAAATTCACATGCTTAGAATATTTATTTTCGAACTAAAAATAGGTTTCTTAAAAGGCCATAACGCTAGATGGATGACATAAAAAAGGAAGCATTGCATATACACTCAAACGTAAGGGATATTTGTTATAAATCTTCTTGTGTGATGGTGTGGTTGGAAATAAATGCAGATGAAAGATGTCATACTTTAAGTGATTGGAAAAAAATACTGCTATTTGTTGTTTTATTTTTCATTGGCTGCCCATAACAACCCATACTTAATCAGTGATTAATTTATGTATTGAGTATTTTAAACTAAAGTTGTGTATTCAAGTTATACACACACACACACACTAATTTAATAAGTTTTATTTTTAGTATATTTTTAAAAATGTTATATTTATCAATTACTAACTTATTTCTCTCTTTAAAAATTAGATAGATGTAAGTTAGTAATTAGGGGTTAATACATGCCAACTTATTCTTTTAGTTAAAGTATATTTGTAAAACTATACTTTTTGTTGTATTTTAAGAAAATCATATATATTATCAAATCTTTGTTTCTCATTCACACACACACAAAATATATATATATATATATATATATATATATAATATTATTAATAATATTAAAATAAATGTTATTTTAATGGTAGAAATATTGGGTTAGAATTCGTTGAATAAATAAAATCTTAAATCAAAATTTATAACTAATCGAGAAACACTAGAAAAAAAAATACAGATTGTTGTAGCTGTTAATTTTGAAATTAATAATTAAAATTATACTAATATATGAAATAAATTATGAATTATTTAATTTAATTTTTTAATCAATGCAATGATTTTTTTACTCTTTCTTTTAGAAGCGAACTTTCACTTTGATCTATATTTTTTTTAAAATTAGCCATTTTGTTTATTTAATGAAAGAAAGTGTATATATAAAATGTAATTTATGGTGTTGGTTAACCATGTCACAACGCTTAACAAGTAAAGTAGGTAAGTCTATCAAATTATTAGGGCAACCCTTGTCCAACAGCTCATAAATTGTTAAAATATTTAATTTTTCAAACTTCCTATCTTATTTTTACTTTAAACAGCTTAACTCTAAAAAGTTTTTTTTTTTGTTATATAGACTTTACAATTAAAAAAAAAAAACTAGAGCTAGTTTGATTTTTAGTGTTTAAAAATTATATTTTAAAACAATTTTATAAAACTGCTTTTAAAAATAAAACAAAAATAAAATTTGTTTGATAGTTTAGTTTTCAAAACTATTTTTAATTAAATTTTCATTAGTTTTGAGAAGAAAACTAGAAAAATGAAAAAAAAAAAAAAAACCCTAGAAGTAATTCTGATTTTTAGGTTTAAAAACTGAAAATAAAAAACAATTTTAAAAACTTAAATTAACAAACAAATTTTATGCTTTATATTTTTAAAAACAAAAACTATATTTAAATACGATCTATTCTATACTTTTATATATACCTAAATATTGTCCACAAACCACTTTGAAAGATACAATTGTTTTTCCAACAAGTTCCCCTTACCTAACAAAAAAAGGAATTGTTCTCTAACTTGTTTAAGCGCCTGTTTGAAAATATAATAATATTAATTCAACGGAGTCCAATTTCCAATACCAAATTAATAGCTAAGATTAATTAAGCACGTACTTCAAAACACAGTGAATGATAAGAATTTTTTTTAATCTTCAGAAAAACTTCGATTCTAAACAACACTAAATAGTGTTTGTCATCGGAGTTGCTTATAGGTTTGCTAATAGGAAACTAAGTCTGGTCTTAGAAGGGTACATAGGTGTATGAAAAAATATATATATATGAAATTTTAACCGAATTGAAAATTAAAAATGAGTTAGTTGGTCAAATATCAAAATCAGACTTTTTTTTTCCTTTTTTTAATAAATTAATGATATTTTTAGTCCCATTTATAAAAAAAAATATTAATATATTTTTATGATAAATATAAAAAATAAATGTTAATATATTAAGTTATTTTAATGTTTATATTTATTATAAAATTTGTTAGTAAAATATTCACATTTTTATTATAAGTATATTACTTTTTTTTCTGTTTCTAATCCAATTTAATCTAAATCTGACTTAGATCGTACACCTAAATATTGATAAATAAATCTATTATCATTAAAGATTTTAAGCAATACTGTCTTTCGTTAAAAATACATTATTAATTTAATACATAATATAATGATTTAATTAGTCAAGATTATAAATATTTTTAAAACAGAATATAAATCTATAATATATAATATATTTTAATCTTAATAAATCAGGTATTTATTTTTATAATAAAATTATAAAAAATACAATATTTTTCTTACAAACTTCCCAAATGAAAACTTGAATGAATCCAAAATGGAAGGAAGTGGTGTGGCACCAATATTGTAGACTGCAGAGCAATTAAAAGAGAGGCAGGAGTCACATGATAATAAAAGAAAGAATGGGACCTACAAAGAACAAAGGAAAAGATGGGGACAACAGACAAAGATACATGGGAGTATGGCCTCAATGTTCCTCTATTAAGGGGCACAGTTGAGTGTCCCAACCGTCAATACCGGCCAAATAGGACACGTGGCAAAAGCCTGTGGGAACATGTGTAGCCGCCAAATCTCCACTGGTGAAAGGTGGTGACGGTGGTGTTAGTGGTGGTGCTGATGCTGCTTCTCTCTTCTATCACACTCTTTAATCACTTTTGCTTGGTCAAAATATGAAGGGTACAGTGCCATGGATTTTAACACAGTTGTTGAGACACCAAAAGAATGAAATTTGCATTGCCCATTTCTTTTTATCAATACCTATTCACTGTTCACATTTAAGATTAACACACCGCTTTCTTATTCTGTTCCCAGCCAAACAGTTTTCTTATTTGTTTACCATCCAAAATAAATAAAATACTGTTTTAAATTACCCTCTACAACAATAATTATAGTCATAACATTAATGTTTCTATGGTCTCAACCACTGCATTGTAACAAAAATTGTAACTGCATTAATTACATTTTTTTATTTTTTTATGTCAAAAACTAAAACGCAATAATGATTAATTATTTAGAACACTATATTTATGAATTTAAAATACCATTTCGACATTAAGATGATGATTAAAAATACGATCAATATGCTCTTTATTAAACCTAAACAATTTTTTTCATAATAAGTTAGATCTATTCTACTATTTATTATCATATTAGTTTATTTCAGTACTAAATTCTATCTAATTTTAATGTTTGTTCACTTATAAATATTTTACAAACTTTGCTTGCTAAATATCTAATGTTAAGCATTAGAGTTATGTGTTAAGATTATTTGTATTAATTAACAATATAGTTAAATATTTTTCATGTATAAACATAATAAACAAGAGTAAGATTCTAATTATGAATTTTTAAATGGAAAGTTGTTAAAGAAGATAAAAGATTAATCTTTAGGAATGAGATTCGAATGTATAAACAAGTCTAAGATAAATAGAAATTAACATAACAGCCATGCATGTGAAAAAAACTAATAGCACAATCTACCACCATTTTTTTGGGTCAAACTACGTGCATGAACAGACTAAATTAAGTGCATGTATATGGCTTGAGTCAACATAAGAGACTGAAATGTAAGAAGCCCAGCCTCCCAAATCACAAAGTTCATTGTAGCACAGTTGATATCAATAAACTCAAAGATCATGTTACCAAAAAAAACTCCAAGATCTTGACTAAGAGTCTTAGGGTTGATTCAGAATGAGGACTTTAGAGGAGAGGGAGGGAAAGACAAGTTTTGTATTTAAAATTAATATTTTATTAAAATAAAAGATATAATTTGATATATTAACATAAATTTAATGTATTAATTATATATTTTTTATCATAATAATATGTAATTATTTAAATTTAAAATCAAAAAACATATCCTTCCTTCCCTTCTCTTTCAAACCTCCTAAACATGCTCTAAGAGAACAATGAACCTAAGAGAAAAATAAACTCAATGAAGGCTTGGATGCTAGAGACTCAATCCTTCTCCATTCCAAACCATCATTTCCTTTCACACTATTTGGTGTTTGTACCTATTGTACATAATTCAAAACGTTCCAAAACCTTTTAAACTTATCTTTTAATTTCATCTATACTATTAATAATAGATTGAGATTAACTTACTCTTAAAAACTAACTTAAGAGAAAAAGATTATTGGACAAATTTTACAGTGTTTTATTTAATTATGTTTTAAACCAATACATACATGTCAATACATACCTCTTATGTTTAATAATAAACATTTAATGCATAATTTATAAGATTAGATACCATGATCCAACAATAAATTAAAATAAGACTCACTCTTAAAAACTAATTCAAAAACATTTTAATTATATCTTTAGCCATATAAAACATCTATCGATTTTCTTGAAAAACAATTATGTAATCAACTGAAAATTGGCCTAGACAGTTTACTTTTTGTTGTAGAAGTCTCCTATTCTTAGCAATTTGTAATCATTTTGTATATCATTGCTGAAGTTAGAACTTAGAAGTTTATCCTAAGCCCTAATCTTAAAATGGCCCCCACAATAAAATTTCTTCAATAAAAAAAAAGACAAACCACTGAAGCAAGTAATTCATTCATTCAACTGAAATTTTAATTTCACTTCAAAATTTATTCCAATTAACTTTTCATTCCTCTTGAAAGTTCATCTTCAGGATGTTTTAAGTCAAATCACATTAAAAACAACTTTAAATTTTATTCCACTTTAAAGTTCACTTCAAGAAAATGCCCCACACCAGACACCTACTCATACCCATTGCGCATTGACTCCAGATTACCTGAGACTGCTAAAGCAATATTAATGTGGCCTATAATATAACTAATAGTTATGCGGAAATACGGTGGACAATTGTAATCAGTAGTAAACATAATTATCAGTAGGAAAATGCTAACCATTGCTTAAGGGTACTAGTTAAAAAATTCAAAGTGAAAAAATTTTGTTAAAAAAAATACACTTTTTTCTGTGATTTCTAATACAATCTAACATAATTTTTAATTTTTTATTAGGATTTGGGGCCTGGTACTTCCTTTTTGGTCCAAGGGTGGAAATAGGAGTGGGGAATTGGGGAGGGGATGAAGAACATTTTGATGTTGATGAAGTAGCTATAGATATAAATAATAAAGCAGGGCCAACCAAAGATAAGCACTTCATATATAACTAGTTCAAGGAACCTCCCACAAACTCATTCTTGTTTGAAAAAAAATCTGAGTACCGACATATATTAGGTGAATCAAAATAAAAAGAAAGCTGTCACGCACCTCTCACTCTCATGCAAACGTATGTCCCTATAATTTCCGTTTTGGTGTTTCATTGCATTATCATACACTACGCATTTAAGCAGATATGTCATTAGCCACAAGCCAGTGAACACGACAGAAAAATTGCGAAGACATGATTAGAAAAGAATGTTAAGATGTTACGTGTAGTTAAAAATATGATTAAAATAATTTTTTATAAGCTTGATCAATCCTTTTTAATGAGCTAGTTTTTTAGAATAAATTAGGCTTATCTTTTTCTAATATAATATCAAAGCCTTGTCTAATATTGGGTCACTTGCAAAAGTTCAATCTTGAAAAGGATGTATATAATATTTGTTACTATCAAAGCCTTTCCTTTACACTCCTCACACTTCTACAGGTTAAATTCTGAAGGGTAAATTATACACGAACTTTCTCTAATAGATAATTTTTTTCAGAACAACCACAAACATCTTTGATCTGTGTACCGAAATAGAGTTTGGATTGTTGTGATGATCATAATTTGCGGTGAAAAGGACATTACACAAGTTGCACTTCCGGACCTATGTGCTTGCAATAGTTCATGTATATTTCTTAACTTTTTTATAAATAAAACATATATTATTAGAAAGAATTATGGAAAATTTAAAATTTATATAAAAAAAATAAAAATTAAATAAAAAATAAAAAGACAGATCATAATATATTTCTTAATAGGAGCAGACTAACTACAACATATCTACATTAAGATCATTATTATGTTTAATTATAAACTTAACTCTTGTATTTGACACTTTTTTTTTTTGTTTTTATTATTTCCTAACATTAAGATCTTTATATTAAAAAAATAATTATAAATCAGAGTCTACTATTTATTAAAATATAATAATGTTAAATCTAATATTTATACTTTAACATCATGTTTCATTTTAATTTATATAGATATAAAATATATAAAATCTATTTTATAATTAAATTATTGTACCATATGTAATTAATAAATTTATAAAATAAAATAAAACAAAAAAATTAAATAAACTAAATTTATTTTATTTTTTTCAATCATTATTAAATTAACAAATTCACGAACTATTATATTTTCTCAATCTTTTTACTTTATGAAAAGTAATAATTTAAAAAAATTATTAATATTATATAATCATTAGACATTAATAATATTAATAAATAATTGACAATTATAAAAAAAATAAAGATTTAAATTAAACTAAAAATAAACCTAAAAAAAATGTAAAAGTAATACTATAAGCCTAGATAGTTTTTTATTAGAAGTTTGTTGTTTTCTATTAAATCATAATAATCTTTGTAATTAGAAATAATCTCAGCAAAATAATATTATGAAAACTCAATTTAAGAACCCAGTTTATTACTACTATTTGTTAAATACACCTACTTACAATCAGTTCCGCAGATCTTATTCAAATAGCCATGGCTCTCAAGTTGAAATCCAAACATAAGTATTTTAACATAAATCAATAGGTCTATCTTCAAATCATGAATCCAACCATATCATAATTGTAAGATTCAGGATAAAGAATTAAAAAGAAAAAAAAAAGTATTTTAACATGAAACATTTTGGCATCAATCAAATAACTCACTATATAGCTACCAACGATAAATGTCAACTTCAAAATAGACTAAAGATTCAATTAATAACAGTCACAATGATGAAGAAAAAAGTGACTGCACAAATTCAGCTCTATAACCCATAAAAAAAAAAATTAAAAATGCAAGTCACAAACAATTCCAGGTGCGATACAGACAACTCAAGGTATGATTCTTGTGATTCAGCTGTAATACAGAAGATTCAAGGTGTGATTCAACACCAAAAACAATTCTGGATGCAATCTGAATCGTGCATCTCATAATCAAATTGCATCACTATTCATACAATTCTAATAACATTACAAATTAATAACGACTACTTACAACCATGCTAGATTGACTGTTGCAAAAACTTCTATTTAAAACATTTGTATGTGCAGTGGGGTGGGTAGAGAATGTGGGTTTTCTGTTAGGATTAAGCAATTGCTTGCATGCTTTCTCTTTCAAATTCTTCTACTTCCATATGGAATAAAAAAAAGGAACCATAATAAAAGTGGCACAATTGCTTATTTTAACCGAAACATCAATGCATGCCATATTGAATAAAAAAACAGCAAGATATACATGTAAGGGCAATGATATACCAATTGCTATTATTTCAATATGATTTCTTGATGCTGATCATGATGAACCAGCATAAAATACATAGAAGAGAATCAAATAATTTTTGCAAGAATCAATATCTTAACTCTATCTCCTTGTGTTAGGATTGTAATAACTCCTATCTTCCCTGTCGACAATAACCTGACAGAAAAAAGAAACAAACCAAATACATTAGCAAAAGCAAAGACAGAATATCATTGTGACATATGGTTCAATCAATCAATAAAAATGGACTGTACTACCACAACAAACTATGATGATGGAACAAGTAATTAGATCTCAGTTAACCTTGAGCATCACAAAATGAATTCGAACTACATATGTACATAGGTAATATAGATAAAATGCATGCCTTATCTAGTATTGATAGTGACACAATTTATGTTGAAGAAGCTGTTGTTGGAACTCGAAGTACTTGCTGAAGAAACCGCGCTGCTAGGCGTTGAGTGATCCCACCGACAACACGCCCCCCAAATCTGCGTGCCTCAGGCTGCTGAAGGACCTGTTCATAATTAAACATCATTTTTTTTTTTGTAAATTACAAGTAAAAATGTTGAATAAAAAGGGTTTTTATATAAAGGCCCAAAATTTCAATCAAAGTCCGCTGAATAGTTTAGAAAATAATTTATTAATGTAAATTTCAAAAGTTAACTGTGTCCTATGTTATAACTGTACAGTTCATTTTTCAAGTTCATCTTAGTTCTCAATATCATTGCTCATGTTTTAAAGTTGATTAAGAGCTATAATACTCGTTTGCTATATTTGGGTTGCATAGAGGCTTTTTGACCATTGTAGATAGAAATTAAAAACAATTTCTCGGAATAGGATAATTGATAAACAATTTACCAGAATAGACAAAATGAATAATGTACAAATTGCAAAACTCATCTTGAACAGGTACCACTTGAGAAGAAATTGACACTCGTGTGGCAGTGTAGGAGGAGAGTGACTTCCATCTGATACGCGCCACATGATAGAGAATTGACACGTGCCACTATCACATAAGTGACTCATGGTGGAGGGCATCACTCATGGATATGGTGCCACCTATCACTGCTGAATATATTACTCATGCTGGATAGGCGCCACTTGTGCAGATAATGACACATGTCACTACTGGGCATGTTGCTCCTGCTTAAGAGGCATCACTTGTGCTATAGTGTTGACATTATTCACATGAATCACTTCAAAATATGTTGTCTAGTGCTAACAAGTGCCACTTAGAGGGATTTTGACACGTGTTTTCATCTTGTTAGTAATGCCTCTTTATTGTGGGTAACAATTAACTATAACTATACTAGTAAATTGAACTATCCTATTCTTAATTCGTTTTTAATTTTTGTCTATAATGGTCAAAAGCCTTGCATTGACGTGTCTTTTCAATTGTAAAATTCCTTGATCCATTACTCTGTAACCCCCATCATAGCACACCTTCAGATGCTCCAAAATTCAAATGTTCCACAAACTCCCTTTCAATTTATGACAGAATGATATTTAATTCTCTATTAAAAGATTAACAAATTAACAATAAACACTAATTTGGAACTTTTCTAGCATTTGTCCAAATTCATTGAATAGTTCATATATGTCCAACATGCAATAATAAAGTATTTTTTGAGTTACACATCTTAAGTAATAACAACATAAAATATGGCAAAAGAAAGAAAACAGAGTAGTTAGCGAAATTACAATAATGCTGCAAGTGCAAATGTTAGATCTTACCTGTAGTATTGGTAACAAAACAGCAGGATCAAAATCATTTGAGGATCGAAGAAGTCCCCATATCCTAATCACTTGATCTCTAAGCTCTATCATGCTTTGCATTTCAGTTTCTGACAGCATAAGGGGTCCATTTGCATTGCTATTAAAGACAATGGTCCGAACAAAGTCAGGAATATACCGGTATGTTTCAGACATTGTGCCAAGAGTAAAAGCTTCAGATACACGAACAGCCTCTTTTATAACTAGACTCCTCAGCTCTTCACCATCTGGACTCAACAATACCTTCAGGACAGGTTGTAAAGCCTCTTTAGCAGAGAAATCTCTGTCCTTTCTCCCCTGGGCTAGCAGATTTTCAAGTCTATTCCATCTGCACTGGACCAGATCAATGAATATTCAAGTGCACTTACTATAAATTATTCTACACCATCAAGTTTAAACAACAACGCATTTAGGATAGCAGCAGATTCCAAACCTGAACTTCCCATCCTTGAAAAGTAACTCAATAAGAGCATCTCTTAGATATGGATTTGGATCTGTTAGGAGCCTTTTAGCAAAATACGGGTATGATGCAGCCAGTACCTTAAAATTTGGATCTGCATACAGTGCTAAACCTTCTAAAACGGTGAGAGACCTTAGTATTAATGCGTAGTATGCGGGGACTGTCGACAGAAGGGGAAAAGAACAGAAAAACAGAAAGTCAACCAATCAGACTATCAGAGTCTCCAGGAAAGTTAGGATTTAGGAATAAAAAGTAAATATTTACATATGACTCCTGTAATATTGGAAAAGAAATTATAGTTAACAATATGTAATTGAAACATAGTATCATCTCACCGTTAAATGGATATTGATACAAAACATTTCCCAGACCATCCACAAGTGTCTTGAAGTTAAGCTCACTAACAGTATAGCTAAGCGCATCATCAAAAAAGTTTCGAAGTGCTGGTACAATTGGAGATACATCAACATCAGTTGATAGGAAATCAAGAGCATAGTAGTCACGAGCCATAGCCTCATAGTCTCGGTTAACCAAGTGAACAACATGACCAATTATGGCATATCTTGCTTCTTCTGGAGTCTCACTCATCATTCCAAAATCAAGAAAAGCAAGCTTTCCCTCAGGTGTTGCTAATAGATTCCCAGGATGAGGATCTGCATGGAAATATCCATACTCAAGTAATTGTCGGAGACTGCATTGTATGCCTGTGTTTACCAGATCCAAGACTTTTAATCCTTGTCTCTCAATTGCTTCTTGCTCATTTAGTTTGACTCCATCAACCCAGTCCATTGTCAGTACTTTAGCACTTGTATAGTCCCAGAAAACATCAGGAACAAAGATATCTTCCTTGTCAGCATACAATTTTTTAAACCTCCTTGCATTTTGTCCCTCCTGCAGGAACCTGTCAAAATTAACATTCAATCCCAAAAAATATCTTACATAATTTACAAATATGTAGTTTCATCAGTTAACATATGATGCATACGTCACCCTAGAGAAGATTTGAATTACAAATGAAAACGGTTACCATCATTATAAGCCTTTTGCCTAAAATTTGGCAAAGCTGCAAAGAATTCAATGTTTATATTTTCCTTAAAAAAAACCAAGATGTGAAAATAAGTATTATCATACATGCTTAGCTGCAACTAAAATACAAAATTTGGTATTGGCAGAAGAACTAACCTGCACATAGTTTAGCTCTTGAAAGACTCTACGCGCAAATTCATCAATAAGTGCAACCACATCACTGGTGATAACGTCTACATATTTATTTATGAGAAACCCTACACCTCTAATTAGGTAGAAGTCCAATCCTATAGCTTCTTCGATGTCAGGGCGTTGCACCTTAACAGCAACAAGTTTCCCAGAGTACTTCAACCGGGCCTTATAAACTTGACCCAAACTGGCTGCTGCTACAGGCGTTGGAGATATAGAAGAGAAAATAGAGTCAAGAGATAGACCCAATTCCCTCTCAATGCATGCAAAGGCCTGCTCATCAGGGAATGTTGGCAAACCATCCTGGTAAAGCAAGCAAATGATCACAGCAACTTAAGTATCCAGTTCATTCATAAACATCTTCACAACAGAAATATTATAAGGGCCATGCTACATTATGAATAAGTTTTCATTGGGTAGCATCAACATTGTGCAATGTCCAACAAGAAACCATATACCCAAATGAAATAGTGAAGAGCTTGTTATGCTGCATTTTGACATCGTTCACTGAACCAATCAAAATTCTCACTCACTGCTAAGTTAATCATTCCCTATAACATGCTTCACATAACAGCAAAATCTAAAAGAATACACAAATCAAATCAAAAGGAGCAATTGTAAGGGCCATACTACATTGTTGAATAAGTTTTCATGCATAGCATCAACGTTGTTCATGTCCAACAAGAAACCATATTGAAATAGCTAAGAGCTAGTTATGATGCATGTTAACCAGTCACTGGACCAATCAAAATTCTCACTCAAAGCTAAGATGTGACATCAGAATCTAAGAGATCACACCAATCAAATCAAAAGAAGCTAAAAGGGAATATAAATTCAATACTTGAAGCTCAGAGAGCTCCTCCAAATACTCAGGTGGGCAGATATCAGGCCTAGTAGACAATCCCTGACCCAATTTGACAAAAGTTGGTCCCAGCCTTGTGAATGTCTTCCTAAGCTCAATTGCGCGAATCCTTTTATTCTGATCAACCACTCCATTGCTTTGGTCCAACAACAGCTTCAACCCAAAAAAACCCAAAGCACTCAGAACCTGAAGGGCCCTTCTCACCACCTAATCACAAATCCAAAAAGGGTCAAATCAATTCAAAAAATCAATCATACAAACAAAAGATATTGCCAAAAAGACTCAAACTTTAGAAGAAATAGAACTACCCTGAAGGGTTGAGAACCGTATTTGGAGGCAACAAGTTGAGGGGTGTAGACAGAAGCATTGGCAGCACGAGCCATGGCTCTGGTCTCAGCTTGAAGATCATCAGCACGGTCCCCTGGACGCGCAAGTACCTTGAAGGACCCATCTTTGGACACAGCTGGTGAAGGAGTTAAACTTGGAGGTGTTGCCTCAGCCAAAGCAGCACAAGGTTGAGGATTCAGCCATGTTAGCCTTGTCCTTGTTCTTGTTCTGGTTCTGGTTCTGGCTTTGGCTTTGAAAGAGAGTGATGGGGTGGAGTTTGAAATGGTAATGGAGCCACTTGTCCAGGAGCAACAGGGTTGACCCGTTGCGGAAGAAGATACCATAGCTGTCACAGTAACCATGGCTAGTTCCTTCCTTGCTCCGCTGTGTTGTTAAAACTAAGCCAAATCTGAAATGATTTTGGAGAAATGGAAATAAGAAATTGAAGAACTTATAATGAAATGATGAATTCGGACAACCTTATTTAGTCAGAAGTTTGGCACAAATCAAAATCGAAGCCTAGGTCTTGTCTGCAACTGTATTTCGACAATTGAAATGGATGTGGAAAGTGGAAGGATTGTGTGACATGTGAAACGCACGTGCTGTATATATTTTTTGTTTTTTTCTGGTTTCTCACAAATATTTTTTCGGAAAAAGGTTCGGTCTGAATAATTTTCTTATAGAAACAACATATAGAAATTGATTTTTATTTTTTTTTACATTATATATAAAAGTAGATTTTGCAGTTCATTAATTACATTGACTCGACTAAACAAGAATATTCTAGAATTGAATATTGATTTGGGCAAAATCTTAATTTTCATTTTAGGTGAACGCAAAATCTTAATTTTCCAATAGTTCCTTTCACTGTCAAATAAAAAATCATGAATAAATCTTATAAAAATTAACGTTTTATTTAACATTTTATTATTATTAAGACATAGTTAAATTTTTCTAGGTGTCAAATACTTTCCCTTTTTTTAAAATATAATATACCTATCGTCGGATCCACTTTCATTTGTTTTAAAAAGTTTATAATTAATTACAAATGCTATTATTCCTCTTTTAGTTTTAATAAATACATCACATAGAATTTTGCACAATTATATAGTGATTTGTTTAGTTTTATTAACCATTTTACTAAACATTCTTGAATTTCTTTCTCATAATTTTTTTTAACATTATTGATTCATATTGTATTGATTGTGTTCTTATTAGAATATTTTCTGCAAAATTATTTGCATAAGATAATGATATTTTGTCCTATTTTATCCCAAAAACATATATATAATAACTGTATTGTAAATTTCTTTTTTTATTCTTTATTCAAACTGTTTGATTTTTTTCAATATTTAGGGATTTTATTTATTCTTTGATTCTTTTATATTGAATTTCTTTATTGGTTAAAATATTTTTTTTTCGGAGATTAACTTTTGTTTCATTTAATATTTCAAATAGAGTTTACAACGCACAGTTTCCGTGCTCAATCTATTTTTCTTTTTTGTATTTTGAAAATTTTCAAAAACTAAAAAACTATAATTCTGAGGATAATTCAATGAATGATTAAGATTTCATATAGACAAATTATTCATATTTGAGCACCTCACTCACCTTTTAATAAGTTAATGGTCAGGGCATGAAATGATGTATTGGTGCAAAATTTATAACATTGCCCAATGATTTTAATTTTTATATTTTTGTATGTGTGCTTTAGACGATTTTATTGTTTTTTTTTTTTTGTCATACGACTTTTTTTTGGTTTGTGATAAATGGATCAAAGTTTAAGGATTTTTTGGTCGGTAAAGTTTAAGGATTTTATTTCAGTTGTGGGCTTTTGGCCCAATCTGATAATGTGTAAGAAAACCCTTTGTCCATTCAAAACTGAGGCCCGTTACTGTAGAGAAATTTCTTGCTAAACTTAACAAACAAAACTATGTCTGACCAAAAAAACAAACACACAAAACAATTTGTACCAAAACTACAATCAGGCCTAGATGGAAAAACATTTGGGCCCACAAAACAAAACAATGATAATAAAAACAAAAACTGAAATATTGCCTCAAAGTTACATTCGCCAGTAGGGTGTTATAATTTAATATTACACTATAAAATACCATTTTGGCCCGAAAAAACAAAACAATGATAATAAAAACAAGAACTAAAATATTGCCTCAAAGTTACATTCTCCAGTACTGTCTGATAATTTAATATTACACTAAAAATATTAGAAAATATTACCAATTATTAAAAGGCAAAATTACGAGTAATATTGTGATTCGCTGTCGATAAAACCCTATGGCATAAATATATTATGATTTAATTTTAATATAAAACCTTATGACATTGTTTCATTCCTCAAAAAAAAAAAAGATACTATTTCAGAATATTGACCATTGTGACGATGTTTATGAAATATGAAATAAAATATTTAAAAAAAATACAAATACAACTAACGAGAAAGTTAATCCAAGTAATAAATAATTTAGTATCGCTTAAATAAAATTTTAAATAAAAAATAAGATAAAAAATAAAAATACAATTGAACACAAATAAAAGAAATATAATGAACATTTTTTTTTCATGCATTATTTTCGTTTTTCGTAATCGATTGTGCACCCGAAGTTTATCTTTAATTTAACTCATGAATTGAATAATACTATGTAATATCACACACATAAGAAATATGTATGATCAAACTTTAGACGTAGAGTCTCAATAAAATAAATTAAAATTATATTATTTATTGGGTAATATTATTTTTAATGAAAAATAAATCTAGTAAAATTAAATTGAAGTGATTTTTAATGATGACAATTTAACTTGATAGGAAATCTAGTGAGTCATGGGCCATGTTAATGACTCATGGCAAGTCAATATTTTAAATCACATAGCAAGTCATCACATTATTGAAATCCTTGATGAGCCCAACTTGTGCCTAAAGATATAAACAATAAACATCCACTTTTAGGGATGCATGCATCCTCTATTATTTCTTAATCTTAATTTTTTTATCAACCAATGAGTCATCCACATATTATATTACCTAAATATTAATTTCATCACTTCTTGCATGTACGTTTACGCGTTGAACTCGAAACCTTCGTCTTTCTAATCTATATTGTACTATAAAAAATACAATAAAAATGCGAAAACACCAAAGGAAACCCAATAAAATATTACGAGACATGCAATAGTGTCAAAGACACAATTATCAGACAAACCTTAAATTAACATCAAACGTTAAAATCTCTAAGTTTTCTCTAACAAATTTAAAATAATAGTCTTATGTGCTTACACTCGCATACCAAATGAGTAGGTTATATAATACATTATAGTTGATGAATTAATGATATAAATCAATATAAACATACAATATTTATACTAATAATTTAATATCTATAAACTAAAGTTCATGCATATTAGTTCAATGTCAAACTACTAATATATAAAGATTTTATTTTGAAATGAAAATAAATTGTTGGTATATTTAGTTTATGAATTTAGGGTTCATTTTCGTTGCTTTAACGTCTATGAGGTGGTTGCAATGAAATAATCCCGTGATCTGAAAGTGGCGCTGTGTGTGTCACGGAGCCACCGATTAGTCCATTTTCTAATGGAAACCCTCTTTCACCATCCCATGTGGTCCAAATGCAACTGAAATTGTTTTCTTATTTATTTTAATCATATCATGCTTTCTATATTCTTTTATACAAAAAACTCATCAGCAAAAGAAAAATGGGAAACATTGATGTCGAACCAAAAAATAAAATAAAATAGTAAAGTTATGAACACGTTATAGGGATAGGCACTAATAATCTTGAAAGGCTCTCTTTGTATAAATATATTAAAAATGTTATTGAGGTCGGCTGTGGATAGTAGATATGGATTTTATAATTATATATATGGATGACTTGCATGTTGCCCTCTAATCATGGGATGTCAACTAAAAGATTTTTATTATTAAAAAAGTTAACCATGGTTTTTGGTTAATTGAGGAATAAAAGATAGAAATATTTATTTATATATATTTTAACATAATTTAAAAATAGTATTTATTAATTTCTTAATCACATTGGTTAATAAGACCTATTATTGTTTCATGAAATAAAATGAAGTTTAAGGGTTTAAGAAAGTAGTATTATATTGGATATTGGATATGTAGAGTAGGCTTTCCTTAGAAATTGCTTGAGGTGTGAGGTGTCTTAAGAAGAGAGAAAGGAACATGACAGAAACACGTACCCTTTAGCCAACAAACAAAGAAAAAGAAAAAGAAAAAAAGAAAATGGGAGCAATGACTTGAAAACTTATGCATAAGGTTTTAATTTTTGAATGTTTAGGCAACTTTACACTTCATATGGGAGAAGAATTGGAGGAGTTGTTGTTAGGCTTCACATGGGGGAACTAAGATAAATTACTAAGCTTTGTCTCTGACATGTCCAAATCATAGTTTCTATAAAGAATTCATAGCAAACCTAAGCATGTCCCCCTTCTTTGCTGCCACATTGATATCTGAGCATTTCAATTTTGTCTAAGACAACCAAAGTACTCATTTCTTTTTAAGTTCCTATCATGACCATAGGGTTTCCATTATTGTTGCACCCATCAAACATCTTCATGTTCATGTTCAATTATTCATGGAGAAGTACATTAGATGGAAAGTGATGGACATTGACTGTGCTTGGTGTTTGGCCCTTTGCACTTTTAGACAAAATCCCTTTGAACTCCCAATGGGTGTGGTGAAAATTATGGCAAGAGAGAGTAACTTGGATAAGAGAACACGTCAAATAAGGCTGTAAGGTAAGTGTGTGTGTTGAAGCATCATAGTGGAAAAAAGTGTGTAAAAACAACTGAACAATGCAAAAGTTCAGAAAGTATGTTTCACTTGTAAAGGTTTTGTTTTCTATCTCCCACATTGTTTTCAGATGTTAACTAAATATATGCTGTTCCTTTCATTTAATGTAAAACAAAACCATTATATACAAACCTTGACAATTAAGTCAGTCAAGTTCCTTTATGGAATATCTTTGTTTAATCAATGGTTCTTCCTTCATTGTTACCATAATCAATCTATTATTCATTTCTTCCTATACAAAATATAAAACCAATTTATGAACAACGTATAATTTTCCCTTTTTGCACTTTTAAATTTTTAATATAATTCTAATCAACATTTTACATTTTTTCCTTAAGCATGTCATTTTTATTAAACTAACTTCTTCAAGATTTTTTATTCTCCAACTTGCATATTAAGATAAAGATATACAAATTTTTAAATAAATTATTAAAGTATTTATCGGTTAACTAAACTATTGTGCCAGTTTAAATTTTACAAAACTTGACTGCAACATCTTTAAATAACTTCTTTATACTACCTCTCTCTCTGTGTGTAATATGTTTATATAGCTTTTTTTTTTTTAAATAACAATATAGAACCAAGTTTATGTTAATCATAATAATGTCTTTTTAAGGCAAATATTAAAGTAGTTAACCATGGCAGAGGGAACAACAAAGGGACCCATTTATTTACATAAGATTTACGAATACCAACATATCTCAAATGTAATCAGCGCAATCCCTATTGGGTCACTTTCCACGTGTCACCACATAACAAAGGTAATGTTTTTGATTTAGTGATCATATATGCTTCATAATTTTGATTAAATGCAAACTATTAGTAACATATTTTAAAAACTAATTTTACATTTGCGCGCAATGCGCATTAATTTACCAAGTACACTCTGAATAACATTACAACAAATCTATACCCTGTATTAAAATTCTTAATTATATTAAATTTTTTACATTTCCTTTTTAAAAATACTTTAATTAATACTTTATTAATTTTTTTATTAATTTTCATTTATTTCATCTATATATTTTTAACCTTTTTGTAGTTTTATCCTTTTTCAATTCAATTCCTTTACATTTTTATATATAGTTTTTTTCAGAAAAGTTGCAATTAAAAACCACAATTTTAATAAAATAAAATTTCTCAATTTGCTTTATATATATATATATATATATATATATATATCCTAAAAGAGAAAAATAAAATTATAAGTTAATACAAAACAAAATTAATATCTTGTATTTAAATATTAAACTATCGATACAAAGCCTACTGAAATAATAATACCATTTTATATTTAATTGATAATGCTTAAGTTTTATTTATATGAATAATAATAGCAAAAAATGTCCAAACTATTAGAAGGTTTATTAAAATATTTAAGTATCTATTTAATTTGTTTTTCTTATTAATAATTCATTTACATTTTACAATATATAGCACTGATATAAATGTCTTATTTAGTATATTATGAAATAATATTTAATTTAATTTATCAATAGATGATGAATTGTTTTATTAAATTAAATCATACTACAACAATAAATAACTTTTCAAGTACTAAATAATAATGAATTTTCCTTTTTGAAGTAAGTAATAATAGTTTAATATTAAATGTATATTAATATTAATATGAATAAAAAGTTTTATAAATTAACATATTATAAATAACTAATATTACGCATTCTATAAATCCGTACATCACATGGTAAACCATTTTTAAACAATTTTGAGAGGGCAGATGCATTGGTACAAGTTGATGAAATCCTCTCTTTATATATTTCTTGACTTTAAATTACGTTTGTTTTCAAGCTCATTTATATATGCTTCTGAGGTAGAACTTGAATAATAAATAGGTAAAACTAGTAATTGATAGTTTGAAAGAGAATAGTAAACTGTTGAATGAATGAATACAGTGTGGCCTTAAATAGGAGATATGCAAATCATTTGTCCTAACATGAATTAGTACTGTTGGCTGATAGTTCCTTCTAACTTCTAAGCCATGGAGAAGTGTTTGCTTATTACATTAGCCAAAACTGTATATTATTAATGTTTTATAATAATTTAATATTCTACTTAAGCTATACTTTTATAATTAATATTTACTTATATTTTAAAAATATATATTAAATACTAAAATAAAATTATTTGATAAATTATTAATTTATTTTCAATTTGTATAATTTTTAAAAAAATTGACCCATTTTAATAATTTTAATTTGTATTAGTTTTTGCAAAGTTGACCTATTTAAAACAAGATAACTCTTTATAAAATTATTTTTAAAATAACTTGATTTTCTCTTCCTCAATTTTAGTTTAAGAAGTTAGAAGTTTCTTATTTACAAAAATGAACTGGTATATTTTTTATATACTTTTTGTTAGGCTTAAGTCGCCTAACTTATCTCGATTTTAATCGCAATTATCAATTACAATAATGAAGTCAGCTATATATAGTTTGGTACTCTTATTACCAGAGTTACTAACTACTGAAGTTAAGAGTTGTAAAATCTGGTATGTTCTAACTAGACTTAAACCCAACAATATACTTGATTTGTCATTTCTAAATCCCATGTCCTCGCACCATATCTTGCTAATTAAGTGCACATTATGTTCACTTCTTCATTTACAATTTTTATTTCCTTTCTTATTTTGGGAATGTCTTGAATTTACATGTTTTGTGCAGACATATACTTCTAAGTTCTAACCACCCCCTCATATAATGCAACAACAACATGAAACTATTATTTATTTTTTTAATTTGCAGTCCTGCTAAAGTACTAACGTATGTGAACATGCATAAAAATTGAACTATATTGCTTAGTACAACAAGAGTTAATTACTTGTTAATATTCATGCAGTAAAATGAAATCTAGTAGACATCCTAGAACGGGTGGTATTAAGGAGCATATGAAAATATTTAGTACAAATAACAAATAAACGACAACACTATGCCTTCACAATCACCATATCTACAGTAAGAGTGTTGATAAGAAAAAGTTGAAGCATGTGAAAAAAGAGTACCAACACAAAATCAGAACATGCAGTTAGCCCTATTTTTGTCCAAAAGATTTACACAGTGATTTCCTCAATGGTGGAAACCCACTAGCCAATTTCTCTGGGGCAACCGCTTAATACTTGGGACAATGGCAGATGGGTACTTATGCACGAATTTTCTACTTCCAGAATCAATTAATAATTACCCTGTTATAATAATAATAACAATAATAATAATAATAATAATAATAATAATATACTATATGGCTCTGGTACAACTTAAATGTTCGAGTGAATTCGAAGGCTTATTTGATCATAGAAGCCAACCACATCCAGAAAACACTAATTGCAGTGTCTCTGATATATTGATTCCCAACTCTCAAGCTTGCTGATTTTGTCTTTATTATGATTCTCTTCTTCCTTCTGGGTCTGGCGACAATGTAAGTAGCTATTTGCTAGATTATTCAGTGTGTGTTTAAAAATGAGTTGAGAATATATATTAAAGTAAATCTATGAAGGGTTAGAATGAACATAAATCTGTAACTATTTAAATATGATTTTAAATACTACCAAATTTTTTATATGTTAAAGCAATGTTTTTAAACTTGAACTGGTTATTGCCTGTTTACGACTTTCTAGTTAAACCGTATTTGAACTGTGGTTAAATAAGTGTTAATTACACACACAAAAATTTCTTTATATAACATATTAAATAATAAATTCATAATAAATAATACAAAAAAATAATTTATATAATTCATTTTAAAAATACCTATAGAAATATGATCTAATTCGTCACTACACAAGTAATAAAAAAAAAGTGTCTCATTAATACAAATCTCATAATAAATAAGGGTATAAAAAAATTAACAAATAATGCATTAAAAAAATAAATTTTTTTATTTCTTATAATTAGTATAAAATAAATAATGATTATCCTTTATATATATATAAACTAGAGGGAGTAATTTACCATCAACTTAGCCAAACTATTCGGAAGCAATTGAATTTTTTTTTTTCTTAAAAAATCATACTGCCACTTAGTAAGTTATTCTAGTTTATGTTATTTTCCTCCGTCGGATTTTTTTATTTTATTTTTTGCATTTTCCCTTTTATTCTTTTATTTATTTAGGCATTCTAGTTTATAGATTTTCCAACAGAGTCTTCAAGCTTCTAGCAATACCGTATTTCTTCAAAATGACGTTTATTAACCTTTTTTGTATCGAACTGATGAAAAATTGATAAACTTGAAAATAAACGCATAGAAAGTAAAATAGTTAGACATAAATTGACAACAAAGGAAAATTCACAGGGAATATAAATCAGCCAAAAATTGAAAATGGCATGAAAGTAACTGATAGAAACACCACTAAGTAGCTGAAAAGAAAAGCGATGAAAACTTGACCAAAAGGCTTGACACAAAATAAATATGATAAATAAATGGCAAGGAACTTAAATTGATACCAAAACTGATTTGACAAAAAAATATGCAGAGATCAGACTAAATAATATATATATATATATATATATATATATATATATATAAAAGGTAAAATAAATTGAAAACAATAAAAATAGGATATAGCGAAAAATTAAAGAATGCGACAATTTGAGAATTCAAAGGAACACCATTAAATGTAGGAAAATAAAATTAAAGAACTCAAAGGAACACTATGTTAAGGTAGGATTATAGTTCAGATCAGTTGAACGAAGAAGAAAATAGACATGCTATATTTTTTTAAATTATTTGAGTCAGACTTATAGTACTGTTATTTGTTTATGATAAAGTTTGTAACTTAACTTCATTTGGATATTTAAAGTGCATTTAATGAGTTTTGCTGATTATCTAACTACACAATTGTTGTAAATTTATGGAAATTAAAAAAATAAATAATAATTTAAAAATTAAGAACATGTCTTTCAGATTAAAATAAGAAATAACTAAGAATAATACTCTTCCTTAACGAATAGAGCTTTTTAGTGGTAAATTGATTGAAATTGCTACAAAGATTTTCTCAGATACTTATGCTTTAAGTTATTTTTTCAAGCGATGTCGTTATATAATTGCTAAAACCAACCTAACTCAAAGAATATCTTAGTAGAATTCAAATATTTCTTAATTCTCTAATATATAACCTATAAAACTACTAAGTCGTAGTGTTATTTGATAACTAATAATTACCTCTTCTAATTACCTTAACGTTTGGAGATTTGGCATGGTGAACATTTTTCACCTAAACGTCCTTGATTTGGAGTTCATTTAGGCATTACTCCAACCTTTACATCTTTCTAGCAAAATTGTCCAATGAATTTGATAATTTTTCTAATTTTGTTGTCTAGATTACCATACTCTTGTACATGCTGCATTGATTATTCCACAACTACCTTCCTGTCTTAGACACTTTTACACTCACAAGCTTGGTTTACCTTAACAATATCAATTGTGGTTGATTCATCCTCTACTATTATCAATAAACCTTTGATTGTTATATCATACAATGCTTAATGAAATGCCTTTACTTATCAATCAACGATCATGTTGACACATGAAGCGATTTTATCAACATAATCCTATAACTTGAATTACACTTGACATTACCATCACAAGTTTCCTCTTTAACACTATGCATTCTTTGTCAGCCAAATTGTAACTTAGTACTCAGTGAGTAACCCCATTTTCTTCCTTCATATTTTCAAAAATGATGAAAAATATTGTCGACCACACCTATTATGGTGGCAAATTTACATCCTTTTTTTTTAACATAGATTGTTATTTGTCTTATTTGTCACATATCAATAACAAAAATTCAAAATTACCATTTATAAACCATGTTTTTTGAAATATTAATTGAATTATGGAATCGGATTAACAATACTTTTTAAGTCACTAATCTTATTTAGGATAGTCCAAGTATAATAAGAGTGAGCATTTGACCAAAAAAATTGAAATACTCAAGTTATGTTCACCCAAAAAAAAAAAAAACAGAATGATAAAAAGGATAAAATATTTAATAAAAAAAACTGAAGAAAAAATTTATATAAATCTGACTTGGATCAAATATGTTTTCCAATCTTTGCAAAATATTTTCAACATGTTAAAATACCCAAAAAAATAATTTTTCAAAAAAAGTTAGTGGTAGCTCAAAATTATGAAAGTGTCCATTTTCTTAGTTTTAATACTAAACTATAGTCACTCTTTTGATTATAACATGAAAACACTTTAAGTTTTGATTTATAATTTATTTTATATGAAAATAAACACAAGAAGATTTTCGATGTGATTTTATTTACAAGTGCACGAGTCGTATGAAGTAATATAATAGTGAATGAGAGTATTGTTCTACAAGATTTTTGTTCACGTACCAATTGATTACAAGTTCATTGCTATCTGAACCAACAATTAAGAATGATGATTACAATAATAGAAATTAGACTAGACTAAACTGAATAATAGAAAATTGTAAGAAAAGTATCCAACAATAGAGCAAAGTAATAAATTTTACAGTTATACAAAGTTAGGGCATAAGTTTACCTATCCCTCACTCAAGTAATCAAAACTTTATTCAATTCAGGTAAAAAAAGCAATTAAAGATCATATTCACTAACTAGCAGAAATTCAATTCCTATCCATTCCCCTAAATATGAACCTTATTACTTGAGTCTTTCCTCATTCTTTAACACACACACAAAAAAAATGGTAAAAAAAATGAGAAAAGAGAAGCTTAGTGAATGAATTCATAATAAAATAGCTTCTCCATTTTTGTTTTCATTCCTAAGATAAGAGAAAATGTTCTAAAGGATATGACACTCATGCCTCCAAATTGTTAAAATCAGTTAAGAATTCCTATTTATATGTTTCATCACTTTGCCTACAGCATCAGTAAGTTTCAGGCATAGATCGATAGTCATGATCCTCTCAAATAGAATAAAAGCTCCGGTGAGTTTTTGTCATAATTTTGCTTGCTTACCATAAACAAGCCTTTTAGAGAGCACGACGATATTGCAAATGTAATAAATTTTCGATGAGTAGGCCAAAATCTTATCAAATTATTAAGCATAATTTCATTGACTTTTCACCATATATAGTTTTGCTCAGTAAGGACTTTTAAGGCTTTCTGTTTTTAGAGCCGTTTTTTTTCCTTAAAACATCAAATGCATCCATTAAAGTTGTATTCTGCCTAATAATTCATGTTTTTCTTATGATTTTTCAACAATTATTTTTTCTCTTAAGAAGTCTAGTGGTTAAATGTGGACTTATCAATCTCTAATAGTCATTTGCTTAAAACGGATAAGAGATGAAGTTATAATTGTTTGAAGTCAACCTTTCAAAATTCACTTTACTAATTAATTAGTCAACCTTTCTCATCAAATACACAGAATAATAGTTGTATATTGATATCACCGATTTGCGCTTCACACCTAAAGCAATTTGTGATGATAAGAAAACAAACGGGAAAATGACAAATTAAGAAAGATGTGTACAAGAAGAACTTTGTTATGGTGAGTATTCACTCAATTAGTATAGTATTTGGCAAAACTATTTTTTGAATTTGTCTTCACTTTGAAAAGAGAATGATTAAATATAATTTTTAAAAAAATAAAAATAAAAGGAAATTTTTATTAAAGAAAAAGAGCCTTTATAAAAATTAATTAAGGTTTTGTTTGAAAAATTGAAAGAAAAAAGAATGAAAATGTTTAAAGGATAAGAGAGGAGGAAGGAAGGTTAATAAAAAAATCATTCAAATTAAAGAAATTTAAAAATAAACTAAAAAGAATTTTTTAGGATTTATAAAATCACCTCTTCTTATTTAAAAATTCTTAAACAAGAATTATTATCAACTAAGCTATTTTTTTTTCTCTCCTAAAAACTAACTACCAGACAATGTCTAAAATAATTTCTACTTCATTTTTAAAATAAGTTGAAAATTTTTTCTGGCTTTCTAGTCTCCCCTCCAAGCACATGGCCTCCAAATTAAATAATGACTTATCAATCGATAACACATTTCATGACTCATGGTGATGTTGTCTTGGGTATGTGACAATTCACAAATGGAGTGGTTAGAGTTGATTTCATCAATTGGATGCAGAATGAAATTAACTGCAGTTAGATGTAGCAACACAAAGGACGTAAATCGTCCATGATGGTGGTGATTTGGTCTTGTTGGTCGTCATCAATGGTATTAAGCTAAGTGGGTCTTGTTTTGCACACAATGATCATAGATCTGTGTGATATCTATGATAGTTGTTGCTTAAAAATAACTTGAGTTGTGTGGAAGTTTAAGCTATAAAAATTAGGGGTGCACCGCATGCATATAACCATTTGAATGATCTATTTAGCAAATTGTCACCATGACTTTTTAAATCTCCCAAATTAGCTCTCAGAGATTAATTGGGGTGTTTTTAAATGTTCATGATGGCAATTTTCAAAATTAAGAGTCAAAAGTTTAAAAGATATATGTATACTCTTTTCATCAAATTTATATATTTACCCAATTTTTTAAGATAAAAAAATAATTACTCAATTTCTTATGTTATTTTTATACATTATAACATCTTTTTTTATCTATGACAATCATAAAAAATCATAGTTAGATGTTAAAAACTTGTTTCTGAACATATAAGCAACGGTTTCAAGCGTATTTTAGGTGCAGCCTCAATGTAATTTTTTCACTTATGGTCACGTTGTAGTAAAAATCATTTCCTAATATATGAAAATATTTGACCATTTCAAACTATGCTATGGGTGAAGATCGATCAAACCCAAATTATGAGAACTGGCACATGCCTTATCAATCACTGAGTTATATTACATTTTAGTTATAACTTTTATATTATTATATTTATTACACTCTAATATTATATTTAATAACTATTTACATTTTTATTTATTAATTATTGTTATTATTTTATTATCATTAATATTATTATTATTATTTATTATAGAAGTTCTTAAAATTATGAGAACGCTTTTTTATGTTATTTTTTATAAATATTCATGCAATTATCATATAATCATATATTTTATAATAAATAAATGGTAAATATTAATTATTTTTTAAAGAAAAAATAGATAAAAAATATTGTTATTAATTTTTAACAATTATTTTTAATTGTTGATTTGTTAAAAACAATTGTACGTCTCTTTTATGTTTTTTACCATTGAAATTAAATGTGTCTACACTTATAAAATTAATGGATATTATATATTTTAGGAACAATTTTGACAATAAAAATCAGAATTTGTAAAATTGTTGTCTATTTTATATTTAAAAAATAATAATTTTACAACTGTTGACGATAAATATGCTTATATTTAAAAAATCGTTTCCCTTTTTATATTTTAGCATTATTTTACAAATGTTATCAATAAAATTATAGTGTCTACATTTTGAAAACCGTTTCTTATTTTAAGTTTTAAGAACAATTTCACGCTTGTAAATAAAAAGAATTCTTATTTATTATATCTTTTTTAAGAATAATTTTATAATTGTTGATAATAAATATTTACACAGTAAAAATATATTGCGTATTTTATTTTCTAAAACTTTATCTATTATAATTTTTATATAATTTTTTTATATAAATTTAAGTTATCATGAAAAGACATTATTTGAAGTGAAATTTATTTTGATGAATTTATATTTTAAAATAATAATTATTAACTATTATTTAATATTTTTTTTTTTTCTAATAAACGAAGGAAACCTAACACATTAGTTTAGACGATGAGACTTCAATAGTATCCATTCTCATCAACGAAACTAAAAAAAAAGGATTTCATTAAAGGAGGAAAAATGCACATCAGCTTCAAGCCCACACTTTGCAAGCTAATTCGCACTTTGGTTGATTTCTTTAAGGATATGACTAAATTTAATAAATAGTACATTAGAAGCTAATTTTCTAATCTCACACTAAATACAAAAAAAAAAAGTGAGTAATTGTCACTATAATAATTAATAATAATAAAAATAACATTTTTAGAGTCACTTTCTATTCAAATGAGATTGACATTGTTAGAAATTACAAACTTTGAAATCTAAAATTTTTTTCATAACTCAGCAGCTAGGAGAAGCAAGAGTTCAAAGAGCTGAAAAAACCAATAACAAACTTGTCTTTATTGTCCCAAATAAAATTATCACAACTGAGAGCATTCTAATATTAGATTGTAGTTTCATCCATATTAAGCTTTAGTTGTCTCTTCAAAGATAAATTGGATTACATTTTATGTTACTACGATGCTCTCTGATAAGCTAATTGAAAAGAATTAAAATAACACATAATTTTATGCAAAAGGGCATTAATATTTAAGGAGGAATTTTAAATCACAGCCTTGTTTCTATTATTCCACATATTCCACTTAGCCACTCCCAAATAACTTATTCCACTTAAAGGAACCTTTGTCTGATAAGTTATTAGGGAATAGTAACATAGATAATTCTTCATAAACTAAGAATTTTTAACTATTTTTTTCTTAACAAAACAATTCTCCATATACCTTAACAAATAATTACTCTAAATATTGGATTCATTGTCAAAGTGAACAAATTGTTTTCAAGTTAAAAATAGTATACAATTGAGAAGAAATAAGCAAATGGGAGAAATATAAATTCATTTATATGTTTTCTGATTTTCATTTTTATTTAAATCTCATCTTAGTTTTTAAAAAAAATATAAGATGCTAAAATTATTTATAACATAATTATATATTATAACGTACGTATTAGCCACAATTTTTAATGACACATTAACTGCAAAAATTTAAAAGAATGTTATCAAACTAAGCTTTTCTCATCAAGGTATTGAAAAAATAATCTTCAATATTATAGTTAGAAAACATAATCGTATTTATATGTTTTATAAATGAATGTATAATAATATATTGTCAAAATTATCATGATTATTTATGTTATTAAATGTAATTAAATTGTTATTCATATTTATAGACATTAATTTTTAAATATTACGAACCCTAACTGTATGTATATAATATAATTATTATACCGTAATTTTTTAATTTCGAGTGAAACATATGTGAAATCCTGAAACATATGGTCTTAGGCTCTATTTTATTATTTATGTAATTATATCTTCGAAGATAGATCTCTTTCTTGTCGAATGAAAATAAAGACAGTCAAGAAAGTAAAACCGATCCAACATTCCAATTTAATAATTTATATTTTATTTATTTATTTTATTATTATATAGAATAAATTATTTGTACAAATTTAACATAAATGATTTATACTATTTTTTACATATTTAAAATAATATATATCCATGATATTTATTGTAAATATTCATTTATATATGATAAATGTTTGCTATAGAATTACATATACTTTCCTATACAATAAACTTAAGTATTTTAAAAAAATTGTAAAATATATTTTTAAGTTTAACAGTAGATGATTTAAATAATTAAGAAAAGAATGAAATAGTCATTAACAATGTCTATTATAATATTCATAACATTAAGAGCCATTTACTTGTAATGGCTATATATAAACTAAATTAAAATTATGGATACGTGTTAGTTCAGGTATAATATTTTTAATAACACTAAATAATGAAAGTACATAACTTTTAAGTTTTAAAGATATAACTTTGAAATAAACAAAGAATTATATAAAGATATAGGTATTTAATTGCATCTAATTATCAATTATAAATAATTCTTATTATTGAACAAGTAACATATTATTACTTTATTTAATATGTGAGTTTGAATATTTTTAAATTTTTTTGAAACAAAATTTCCTGTAACGTGACATAAAAACTCCTTTTTATTAATGTAAAATTTCATAAATTAAAATAAAAACTAAACTAAATGAAAAAATTAATAAATAAAGCGAAATCTACTAAAATATTATACTACAAAGAATAATTATACGAATTCTATCAATATTCGAATCTTTCAAGAAAAAAATTTGTTATTATTAGACAAAAAATTTAAAAATTTAATTATATCATCATTAACTTATAGTAATATTATCTGAAGTGAATATTTCTCTAAAAATAGTGATTGATTTTGTACTTTAAAACTAATATTTTAAATCATTGTTCATTATCTTCTATACAAAATTCTTAACAAGTTATTTATATACAAAATTCAAACTCAAAACAATAATCACTTACAAAATATATGTTATGTCTAAATTAATCATCAATTAATTATTTTATAATAATTTTTTATATCAACAAAGTAATGTTTCAAAACCTAACTTTTTTTTTTCATAAATCTTGTTCTTAAACTTCTAATTTGAAACATTGGTAATTTATATAATTTATAGTGGTAGGATAAAAAACTTACCAAACTTGAGACAAACGCACCGTCGTAATAATTTTATTGTGGCAGTTATCAAAGAAGCTAATGAAATATTTTAAGTAAGTAATTATTTAAAAAAAAAACTTATGATTATGAGTTAAAAATTTTTGTTTAGATATTTAATTTTAAAAAATTTTAGTAGAGACTTTCAATAGATTAAAATTAAATAATTTTAAATAATAATAAAAAGGTGAGAATTTAGAATTTTTTTAATCTATTTTGTATTATATATATATAATATTTAATTATGGTTAATTTACTAATTTATATGTTATATTTTTAATTAATTTTATTAAATATAGTGATAATTTTATTTTTTAAATATAAATAATTCAATTACTCTATCAAAATAAAAATATTTTAAAAATTTAAATTCTATAAATTTTTTAGTTACCTCGTTTTAATACCACCTAAGATTTAACGCTTGTTCTAAACATTTCAAATTGCATATTGCTCTATATTGAATAAGTAAAAAAAAATTGCTAAGTTCAAACATAAATTAAATAACATCTTAATATTCAATTTATTTAAATATGTTACATTATTAGTAGTCTTAGAGTAATTTGAAGTCTCCCATCTTAGCTTCATAAAGAAATAAATGAATAAGAGGAACTAAATGTAACGATTTGTAAGGAATTTTGCTTCATAAAGAAAAGACATTCAAAGTCCTTTTACATGACTGGATTTGTGGGTCTCAACTTTCAAAATGTCAGCAATTCACCATTATTTTATACTTCAAGTTTCTCCTACATATTTTGAAAAATGTTATACACACTTCAATAAATAATTAATTAATGTGTAAAATGTTTTACTATATATATTATTACAGTGTATTTTTTGTGTGGACAATCGCAAGTTTTGAACCATGTCACAGTTTTTAATAGAAATCGATATAAAAATACTAACGCTTGATATTTATTCAATTAAATTTTATATTTTTTTGTTTTTATATTTTTATTTGTTTTTATTTTATTATTTGTTATATTTTTGTATATCTAATATTTTGCCAGAAGTGTGATGAGTGTAAATATTTATGTATTATTATTATTTGAATTAGTTATTATCCAAAAATGACAAAGTAAAAATAATATAAATAAAAAATGACCTTTTTGCTTGAGAAAAATATATATTTTTCAAAACATAACAAATTTTGAAAAATTGCCATGTTTTTAAAAATATTTTTGTAATTTTTTGAAAAATTCCTGATAATTTTATTTTTTAATAATTATTAAAAAAATCATCAACAATAACTTTTAGTATTATTTATATTTTTACAAATTTAGAGTATTTTATTTATGTATTTTTGGATTAAAAATTTTGGATTTTCATATTTTTATAATTTTTCCAAAATTTTAGATTTTGTTATATATTGTTTTTGAATCTCATATTTAAATTATTTATTCTCACATATAATTAAATTTTAGCTTAAATAAATAACTAATTTTATTAACATTAGAATTTAATTTTTATATTTATTAAATTTTTTATATATAAAATTTCAAAAGATATAAAATCTTAATTTCTTTGATTTATTATTATATATTTTTTAAAAATCTAAGCTAATGAGTCCATCTTGCTTTTTGAATTCTTTCATTTTAAAACGCAAATTAGGTTGGAAAGGCGAAAGTGATTAATGAGTTACTCATTTTGCTAAAATTGGTGGATCATATTGTTGCGGAGAACACTTTTTTTTTAATAGAAATTATTTGATAAATATTTATTTTTTAAAATGTATGCATTTAATGGATATAAAAATAAAAGACAAAAGCAGTAAGTAATATAACATAACAAAAAAAATATTAGGAAAATTATTTAAATATTTAAAAATTAAATGCTATAAATCTGTCATGAGACTATTAAAAAGTTTCGTACACTGTCACGAGGTGATTGCATTAAATTTTAATACGATGGAATACATTTTAAATAAAGTGTGGAGAATATTAAAAAGTTAACAGAAATATACGTTAATATACGAAAGTGAAGTTCACGCGGTAGTAGTGAGAGTGGAGGAAAATGAGGGAGGCGACAGCAACCCTACCAACCAGAGGGAAAACTACGTATGCAGACAAGGTGCACAAAAATAAATTTAAAAGATAAAAAAAACAGAAATTAAAAAAAGTAGAAACAGTGAGAGAGAGCGCACTTTACCACTTTTATACGCTGCACGCATCTATCTTACAAGACACAAGCAACAACAAGGAGGGTTCCACACAGAAAACACACACAAGCCACAAAGAATCACATCCATGGCTTTCTTTCCTCAGATCTGCAACTGTTTCAAGCTTAATATGCCAGAAAAAAACAAGCTTTAGAGGTGCCTAACTTGTTATTTCTTTTTGTT